>NC_136992.1:13236430-13838096 GCF_032717465.1 Coenobita brevimanus | reverse complement strand
GGATGGAGATGTATATGAGAGAAGGGGGTGTGTGAACTGGGAGCAGGGCAATGAAATGGCGGGGGATAGAGTGACATGGAGGCGATTTGCTTGTGGCCACCCCTTATGGAATTAATGCATCTGGCAGTCGATAGATAGATGGATAGGAATCACAAATGACACATTGTCAGCTTGTAGAATAGGCATGCACAATATAACACATAATGGAACATGGCACAGCATATTCCACAGTAAGATGCAGACACAGGAGCAGTGTAAGGAACCCTTGGGACAACCCCAAAGGGGTTTGCTTACCTACAGTTGACTGTTCTGTTCAGCAGAACGACTAGGGTTGAGCAGTAAGAACAATAGGAAACCATTAGGCTTGTCACCGTGTCTACACTGAGTGAGTGCCCCCACCTTCCAAAAACTTGAAGAATGCATGAAGGAGATTTTGATTTTTTTGGGGGGAATAGTGGCATGTATATTGATATATTAAGTGGAATAGATCTTAAATGGAGACTGGAAAATGGATGTGGGTAGGTTGTGTCTAGTTTGTTTTGTTTCGGATTTGAAGTCTCCAACGTGCTTGCATGCGTTGGCCATGGTCACCTAATGGTGACTTTCCATGCTGATTGATCTCTGGCTGCTTCCCTATTTAGTCCCTTAGCCCTGAGGTCACACGCAGTGACCTCATCCCCGGTCTTTTTTTGGTCAGCCTCTTTCTACCATGCCCCCAGCATTAACACTTCTCACTTTCTGCACCTAATTATCACTCCCCATCCTCTCCAGATGCCCAAACCATCTCAGTCTGCCTCTCCTCATGACAACACAAATACACTCCAGTCCCATCCTACATCTCAACTCTCCCATTGTAAACCTAGCCTCCCAGGCCTCGCACTAAGGGATGCACCATACAACCACCTAATCATTGCCATTTCTGTACGTTTGTGCCTGCTAATATGGTCTTCCTTTACTGCCAAGGTCTCACTACCGTACAGCATTGCATTCCTCTAACATATGCCAGATACAAAGATCCCTTAGCATGGAGGATGACCCTTCAGTGTCAGGAGAGGTAAGAACTTCCTGAATTTCTTGCAACCATTCCTCACTCAAGCCACAGAGCTAGCTCCAGCCCCACCTTCAGCATATAACATGTCTCCCTAACAAAACTCTACCACACATTCAAGAGACTCGCAGAAAGTTCAATCCTTTCATGCCTGACAATCTCCACATGCTCTCCCCAACACATTGCACACATGGAATCAGCATTATCCCACATTCTACCTCTAATACCACTACATCTCTAGTGTGACCACTTATCACAAATAGTGAACAAGGTGAAGTTACTTCCCACGCCTTGTGGCTAATTGCACTTGGCCACTCCCCGTCTTCTTTGACAGTACCGCCCCCAGCCCTAGATACCATCACTTTTGTTTTATCTGCATTTATTTTTAAGCTCTTGTGCCCCATACCATCTTTCCACATCCTTAAGCTTTCCTCTGCCTGCTTTTCATTCTTTGGAGTCAACACCAAATCATTAGCATACAACATTTCCCATGGAGTAGATTTCTGAAGTCACGTGAGAGGGCTTCAAGTACTGTAATAAACAACAAGGGGCTCAAGACTGACCCCTGATGTAGACCACCATTCATGGGACATTCCTCTTTCAGATCTTCATTCTCCCTTACGTGGGTGCAAGCACCCACGTATGAGGCCATAACCACACTAACCAGCCACTCCTCGATCCCAAGCTTTTTCATTGCTCACTCCACCACCTCTCTGGGAACTTTGTCAAAGGCCTTTAAATCAACAAAAGCATAGTGCAGTTCCCTTTTCTTTCCTCTATGATTTTCCTGAAGCTGTCAAACAGTGAATATGGCATCAGTGGTCCCTTTGCCTGGCATAAACCTTAACTGCATCACATCAGTATTCACTCGCTCTACTCATACTTTCTAGATTTCTCACCATTACCTTCATTATCTGGTCCAAAAGCTTTATTCCTCTATACTGTAATTTCCTTTTTCCAGAGTGTCACCCTTCCCCTTGTACTCATTTACTATCACACTCTTCAGCCGGTCATCTGGGACAACACACTCATGTATAATTATATTTATCAAGTCAGTGACCATCCCACTCCTGTATCTCCTGAGGCTTTCAACATTTCAGCAGTCAACCCAGACACACCTACTGCCTTCCCCATCTGCATTGTGCCTATTGCTCTGCTCACAGTAGCAGCATCAGTCAAAGGCCAAAGGCCAGATACTGATCTGCTGGCTCCAAACCTTTCCTGTCCTAGTCAAACTCCTCATTCAACAACCAGTTACAATGGTCTCTCCATGCATCTTTAATATCCCCAGTGTCCACCTCTACCTTTCCTTCATCATTCTTCACACACTGCTCACCTATGATATACCAATTCTCCCTCTTCGTCAGATTTCCCACGATATGTCATATCATATATTCTTCCTTTCCACGCTATTTAGGTTATCAAGTGAAAGTCTCTGAGACTTAGACTTTGCCTTGTAAACCTCTTTTCTAGCCCTGCATTTGGCAGTCAAGTATTCCTCTTTTATACCACCCAATTTACATTCCTGGAAAAGCCTTCAGGGATAACAGATTGACAACTAGGGTAATGTTGCAGCAACCCCTATGTAGAGATGGAGGTGGAGGAAGAGACAGAGAACAGGATTGAGAGGTGAAAATTGGATATTTGCAGGCATGTTATGAAATGGGCTAACAGTCATTGGGACAGACTGGAGAACTAGATAGAACTAAGAGTGTGTGTATTGCTCCACCAGCACCTATACCAGACAGCTCAGATCACCACCAAAATTTAATTGACTCTTCCTGAACCCATGATCCACATATCCACAAAATTTTCAGTGAAATCCGTCATTAAGTTTTGAATTTTTATACCTGGGGCGAATACATAATCTCCAGCTTTTGTTGGTGGAGGTAATGGTGGGAAAGGTTTTTGTGCTTCATTGGACTACCTGTGTGTCAATTTGTACATGAAATGACTGGATGAGGACATACAGAAGCACAGAACTGGCACGTCATAACTGAAAACAATGTAAGTTTTATGAATGGAGGTACAGTAGAACCTCTCTCATTCGGACTATATGGGGGGAAGTGTTGTCCGAATTAGCAGATTGTCCGGACCATCAGGGTAATCTCCAGTTCATACCAAAAACTATCTACATATGGTATGTTTGTTAATTATTATCATATGTTGCATATGTCAACCCGACGTAACTGCGAAACATGAAAGGATACTAAAATAACAAAACTAATCATGTACGATAGTTTTGTATTGCATAATTTACAGGTAAGGCCATGACAAGAAACTAGCCTACATTTTAAATTGTAGTAAGTGACTAAGGCCCGTGTAGGCAAAAAAATAAATTAATTAACTGTAATATTTGGAATAAAATTAAAACTTATGTAGGCGAAAAATACATTGTCATCTTTGGCATATTGATAACGCCCATATGGGCAAGAAGCTAATGTTTGATGTACAAGTAAAGCACATTTAAGTACAAAAAATAACCTACAGTAATTACTAAACACTGCAGAATATTCTGACCCATTTTTGTGTAAGCAAACTCCCCCTTTTAACACTTTTATTCATTGCAGAAGCTACATTTGCATTAAGGGGCATGGTAAGGAGGATTAACTTTTGAAATACAGTGTAAAAATATAAATGGTTGGTGAACTAGTTGATGGAACGAATGCTAGTGTGTGTTTAAACAGGCGCCCATGTTGCAACCTAGCGTTATCCGAGACTAAATGAATGACGATCGCTTTCCGCGCTGATACTGAATATGACTTTAGAATTACTTTCAAGATATTTTTGGAGTTTAATATTTTTAAATTTTGTCCGAATTAACAGAAATCCGGATTAAAGGGGTCCGGACCAAAGAGGTTCTACTGTATTTAGGACTGTCTCAAAGATAGGGGCAAGTTGGGTGCAGAACCATGTAGTTAAAGAAATCAGGTAGATAGCAAGCAAGTATGCCCAACCAGCATGGGACAGGAGTTTGTTTTCTGACTAGTAAGCTGAC
Organism: Coenobita brevimanus; assembly: GCF_032717465.1. NCBI lineage: Eukaryota > Metazoa > Arthropoda > Malacostraca > Decapoda > Coenobitidae > Coenobita > Coenobita brevimanus. Next base: position 13,834,050 of record NC_136992.1, on the reverse strand, counting down.
TGGAGTAGTACTGTACTTTTGCATTCAGCCACCAGCTGATGAGAATTTCAGGATTATGTAAAGTAAAACATCTTTTTATTTCCTTTCAGTACATTATTTAAACTTTTGTCAGGCAGGGGTCTCATTCATCTAAATAAAATCATGACATTTGCCAGAATAAAGTATTCAAATAGATCATTTGTAGTAGGTGTAAGGTGACCAGAATCCCGCTTTTTTATTTGTGACTAGAATGTCCTGCTTTTTGTGCAGATTATCTTAATTGTCCCGCTTTTAGAAACTTACTGTTGCATTAGATATAACATGACCTTCTTTTATGAAATTAGGATGAATTAGAAAAATTATGCATAATCCTAACCAAATGAAATACTGAATTATTAATATAAAATCTGTAACGCTCACTAGCTGGTAACTTTGGTCGACCCATTCACTGTACCGTACGGTATGTTCAGAGCTCGTAGGAGACGTTAGTGGTTGATTAGCAGCCTCAGTTTGAGGTGTAGTAGCGGTCGCTGTCACATTAGTCAATATCTGTCTGTCTATATGTCTATATATCTGTCTATATCTATCTGTATATCTACCTACTTATCTATCTATCTATATATCTATTTATCTGTTTCTACCTATCTATCTATATATCTATCTATTTATCTATCTGTCTCTCTCTCTCTCTACACACACACACACACACACACACACACACACACACACACACACACACACACACACACACACACACACACACACACACACACACACACACACACACAAAATCCTGCTTTAGGCTCCAATACCTTAAGTAGGTGGGGACACCCCTATCAACACATTCGATTAGGTATTAACTTTGGCCTGCTGTCTGCTGAGTGGCATGTCATAATCATTTCCTGTATCCCAGAAAACATTTACTATAGCTACCACATCACTCTTAGTAGTTCAGTGGGTTAAGGCTCAACTAGATAAGGACTGCAAGGGTTTAAGTCCTATAGACTTACAGAGTCTGTTGCTTACAAAGCCTATTCAGGGGTAAGTGGGCTGAGTAGCCTAACCTTGGGCCACTATCCTCCTGATACAGCAATGAAGGATTGGATGGATGGATTGATGATTTGCCATATTATATAGTTGTGCAAATAGGTTGGTACATAATTAATATTTTTCACAGCAAGCTGAACATCTACAGTAAATACTATCTATCTATCTATCTATCTATTGCCAGACGCCTCAATCCCGTTTGGGGTGGCCACAAACAAATCGCCTCCATGTCGCCCTGTCCCCTGCCATTTCACTGCCCTGCTCCCAACTCACACCCCCCTCTCTCATATACCTCTCCACTCCATCCCTCCATCTCATCCTCGGCCTCCCCCTCCCTCTTCCCCCCTCCACCTCACTCACATACACTCTCTTCATCAGTCTTTCACCCTCCATCCTCTCCACATGGCCATACCACCTCAGTGTGTTCCTCATAACGCTTCCTATCACATCCATATCCACACCACAACGCTCCTTTATATCCTCATTCATCAGCCTGTCTCTCCATGTGACTCCACAGGCTCCCCTTAAATAACTCATTTCCACTGCTGTCACTCTTGGCTTGTGTCCTTCCAACAACGTCCAAGCTTCACTTCCATAAGTTAGAGTTGGTATCACGATACTGTCATGTAGTATTTTTTTCACTTCCATGCTCACTTCCCTGTTTCTTATCACTGCTTTCAAAGAACCAGCAACCTTTCTTCCCTGCTGTACCCTTTCAAGCACTTCACCCTCCAAACCTCCATCCTTACTCATCACACTACCCAAGTACTTAAACGTACTCACATTTTCCAATTCCTCACCATCCAACCTTGCTGTACATTCACTGACTTCACCTCTCTCAAAGAGCATCACTTTACTCTTCCCTATATTCACCTTTAGATTAAGTTTCTTACACACTCTCCCAAACTCATCCACCAAGCCTTGCAGCTCCCCTTCGTCTTCACTCAACAACACAATATCATCTGCAAACAACAGTACAGGGAGTTTCCAAACACTATCCTCTCTCACCAGGGCCACTCCAACATCCACTACCCTACCTTGTACCCCTTTTATTACCCCATCCATGTAGAGATTGAACAACCATGGAGACATGACACATCCCTGTTTCAACCCAACTTTCAAAGAGAAAAATTCACTTAGTTCACCATCCACACGCACTGCAGCCTTCGCACCATCGTACATACTCTTCACAGCATTCAACAACTTCCCATCTACTCCATATATTCTTAACACTTTCCACAATTCTTATCTATCCACCCTGTCATATGCTTTCTCCAAATCCATGAAAGCCCCATACAACTTCTTTCCCTTCTCTAGAAATTTTTCCACTAAAGATCTAAGAATGAATATCTGATCTACACAACCTCTTCCCTTCCTAAAGCCTCCCTGTTCTTCTCCAACTAATTTCTCTGTTCTTTCTCTAACTCTGTCAATAAGTTAACAGTAAATACAAGTTCAGAAAAGCACCATATGTGCCATTTCATATGTCAGTGATTGTGATGATAAACAGTAAAATATTACCTGTATTTGGCATGGATGTGCAATAGTTTGAGAAGTTAATTCTTTACACATCGAAGTTCCTAGAATTAAGTTTGTGGAGAATGTATAATTGGTAAATTGATGAAGGAACAGTACATGGCCATTCAAGAAGATAAGTGATGCAGAAATGGTAGAGATATGTGCATCCCAAGAAACACTGCAATAAACAGATTATAGTGTAGGATTAGTAGAGTGATACAGAGAGCATTGTACAGAAGGACTCGTATAGCTTTATACATTACTGATGATGTGATTGCTTATTTTCAGAAAGTGGTGATTGATTTTGTGTGTAACAAGTTAACATATGACATACCTTTTTGCTTTTTGAACATTAGTGACTTATGCTTTTCAGCTTTTTGTATGTTACTTTCTTACGTTTTGTGTTTTTTGGTGCGGTCCCCCCTCCACCCCACCCCACTCCCCCACCCACTCCCAAAAATAAAGAGTCAAATTAAGACTGTGCTGGTCACTCTTATCATATATGTCAGGACCAACTTGTCCAGTCCCAGGCTTCTTCGCTCCTGATGGGGCAACACTGGATTAGATGATGAATGAATGAATGAATTCCTTCCAGTATGGAGAAAAGTAATTTGGGTTTGGTTGTCCCCCAGCATTAATTAATTTTTCCTTTTTTCTCCCATTTTTGTGTTATTACTGTCAGTGAATTCTGCACATGGTACAGTCATGGACAAAGAAACCTGGACACTCAGGGCTGAGCTGATAGTTTCTTTTTCCTTTTCGATTTTTCCACTAAATCTTCGTCCATATGAACCGTACCCCCCAATCCCCTTCCTTCCCTCACCTCCTCTCCGTCCTACTCATATGACCCAGGAAAGCTGGTCATTCCCAGGGGACAAGTAGACACTTCTCACCTCTCTCTCTCCCTCTCTCTCTCTCAACCCCTGATATATATATATACAGTATATATATATATATATATATATATATATATATATATATATATCTGTGTGTGTGTGTGTGTGTGTGCAATCATTATCATGACTTTCATGACTATTGGCATGATCTGAATCGCAAAGTAAAGATGAGGAGAAATATAGTGGAGTCTTTGGCGAAAATGGTGGCATCTCTCTCTCTCTCTCTCTCAAACTAAACACTTGCTTCCATCCTTTCTTCTCCCCCTCCTTCCTCCCCCATCTACCATCTCTCTGTCTCTGTCTTATATATATATATATATATATATATATATATATATATATATATATGTGTGTGTGTGTGTGTGTGTGTGTGTGTGTGTGTGTGTGTGTGTGTGTGTGTGAGTGTTTGTGTAATTATCATCATAACAAATGGCATGCTCTGAATTGGAAAGTAAAGATGAGGAGAATTGGCGAAAATTGTGGCAGAAGGGAGTAGGCAAGTGTGATGGTGAACGTTAATTGGCCCGCAGGGAAATAATGACAGTTCCACATGCTGACGTCTCGAGAGGATTTCCTGCAGTTGTTTCCACTAAATATGTTCCAGTGTTTTAATTTGTAATGCTTATATCACAGTAAAGGCATGCTTTGCACTGACATTATTATTCACTGCTACAGATTATTGAGAGAGAGAGAGAGGGAGAGAGAGAGAGAGAGAGAGAGAGAGAGAGAGATAAGTGGTCACTCCTCACTTCTCTCTCTCTCTCTATCTCTATCTCTCTCGTATGCAGATCCAAAATCAGGAGGAGATGCCTCTCATGGGCCAACCAGCCTACTGCAGTTGTTTTCTTTAAATATATTCCTAAGTTTTATTTTATAATACTTATATCACAATAATAAAGGCATACTTTGCACTGACATTACTATTCACTCCTACAGAATCTTGAAAAACAGAGAGAGAGAGAGAGAGAGAGAGAGAGAGAGAGAGAGCAGCTGCGTATATGAAGAATGAAGATTAGCTTCTCATGTGTGTGTGTGTGTGTGTGTGTGTGTGTGTGTTAGCAGAGTAGCCGTAGGGAAGAGGGAGGGATGGGTTGTGATCGGAAAAATGTAGGGAGTTGCTTGTGTCAAGGATGCACACACACACACACACACACACACACACACACACACGGTTCAAGGTAGGCGGATTAGCGAACTGGCGTGTATGGGGGCAGGGAAGGGGGGATGGGAAGGGTAGCCTGGCAGGTGCTAATGAAGAGAGGGTAAACGGGATGGGGGGTGGGGGTGATGGGGGGAAAGGAGTCGTGAACGAAGAGTGACGGACAAGCCGGGGAAAAGAGAAAATATGACATTTGCCTCGCCTCACCTGTCCAGGTTTCTCTGTCCATGACTGTACATGAGGAAAATATGAGATATTTGGGCAGTTAAAGTAGTTATAAAACTGGAAAGTGAAGGGGCTGAATAGTTAAATCAGTCCAGAATATTCTATCTATCTATCTATAGCCCAACGCCCTAATCCCGCAAAGGGTGGCCGCAGACAAAACGCCTCCAAGTCGCTCTGTCACCCACCATTTGACTACCCTTCCCCCAACTCAACCCCCCCTCCCTCATATACCTCTCAACTCCATCCCTCCACCTCATCCTCGGTCTACCTCTCCCTCCCTCCACCTCACCTACATACACCCTCTTAGTCAGTCTTTCATTCTTCATTCTCTTCACATGTCCAAACCACCTCAGTGTATTTCTCCTAATCTTCTCAACCACATCCACATCCACCCCACAGCACTTCTTCATTCGTCAACCTGTCCCTCCACGTCACTCCACACGCTCCCCTCAAGTAACTCATTTCCACTGCTCTCACTCTTGACTTGTTCCCCTCTTGCAAGGTCCATGCCTTGCTTCCATACGTCAGGGTAGGGATCACAATACTATCATGCAGTGATTTCTTAACTTCCATACTCACCTCCCTATTTCTCATCACTGCTTTCAGTGTACCAACAACCTTCCTTCCCTGCTGTACCCTTTCACACACTTCATCCCCCAAAGTTCCATCCTTACTCATCACACTACCCAAGTACTTGAATGCACTCACATTGCTGGGTGAATTCAGTGGTTGACTCAGAACTAATGAAGAGACAAAAACACCAGTACTAATCCAGTCACAATGAAGGCTGCAGTTTGAAAGGCATTTGAAGGTACTTGCAAGAAGATTGAAGTCTGAGGAAATGTGAGTTACTAAAGATCAGTATGTAGAAGAAAGTGGTAATTTTGTTAGACAAATATACACTGTACAGAGACTAAGAAATCCACGAATGTACATGGTTATGAGAATGTCAGTGAGACTGCTAGCTTCACATTTCACTTGCGTCTGCATGTATCCATTCGTGAGGACTTAAGTAGTTCTTTGTTATTGCCATGTGGTGTTTTATTTTCTCTTTTTGAGCTTCTTTGTTCTTCTTGTCGGGGGAATTGTATTTGGATACCGTGAATTGCAGTAATCTCCGCACTGTCCGATGTAGTACAGCCAAAGGCATGTCCAGGAAGTGGGATCGTCCAGATACTGGGACCCTGCCTCCTGGACTGGTACTTATGGAACCTAACCCAGCCTAATTCAGAAAACCACCTTCATAACTCCCTACTGGACGCACATAGCACCTATTTAAGACCCGATTAACATAAATAAGGGAGAGAAAGCATGAAATAAATGAAAGGAACCAGAGAATGAGGAATTAAAAGTGAGTATGGAAAATATTTAGCAGTGTACAGGGTACTTACAACACGTCTGTGGTTGTTACGAAGATTAACCGCCTCCTCTAAGGCTATGGCAGTGGTGGAAATGCTCTTGAAGCACGTACAGTAATCCAGTGTTGTGCTGCACTCAATCCTTTGCACTGGAATCTGAATTATAATTGTTTAACACTGCACATTCTGTTCTCACTTTCGCCATGCCAGTTACAACCACCAGTTTGCACTCTGCACTTAATCCTTTGCACTCTGAATTCTGATTTCTTAACACTGCACAACACTGTAAATTCCCATGTGATCTAGTGGCGAGGTTTTGCAGTTTATTCACTGTTTATTCACAAAAACGAGCACGTGCGGCATCCATTGCGATGAACATCTAGTCACGATGATAGTTAGGTGGTAACTGGGGAGGGGAGGAAGCAAGGGGTGAAGGGGCCATGCGTAAACACAGCTAGTCGGCGCCATGCGCCAAGTTCAAGTTACGGTTGAAAAAACAACTGGATTTCTTTTTTGCTTTTTTTCTTTTTTTGGCTTTTTGGGGGTTCCAAAGTCCTGGGCCCAAAATGTCCGGACATTGGGGTGTCCGTTACTGGGCGTCTGGATATTAAAGAGATTACTGTAATAAAAATTGTTACTGAGTTGCAAAATTTGAACAATATTTTGCTAACACTGAGTGTTTAGTGGTTGTATGTGGATGTGAAACATAAATAAGTGAAACTTTTAACACTCGAAGCTTAAACTACTGTAGTATGAAATGAGGGGTAGCAATGATGTAGTTACATTACAGATTCATCCCGTGATAATGGCATCAGTTATTGTCATCATTCCAACTCAAACCTTCCACATAATGTTAATCCAGTAGTACCAGTTCATTACACATTCTGCAATAGGAGTGATGAAAATTGGGTGAAAGACAATGGCATGTCATCATGGAGAACGAGCACCAAGAAATAGACCTAAGAAGGCTTGGAAGAGATCCTACAAAATGACTTTAGTGTTATGGAATAGAACAGAGGTGCTGCCAAAAATCACGTGTCATTGAGAGCTGCCATCAGGTGAACAAGACTGACTCAGGCAAGGATGTACAAAACCTTTCAAAATGAAACAAATGAATGGTAATTCAAATTAAGTAGTACTGTATCTTGTATGTTGCCTTATTTGATGAAGTATGGTGGGAAATAAATTGAACTGTTTCTGATAATCTGAATGATCGTCATACAGTATGATGCAACCCATGTAGGAAGAGATATACAAGGTGAAGGAAGAAGGCATTTCACAAAAGTTTACCTCATTTGGGTAATTTATTTTCATTAAGTCTGTGTGTGTTTTATCTTATGATATCTATTTCATTCTTAAACTGTTGATGTTTACTGGTTTTCTGCTGGTAGTATAATGTTAATTTATGCATACATACCTTTACATGTATAGATTTTGAAAGGCAGATTTTTGAGCCTGCATGGTTCATCCTTTTTTCAACTTACTTGAAAGCTCAGAACAATACTTTATACGCTTGTAATCTGGAATACAACTTTACTGATTATACAGTATGTTAATTTTGATTATGTAATGTTTATGTTATTTTTTTTAAGCATGCAGTCACTTACTGGGGGGTATAATTCATAATTCTGTTATTTTGAATCCATAATGTTGTGAGTTATTAGGCTATGAGCTCCCACCACTGTAGCCTGTGTTAAATGACCCATTGATTGTACCATTAATTTTCAGTGTAGGGCTTTAAAGGTACCAGAGTAATTTAAACAGCATTATTTGAATGATTAGGTGGAAGAGGTGAGTTTTATATAACCAACAATATGTTACTACTACAAAAAAGTTTTGGTTGCAGATGTTCCTTTGAATTTGTTAATGAAGTTGGTATCCCACTTATGGGTGTGAAATGCACCTTTAGAAGGTCAAATAAAAAATGTTTTAAGTGGGATGACGTGTGATAAAGGGCCCGAGTTTGTTTCAGTTAAAAATAAATGTTTAGATGGGTTGGCTTTTGATAAGGACCAGATTGGTGTCTCAGTTAAAAATGAATGTTTTGGTGGGTTGGCTTTGTGGTAAGGGACCAGGTTATCTGTTTCTTGGGTTGTGTATGAATGATAATCTAGTCTGTTTGTTGATGATGGTAAAAGTTTTGGTATGAAGTAAAGAATAGAAGTTAAGTTATATGCTGTTTTGTGAGTGGTATGGATATGTGGACAGGATATTAATGCAAGGAGAGTATTAAGGAGAAGGGATTGGTAATGTTGAGAGAGGGAAAACTTCTGTTTATATGGGAAAAGAGAACTAAACATTTTATATGTAAGAGAGCTGGAGAAGTAAGGGAAGGTGGAGAGGAACAGATAAGGAAGAGAAGATGGGAGGAAAGAGAGGAGTAGTAGAAGGTTGAGGGGGAGAGGAGGAAGAGAAGGTAAAAAGTGAGAGAGGGATAATGAAACATGGAAGGAGAGGGGGGGAAAGGGAGCACGGAAAGTTAGAGAAGAGGAAGAGACTGTGTAAAGTGAGAGTGGAGGAAAGACTGGAAAATGAGAGGGGGTATGGAATCACAGAAAGAAAGAGAGGAGGGGGGGGAAGAGAGTGAGGGGGTAATTTGAGTTGGAGAAAGGGAGAGGGATAAAGAAAGAGGAAGATGGGAAGGTGGAAGGAGAGAAAGGGAAGGGAATGAGCTCATTGTTATGTATGGACAGCACACCCTGGAGAGGTTAATACTTTTGGTTACCCCCCTGCATAGGGGTTTCTTGGAGGGAGCAAGAAATCAGGTGGGCAAAATTAGACCCATGAGTATTAATCAATGAAATTATTTAGCACTGGGGACCCATGGAAATTCCGTGACTGTGGATGCGACATTTGGTCATTTGGAATGAGAACTACCAGTGTCTTGTGTGTTAGCCTTTATAAGTGGGGCATTGTGAAGTAGTCGTAGTTGTTGGTGATACTTGTTTGTGAAGGGTGTACTGCATCAGGTGGTGTTCTGGTTAGAACAACTTATTTGGAATGACAGTCTTGAGTAGACTTGATCCCCAAGAGGTGTCTGGAGGTATTTTGATCATGTTGCCCCATCAAGGAGGGTGTAGGTTGGTCAACTGACCTTAAATATACTGGACTTAGGTAGCCTAACCTAAGGCCCCAGCACCTTTCAAGGAGTCAATATGAGACTGGCTGTTACAGTTTTATACGGTAAGGGTATGTGTGATGCATACCCTTGATGTGTTTACTGAGTGGATAGGTTGTAACCATGCATTGAAATTTGTGTTTATTGTTTGTTGTATCCTCACACTAAGCACAGATAAGCACAGATTTATTGATGGTATTAGAATATATCCATTTTGTACTGGTTCAATTCCCTAAGACAAGTAACTTGTGTAGCGTACAGTAGTAAGTTTTTATGAACCAAAATTTTAATAAAGTAATTCGCAGATTTTGTAGACAAGTTTTGCTGTTGAAAAAAGGTTAATTCATGCCTCTAGCTTTAGTTTGAATAAAATTTAGTTGGAAAAATAAAAGCCTGAGATGTAAGCATGCAGGAGATACATAGGATAATTGTCACTTATTTACACTCATGGTGTTAAATTTTGGGGGTTAGAAAATATCCTCATGCTTAAAAGTGTAGGATATTCTATCGATAAATTTTATTACTGTTTTAGCTTCATTTTCTCTTCATTCTGCTTTCATGTACATATCATTATCCTTCATACAGTGGTGTCAGAACACCCACTTTATGGAAGTGCTGTGTTTTCCTTTGCATTAAATTTTATTCATCCCATTTGCTGCATAGTATAACAGACTTAAAAAGTTCTTTCATTTGTTAAAGATAAAGATGAGTTGACTTGTTTCTGTCTTCTGGATTTGCCACTTGAGGTGTACTGTGTTCAAGTAAATCAAAGATAATACAGTATATTAATGCACAGTATTACTTAAAAGGTTAGTACTTTTTTATAAAGACAGAAGATCTTTACTTTTGTTTTGTGCTGAAATTTGTGGATAACGGTTTAACTCTATGATTTGTAGCTTCGGGAATTTTCTGCTCCGTACCCAAGTGCATAAGAATGAGGCGTAGAATGAAGCTGGCCTCAAAATGGGGCAATGAAAATGAAGGGATAGACTCAAATCAACACAACCTTTGCCAAAGAGAGATGGTTGTAACATTAATCTGTTTTAAAAATGTAAGGAAGTGACAACTGTGTTAATGCATCTCCTTGAATGGCTAATATAATAAGTTTGAAAACTAATTGAGGATGCCTCATTTACTCTACAGTTATCCACGGTTTTCTGTAATCATCAGACTTGTGTAAAAATCAGGGAGCTGTACTGTTGATTTATGCTGCTACAGTTCGTACTTGTTACAGTTGTACAGTACAGTATTGACTTGTATAAAAAAGTTTAGTCCCGGCCAGTTTATTGATGTTTTCTCAAAAGACCGCATTTGCTCAGCCACCATAATATAATAAAAGTATTTGCTTCTTGAAAGAAGTTTGAGTTACATCATGAATGAGCCCCATGTGTTGTATAGTCATGGCATATTCCTTGTTATTACAATAAAATACTGTATGTATTGATTTTTGTATTAGAAAACCTTGTTCATCACTGCATTCGTGATTCATTTTGTTAATGGAGAATCGTTGATATTTGAGAGAAATTACAAATGTCGGTAAAATTCAGTAAGCGTTGAATTTGCCATTGACAGAATGGATCAACAACACAAGGCCAAATTGCCAGTGATGGCTCGCGACCCAGACAACTGACATTCGCAAGGACAGCACATGACGCAAGTATTTTTCCTTTTTTGAGCAATTGATGACTCTCATGATTTTTAACTTTCTTAAAAATACTGTATCGGTATTTCCATTGCAGATGTGGACCTGTTTCACTTCCTTTTGACAGTACAGTACCATGTTGGCAAATCCAGAAATATAAGCACAGTTTTCAGAGTACAGTACAGTACTGATGTCTCCATTGGTGTGTATGAACCATGTATATGCAGTATGTTTCATGCAGTTCACATGATTCACTCTTATTATTTCTTCAGTATAACTTGCATAATACTTTAATATTAATAGAGAAGGTGTGAATGGATTTATTGTTGAACACTAGAGGCCTTCTGTTTTCAGTTTGCCCTTGCTACTAGTTTTGCTTGATGTTATATTTTAATTTCAGATTTACTGTACATCGAAAGTATTATTAAGGATACAGTATTGGTAATTTTAATTAAGAAGACCTATAGGATATTGTGTTGGAAGGTTGTGTTTAATGTTGTGTTTGGCAATCAGGAGGTGATTCAAGAGCTGTCTTCTATGGTAAAGGAGCTGCTTATTCAGTTCTACAAATCTACAAGGTTCAAGCCCAACCGCATCATTCTGTACCGCGATGGAGTGAGCGAGGGACAGTTCCAGACTGTTCTGCAGCATGAACTGACTGCCATGAGAGAAGCTTGTATCAAGTTGGAGGCAGACTACAAACCTGGCATCACTTACATTGCTGTACAAAAGAGACATCATACAAGGTTTGCATCCTGTCCCCCCACCCCCACCCCTTTTTATTTTCATGTGGATTTTTTGGAGAGTTCTGTGTATCAGGATGAGAAATTTTAACTTGGGTATGGACACAGTTAGATATTTGGTTCAGGTTAAGCCCAGACTATTCTAATGAGGTTAGGAAAATCTGAGCATTGGAGAGGTTATATGAAGTAGTTTTCTGCTGACTGATTACCAAGAGTATGTTTCACCTGAACACAGTCATGTCGTGGTAGCCTGAGTGAAATAGCTTCATGTGTCCTTAGAAAGCAACAGGACTAAGAGTTGTATTAAGGTCATGTAATGTGGGAGAACTAGGTATTGTGTTAGAAATGTTAATATTGTGTTTTGGTGAGAAACTGGATTTTGGAAAACTGATTAGATACAACCACAACTGATAAATCGTACTTGACAGAAAACTGTGGCTGTATGTAATAATATCTGATTGAGAGTGTGTACTCATGAGCCATTGTGTCTTATCACCCTCTCCCCACCATTGGCTAGATGGAGGGTGTAACCTGGGAAGTGTTTGAAACTTTTATATTTCATTTGCAGCTGTCTGGGATGATAGTGTCACTCAAGTATAACTGTCTGTAGCTAGAGGCCTTAGTCCAGGAAGGATGGCCACAAGCATATTGCCTTCATGTTGCCCTGTCCCTTGCCTTTAGGCTTCCTTCCCCCAACTCACCTAATCCCTCTATACCCCATCCTGTCATCTCATCCTCAGTCTCCCCCCCCCTGCCCTCCACCTCTCTTGCATACTCTCCCAGTCAGTCTCTTATTTGCCATCCACACTACTCATACCGTTTAGAAAAGCTTGAGATTACCAACAACCACCAGGGATAGGTCAGAGGGTGAGATACTGTATCACAACTGTGCAGGCAGTTCTCATATTAGAACGTTTTATGTATAATTGCTAATGTAGATTGAGGGAGCAGATAAATTAGCTATATAAGTAATGATGTGTTAAAAAATATCAGTTTTTTTAACATATAATTGCATCTGTAAATTGTGGGAACCTGATAAATTACCTGATAAGTAGTAATGGTAATAATCAATTTTTCTTTAACTTAATGAAGGCTTATTTGCAGTGGGGTATATTCTAGAATATAGCAACTCATTACACTGGGGAAAACTGTTAAATTAGCTGTATAAGAAGAAGTGAAACTTTAATTGGGAAATTTTCTTACTGAGGACTTCAGCAAGGGGGGAGGGAGCATTACCATTTATAGCAGGGATGTACTGTATTTTTGTTTTCTTTCTTTCTTTCTTTTTTAGGCTATTTTGTTCAGACAAGAAAGAACAGAGTGGAAAGAGTGGCAACATCCCAGCCGGAACTACAGTTGATGTGGGCATCACTCACCCCACCGAGTTTGACTTCTACCTATGTTCTCACCAGGGCATCCAGGTGGGTTTGAACTTGAATTTGATAACATGTTTTTTAAATTATGTTCTAGCTGCTGTGGTTCATTCATCTTAACTTATTGCAGATTTTTATCCTTTTTTAAATATTTAATTGTGATATCTGGAGGCGCTAACCATCCACTCACTCGATGTAGTTCTGCTTGCAGGTGTCTGCCTTTTCCTCTCCTCCATCCTTATTTCCATTCATCCTCTTCTGTCTTTCTTTACTTCATTGTCTCCTTGTCCTTCTGCCTACAGGTGACTTTACACTCCCCCTTGTGTCTTGCCTTCATTCTTTCCTTTTCCTTCTCGCTGTGGGTGACTCTATGCTGAGTGACAAGCCAAATGGTTTCCTGTACACCAGGAAACCATTTACTATGCTGGGTGTTAACCATATAACCAAATTTTGGCGCCTGGTGGTTTAATGGGTAATTACGGTGCTCCAGTCGGATTGAGCCTGTTTAGGTTTATATCCAAGGGGTGGTTGGGGTTTATTTGCTGACATAATGCCACTCAGGGTTGAGTGAGGCTGGTCACTCTCATCTTAAATGTCAGGACGGACTTGCCTAGCCCCGGGCTCTTACGCTCCTCAGGGGGCAACGTAGGATTGGATGACGGATGGATGAAAATTATTTCATGTAGCTCTGTGGCAGAAAAAGATGGTGCTATAGCTCTGTGTTATTTTCATAGCACTTCTTTGTGACTAGCATCATATTTTAGTGTAAAACTTGTTACAGCTCAGCATTCAGGATGGATAAATGTCAGTTTTAGGCCCGAGCAGAATAAAAAGACTATATTAGAGTATCTTATTCACTGTGGAAGAATCCTCTTTTAATAAAGGTGATAATGAAGGCTGTGTCTAAGCCCTCCAGTTTGAAAAGTGAATAAAACTGCCTGAAGGTAACAAGAATACTGTATAATGGAAAGTTTGTTGCAGAAGTGAAAAGGTAAAGGCCTCACTCAGGAAGAAGGGATAGGAGGCAAGGAGGGAAAGAAAACATGGGTGATAGCTTTTTTATTGTCTCTGCTTGCTTACGTATTTATTTCCTTGGAGATGATGGTGACCATCATCCACTCATTTGATGTAGTGCTGCCTGATTTTTCTTCCCACTTTCTCATTCTGTCTGTGTGTCTGCCTTCCTTTTCATACTTCTTCCTTTCCTTCCAGTCACTTTTTATTACTGTTCTTTCCACTTCAGGTGGTTCTACACTGAGTGACAAGCCTAATGGTTTCATATAACTCAGGAAACTGTTTACAACTCTTGGTGGTAACCATATAGCCAACTTATGGGGTGAAGTGGAGCCTGATATGGTGCCCCTGCTAACTTGTAGAGAGAATTGTAAGCGTGGCATCCACCCAGGAACCGAATCTCCACACATTTAGCTGTGCCTTGCTGTGGAGAGGTGCTGTTAGCCACAAGGGAATGTCAGTTCACTGCTCAGGATGGCCGTGCAGGTTCAGTTGCTTGCTTGCAGTTGATGTGTCAGCACAGTCAGACAGACTGAAGTTGATCAACATCTTCTTCCCTGGATCCTACTTCATCTCATCCTTTAATGGGAAAAGAGGTTGGAAGGATGATGATGATGATGGTGATGATTACAGTACAGTCTACAACACAACACACACAACAACACCATTTTTTCTACACCGAGAAATGACTCTCCAGTTGTCATTTCTCGACGACTTCTTCTAGCCGGGGACATTGAGAGCAATCCAGGACCTATCAACAAATACATATGTCCAGCATGCTCAAAACCTGTCATGTCGAGCCGACAGACAAAGGGTTCAGTTCAGTGCAATTTCTGCGAGAACCGGACCCATTACACCTGCACAACACTTGCATCCAGAAAACATTACACAGACACCTGGACCTGCTCCTTATGCTCCTTTCCCCCACCCATCAACCCCCCTTCCAATCCTACTCCTACTTCCTTCACACCTCCACAGCCAAACCCACCGACCCTTTCTGCACCATCCAGGCCCCCAACTCCTCCCATTCCAACCCATCCTAATCCACCTCAACCCTTACCTCCATCACAACCTCCTCCTACCCCTTCCCCTCCACCCACACCACCTCCCCCCTGTGCTGCAGCAGCCAACACACATTGCACACACAACATAAACATCCTTCAGTTAAACATAGATGGCATAGACACCAAAATACATGAACTCACACAATTCATCAAACAACAGAACATACACACTGCCATCTTACAAGAAACATAACTACACAGAGCACAGAAAACACCGACATTTCATAACTTCACCACCATTCGACGAGACCAGGCCGACGGCGGTGGTGGTGGACTCATCACCCTGGTACACAAATCCATCAACTTTGCAGATACCAGTGCACACACAAAGTCACTTCTCCCCCACATGACACCACAACAGAAATATAATCAATTAAAATACGCACTGGTAACAAATCACACATAACAATCGCTAACACATACATTGCCCCCCAGTCGTCCCCCACAGTACCACACAATTACTCTCCACAGATACACCACATCACTAACATACCCATCATCATCCTGGGTGGTGATTTCAACGCCAAGTCGTCGGCCTTGCATGTCAACAACCCTGACACAGACAGAGGGCTGGTACTACAATCCCAGACAGATCATCTCTTCATACTAAACAGTCTAGACCAACCTACCCATATCCCACACCAAGCCCTCTACCTCCCATCATCTCCAGACATCACCTTCTGCTCCCCAAACCTCGCCCCCACCACATCATGGAGAGTGGTCAAAACCATAAGTTCTGATCACCTCCCAATCATCATCATTACCAAAACCAGAATCACCCCAGCTGCCCACAAACACACATACACTAATTATAAGGGAGCCAACTGGGAAGCCTTTGTAACTGAAACAGAACAACATTTCGAAACACTAAACAGTACATCCATCACAAACATCAACACCGCTGTGAACACTTTCAATACAATCATACAAAATGCAGACAAAAAACACATCCTTAGAGGCAACAGAAAGAAACACAACCCCAACTTCACACCAGAAATTCAAGGCCTCATCAGACAACGGGACACACTGTTACACTCCCCAACACCCCATATACAAGACACCATACAACAAATACAAGAACTCAACACTCAGATAAACAGTAAAATATCAGAACAGCAAACACTAAACTGGAAAAATTACCTCCAAACACTTGACCACAAAACAAACATCAGTAAACTCTACAAAGCACTAATCAACATCACACTTTCCAACAGTAACACCACACAATCACACGCTGGCATCACTATAACAGACACCATACCCTCAAACAAACAACAAGCAAACACTCTCATCAATCACTCTTCACAAGTCAGCCATCTAAACCCCCATCCCGAAGACCGACGTATCATCCAACGTAAGAGACAGTTCCCCACAGACCCAGACTATGTACCTTTCACTTACAACCAGACGAAGCACATCATTAACAACCTCAAGCACTCATCTGCATGTGGACCAGACTACATAAGCAACATTCGCCCTAAACACCAAGGACCACAAGGCATACAAGCACTCACCCGTATATCAAACTACAGCTACTCACACAGCATAATACCCAACATCTGGAAGCATGGCAATATCATCACTATCCCTAAACCCAACAAAAACCCCACGTTACTCTCCGCACATCGCCCCATCACACTCCTCTGCATCCCTTCTAAAGTCACTGAACGACTGGTACTACAACTAGTCACACCTCACATTCCCCTAGCCCAGACACAACGTGGCTTTAGGCCACTACACTCCACAAACACCCTTCTTACAGACCTTACACAGAGAGTTTTTGATGGCATGAATATGGGTGTAGCAGAGAGGAAAAGTTTGAATGTAATGAAGATGAGGTGTCTGAGGAGTATGTGTGGAGTGACGCGTATGGATCGAGTGCGGAATGATGAAGTGCGATGGAGAACTGGAGTTGTTCGGGAGATGGCTGGTAGAGTTGAGCAGAGGGTGTTGCGATGGTTTGGGCATATGGAGAGAATGGATAATGAGCGATTGGTGAAAAAGATAACTAGATCTGATGTGAGAGGTGTAAGGCTGAGAGGAAGACCACAAATAGGATGGATGGACAGTGTGAAGAGAGCGCTGGATGCGAGAGGGATGTCTGTTGAGCAAGGAAGAGTGGCTGTACGTGACAGAAATAAATGGAGAGAAATTGTGAATGAATAAGTGATGACGCAGCCCTGAGGGGATATTCTCCCGTATTTGGTCTGATCAGCTATTTCAGGTCAGGTGCGGGTAAGGGGATGAGTCTGTTATGATGTGGCAGGGGTAAACCAGTTCTGCTGTCGGGCCCTGCTGCGGATGTCACTGATTGCATTGCGCAGTTGACCCTTGTGCGGTGTGGTGTGGTGAGGATCTGTCCGTTCTCCGCTTTGGGGGTAAGATGCGAATGAATGTGTTTGAATGGATGAGTAAATGGGGAGTGTGTCGTCCTGTCTCGGCTACCTCCCTTTCCTTGGGGGAAGCAGCCTGGGTATATAGATAGATAGATAGATGAATTCAGCTAGGCCACCACACAGAACGCTCCTAGTCACACTAGACATTAGCAGAGTTTTTGATGCCATCCCCCGCCACAACCTCACAAACAAAATACTCAACACAAACATGCACAATAACACAAGAAGATGGCTGGCAAACTACTTAGCAGGCAGATGTGCACACGTAACATTTGCCGTTCAGTCTTCTAACATCAGAAACTTAACAAACGGCGTCCCCCAAGGTTCTGTTTTGTCCCCTACACTCTTTAACCTATACGTGCACGACGTACCCACACCCCACACACCACAGATAACATAACTTCCTATGCAGATGATATAACACTTACGTGTATGCACCAAAACGCAAACACAGCTGCACACATCATTCAACCTTACCTCAACACACTACACGAGTGGTTAACCACAAACAGGTTCAAAATAGCCCCAGCCAAATCTACAGTGACTCTTCTCACAAACTGGACAGCAGAACACAGTCACATCCCACACCTCACCATAAACAACACCCCCCTACCCCCCCCCACACACACACACACAATCCTTGGTGTAACATACAATACATCAGTGTCATTTAAACAACACATCGCAATCATTAAAAATGAAATAACACCAAGACTCAATGCTTTGAGGTCACTTACCCACACAACATTCGGACACAACAAAGAAACCACCACCACAGTATACAAACAATACATACGTTCAGTGATGAATTATACAAGCCTTGCCTGGGCTCCTAACCTCACCAAAACACACTACAACACTCTACAGACCATACAGAACAAGCCCCTAAAAATAATCACAGACTGCACAGCTACTACACCCACAGACCACGTACATCAAGAAACCAAAGTCCTCAAAGTCAAGGATCACCTAGACATGAGAGGCACCCAGTTTCTTGCTGCAGCCTCCACAAACCCACAACATCTACTACAGTACATGGCAGCACATCCACCCACACCAAGGAACATCAAAACAACACCCAGCACACGATACCATACACAAATACTGTACTGTCATCTCTCCCCCCTCGCCTACCTCAGACCAGCTTCCAGAAGCATATCCACACTCAGATCACTCACTGCTCCATTCAGTCACTTAGAGACAACACACAGCTGCATGCACGGCCTCGTGACATCCACCCTTCTGAATCCTATCTTCCTCGTGAGGACAGGGTCCACCTGGCCAGGCTGAGATGTGGGCACCATCCAGCCCTCTTAAGCTACCAGAAGAGGCTGGATGACTCTGTTGCTGATGCCTGTCCAGGATGCAACACAGCACCCCATACTATTAAGCACATTATGGAAGACTGCAATGCACACAATCACCTACGCCAACAACACAACATACACTCTTTGAGAGCTCTGTGGGAAAGCCCGGTCTCGGCCATGGCCTTCCTAAGGGACTCGGGGCTGTTTGGCCAGACTGCCTAGGGAACAACTACTACTACTACATGAGGTAGGTTGTGCAGAACCTCATGCAAGATCAATTTCGCGCTAAAACGTGACATATATTTACATTTAAAATAAGGGGTTAGGGTCGAGGAGCCCCAAGTTAAAAAAAAAAAAAATGTATTTAAAGCTCGGTTATTACAAATACTTATGCCTTAAGACAACTAAGACAGTGTGTTTTCATGCAGTCTCGCTGATTGGTCACATCAGTGCATCCTAACCTAACCTAACCAACTAGTTTTGCCCCCTAATACTCCCCATAATATTAACTACCAAAGATTGCCACTAAGCCACTTGAAAGCCCCCAGTACCAATCTAGCAAAATCTTCTAACTTCATCGACACGTGAATAGCCGCTGCCCAGCATCGCACATATTTTGCCATGAATCACTTTCGGAGCACGCATTGAAAACAAAAAACAAAAAAAAGTTTGTTTGTTTGTTTTTGAAGGCTCCAACGTCGGCATTGATCACCTAATGGTGGCTGTCCATGCTGCACGATCTATGGCAGTCTCGCTGTTCAGTCCCTCAACCCTGAGGTCACACTTAATGACCTCATCCCACGTCTTTCTCGGTCTACCCCTCGCAGCCCTACCCACAGTATTAACACTTCTCACCTTCAGCACCCAATTATCACCCCCCATCCTCTCCACATGCCCAAACCATCTCAATCTACCTCTCCTCATCACAACACCAGTACACTTCAGTCCCATCCTACCTCTCAACTCTTCCATCGTATACCCAACCCTCCCAGGCCTTGCACGCATGGACGCACTGTATATCCACCTAATCATTGTCATTTCTGTATGTTTGAGCCTGCAAATATCCTCTTCCTTTATGCCCAGGTCACACTACCATAGAGCATCACAGTCCTAACACATGCAACATACAAAGGCCCCTTAGCACGTAGAGAGAGTCCTCTTAGTGTCAGGAGAGGCAGCAGCTCCCTGAACTTCTTCCAACCACTTCTCACCCCAGCTACAGAGCTAGCTCCAGCCCCACCTCCAGTACATAACATGTTCTTCCAAATAACAAAACTCTTCCACACACTCAAGAGACTCACCAGCAAGTTCAATCCTTTCCCGCCTGACAATCTCCACCTGCTCTCCCCGACATGCTCCACACATAAAATCAACATTATCTCGCAGTCTACCTCTGATACCACTACATCTCTTGTGCACCCATTTATCACAAACACTGCACAAGATGTTTTTCTTCCCATGCCCTTGTGGTAAACTGCACATGGCCACTCTCCCTCATCTTTTACAGTGCTGCCACCAGCTGTAGATATCATCACTTTCATTCTGTCTGCATTTACCCTTAAGCCCTTGTGCCCCATACCATCTCTTCACTTCCTAAATCTTTCCTCCGCCTCCCTTTCATTCTCTGCAATCAACACCAAATCATCAGCATACAACATGGGACTCAAAACTGACCCCTGATGCACATTAATATTCACGGAAAACTCGTCACTCAAATCTCCATTCACTCTTACCTGGGTGCAAGCACCCATATACATGGCCATAACCACCCTAACCAGCCACTTCTCCAACCCAAGCTTTCTCATTGCCCACTTCACCACCTCTCTAAGGACTCTGTCAAAGGTCTTTTCCAAATCAACAGAAACAAAGTACAGTAATCCCGCATATTTCGCGGTAGTTACGTTCTTGTAACCCCCGCGAAAAGTCAATTCCGCGAATACTCTATTAACAATTGAAAACTTGCACTTGTGTCCACCATGTTGCCCATCACACAGTCCATGTCCATACTGATTGCGAGACAATTCGCCGTCAGACAATTCCCCGTCAAAACATGGACGATTCCCCTTCAGAACAATTCGCACCCTGGACGATTCCCCGCCATTCTATAAATATACTAATCAATACTTTCAATATACTTATTATTAATTAATCAATACTTTAATAACTATATTTCAGGGGGATCCAGCAGTCTATGTTCAGTAGCGTAGGTTCTGGATATTATTTATTAGTTGCACCTTTAGTCAATAATTAACTTGTTTCTTCCTCGCTGTAGTCGCCTTTGAATTATATTCTAGCGTCACCCATAGCTATCTTCATTAATGAAGGCGAATTGTTTCGTGTTTGTTGTGACTGCGAATTGTCCCGAAACCTCCATACTCATCCCGAAATACCTTCTTACAAGATTGAAAGCACATACTCCATTATGAAGGAAAAACGTAAACACCGTACTGTAATACACAATTATCTACACATTTATTAACAAAACAGTACAAAATAAAAAGATGCATTAACTGGTGATAGCAAACACTCGCACGGTCGTTTCTTAGCTTGTCCAGTAACACAATTTTCTCTGCTAAGGTCATAACTTGATCGTTTTGTCACTTTGGAGTTCTTACTAATTGTATTATTAGCCTTTGGTGAGGCTGGCTTATGTCCTGGGGCCATGTGGAAAGCAAGTGGGAGGCAAGAGGCTCATATCATAGAGTGATTACAACCACAACAACCACTTAAGGCAGTCAGGCGTGGACTGAAGAATGCGGGACAGAGAGCAGTGTTGCCATATCCAAACAACGAAATTATGCTAGGGCAATGAAAAAATTATGCTAGATTGAGCATATTTGTTCCAAGTAAAAAATGAATTATGCTAACTTGAAGCTAAATGATAAAATTCTATACATATTCGTGCAACATATTAATTATGTATTGTTTACTATGAAAATATTAAAATGAACCTACATTCAGTAAGAGGATAAATATCAGTATCTACCCATACTGCTTTTTCCCACGAAACTTGACGTTTTTCTGATGGATTTTGATGTGATTCGTTCGATTTTGAGCATCATTTCCGTCGGAAATAACCAGATTTTGAGATATGACCCCCCCCCATCCCCCTGAAATAATGAGGGATCTTTGGGGAATCGGGGGTTATAGGGAGGGGGGGAAACACAGAAAATGGTCATTTCCGACTGAAATGAAGCTGAAAATCGAATGAATCATACCAAAATCCATCGGAAAAACCTAGGTTTCATGGGTAAAGTACAAAGCTCAAACTTATCCTAACCTAACCGAACCAAACCGAACCTAACCTAAAACCTAACCTAACCTAACCTAACCTAATCCAACCTAACCTAACCTAACCTAATCCAACCCAACCAAGCCCAAACTGAAAGTAACCAACTATTCAAACATCTTACCTTATTCGTCTCTCTCTCTCTCTCTCTCTGATTTGTAGCTTTTATAAAATTATTCTAAAAATATTCCATTCCATTCTAAATTATGCTAGAATGATTCTAAAACTTCTAATATGCTAAAAAATATTCCAGACTCGAAAATTTGATCAAAATTATGTTAAAGGAATAAAATTATGCTAGATATGGTAACACTGGCAGAGGGGCTGCGGGAAAGGGACAGAGGGTGGCGTGAGTTTACCACGCTACAATTGGAAGCTGCGGGAGTTTCAATTTTTTTTTTTTCTGTATATTCAAGGATATTTTTGTTGAACTTATTAATGCTAAGAAAATCCGCGAGAGGGCAAAACCGTAGACAAAAAATCCGCAAAAAATGCGGGATTACTGTACAGATCCCTTTTCTTCCCAATATATGAAGCTGTCATACAATGAATATGGCATCATTGGTCCCTCTCCCTGGCATAAACCCAAACTGCATTTCATCAATATTCACTCTTTCTCTTAGCATTCCTTCTAGAACTCTTTCCATTACCTTCATTATCTGATCTAAAAGTTTTATACTGTTATATACTGAAGTTGTTAGCATGGAGTGATTGTGTACAACTTCTCAGATACTGTACACACAAATGCAGTTATCCTAAATAATAAGCAAGTCATCCAAGCAGTATAATTTGTATGATAATATAATTCAAAAGAACTGAACTCACATAATTGTCTTACCTAACTACTTTGTCAACACGTTGTGTCTTCACATACTGTAAGAACCAACTTTCCAAGCCCCTGAGTCTGCCGCATGATAACATAAGCGGTCACAGAGCCCTTTTCACACACGTTGCACTAAACGTGAAAACATGACTTGCCCCTCCCTCACCATTAACATCTGTAGTTGTTTTTTATCTCTAACCCCATATTTTTCCTAAAAAGTATACAGCATTGTGAAGGTCAATTTACTGTCAGTCATTGATGCATGCTGCAGCGTGTTTAAATGGGATCTCGCCAACTGGACACGTCAGTGCATCCTAACCTGACTAATAGGTTTTACTCCTCCAAGACCACTTAAAATTGCCACTAAGCTTATCCCTAAAAGCCCCAAATGCCTACCAAGCAAAATTTTTCAAATCAACCTGTGAAAATTTGGCTTCCCTGCATAAACATGAATGCAGTGATCCTGAATAATAATCAGTTCAGACAGGCAATATAAAATGTATGACAGTATAATTCACAAGAACTGTACTCCCATAATTTTCTTACCTAACTTCACAGGTCAACACATAGAGTCTTCTCATATCATAAGAGCCTAATTTTCTTGACCAGAGAACATCAGTACATAAAAGATCAGTCACAGAGCCTTTTTTATTTATTTATTTTTTTTTCACACGTTGCACTGAAGGAGAAAAGATGAATTTTACTGCCCCCACATCATTCACATTTTCCTCCAACAAAGAAAGTATCCACATCGCAAACCCACCTGACTCATTTTATGTGAATGCCACTCTCGTTCGCATTTAAGCTCCCACGCTGCATGCCGCTTCGTCCAACAATTTTACCTTTTCCTTAGGAATAAATGCTTTTCTTATGTTCATAACACTTTCAGGATGCTTAGGCACAACTAAAATTAGTTTGGAACTGCATGCTCAGAGTTCTGTTAGGAAATGAGGAGCAAAGAAATAAGTAAATAAATACATCTAATCAAAACAACTGTCCACACAACATTGGCAGTGGCATGCAGGTATGGGATGTGGGTCACATTGGGTTGATACGAGTTGTAAACAAATGCAGCCATATGGAAATCCATTACCTAAATGTACCCACTTCCCACATAGTTTCTCTCGTTCAGTTCAGTGATATTACTATGCAGTTAAATAATTATGGAAGAAATTAAATGCCTGTGTTATTGCAAGATTGTTGCTTCCCTTTGTCTTAAATCGCGACACTACTGTATTATTATGTATTTATTTATTCATCTAAATTTGCAAAAATACTGTACCTGGGATGGTACAGGTTAAGTTAACAGATCTCAAGACATTTTTCACCTTGATGCTGATACGTTAGGGTTTGAAGCGCTATTCATCATTCAGCATTTCAAGGCTGAGATTTTTGCTGGCCACTAATTTTGCAAAATTATGTACAGATTGTATGTGTGTATGCTCCAACAGAGGATCGAGTGGCAAGAGTGAAAGATGAGTTTTGGGCGAGAGTAGAAGCATGTATGGACAAGTTTGAGAGGAGCGAGAGAGTGCTGTTGATTGGAGACATGAATGGCAAAGTTGGGAATTTACGAGTGGATGGAGTGGTTGGTCAGTGGGGTGTGCCAGCTGAAGTAGATGGGAATGGTAGTGCTTTGGTGGACATCTGTGCTGGTAAGGGGTTGGCAATAGCCAACACCTACTTTCGTCATAAGATGATCCACCGGTATACATGGAGAGTAATGAGGAGGATGGATGGTGAACTTGTTGAACGAAAGGCAATGATAGACTACGTGTGTGTGGATGAGCGAATGAGAAGACAAGTGTTGGATGCAAGGGTGTGGAGAGGATGGGGGAATGGAGTCTTGGACCATCACTTAGTGATGGCCAAGGTAGAGCTTCAAAGAAAGTGGTTGAGGAGACGAAGGGGAAGACAGGAGGAAGCAGCTCCTGTGAGAAGAGTGGAGAAATTGCAAGATAGTGAGAAAATGACAGAGTATAAGAGCATAGTGGAAGAAAGATTGGGAAGGTATGAGCTAGAGCAGATGGAAGGGGTGGAAGACGTATGTAAGGTATGCACGGAAGAGATAAGCGCAGCGTGTGAGGCGGTTTGTGGAGTGAGGAGGAGATGCAAGGGTGTGCAAGGGACAGCATGGTGGAATGATGAGGTGAAATGAGCTGTGGAACAAAAGAAGAAGGTATATGGTGAATGGTTGGCGAGTAGAGGTAGGGGAGAAGATGAGAGAGAGAAGAGAGAGGTATATGTGAGCAGGAGAAGGGAGGTTAAGAGACTGGTGAAGGAGAGTAAGAAGAAAGTGGATGAAGAGTTTGGGAGGAATCTGAGTGTGAAATGGAGGGAGAGTAAGAAATTGTTTTGGAAGGAGGTAAAGAAAGTAAGGCAGTGTGAAAGGGGAAGTAGTAGGGGAGTGAAAGATAGGAATAATAGATTGTTGGTGGAGAAGAGAGAGAAATTGAGGAGATGGAAGGAGCACTTTGAAGATTTGTTGAATGTAGAGAGTGAGAGCAGTGCGAGTATAAGTGGTTGGGGAATGGCTGGGAGAAGAAGAGATGAGAGGAGGGAGGAAGAGATCAGTAGGTCGGAAGTAGTTGAAGCGATGAAGAAGATTAAGCTGGGAAAGGCCCCAGGAATTGATGGAGTGTGTGGTGAAATGCTTAGGTATGGGGGTGAGATTGTTGTGGAGTGGATATGGAAGTTGTGTAGATTGGCTTGGGAAGAGGGAAGGGTTCCAGAGGACTGGAAATCAGGTATAATTGTTCCTCTGTACAAAGGAAAAGGGGAGAGAGAAGTATGTGGTAACCATAGGGGTATTTGCCTTCTTAGTGTGACTGGTAAAATATATGGTAGAATACTCATTGATAGGGTTAGGCATATGACAGAGGAGCTAGTTGGAGAAGAACAAGGGGGATTTAGGAAGGGAAAAGGGTGTGTAGATCAGATATTTGTTCTAAGATGTTTAGTGGAGAAGTATCTAGAGAAGGGAAGGAAAGTGTATGCTGCCTTCATGGACTTGGAGAAAGCTTATGACAGAATAGATAGGCAAGGTATGTGGAAGGTTATTGAGAATATATGGAGTGGAGGGGAAATTGTTGAGTGCTGTGAAGAGTATGTACGAAGGAGCTAGGGCTACGGTGTGAGTGGATGGTGAGCTGAGTGAGTTCTTTGATCTCAATGTGGGACTGAAACAGGGGTGTGTGATGTCTCCATGGCTGTTTAATATATATATGGATGGGGTTGTAAAGGAGGTGCAAGGTAGGGCAGTGGATGTGGGGGTGGCCCTAATGAATGAGGGTGAGATTTGGAAGCTTCCGGTGTTGCTGTTTGCTGATGATACAGTATTGTTGAGTGAAGATGAATGGGAGTTGCAAGGTTTGGTGAATGAATTTGGGACAGTGTGTAGGAGGAGGAATCTGAAAGTTAATGTAAACAAAAGTAAAGTTATGGTGTTTGAGAGGAATGAAGTCACATAGTGTGCAGTGAGGTTGGATGGTGAGGATATGGAGAATGTGAGTGCATTCAAGTACTTGGGTAGTGTGATGAGTAAGGATGGAACTTTGGGGGATGAAGTACGTGAAAGGGTACAGCAGGAAAGAAAGGTTGTTGGTACACTGAAAGCAGTGATGAGAAATAGAGAGGTGAGTATGGAAGTTAAGAAGTCACTGCATGATGGTATTGTGATCCCTACCCTGACGTATGGAAACGAGGCGTGGACCTTGCAAGAGGGAAACAAGTCAAAAGTGAGAGCAGTGGAAATGAGTTACTTGAGAGGAGCATGTGGAGTGACGTGGAGGGACAGGTTGACGAATGAAGAAGTGAAGGAACGTTGTGGGGTAGATGTGGATTTGGTTGAAAAGATTAGGAGAAATACACTGAGGTGGTTTGGACATTTGGAGAGAATGGAGAATGAAAGACTGACTAAGAGGGTGTATGTAGGTGAGGTAGAGGGAGGGGTAGACCGGGGATGAGGTGGAGGGATGGAGTTGAGAGGTATATGAGGGAGGGGGGGGTGAGTTGGGGGGAGGGAAGTCAAATGGTGGGTGACAGAGTGACTTGGAGGCGTTTTGTCTGCGGCCACCCTTTTGCGGGATTAGGGTGTCGGGCTATAGATAGATAGATAGATAGATGTTCAGATTTTTTGAAGGCATCCTTGTTGGCAGACATTTGTTCCCCACAAGCCTTCATGCTCTTTATTCCGTGATATTTTAATCTGTTCAGTCAGCCAATGGGATATTTTTAAGACTGAGTTATTTTAATTTGTTTGTGAAATTCCTTAGCATTTGCAATCAGTAAAGGTCTGGAAACAGTAGTTCCTTCACTCCTGCTTTGTTCAAACCATTCATGTAATACTTGTACAACAGTGCACATTTAGATTCACCAAAATTTGTACTGTTTGTTATAGATGCAGTATTTTCACTTGCAGCATAAAATTCCAATAGTTTTATCACTGTTTCATCAAGTCATACACAGTTGTAGTTCCAATCCCATACTTATCTCATAGCTTGCTTGCTGCAACACCTTTCAGCTTCTCATGAATACCCAATTTTTATTTAATATTTAATGCTATTACTATGCTTCTATGAAGACATTTTCAGAGCTTAAATGTGCAAGCTTATAACAGAAAAATGGTATTGTTTGATCCACAGTGGCAGAACAAAGAATGATGAAATCACCCACTTGGGTAACATGGGTCAAGCAAGCCCAATGTAGCCAAGGTTGTGAGCTAGCACGGGGATGTGTGACTCGTTCTTTAGCCAGGCTCCTGAGCTACTATAGACAAGTGATTGTTCCATGCTAGCTCTTTAAAAAGAAAAAAAGAAAGAAAAAAAAAATGCCCTGAGCTATCTCTAAAGCTTGTGTAAAGAACGAGTTCAGTGTTATTACCATGGCGCTAGCAGGCTCATTAGCTTGGCCAAAGAATGAGTCAGTGTGATTACATCACTTTGCAAACACAGTTGTAAGTGCAGCAATTAGACTACAGTACTGTAATTTGGTACAGTATTTGGATTTTGGGAATCTCTTTCTCTCTCTCTCTCATCCATCTTCTAATTAAGTGTTGCCCCATGAGGAGTGTAGGAGCCCAGGGCTAGGCAAGTTGGTCCTGACATTTAAGATGAGAGTGACCAGTCTCACTCATCCCTGAGTGGCATTACTGTACATGAGCAATAAACCCCAGTCCCTCCTTGGATATAAACCTGGACAGGCTTAATCCTATTAGAGTGCCTTAAATGCCCACTAAACCACCAGGTGCCATGTTTTGGTTGTGTGGGTACCACCCAGCGTAGTAAATGGTTTCCTGGTGTACAGGACACTCTTTGGCTTGTCACTCAGTGTAGAGTCACCGATAGACAGAAGGAAGAGGAAAGAATGAAGGAAAGTAAGACAGAAGAGGGAATAGGGAAAGAAGGAAGGAAGAGAGGAAAGGGCAGGCACCTGAGAGTAGTACTGTATTACACTGAGTGGACTCTTTCTCCTGGCCTAAAGTGTGCCATCTCACATTTTGAATGCCGAGTTGTAGCGGTAGATTAGAACTAGGATATGATGAGTGCAATGGAAATCTTATAGAGGCATAGTAGTGTCTCTCTTTCATGCCACCACCATGCATCAGATAGGCTGCAGAAGGGTGAAAATCTCGGCCAAGCCAAGGTGAAAGCACTATACTGTAGTTATATGTGTGTTATCTTCTGGTTTACAGGGTACAAGTCGTCCTAGTCATTATCACGTATTGTGGGATGACAACCATTTTGACAGTGATGAGCTGCAGTGCCTGACATATCAACTGTGCCACACGTATGTCCGGTGCACACGCTCTGTCTCCATACCTGCACCTGCATATTACGCACACCTGGTGGCATTCAGGGCTCGCTATCACCTGGTGGAGAAGGAACATGACAGGTTAGTGTAATTGTCTGTCCGTCTCTGTATCAGCCTATTTATCTGTCTGTTTGTATCTATATCTGTGTGTCTGTTTGCCTATAGCCAGAAGCCATTTAGCTATCTATCTGTCTACAAGTAGGCTTTATATCATCTATATCTGTGTGTGTGTCTGTTTAGAGCCAGGAGCCTTAATACCTGAGGAGATGCTTGTGAATAAATTACCTCCATGTCACCCTGTCCTCTGCTGTCAGGCCGCCCTACCTTCATCACACACCATTTTCATATATGGCAACTATCCACCCCATTGTTTCACCTCAAACTTGGTCTACCCCTCAACTCAGCTCACATACACCCTCATTTGCAAGTCATACCCTTGTGGGAAATTGTTTACAGTATTGAGGACGTACAGTAGTTTTGGTGTGATTTGGACTGAACTCATACTGTCATCTCCCCTCTAAACAACTTTTCTGGGCAGTGTTCATTTAGACAGAAGTGTTTTTCAAAAGTCCTCACCTTTTCTGTAGAACTATCATCAGAAATTACACACACACACACACACACGGAGCAGACAGCGCTCTATACCTGGCCAACATGGCCAGCGGCATTACCTAAATAAGTATCTTTACAGTATATGAGTCAAAGCTCTGTACAAGGTTGGACTAAATGGTGTTCTTTAAAAAAAAAAAAAAAAAAAAAAAAAAAAAGACTTGGTCAAACAGAAAAGTAAACAAACAGCGTAGGAATGCACATGATCAGATGATCGTTGTTTAGTCTACAATCTGCCCCTGGGAATGTAAGTACTATATGTGCTTTTAGTACTGCAAAGTGACCACATACTTTAGTAAAGCAAATTTGGAAAAGAAAAGGGATAAAGGTAGAAAGCAGGATGATGATTTCTACCAAGAACTGGTTAAAATGGAAACTCACAACAAACTGGTTGAAAGAGTACATAGGTTGGAGACGGCTTTTCAGAATGAGATTGATGAAATTAAGAAACAGATGCACTTGCAAAAGGAAGAAATAGAAAAATTAGGAAAGGAAGTCAACAAGAAAGAAACAACCATAAATGTGAGCCAACAGTTGAAGTGGGTACACTTAGGAGGAAAATTAGTGAAATGGCAAGTACAGTAGTCAGCCACGAGAGTACTATGGAAGAGTTAAAAAATGATACAGAGACAATTAGGCAAGTAAGCAGTCTGATAGATCAGAGCAGTGATATTGAGGAGAAGATAACACAGGTGAATGAAGCTGTGCAAAGCTACAAAAATGATGTGGAAACCACTTATGCTGAAATGGTGAAAGTAAAGAAAGACTTGGAAACAAGGGTGGAAGAAAAAAGCATTAAAAAGGAAGTGAAAAGAATAATCCAAAACAATCCTAAGTTAGTCAGAGATTCAGTAGATATTAACAAATCTATAGTAATCACTAGTATAAAAGAGGAAGAAGTAAAAAACAGATCTCAAGAGACAAAAAGGAGATGGCAAATGTAATGGACGTATTGAAAGAAGTATCAGAGGAAATCTGTAGTAAAGATATAGAGGAACACAAAAGGTTAGGGAAATACAATAAAAGCAAGTCAAGACCCCTAAAGGTAACCTTCCAGAGTGTAAACACCGTGGAGGAGATACTAAAAAATGCAAAGAACCGTATGGAAGAAGAGGAGTTCAAAAATGTATGGATAAAACGATGCCTAACACAAGAGGAACTGTAATTACTGAAAGAGAAGAGGGAGGAAGCAAAAACAAAAAATGAGGGAAGATCAGAGGAGGAGGAGAATACATTTTTTTACAAAGTAATTGGATTGCAGGTATGAAAGTGGTACATAAACAGGAGGGAATAATAAGGAGGAAGGTAGTAGAACCAAATCATGATAAGTATATAAACAAGATGTACTCAAATGTGGATGGAATGGTATCTAAATTATTAGAGATGAATGATTATGTTAGAGAAAAGGAACCACATATAATATGCCTAATTGAAACAAAATTAACACCAAGGATATCGAATGACATCCTAAACTTAGAGCAATATAATATATAGAGAAGAGATAGGAACTTAAAAAAAGGAGGAGGAATTATAATGTTAACTTAAGAAAAATCTGAAAGTCAAAGAAATAAAATTAGATATACCCTCACAAGTAGAATTGATTGCAGTAGAGATAAATACATCTGAAGGGAAAGTAATTGTAGCCAATTTGTACATGCTACCCAGATCAAACATATGGGAAAGAGACGAATATGAGGACCTGGCGGAAGGTACAATTCAGAGTTTAAGAGCATTACTGCATAATATGGAAGAGAAATTGAAAAGAATTATACTAACTGGAGATTTTAATACAAATATAAATTGGAATACTCTAGATATAATAAGCCAAGAAAGCTGTTGGGACCAAAAGCTCCTGGATCTTGTGCAAGAGTTTTTCCTAACGCAACATGTAAGGGAAAGCACCATAAAAAGAGGACTCGATGTGCCCTCAATGCTAGATCTCATATTTACTAGGCAAGAAAAAGATGTTAACAATTTAATATATCACCCTCCATTTGGCAAAAGCGACCATGCAGTACTAAATTGCAGTTTCAGGATTGCATATGACATAGATAACAGCAATGATAGTTACAAAAAGAGCCTAAACTATAAAAAGGGAAAGTATCATGACCTAAAGAAGTCTATCTATCTATCTATTGCCAGACGCCTCAATCCTGTTTGGGGTGGCCACAAACAAATCGCCTCCAAGTCTCCCTGTCCCCCGCCATTTCACTGCCCTGCTTCCAACTCACACCCCCCTCTCTCATATACCTCTCCACCCCATCCCTCCATCTCATCCTTGGCCTCCCCCTCCCTCTTCCCCCCTCCACCTCACTCACATACACTCTCTTCGTCAGTCTATCACCCTCCATCCTCTCCACATGGCCAAACCACCTCAGTGTGTTCCTCATAACACTTCCTATCACATCCATATCCACACCACAACGCTCCTTTATATCCTCATTCGTCAGCCTGTCTCTCCACGTGACTCCACGGGCTCCTCTTAAATAACTCATTTCCACTGCTCTCACTCTTGACTTGTGTCCTTCCAACAATGTCCAAGGTTCACTTCCGTACGTTAGAGTTGGTATCACAATACTGTCATGTAGTAACTTTTTCACTTCCATGCTCACTTCCCTGTTTCTTATCACTGCTTTCAAAGAACCAGCAACTTTTCTTCCCTGCTGTACCCTTTCAAGCACTTCACCCTCCAAACTTCCATCCTTACTCATCACACTACCCAAGTACTTAAACGTACTCACATTTTCCAATTCCTCACCATCCAACCTCACTGTACATTCACTAACTTCACCTCTCTCAGAGACCATCACTTTACTCTTCCCTACATTCACCTTTAGATTCCATTTCTTACACACTCTCTCAAACTCATCCACCAAGCCTGGCAGTTCCCCTTTGTCTTCACTCAACAACACAGTATCATCTGCAAACAACAGTACAGGGAGTTTCCAAACACTATCCTCTCTCACCAGGGCCACTCCAACATCCACTACCCTACCTTGTACCTCTTTTATTACCCCATCCATGTACAGATTGAACAACCATGGAGACATGACACATCCCTGTTTCAAACCAACTTTCAAAGAGAAAAATTCACTTAGTTCACCATCCACACGCACTGCAGCCTTCGCACCATCGTACATACTCTTCACAGCATTCAACAACTTCCCATCTACCCCATATATTCTTAACACTTTCCACAATCCTTGTCTATCCACCCTGTCATATGCTTTCTCCAAATCCATGAAAGCCGCATACAACTTCTTTCCCTTCTCTAGAAACTTTTCCACTAAAGATCTAAGAATGAATATCTGATCTACACAACCTCTTCCCTTCCTAAAGCCTCCCTGTTCTTCTCCAACTAATTTCTCTGTTCTTTCTCTAACTCTGTAAATAAGTATCCTACCATACACTTTTCCTGTTATACTAAGAAGACAAATGCCCCTATGATTACCACACACTTCTTTTTCCCCTTTTCCTCTGTACAAGGGAATAATTTTACCTGACATCCAATCCTCCGGGACTCTACCTTCCTCCCAGGCCAATCTGCACATCTTCCACATCCATTCTACTATTATCTCTCCCCCATGCTTCAGCATTTCACCACACACTCCATCAATTCCTGGGGCTTTCCCCGATTTAACTTTCTTCATTGCTTCCACAACTTCTATCCAAAAGAAGTACTTCTTAGAAATTGCTTGGGAAAAGGAGCTTAGAGGACAAGATTTAAATGCTATATATGAAAAATTTTGTAAACTTTATGAAATAGGAGTCCAGAAGTACATCCCACAGCACAAAGAAGCAGAAAAGAAAATAAAGAAATGGTTCAATACAGAATGTAAAAAATCAAAAGAAAATAGATTTGTTGTGGAATAGATACTGAAGACACAATAGTGAAAGGGCATATTATAATTACAAACAGGCAAGAAACGATTATACAAGAATAAGGAGGGAAGCCCAAAAACAGTTTGAGGAGGATATCATAAATAAAAGTAATGATCAACCAAAGCTATTTTACAGCTACATCAGAAGCAAAACCAAAGTAAAAGATAAAATACAATCCATTACGGACGTTGGAATCATCTATACACAAGAGAAGGATATTTGTGAAGCACTAAACAATAATTTCCAATCAGTTTTTACAGAGGAAAAAAATTTTGAGAGGGATTATATGGAACATGCATGCTCATACATACTACCAAATATACAAACATCAGAAAAAAAACATACAGGAGGAGCTAAGTAAATTAGACAAAGGAAAAGCAAATGGTCCTGATGAAATTTCATGTTGGGTGCTACTTGAATGTGCAAAGAAGTTAAGTAAACCATTATTTTTAATTTTCAAGAAATCCTTGAGTCAAGGTAAACTACCTGATATTTGGAAGAAAGCAAACATTGTTCCCTTATTGAAGAAAGGGAATAGACAAAATCCAGTTAACTACTGACCAGTATCACTAACCAGTGTTGTAAGCAAGGTATTAGAAAAGCCTATAAGAAATGCTTGGGTAAATCACCTAGAAGAACACAGTATGGTAACAGAAAGACAATTTGGTTTCAGAAAAGGAGAATCATGTGTTACTAATCTTTTGAGCTACTATGACAGAGTAACAGACACATTACAGGAAAGAGAAGGATGGGTGGACAGTATCTATTTAGATTTCAAGAAAGCATTTGACACAGTACCACACCAAAGACTTTCATGGAAATTGTACCATCAAGGAGGAATTCGAGGCAAACTGTATTGTTGGATGCAAGATTTTCTCATGAAAAGAAAAATGAGAACAGTACTAAGGGGAAATTACTCATCATGGATAGAAGTGACTAGTGGAGTACCACAGGGCTCAGTGCTGGCACCAATCAAGTTTTTAGTGTATGTAAATGATATAGACAGTAACACTGGAAATGAAAGCTATCTTAATATAGTTGCAGATGATGCAAAAATACAAAGGAGAATTACTAACACAGACTCTTGTAAAGAGCTACAAGAAGAATTAATTAAACTTCATGAATGGAGTAATACATGGCAAATGGAATTCAATGTGGACAAGTGTCATGTAATCAAGTGTGGAAAAAGACCTGATTGGGATTATACGTTAGGAAATAAAACCCTACACACATCAGCAAGAGAGAAGGACCTAGGTGTGATTATCAATAACAGATTATCTCCGGCTGACCACATCAGTGAGAAGGTACGGAACATGTATGCACTGCTTGCCAATATGAGAATAGCATTTACATACATAAATGAAGACATGCTAAGAAAGATAATAACATCATTCATCAGACCAACCCTGGAGTATGCATCAGTAGTCTGGAGTCCTTATCTCAAAAAACACATAGACAAGATTGAAAAAGTTCAAAGGGCTGCTACAAGATGGGTACCAAGCTTAAGGGATCTAAGCTACGAAGAAAGACTAAATAAACTGAATCTACCAACACTACAGGAGAGAAGGAAAAGAGGTGACATGATTATGCTATATAAATGCATATCAGGGAAGGAGAAAATAGACATAAATGATTACTTAACGTATGGGGAAGCATCAGTAAGAGGACACTGCAAAAAACTTCATAAAAAGAGAGGTGATAAAGATGTGAGGAAATTTAGTTTCCCAAATAGAGCAATTGGTCAGTGGAATGCACTACCGAATGAAATAGTGTGTGCCAAAACAATTCACAAATTTAAGGATATGTACGATAAATATGATTTAAGACACGAGACAGTACGAGCTTGACTCAATCCTGTAAAGATACAGTTAGGTAAGAACACACACACACACACACACACACACACACACACACACACACACACACACACACACACACACACACACACACACACACACACACACACACACACACACACAATAAAACCTTCCTATCAGTTCTTACAAAAATAATTTTGAAAGAGATGATATGGAACATGCATGCACACACATATTACAAGATATACAAATACGGTATCAGAAAAAGAAGTACAGGAAGTTAAGTAAATTAGACAAAGGAAAAGCAAATGGTCCTGATGAAATTTCACGTTGGGAGCTACATGAATGTGCAGAAGAGTTAAGCAGACCATTGTATTTAATATTCAAGGAATCCTTAGGTCAAGGTAAACTACCTGATATTTGGAAGAAAACAAACATTGTTCCCCTGTTCAAGAAAGGGAATAGACAAAATCCACTCAATTACTGACCAGTATCACTAACCAGTGTTGTAAGTAAGATCCTAGAAAAGCTGATAGGAAAAGTTTGGGTAAACCATCTAGAAGAACACAGTATGATAACAGAAAGGCAGTTTGGTTTTAGAAATGGAAAATCATGTGTTACTAATCTATTAAGCCACTATTATAGAGTTACTGAAACATTACAGAAAAGAGGAGGATGGGTGGACAGTATCTATTTAGATTTCAAGAAAGCATTTGACAGAGTACTGCACCAATGGACAGTATCTATTTAGATTTCAAGAAAGCATTTAACAGAGTACTTCACCAAAGACTTTTATGGAAATTGTACCTTAAAGGAGGTATTCAAGACAGTCTGTGCTGTTGGATGCAGGATTTTCTCAGTAAAGAGGAAATGAGAACAGTGTTAAGGGGAAAGTACTCATCATGGAGGGAAATGACTAGCGGAGTTCCACAGGGCTCAGTGCTGGCACCAATTATGGTTTTAGTAAATATAAATGACATAGTAACATTGGAAGTGGAAGCTGTCTAAGTATGTTTGTGGATGATGCAATAATACAAAGGAAAATTACTAACAGATTCTTGCATAGAGCTACAGGGAGAATTAAATAAGCTTCATGAATGGAGCAGTAAATGGCAAATGGAATTTAATGTGGACAAGTGTCATATAATTAAGTTTGGTAAAAGTGAGAAAAGACCAGATTGGGATTATAAGTTAGGAAGATGAACCCTACACATACCAGAAAGGGAGAAGGATGTAGGAGTGATTATCAGTAACGGACAATCTCCAGCTGACCACATCAGGGAGAAAGTATGTAATATGTATACATACATTGCATTCTAATACGACAATAGCATTCACATATATAAATGAAGACATGCTGAGAAAGAGCATAATATCATTCATCAGACCAACCCTGGAGTATGCATCAGCAATCTGGAATCATCTAAAAAAACACACAGATAAGATTGAAAAAGTACAAAGGGTAGCAACAAGATAGGTACTAAGCTTAACCCCTAATGCGCGGCCAATGGACAGCCGACCCCCCCCCGGGGTGGCGGGGTTCGATCGCGGTCTGAGTACCTGTAGGAAAATATTAGCCAAAAATCAGAGATTAACCCTAGAACATTATACTTGGTTTGGCAGATAGTACTTACATTCAGCATTCTCCAGAGACAGGTGTTGAGCCTTCGTGGACTACCCAAGGACTTGTGGAGACTTGCAAAGTTGGATTACAAAATCTTCACTTTCACACCTCCAACAGCCCGGTTTCCCCTCTACCACAGCCTCATTCTGTCACAGTAAACTTTATACTGCAACGTACAGGTAGTTTGGAATCCGTATTTGTACAATAAGCACTGAAAATAAGGCTAAAATCAACGAAGCGTACGGCCGACATGCAGCACGTTGGCGGTCTTCCCGTCACACAACAAACATTTCCATTTTCACAGCTAAAAACACGTATACTACATTATTTTCAACCATATTACTTCCCAAAAGATCACCGCAGCGCGCTTTTTATTCTGCCTTATGCCCGTCACTTTATTCTTGTTCCTGTCGGCCGCTTGCACTGACTCGGAAGAGCTAGAACTCGCCATAATGTCACTTTGAAAGCCTGTGGTAAACTGATGCTAAACAGGGGCAAACCGTGTGAAAAAAAAGCTAGTGTGACAACTGGGGAAGCAAGCGTTTCCTATTAGCATAAACTGCTTGTGAGAGGAGAGCACAGATTTACAGTTCTGAGCAGTCAGAACGCTGCCATGTATCACAGCTAGGCTGGCCGGGCCGTGGTTGGGGGGGGAGGGGGGAAAACGCGATACTTGGCAACAACGGAGGTCAGTAGTACAAAGGTAAAGTATGCTAATTGTAGCTAAAGGGTGGTGGTACTGATAGACAATACCAGCTGGAACATCCTTGCCCGCGTTTATTCAAAATTAACTCGAATCACAAATGCGACGATCCACCGTTATGTCCTTTTCGGCGAGCGTCGCAAACACGACGCCCCGCGTTTTAGGGGTTAAGGGATCTAAGCTACGAAGAAAGACTAGAAAAATTTAATTTGCCAACACTGCAGGAGAGAAGGAAAAGAGGAGACATGGGTATGCTATATAAATGTATCTCAGGGAAAGTGAAAGTAGAAATAAATTAATATATAACCTGTGGGGAAGCATCAGCAAGAGGTCATTGCAAAAAACTACATAAAAAGAGAGGCTATAAAGACGTAAGGAAATTCTGTTTCCCAAAGAGGGCAGTTGATCAGTGGAATGCACTACTGAATGAAATAGTGTGTGCCAAAACTATTCATAAATTTAAGGATATGTATGATAAAAATAGTTTAATACATGGACATTATGAGCTTGACTCATTCCTGTAAAGATACAACACACGCACGCACGCACGCAGCTTACTTTTTTCGTATGTGGATTTTTTTAAGTCGATCCTTCATAAGTAGGGGTCTGACTGCATTATACCTTAATGTACATAAAATGAAGATTTGATCTTATTGTCATATGGAAATAAGATTTATTTGTGAAGTTGGACCTTCCTTGTAAATTTTATAAAGTAATTCATTGTATTTAGGTAAGTGTAATTAAATAATACTTAGCATCTCTGAATATGGTGAGGGAGAGAGATACGCTATTTCTTGGAGTCAGTTCCTGAAGATTGTTCAGGCTGCAAGCTGCAAATAAGGTGCACCAGGACAGTTGGATAGACTCTTGCAAGCTAACCAAGACCTCTAGCTCGTTGTCATCTGTCATTGCAACGCTATCAAGCTGAGTATCCTTAGAGATTTGGCCAAGTTGAGGGAAACTAGCTAGGATATAAGGAGAAAATAATAGGTAAGTTAGGGCTAGTTATACCCACTCATCTAAGGAGACTCATATTACTTAGTTTAACTTTGATGTTGATAGAAGAATAACTTCAAACTGAATTTTTTTTATAGTGGTTGGTGGCGGCTCCCACCATCCACTCATTTGATGTAGTGCTGCTCTTGGATGACTGCCCTTTCCTCCCTCCCTTCCTGCTTTGTCTTTTTTCCTTCATTCTTTCCACTTCCTTCAGTCTCTGAGTGACTCTACACTGAGTGACAATCCAAATGGTTTCCTGTACACAAGGAAACCTTTTATTACCCTGGGTGGTAACCATATAACTAAATTATGGCACCTGGTGTTTAGTGGGTAATTAAGACACCCCAATTGGATTCAGCTGGTGCAGGTTTATATCCAAGGGATGGTTGGGTTTTAATGCTCACTAAATGCCACTCAGGGATGAGTGAGGCTGATCACTTTCATCTCAAATGTCAGGACCAGCTTGCCTAGCCCCGGGCTGCTAGGCTTCCCATGGGGCAACACAGGATTAGATGATGGAAAAAAAAAAATGAATGACACTTATCTCCTCCTCCCAGTAATATTTTATTTGTTTGCTTTTTGTAGTGTAACCAATCACCTCTAATATTTTTTTAAGGGCATTGTAAATAAAAAGATATGCCTTTATATATATATATATATATATATATATAGGTAGAAGCATCTTTCATCTGTATTTTGAGTGTACTGTACTGGGTAGGTGTTGGTGCTCACTCTCCACTCACCCGATGTTTTGCAACCTTCAAGTGACTGCACAGTGACAAACTATATGCTGTTAACTACATTTGGTGGTAACATTATAACCAAATGAGCTAAGGTGCTCCACCAGGATGTGGCCCTTAAGGTTTTCTGTCTAAGGGGTTGTTCAAGGTTATTGCTAATAGTGATTTTTGGGTGAATGAATTGTCATTCTCAGGACTGAGGAACCTAGCACTGGACTCCTGCTGTCCTAATGGGGGTGAGGGGGATTTGGATGGTAGCCTGATAATATTTTAATAATGAATAAATGAATTTTCCTGTGCTTAGCTTTGCTGTGAAGGTCACACTCCATATTTTATTTATTGGAGTTGTTTATAGCTTTGCAAAGATATTTGTTCTGCATTATAGTGTTTTTGCACTACAGAAACAGATTTGTGAGACATAGTTCAAGTTTTGTGAATGTGAACATGTCAGGGAGTGAATTCAGATAAGATTGAAGTTTTGATTGTTGGGAGAGAAAGTGGTTGGAATTTGCTGAATGGAGAGACGATGTGGTGTAATAGCCTTCACAGTGCATAGTGTCATGTTTGCTTGATGCACAGTGTTGCCTATCGCACTTATGCTGTTGACACTCAGCTTTCTGTGAAGCAAAAATTGCTGGTAGTATGATAAAAATTAAACACATGATGGCAGATATAAAGATCAGGATGATTAACCTCTTCGCCACAATGACGTACCCTGTACAGTACGTCATTTCTAGGTAATGGGAGCGTCCCCAGAATGTAAAAAGCCAATGCTTTACTGTGGAGATAGCAGAGGGCTGTCCAAAGCTTCCTAGCTCCTCCTCCTCCCAATCAGATGTAGTACTGTGCTGGTGGGAAGATAAACTTGTGGTGAAGTGGTTAAGGGGTTAAGCTTGTGGCAAAGGGGTTAAAAGGAAACAAGCTAAATGGTGGTAAAACTGAGATCATCATCATCCAAGGAAATAGAATAGGCCATAACGCGGAGAACTTGTTGATCTTTGCTATTGGTGAATCACAGTTTTTTCCAGCAGCTGCTGTTCAGAACTTGGGTTTACTTTGCTTCAGAATTAGATTACAAGGAGCACTTTAAGCATATTATTAGAAACTGTAATCTACACTTCAGTAATATCTATTTTGTGAGACAGTTTATGAAAGACGCTGCCTCTTGGCATTAGTTCACTCTGTTATCCTGTCTGCTGTTGATAATTGCAATACTATTCTCTGTTCATTGGTCTCCCAAATTATCAGTTGAAAGATTTAATCAGTCCTGAATAGAGGTGCAAGACTCATTTTTTTCATCCAAGAGCCCCCACAACGTCATTCCATATAGGCTAGCATTGGTTATCAATTAAAGTCAGAGTAGAATTTAAATTTTGTCTTATGATTTTCAAAGTTCTTAAGTTTAGTGAACCTGAGTATCTTGCTGACATACTGAAACATCTCCAGCTTGTTCTGGTGCAGTACTACAGAGCAGCGATTATGTTTTGAGCCTTGAAGAGCCATGAGCTGTCTGGTAGTCATGTTTCTCTGAGCACTCATTTTCATACCATGTGCAGAGGCTGTACAATAAGCTGCTCTTATATATGAGGCAGCTTAGTTCTGTAATTTCCTTTAAGGGGCAACTTAAGACTTTATTCTTCCTGAATAAGTTACGATGTTGAAAGAGGTGTGACGACAAGGCAGCTTTTTTTAGCATAAGTGAATTCCTTTTGGAAAAATTGGTGCTTTTGAGTAATGAAGAACCTGATTATGGTGCTGCTGCTGATGATGATGAAGTTTGTGGAGTGAGGAGGAGACGCAGGGGTGTGCAAGGGATAGCATGGTGGAA
This sequence comes from Coenobita brevimanus, assembly GCF_032717465.1. NCBI lineage: Eukaryota > Metazoa > Arthropoda > Malacostraca > Decapoda > Coenobitidae > Coenobita > Coenobita brevimanus. The sequence continues at coordinate 13,793,086 of NC_136992.1, read as the reverse complement.
TGATGAGGTGAAACGAGTTGTGGAACAAAAGAAGAAAGCACGTAGTGAATGGCTAGAGAGAAGAGGTAGGGGAGAAGATGAGAGAGAGAAGAGAGAGGTATATGTGAGCAGGAGAAGGGAGGTGAAGAGATTGGTGAAGGAGAGTAAGAAGAAAGTGGATGAAGAGTTTGGGAGGAATCTGAGTGTGAATTGGAGGGAGAGTAAGATATTGTTTTGAAAGGAGGTAAAGAAAGTAAGGCAGTGTGAAAGGGGAAATAGTAGGGGAGTGAAAAATGGGAATAATAGATTGTTGGTGGAGAAGAGGGAGAAATTGAGGAGATGGAACGAGCACTTTGAGGATTTGTTGAATGTAGAGAGTGAGAGCAGTGCGAGTATAAGTGGTTGGGGAATGGCAGAGAGAAGAAGAGGTGAGAGAAGGGAGGAAGAGATCAGTAGGGCAGAAGTAGTGGAAGCAATGAAGAAGATCAAGATGGGAAAGGCCCCGTGAATTGATGGAGTGTGTGGTGAAATGCTTAGGTATGGGGGTGAGATTGTAGTGGAGTGGATATGGAAGTTGTGTAGATTGGCTTGGGAAGAGGGAAGGGTTCCAGAGGACTGGAAATCAGGTATAATTGTTCCTTTATACAAAGGAAAAGGGGAGAGGGAAGTATGTGGTAACCATAGGGTATTTGCCATCTTAATGTGGTTGGAAAAATATATGGTAGGATACTCATTGGAGCTAGTTGGAGAAGAACAAGGGGGATTTAGGAAAGGAAGAGGGTGTGTAGATCAGATATTTGTTCTAAGATGTTTAGTGGGAAAGTATTTAGAGAAGGGAAAGAAAGTGTATGCTGCCTTCACGGACTTGGAGAAAGCTTATGACAGAATAGATAGGCAAGGTATGTGGAAGGTTATTGAGAATATATGGAGTGGAGGGGAAATTGTTGAGTGCTGTGAAGAGTATGTACGAAGGAGCTAGGGCTACAGTGTGAATGGATGGTGAGCTGAGTGAGTTCTTTGATCTCAATGTGGGACTGAAACAGGGTTGTGTGATGTCTCCATGGCTGCTTAATATATACATGGATGGGGTTGTAAAGGAGGTGCAAGGTAGGGCAGTGGATGTGGGGGTGGCTCTAATGATTGAGGGTGAGATGTGGAAGATTCTGGTGTTGTTGTTTGCTGATGATACAGTATTGTTGAATGAAGATGAATGGGAGTTGCAAGGTTTGGTGAATGAATTTGGGACAGTGTGTAGGAAGAGGAATTTGAAAGTTAATGTCAACAAGAGTAAAGTTATGGTGTTTGAGAGGAATGAAGTCACAGAATGCACAGTGAGGTTGGATGGTGAGGATATGGAGAATGTGAGTGCATTCAAGTACTTGGGTATTGTGATGAGTAAGGATGGAACTTTTGGGGATGAAGTGCTTGAAAGGGTACAGCAGGGAAGGAAGGTTGTTGGGTCACTGAAAGCAGTGATGAGAAGTAGGGAGGTGAGTATGGAAGTTAAGTAAGTCACTGCATGCTAGTATTGTGATCCCTACCCTGACGTATGGAAGCGAGGCATGGACTTTGCTAGAGAGGAACAAGTCAAGAGTGAGAGCAGTAGAAATGAGTTACTTGAGAGGAGCATGTGTAGTGACATGGAGGGACAGGTTGACGAATGAAGAAATGAAGGAACGTTTTGGGGTGGAAGTAGATGTGGTTGAGATTAGGAGAAATACACTGAGGTGGTTCGGACATTTGGAGAGAATGGAGAATGAAAGACTGACTAAGAGGTTGTATGTAGATGAGATGGAGGGAGGGAGAGGAAGGGGAAGACCGAGAATGAGGTGGAGGGAGGGAGTTGAGAGCTACATGAGGGAGGGGGGAGTGAGTTGGGGGGAGGGTAGGCAAATGGTGGGTGACAGAGCAACTTGGAGGTGTTTTTTCTGCGGCCACCTTTTGCTGGATTAGGGCGTCGGACTATAGATAGATTATTATTATTAATTATTATTAAAGTAATAATAGTAGTTGTACTTTGGAGCAATAAAAGAAGAGATTAATGTGTAAAGGTAGTGGAGAGTAGAGTGACTTTAGAAAGAAAAGAGGCTGATTTGAGAAGGCCTCAATCAAAAGAGAAGACTGTGTACAGACTCTTCAAAAGATTTCCTGAAGGTTTATTAATTCCTGTATTGAAGAGAGTCTTTGGTATTACAGACTTTAGAGTATAGTGTTTGATCAGTTAAATTGGACTGCCATGAAACAGGTTGCACCTGTTGTATAGGGTGAAAAATGAGGTTAGTAAAAAGTGTGAGGTAAGGAAGTCTGTCTCTCTATTATCTGTGGTTAGAAGTGGGTGTGCATAGATGGTATATTGATTTAGAGAATGTAAAAAATAATATACAGATGGCTTTAAATGTGAGTGAGGTGTGGGCAAGATTGTGAAGACTGGATAATGAGCGAATGAGTGTGCACCCCATATCACCAATCACGTATTGGTAGCTCTCTTGGTTTTGTGTTCTCTTTTTTGTTTCTGGTTCTTATCAACCCTATATTTTTTTGTGAGAAGTACAGTTAGGATAATAATAGTGATGATGCAATAATGTAGAATTTTATTACAAGTGGCCATTCCATACCTAACCTAACCAAACCTGACATTTGGTAAGCTATGTGGTTCTTTAGTAAAAATGTTTATAGCACATTTGACACTTTTCAGTCTTTGGGTCAGTTATGAATATTTCATCTGTAGACATCATTCATGAATTATTTGTTATGCCTGTGAGGTAGAAGCAAGATTCTGGGGGCTTGAATGGTATGTGAATGAGTGTCTGTCAATTTTGACTGGGCATAGTCTTCATGCTTCATACTGTTTCATGCTATATCTCAATGTTTTCTGAACCTTATTTCACCCCATCCATAAGTAGATAAAAAAAGTCAGGATGATGATTATTATTTATAAATGTCAGTTGGTGTTTATCAGTTACTGTACTAATGGTTGTTTTGCCAACAGTGGTGAGGGTTCACACCAGTCTGGGAATAGTGAGGACCGCACGCCGTCCGCCATGGCTCGGGCAGTAACAGTGCATGTGGACACCAACAGAGTCATGTACTTCGCCTGAGTTCTCTATTGGGGTTTACCAAAGGGCACTTCACATGGGCATGGCTTCTCGTCGACTGATCTGCCCCCCATGTTCATCACTTTGGACCCTTCTGTGATCAAGTATTGTAATTTTTTCTTTATTAAGAGGAGCACTTGAACTGTGTTGAATAATGGTATTGCTGTGAGAATATCCGGTTCAGCAAGTGCTTGTACAGTAGTGTATTTCAATCTCCATAGTCTGGATTAACTGCTATCAGCACCACCACCACCAGTTTTACAGATATATTTCACTAGCTAGTACCGTGATAGCTCAGTGGAGTACAAGAGCAACCTTTAAGTGGTCTTTGTGGCATTCCTTGGAAAATTTTTTCGACTTTGCAGGATTTTAATTTCATGTGAATTAGAGCAGTTGTTAAATATCTCCTACTATGGTGTTGAGTGCTTCTGTAAGTGTACCATTACCTACCCAAGTATATTAGGGAGCTTCCCAAAAGGAAACATGGCGTGGTTTTGTTTTTGATGACTTCCGGTTTGTGATTCCTGGAGTAGTCTTGTGTATAAAGGTGAGTGAGAGGTTTTGACACAGTACCTGCTATTGGACCTCGTGCCAGGGGTGTCCACCATGTACATCTACGAGAGTAAAACTGTGCTCATGCACCACTTACTGGTAATGCTTTATGACAATACTAGCATTATTGCATTTGCACTTTTAATTATTTTATTGTTACATAATTTTTCAATCTTGTACATCTCTTTCAGCCAGCTACTTATTATTAGGGTAATTTGCAGTGTTTATCCATAATAGCCATTTTCCACTGTCATTTTGATTTTTTTGTAGAAATGTTACATTTGTTCAGATTAATTTTGTAAACATATTGATCGTCTAATAATACATGGGATAACCAGAGCTGCTGTGACAGGTATTTTAACTAGGATAAAACCAATTGCAGTCATACTCTTACTGCCAAGATTATGTTTTATTAATTTTTATATTAATGGAGGGGCAAAGCTCCGTTAATCACATGAGTACCTTAATGTGGGGGCAGTGCTGTTTTTTCCAGGGCTTGGGGTCAGCCTACTGCACTGGCAAGCACAAGGCACCTACAGTTACAAGTATGTTGTTCAGCTTCTCAGTTTTGATAATAGTTCATATCATGATAATTTCTGTGGTGTTTTGATGAATTGTGATCTGTTCAATGCAAGACCTTACTTATTCCCCTTGCTCTGGTGGTGGGTGAGCACTCCCTCACACGTATCTCCTAGTCTTGGGCCAGAACTGCTGAGTCACTCTGTCAGGTTTTATGTAGGTCTGAAAAATTTGTAATTATATACTGAATCTGGTAAATCTTTTCATTGGGTTATCATGTTCTGAGTGTTGTTGGTGTTTTGTACAAGTATAAAATGTTCACATTCTGAAGTAGTGTGAGCAGCCTGGACACAGGTGCCATATAGTGGTAGTTGGTGTAGAATGCAGCTATGGACAAATGGCAGTAACGTGGCAACTTGACATTTGGTGCCCACCCTCAGTCTTCCTCGCTGTAGTTCTCACATGTTTACACATACATTTATCTGCTGTACACATACACACACACAGACACACACACACATGCACACACGCTCGCGCACACACAAACACACGCACACATGTGCGTGCACACACACACACACACACACACACACACACACACACACACACACACACACACACACATTAGCAGGTAGCAGGCAATTATCAAAGTTTAAATATTTTATATATATATATTATTTGAAAAAGTCAGCCATTCCAAGTTGTATATCACGTGTGCAACTACAGTTTATGTATGTGACCTAAAATATTCATGCACTTAATGGTTGATAATAATCACTGATCAAACATCTCTTTATCAACTCATAATTTTACAGGTGAATTAAATTGTAGTGTTACAATGCAGCGTGTTTGAATCGTGTCCTAATTTGTCAGGTGGTGACAAATTTAAATATATTCCATCCAGATTCAGTGGTGATGGATAGACAGAATTTATTGCAGTATAGGAATTTATGTTAAAGTGTGCTTTTAGATCATTGAAAGATAATGTGGTTGATGGATTTTGTACTGAATGAAAAATTTGCTAGTTTGCAGATGTAGCACGAGTGACGTGCGTCCACACAAGACTTGTAGAAAGTCCTTACTGTGTTCATTAAAAATATTTCGTCCAGGTATTTTGGGGCTTACAGCTTTAGGTTTTTTTTTTTTTTTTTTTTTTTTTTTTTTTTTTTTTAAATATAACCCTATGCCAGACCACGTTGTCCAGTGATTATCATCAGTGCTGAAACAAATCATCAGGAGAGGGGACATCACACTGTATGGCATTTTATTAGATGCATCAAACGAAATGAGTAAGCATGATCTGTGCATCTATTGTGTATACTGTATTATTGTACTGGTTTCCATTAACTAATAATAGCATCTGACAAGTTCAGCATGTATGATGCATCAGTTTCCTTGGCATAGCAAGCTTAAGTGGCCCCATTTACCAGAATCCGAATGCTGTATTTTGTTGAAAGTTTCCTGTGTTTAGTTAGATATGAATTGCCTTGGTCACAAACTCCCAAAAGTTGCCAGTTCTCACCTGATAATTGAATACATTGAAAGTCGGTCAACTAAACTGCATTCTTTTATGTGCTTCATGTATCACTGTAGTCACAAGTATATTAGTATTAACATGTTTATTCACTGCTGTGAGGAAAAGATGCTCCCTTACAATAAGTAAAAGGAAATCACCAAAACAATCTCATTCCCAGGACCAATCTTGTTGTTAGTTATATCCATCAATGTTTATGCTCTGTCATAATTTGAATGAAATAAAAAATTTGTCTCCATATATGAACAGTCTAAAACTAATATAAACTAGTTTGATTGCAAGATGTTAATAGGCCGCAGGTGAAGATCGTATGCAGTGATGCTTTCATCCTGCAGTTGAGGGACTTTCAGAGTGTCATCTGCTACCTAGCTGGCAAAGTTGGTATGGAAGCATTAGCATACCATCTCATTTCCAGGACGAATATTTTTCTTTGCTCAAACACCAGTTTATCACCCTGATTCATATTGTTTCCTTACTATTTCAATATGTGAAAAATGTACATTCATATTTCTGTATACTGTACAAAAATAATATAAGGCCGTTTTAACGCAAAATATTAGTACCGATCAATTTAAGATCGTCTGCACCGGCCTTATATGCCACATGTTAGATTTATTTGGCACTTGCGATTTTGGCCCATGGTTCTGTCTTTCCATGTCTCTGGTTTTGAAAAATATACATTTTTCGTAAGTAATATTCAATACATTCACTTTAGCATGTGCCAGGTGAAGCATTAATCTGTTTGAGAACTACATGATACTCGTTTCAAAATAAACATGCTGTGAGACTTATGTGATGAGTGCTATCGCACCACTTGTCGTTTTATGTATTTTAGTAACTGTTCTGCGCTATTTTTCTTAGTAAATCATGTCTAGAAAACTGGTATAATAACTAGTGATTACATTGTTGCAGAATTTATTTACTGTTCACTATTTATTATTGTGGAAGGGATTTAGTATGTGACTGTGAGAGCCAGGAAGAGATGACTGACTTGAGTTGAGTTATCAGGTGAGCTTTGGCAACTTTTGGGAGTTTGAGGCCAAGGAAACTGTATGAGCTACACATGATCAGGGATGTGATTATTATTTTTTTTATTAGCATATAAACTGACAGAGAATTGGACAATACAAATTATTGGTAGTGGAATTTACCTTTAGGTATTTGTTAAGAATGTATTTTTGTAAAAGATATTTATGGCTGTATTTCAGTGGGCTAGGAGGTTCTTTAGCACCATGTTATTACCAGTTTGTTTTTGTATATTGCACATCAATTTTATGTTAATGGACATTTTTAGTGTTCAAAGCTAGAAATCTGAAATATTGCACAAGACCGTATCAAGTGTAACACACATACACTTCGTGGTCTAGTGGATTAAGGCACTCAAACAGGGTATGGTTCATAAAGATTAACAGTCAGGGAGTGGATGAAGTTTATTACTCACATAATGGCTCTCACGTGAGCAAATGGCCACCCTCGCCTTAAGTGTCATGAGTGAATACTTTGACCTCAGGCCCCAAAGCTCCTTATGGGAAAATAAAGGATGGGATGATGATACATAAAGAATACATGACACAGAAAAAGATGGTAGGGTGATACATAATATAAATAAGACATGGCAGAAGAAGGTGGTAGGGTGGTTGATAGATACAAATATAAATGAATTTGATACCTGGGACTAGGAATTCATTTTTTAATTCAACATAAATACACATGACAAAGAAATGGATGGTATGGGAACCTCTCAGCCCATGAGTTTACAACCTGAGTCACATCCTTGATAAGTTGCAAGTGGCCCTATGCACACCCTGGCATTCTTTCCTTCTTGTTGATATTGCTGATGAGGTTTGGCATGTGGTTGTTACTGTGCTCTTTGTTATAGTGGGATGGTGACTAAGGCATCAGGTAGTTTTTACTCATTTTGGGGTGTTAGATTGCAGTTCAGTTATGTTTTTAGTTTTGGGGTTGACCAAAGATTATGGATGCAGGTGTACATTATTTTTTGACTTTATTAAATCTTTACATATTAACAGTTTCTCTTTATTAGGACTAGGCATTAATACTGTAGTGTAGCATTTATATAGTGTTAAGGACTAATCGTGGGTGAAACACAACAAGGCAAATCTGTCACAAATTAGACAGCTGGTTTCAAGCTTTGTCCAAGATGAAAATGCAGAGATATATTTTACATCGATAGCGGAATATGTACAAGTGATAAAATAGATCATTGTGTAAAACTAAGTTAGGGAGAGCTTTGTGGCAGTTATTCTCTGTGTACAGTTCTTTTACACTGGCATATAAAGAGAATGAAAATTGAATACCAAAATATGAAACTGTATAAATATTTATATATATAAATATATATAAAGTATTGAGTCATTTCAGAGGTGTGGAATAGAGTAGGTGTTAGATTGAAGGAGAGCAGCAACTGGAGTGACCCAGTGTTGCTACATATTAGACTGCTACTGCAGTGCCATTTTCTCTCGTCGCTTCTTATTGTAGGAAGGCCCCACCACCCCTCGCTCGTCCTTTTTGCAGTTATGTATGTATGTGTATGACAGGCACCGCACCGGCTCTGTCTCATTCAAGGATAATTTTTATACAGTATCTCATTATTCAAGGTGTTGTAGCTGTATTTTCATAAATGGCGTACCATTGCAGAAATTGAAAAATTTGCTTTTGTCATTAACATTCCATGTTTTAGGTATCGGTAACGGATTAATACCAGAAAGGGGGTTTATGGATTATCCATTTATATGTATCTGAGCATTTTAAAGTAGAAGACAGATGACAGTAATGCAATAAGGAAAACCTAGGGCTACTAAATTAAGTAGTACTTCTCCAGAAGTGTTTGATATTGATAGTATGAGAATACAGACTACATATATTTTTGTTGCATTTGAGGGCATCACTTGTTATTTTAAGGTGCAGATATACATGCATACATTTGAACAAATAATATGTTGAAACCAGCCTTAATGCTCAATTTTTTATAGGTACGGTAATGTTTGCAGTCTGACATAAGCACAAAAGTAATGAGTTCAGCTTTCAGCATGGTAGTCACTGTACTGGTTACTGATTATCTTCTACCTTCATCAGTAATTTTCTTATATTCTTGTGTTTCACACCAGGGCTGAGTTTTGACACACACATATCAATAATTTTTTGAGGGGTGATATACAGTATATATATGTAGAGCTATATATACAGTATAATTTGTTTTTTGCAGTCAGTAGATTATAATTAGTTTTTCATTCTGTGCATTAGTCCTGCCCAACTCCAAGTATGTAAAATAATTTCTTAAATTTCACTTACTAGTACTCATATAATAGATGTTGTAATGTGCAGTTCAGTGGTTTTTATAGTAAACTCATGCTTGACTAGCAAATTTCTCAAATGATGTCAGTGTCACACTAGCTTCTTGAATCTGATGATGTCTCATGTAGTTTGTTCTTACTGTGACCAGACGGTATTTTTAAGTTGTAGAAAAGGCCTCTCATACTGAAGGGGTTATTGAAAGCCATGTCTAATCCCTCCAGTTTGAAAAGTTTATCCCAAAGTGAATCATGTCGTCTAGAGGTAGCAGGAATAAACTGGAAAATAGATGTCACTGTTGGAAGGGGTTAGAATGTGGTTATGTAGATGATTTTAGTGTTTTTGCAAGCATTTCTTATTACCTTTCATTTTGTATGTGTGGATGTGAGATAGCATTAAAAGTTTCAGGGCAACTTTCTCTGGATAAAAGATCCAAAATAGTTCATAGATACCAAGACATTCTGTAAATCTCATTGAAAGTGTTAACCCTTTCACTCCAATGATGTATTTTTCATTTAATTCTTGCTATGGTACCTGCAGACAACATTATTCAGCTCTGGAAAGATCTCTTATATTCAAGGGGATTAATGAAGGCTACATGTAACCTCTCCAGTGTGAAGAATCTGTTCTTAGATGAATAGAACTGGAAATAGGAAGAATAAAGTGAAAATATCCCTGGACTAAAAGTATTTTGAGAACCTAGGTGTGTGATGGCAGGACAGCCCTCTTGGAGCCTCTTTAAAATGCAGCCGGTGGCATTGAGAGAGCAGTGTATGTATTTTTTTGAGGGAATCAGAATGGGTCACATAATCCTGTTGTAACTTACCATCTGGATTTGGGTAAATTGTTTTATATTTATGTTGTTGATGTCGCAGCTTATTTATCTCACTTGTTTCAAGTAATTTGTTATGTCATTTTTTTTTTCTTTTTCATTATTAATCTTGTATTGGATTTTTTATGTAGTTGCTTTTGGGCATGTTTCACTGAGTAGTAGAGTTGTACCAAGAAGTACAGTCTATGCTAAAAAAATATCTGACAATTTGTTCATTGTCATCCATACTTATTGTACAGTGGTTTTGTGTGGGCAGTAATCTCAGTCCTTAATCCTCAGGCAAGAATAATTCATTGATCAAAAGTAGCCCCGTTAGTTTCCGTTGCTATGGTATATGCAGCCAGTCATCCTCATATGTCAGGGATGTGTTCCAAAATATTACAACCTTTTCCATACAACCAGTGCTGTAGATTAGGGTAAATGGATAAAATGGCCATTAAGTAATTCCACACATAGCACTGTAGATCTGTTTCCCAAAATAGTTTTAAGTGAAAACTGGTTTTAATGAGGATTACTTTCCAGCAGGAAATAGTATCATCGCAAAGTTTAAAAATCATTTATCAGGACAGCAGCTAGGTATGAAAATGGAACTGGGTATATGAGTGTATGTTAAATCTCATAATTTAAAGAAAGCAGTGATATATTAAGATAACTGTGGCTGTGGGCTGTTATAACCCAGACTGTTCACTGCATGTCCTGAGCATTTAGTAATAAGTGATGGCATGTTAAGTGTAATATTGGTCTACAGTCAGTGAACAGCTTCATAATGAAAAAATCTCTTCGCAGTGTTGGGTTTGCTGTCGTCTCCCCTGTGAATTCCTTTTCCAGTCCCCTTCCTTCTGTTGCGAGTGTTCTCGTGGTGGAACTTTATGCTGTTCTTTTCGCTCTGAAGTCTCTGCTTTAATCTTCTTCCTCCTCTTGTTATCTTCTCCGTTTCTCACAGTGTGCTTTCATCTCTATGGATCTCCTCTTCTCATCTCCTTGTCGCCCAAACTCGAGTGGCTCCTCCGTTTTTCTGTGTGTAAGAAGTCAGTTCAATTCTGCTGGGTCCCTAGACATGTTGGGGTCACCGATAATGAACGTGCAGACTCACTGGCGCATTCTGCTGCTCTGTGTCTTACGTCTTCTCCTCGACCCATTCCTGCTGTTGATTGTTTTCTTATTCTAACTCGTCTCTTCCGCAACCTCTGGCAAACTCCCTTGGATTCCCGGGTCACCAACAAGCTTCATATCGTTAAACCTTCTGTTCAGCTTTGGTCTATTTCAACACACCCCAATTGTCGATGGGAGATTGTCCTTGCTTGTCTTCACTTGGGTCATACCTGCCTCACTCATCGCCGCTGAATGAGTTATTACCATCTGCCACTTTGTTCACGCTGTAACTGTCCCTTGACTGACTGCCACCTTTTTCTCGACTGCCCGTCAACCCTTTGCAACTGTCTCTCTGCTTTCCCCTTCTCATTGCCTTGTCCCTCATTGCTTGCTGATTTCCTTGGTGATTCTCGTACTTTTTCTGTTTCGAATGTTATTGCATTTCTTTCTGTTCTGCGTGCTCTGCATTTAATTTAATTGTCCTCCATTCTTTGCTGCCTTAGTGCCACATAGCCTCTCAAGACTTGGTGTTTGTATTTCTCACTGTTCATTCTGTGTTGATCTGCAATGTACTCTCTGATAAATGGGAAACTTGAAACAGAGCATTGTTGATGATAAGCAGCTTCACCACTTTCTTTTGGTAATCGTCATCATCCTGAGTTATTTTCTCACCTAAGGATGGGGTGAGGTTGGGTCCAGAAAGCAAGAGTAGAGAAGGCAGAAAGCATTGGCTTGTAATGAATTGTAATGAGAACATGAACTTGAAATCCGGGAACTTCAAATAGTGTCATTGATCAAAAGCAGCTTCACTAGTGTGATAAGATGTAATCACAGGTATACAGTATAGGAAGCAAGCTTGTTAATATAGTTGGTTTGTATTTATATCACAGAACTGGGCCACTCCCACAGCTTAAATATTAGGTCGTGCATGCATAAAATTTTATGAGCTTTAATTATAAGGTGGGAATGAGTCTCCTAGAGTACTAGTCAAATCATCCCTCCAGTGTGACATCACGTTATGGCAGTAAGCTGAAAGGGGTTAGTGGTTTTTGTTGAGTTAGAAAAAAAAAACATACTGAAGTCAAATAAATGCTCCAGTGTAACTACACATAGTCATTAACTAAGCAGAAAAAGGTGAGAGATCTTTATCCAGTTAGAAAAAGCATGCTTTAGTCAAACGGAGTCTCCAATCTGACTTGGCCATCAACTGAGCAGAAAGGGGTTAGGGATCTTTGTTAGGTGGTGAAAAAATTTTCTGTACCAAATTGACCGTCCAGTCTGACATCACTTAACCATCAACTAGAAAAGGTTTGAAAATACTTTAGAATGATGGTGTTAAGTGAGAAGACCAAACCTTTACTTCCTGGTGTGGAGGGGCACAGGTGCAGGTGGGAACAATCAGCTTAGAGACCACTTTCCACCTCCACCTAATAGTGCTCTCAACCACAACCTCACATTCATCATCATATTTCCGGACTGTGGTAGTTTAGCCTTTACTCTGATCCCCTACCTATCAGGGCTGTTGGTAGCCAATCTCTTCCCCCCTTATTCTGATCATTTTCATTGGCAGGTTACCGCTTCATCAGTGTTGTATTGTTGTGCTATGTTCTGGACTCTGGTAGTCTTTCCACCGACCTTTACTCTTTATGGGGGCTGGCTGGTGGTACCACTTTAACTGTCATACCAAAATGTAATGTTCTGGGCTGTGGTAGCCTAGCCTTAGATCCCTACATTGTACAGTAAGTCTCTTGTTATATGTTCCCTTTTTTGGCCCCTTTTTGCAGTCAGATCTAAAAAACTAATACAAAAATACTGCCCTTTAGAAGTTCCAGTAATTTTTTACTTCTGCTTAAATGCAGTATTTATTATCATTATTATTATTATTATTATTATTATTATTATTATTATTATTATTATTATTATTACAGTAATTTTTTTCAGTTCAGTCAACAGTAAAAGAAAATAAAAATGTTCCATTGCTGCTGACAAGGTTTATGTATAAAAGGTGTACTTTTGAACACATTCTTGACATACATTTAGGTATTCTCATTGGGACTGCCTGGAACGATTTTATCATTGTCAGGAAAGTGGAGAGAGTGAAAGTGATCTGGTGAATTGTTTTTTGTGTAACCTGTGTTGTACTGATTGTAATTATTTGGTTATGTAATAGGGCATTGAAGTCTTTGAAATTGTTTTATTGCCATCAGTGACCCCTTCTGATTCTGTGTCGACATTCCCAGTTGAATGGCAGATTTAAATATGCATAATTTATAATTGCACATTTTTTTTTTCATAAGTGTGTCATATATAATGAGCAACTGTTATGGAATTGGGCTTTGGCATCCTACTCTGACTTGCTACGGTGTTAATTGCTGTACGTACATTGGTAATGAATATCAGCATTAAATTCTTAACATTTTATGGTCTGGATTTTGAGTAGTTTTGTTGACTGAATAGAGAAGATGGACATAAGCAATGTTACTGCAGAAAATCATTATTTTTATTTATTTATTTATTTTTTAGGTACCGGTACATGTTAATAGCTTGGGAAGGATTTTGATCCATGAAATTGTATTTTAATAATTAATATGTGGTGATGTATTGTCTGCTGTGAAGTAAACAAGAGATTGCATTAAAACTTGTCAAAAGCCAAATATCAAATAATAAAACTGAACATCTCTTGCCCTTAAAAATGTAGCAGTACCTACTTCTTGCATATGTTTCTGGAGATACAAGTCATTAATATGTTTCAAGATGACAGAGATGTAATGTTGTTATGTGAACTTTTAAAATCCTAGTTATTTATACCATAAATTTTGTGGTCTAATTTTGAAAACTGGATAAACTTTTTTCTGTGGATGCATGGTTTTTCCTAGTAAAACAATAATTAATTACTTAAAACTTCCAGTGACATTCGAACAACTTTGTAATCGAATATTCAGTGCACTGTCTTCTCTAATTGCAGTCCAGTAATCACTTGCATGATGTCAAACTTGCAAAATATAGCTACTTACCTAGCAACTTTTGTGACATAGTACAGTTTTGGGAAAATGCAACTTTTTGGACGGAAATTTTGTATATATATATTTTGATGTTGCACCATTAAGTCAAATAGGTCCATGGCAAATAATGCTAATGAGCAACATATCCTGTGCCCACATTCCCTCACATATCCTGCCATTAATGTACCATATCGTAGCCACATGATATCATCTAGATTAGTTGAACCAGCAAGTTTTAAAGCAATATGGGGTTAGAAACATAAGTCATGAATTATCAACCAATCAATTTGAGTCATCTTAAAAAGAATATTGTCACCTATATTAAGTCCTGTGCTGTTCCTGGTGTGAGGTGTTGGATTTATAGCAGTTGCTTGTTAGTTCAAAACTCCAGATTCAAAGTTATTCTCTCTAGGATTGTGTCAGTTTGACTGTTGCGCTGTATAGTCATAATGTGTTGCTTAGTTCACACCCTTGTTCATCGGAAGACAGTTCATGGCCTTTTTTTTTTTTCCTGTATTATATTTCATTACTTTTATAAGAAGCTATGATGAGACAGTATGCATATGAAAATATAACAAAAGCATATTATGCAAGTGGTGTTGTATTGATTATTTGGATTATTAGCCATGATGAATAAAGTATTGATCATTGGTTTGCTTGAAAAATAACAAACTAGACATTCTTGAAGCTGTTTTTAATGTCTAACAACCATCAAAGTTTTTGTGTAATAAAATAAAAGCTAAACATTTAGAAGCATGAAGAGGTATACTCCGGTTTAATGATGCAATTGGTTAAGTAAAAACCCATCGCTGGGTGGGGTATCGTATCTCAGGGTAGATTTAACATGTAAAGTAGAGTGATGCATTTATGAGCTTTGGGTTTCCCCCCAATCAAGTCCTAAACCCACAAACCCACCCAAATGAGTTCAAAAACAAGTTTAAAGCCAATCTAAATGGCCTAACAGCCATAAAAGAAGCTAACCTAACCTGTAAATAACCCACTAAAACCAACAAATAAAATCTTGAGGTCATCAGATATAAGTCTGGAAAAATTCAAGCTTAGTAAACTGTACCCCAAAATGACAATGTTCACCCCACCTATGGCTAAACACATTAATGTACTGTAAGTCTAGTACAGTTTATAAATCAACCTAAACACACAATTTTAGTCTATCATGAAAATCGGTTATAAAAAAAAAAAAAAACATTGTTAAACCAGGGTTTGGCCATCGTTAGGAGTGGGTATGATGATATTTCTGCCCCCATCGCTAAGCTGGGGGTATTGCATCTAGAGGTATCGTATATTGAGGTATACCTGTATATCAAAGCCACTGGTATGCTGACCTGTGGAAGTAGCAAAGTACATTATGTTGCAGCATCCATTTTCACTTATTGAAGTGAGTATTAACCCTTCAGTCTGATGTAAAATTTTGCTCCTTTTGTGCTACATCCAGATACAGTAAAACCTCAATGTGACGGACTTCAATAGACCGGAATTCGCTTTTATCAGAATCGAGGAGCTACCAGACTAAATTCCTATATGTCAGAAAAAGTCCGATAAAGCAAGAAGCAGTCTGACCTGCCTTACCACTTGAGCTATGTTCACCACAATAAGGTAAATAAAAAACATGTTTATCAGCATACAGTACAGTATCATTGTACATATTATATAGCTTGATTATTGTAGTGAAGGGATAGTACAATACAGTACTGCAGTTGTTGTGAAAACAGTTTAAAAACTGTTGGTGCATTCCAGACTAATGTTTGATATATCGGAGAAAGTCCGGGTTAGCAGTGGGAAGTCCGGATGTCTCTTTTATCGGAATTTTGCTTTTTTTGGAATGGCTTGGGTCCCAGTTAATCCATTATAGTGAGGTTATAGTTTTACTCAAGGTGGATCTTTAGCTGTGAATGAGTTGATTTAAGCTACATCTAACCCTTCCAGTTTGGAAAGTTTCCTAAGCTGAGTAAAATTGTCAAAGTAGCAAGAATTAAATGAAAAATTCATCATTGGATTGAAGGGGTTAAGTACATGTTTTGATGTGGGTGGCAGTATAAAGGACACCATGACATATAGTATTTTGCGGACTTTGCAGTAGCAGACAAGATTATTGCTGCGCATTTTATCGTAGCTGTTACGAATACACATTATGACAAACCCCCCTACTGAACTTTGATAAACTTTCATCCATCCACCCATCATCCAATCCTATGCTTCCCCATGAGGAGCATAGGAGCCTGGGGCTTACATCAGATATAGTGACCTCCTGGATCCTACCGAACAAAGGGTCGGTTTAATGAGGTAATGTGGAGGCTGACCGAATGACCATGTGAGTCGTGTTAAAATAATAAAAAAATTTACTGTATTTTTGAGTTCTGTAGTATATTACTGACTAAAAATATCAGCTATAATAGTCATACAGTATCAGTGTACAGTACAATATAAACCCATAGAATAACAAAATGCAGTTGTGTGAACATGTCCACTGAACGAGGTTTAATGTACATCGAACCTGAGAACACCGAATGCAGCACATTATTAGATACTATATAACTATAGCCTTTACCTCCAATTAATTTGTTATATTGAGAGTTTACTGTAATCTGGAGAAGTTGCATGGATTCGTAAGATCTCATCACAAGATTTCTAAAGTCATCTCATTATTTATGGTTGTGAAGTAAATTGGTAGGTGTGTCTTCAGTTATACGTCCCTTGCCTGTTATTATTTGGTTTTAGTTTGTTTTCATAGATCTTAAAATTTGAAAGGCATTGCCTGTAGATTCAGAATTGTCAAAAAAAAAAAAAAAGTACAGTAGGGACAGCATTCAGGCTTGATGTGCAAGAATTTGTCTTAACTTTTATGCTGACCAACAGTTAACTATACAGCTTCATAGTGCTGTATAATGTATAAAGAATAAATTCTTTTACTTCTAAGGCTTTGTACTTATGTTTGTTTTTAACCTCAGGATAATAATATGCATACTGTATGATTTTTGCTTCATGTCTTTCTCATTTCTTTAATGCTAAATCCCAAGAGAAATGTTGAGAATATGTTACTAAACATATCATTCCAGATATGTGTACCACTACTATATATTGTATGTGTGCATGCTTGTGTGTTTGTGATCATGTATTTTAAAGTGAAGTTGGCTTATTCTCCATTTTACTTCAGTACTTGGTAGCATATCAATGAATATTGTTAAATAGTCATTTCTAACATATCACCTGGTTAATATTTTTTGAATGCAGGCCACCCCTCAACCTTCGAGAAAGGCACGGTAACTTGGAAGTTAATTTTGGGCACAGGATATGGTTGTTTTGAAGAGGATTGTAAATAAAGTTGTTCATTAACCTTTTGTTTAAGTATCATTATTAGACTTAAGAACATAAATTGAACGAAAGTAAAGATGATGGCAGTTTCTGCTGAGATTGTGGAAAAGGTAGGCATTATAGGAAAGATACAGTATATATACAGAAGAGTGAGAGTTAATACCAAAGGTAAAATAAAATGCATAAAAATGTCTGGTATTCAGAAAACAGTGGTCCCCAGAGTGGTAGGGTAAGTTGTTGTTGATCAACCTGTCTGTCTTGCTGAGCAGACTCATTGACTGCATGCAAGCAATTGCCCATGCAGGGCCATCCCTTGCAGTAAACTGTTGTTCTCTTGTGACTTGACAGCACCTCGCAACAGTGAGGTGAGGGGAAAGTGTGAAGATCTATCTGGTCAGTGATGTATGCTACATTTGCGTCTCCATCCAGTTAACAGGAGCACCATAGCAGGCACCACTTCAAGTAATTTGGTAATAATTATGGTTACCACCAAGTACTGTAAATGGTTTCCTGAGTTACAGGGAACCATTACGCTTGTCAGTCAGTGTAGAGCCACCTGAAGTGAAAAAGAGAGTAGTAAATAAACAATGACTGGAACGCAGGGGAGTAGCAGGAAACGGGGGCAGACATATATAGAATGAGAAAAAGGAAAGAGAAATAGGCAACACCGCAAGGTGAATGTGTGATAGTCACCGCCATCCACCACCAGGGTTTAAGTGAACTGATTAAGTGATGAGATAAGAAACAGGGAAGTGAGCATGAAGTGAAAAAGTTACTGTATGACAGAATTATGATACCAACTCAAACATATGGAAGTGAAGCTTGGACCTTGGAGGGACAGAAGTCAAGAGTGAGAACTGTGGAAATAAGTATTTTGAGAGGAGCATGTGGAGTCACATGGAGAGAGAGACTGATAAATGAGGAAGTGAAGGATCATTGTGGTGTGGATGTGGATGTGATAGGATGTGTTAGGAGAAATACACTGAGGTGGTTTGGCCATGTGGAGAGGATGGAGAGAGAGAGAGAGAAACGAGGAGACTGAGTGAGGTGGAGGGGGAGGCCAATGATGAGATGGAGGGATGGAGTGGAGAGGTATATGAGAGAGGGGGGGTGAACTGGGAGTGGGGCAGTGAAATAGCGAGGGACGGCGACATGGAGGCGATTTGTTTGTGGCCACACCTTACGGGATTAAGGCGTCTGGCAATAGATAGATAGAAAAAGTGCAGTTAAACATTTACTAATAGCCGGTAATATATATAATATATATATATATATATATATATATATATATATATATATATATATATATATATATATATATATAGTGGAAAAACTAAAATAATCAATATGAATATGGAAAATGCGCAGGAATGTGTAATTGAAGGTATGGTTGTAAAGCAAGTTGATAGGTTTAAATATTTAGGTACTTATTTAGCCAAGGATGGTTCTTTGAACTTTGAATTCCAGGAAAGGTTAAAGAAGGCTAATCAGGCAATGGGAATGCTTAAAAATATTTGGAATAATAACAATTTCTCTGTGCATACAAAAATCAAAATTTATAAGGTAATGGTTAGGAGTATCTTAATTTATGGACACGAGTCTTGGTACAGCACAGTGACTATGGAAAATAAATTCTTGGTGTTTGAAAATAAAGCACTTAGAAGAATATTAGGAGTTAAGTGGTGGGAAAGGATACCAAATAGTAGAATTAGAGAAATAACGGGAGTGCAGCCGATCGATGAATATGTTAGATTCTCACGATGGAAGTGGCTAGGAGACAGGGAATAGTACGAGGTACACCAGGGTGGGTGGCACTTGGTAGGAGAGGTAGAGGAAGGCCAAAAGAGACGTGGGTGAGGACAATGAGACGGGAAGCTGGAGATGAGTGTTGGGGAGATCTTGAGGAGTTAGCACAAGCTAGGATGTGGTGGTGTGAGTTCATCGAGGCCCTATGCATCCCCGAGGGTGCCACAGGAAATGATTGATTGATTGATTGATATATATATATATATATATATATATATGTATATAATAATAATATATATATATATAATATATATATATATATATATATATATATATATAAAGTGCAGTATAATGCCCCAAGAATACCTAGACACCCCCATAAGGAGCCCACAGAGGAGCAACGACAAAGTGCTGGGACTTGGAGCAACAATGGCCTAAGTCAGCCCGGGTCGCACGCCCCTGTGACCCAAAGCTCACCCGCCGTCACCATAGCAGGAATACCAAACACCTTCCGGGCGAGCCTTCACCAACCAGCTAAGGGGTGGAGCTGCCTTTCCAGCTCCTGCCAGCACCCCAGAGACGGCCTGTAGCTGCTCACCCCTCTTTAAGGAAACAGTCGCTCTGAGGGTTCCAAGGAGACTGCCCATAGCCGCTCCTGCCTTCGTCAGGAGACGGCCTGTAGCCACTCTGAAGGGTCTTCCTTGAGACGGCCTGTAACTGCTCGCCCCTCGCTAAGGAGACAGCCTGTAGCTGCTCTGATGGTAATCAGGAGACGGCCTGTAGGTGCTCCGAAGTTGTTCTTCCTGAGATGGCCTGTTGCCGCTCAAACCCCCTCCTGAAGGAGACGGCCTGTAGCTGCTCCGAAGGTGTTCCCCCTGAGACGCCCTGTAGCCGCTCACCCCTCCTGAAGGAGACGGCCTGTAGCTGCTCTGTGGTAATGAGGAGACGGCCTATAGCCGCTCCCGCCTTCGTCAGGAGACGGCCTGTAGCCGCTCCATAGGTGTTCCACCTGAGACGGCCTGTAGCCGCTCAACACCCCTCCTGAAGGAGACGGCCTGTAGCTGTTCCGAAGGTGCCCCTGGGTCCGCTGGCAGCCACTCACTCTTCAGGCCACGGCCAGTAGCTGGGCCTTGGCGACGGCCATAGCTGTGCCCCCAGGAAGCCACGGTCAGTAGCCAGGCCCTATGGCAGGAGACGGCCTGTAGCCGCTCCGCCGCCTGGAACTGACGCCTGTTACCTGACCCCTGACACAGAGGAAGTCTCAGGCATAGAGGAGTATGGGAAAGGCCCTGTAGTCTCACCCGGCCTCTGCTCCCTACAACTGGCTCTGGAGGAGACCCACCTGACGGACCCTGATGCAAACTGGTGCCGCAGCCCCTTCCTGTTGGCACCGCCAAGCCCTGGGGACCGCAGCCCTTGGGAACCCCAGACCGCCCCCAGAACTCCCAGGCAGGAACTCCCCACACCTCGATGGTGGAGGTCCTCATCTTCCGTCAGGAGCCTGAACGACCGGTTCAGGCAATTGTTCGGCCCCAGTCCTGAGGGCCACACTCCTGTCCCCAGCCCTGAGAACGCAGGACCTATTGCCACCCACAGTCCTGGACGAGAACGGACGCCCCTGCGTGTAATCCCGTGGCCTTTAAGTACGGAGGTCCCCGGTGGTGCCCAGCCCCATCAGTAGCGGAGCTGTCCCGCCCCTCCGCCTGCGCCCCTGGCGCCAGATTCAACCGGAGTGACCATAGTTGTGCAATGTCAGTGATAAAGCAGTGCCGAGGCAGAATAGTGAACTGACCCTCTAGTGGAAGCCAAAGATAATACCAAAGTGTTGGAGAGAAGAACAGATGCAGTGAACGACGTACGGAATAATTCAGTAATAATACCAAAGTGGTGGGGTAAGTGGCGGTAACAGTTTAAAAGCAAAACACGAGTTGAGGGTAACAAGGTAAACACGCTACTATCTGAAAATATCTCATAATACTAAGATCATAGTCAGACCCCAGTGCCATACACAACAGTCCCCAGTGAGAAATAACCTTAACAACTCCACATGCATAGAGACCCTGATTAGGAACAGTTTGCCTCAAGTGCCATTCACTGTGACTCAAAACAGTATCCTACGAGATACAACTAACCATATCTAGACATAAGAGTTTATAATCACCCAGTATACTTGTGCCTGTAACATATACTCGTGCCCCTGTTTAACTAAGCAATACACGTGTAAGGTTGTTGCCTGGAGTTTTTGTGTCCTGCCTCTCTCTTATTTCTCTAAGCCCCGGTTTCGAAAGAGAGCCCCACTACACGCTAGGCATTTACAGAACGGGAAGCCGAGCCAAAAACACCTAGCATTATGCTGGTGGACAGCGGTGGTTCTTGACCCGGGCATACGAGAGAGGTAATCAGGAAATACCGGAAAAATGGCAACCAAGTTCGACCCCGAACAGCACGATGTTCACACATATCTGGCAATTATTAAACCTTTGCTAGATATCAGTTTTGAAAACGACCAACCAAAAATTGCAGTTACACTCCCACTGCTGGGCAAAGCGGCGGCTAATATAGCACCCAAAATCGTTCCGGAGCTCACCTGGCAGAATTTCACGAGACTCGTGATCCAAGCCATCACCCCATCACTAGGGAAAGTGGTTGCACTATCCCAACTGGATAATTTGACCGTCGATGGGAACTTAGATGATACCCTAATCCAGGCAAGACGCCTGGTCACCGCTGCCTACCCGGAGGCAAATGAAACCCGGGAACAGCATACCCTTAATACTCTCCTGAGAGTGCTCCCCAGCGTAGTAAAAGAGCACTTTACGATCCATGACCCGACTGGAGACATGGATAAGGATGTCCAACTGATACGGCGCCTCCTGGCTTCCCGCCCTGCACCCCAGCAGATCAACGTGGTAAGGAAGTTTCCCACCAAAATTCCGGCTCCCCCAGTCAAGCCACGTCTGCCTATGCCCCATACCAGCCCCGCCCCAGCACCTAGCCCACCTAGGGCACACCCCACACACCGGCACCCCACCCACAGGGAGAACCCTAACCTCATCTTAGAGAATCCCTGGGAATTCTCGGCGTGCAGCTCCAGGTGCCCACTGCATGATATCCGAGACCAGTTAAAGGCTGCATGTTGGAAAGCTACCACCCCAGGCCAACGCAAAGTCTCCTCTCAAGAGGACGAGGCAACAGAGGACGAACCCGCACCTGTGGAGGAGACCGACCCTGGGGAACAGGAGCTGGAGCAAGAAGAAGGAGGCCCCAGACAGCTGGATTTTTGGGCTCGCCCCCACACTCTCCCACGGTGGCGGAGGCCACTTCCCCCAGGTATCGCCCCCCAGTTTACCACAAGATGAAGCTGAACGGGGTGAAAGCCATAGTTCTGGTCAATACTGGACCAACCAGATCCTGCCTTTATAGCCATTACTTCTCCCGTCACAAATCGACTTTTGGCCCACTCCGCCCCACAGCTACTCACCTTGTGGATGCGCGGGGGATGGCCCCCTGCCCATCCATGGGGAGACACGAGCCCTAAGGGTCGACACCCACTAACTGGAGTCGACCCAACACCAATTTATAATATTCGACTTTTCCTGCCAAAATTTCAACGGATACCTGGGTTGGACCTGTTGCAGAAGTTGGAGGCCACCATAGATTGCCGCAACAGACAGCTCCAGTTCCGTGCACTGCCCGACCCTCCCCACCGGGCCATCTACACCTGCATGCCACTGCCCTGGCTGGAAGACTCCGTCCCCTCCTTCCTTCCTCCCCCTCTTTCCCCCCTCTTCTCCCCCCACCCCTCCCTCCCTCTTTTCCTGCCAGTGTTTCCGCTGCCATCACCATTCCCCCCCACCATTTAGCTTGGGTGCCCCTTAACCGGCCCTCCGTCCTATTTTCCCCACTCCTGCCGCTGGGAACCCTCTAGGCCTGCCTTCTGCCCCCAACTTTCCTACCCCCGCATCACATGGCAGTCTGGATTGCCAACCTCATCCCCTCACCCCTCACCCTCCCAAAAGGGCTCATAATCGGAGAGATGGAGGAAGCCGAGCCCTGCACCCCTTCCCCCTCCCACTCCCCCGACCCCCTGCCCCCCATCCCCGACCATCTCTCTGCCCATCAGTCAGACACCCTCCGCCGCCTACCCTCTGCCGCTTCCTCCTGGATTTCCAGGATCTGTTCGCAGCAGCACCGGCTGACATCGGACACACCACCTACTTGGCTCACGAAATTCATATGACAGGCCCGCTGATCCGACAGCCATCCTGACGGGAGAACCCCAAACAATGGGAAGAGGAAGACTGCCAGGTGCAGGAGATGATCGAAGCTGGAGTCGTCTCCCCCTCCACCATGCCCTGGTCCTCCCCCGTTGTCCTTGTAAAAAAAAAAGGATGGCATGATGCGGTTCTGCGTCGACTACCACTGGCTTAATGACATAACTACCAAAGACGCCACTCCACTCCCATGCATAGACAATTCCCTGGATTCCCTGTATGGAGCCTCCTGGTTCTCTACCCTGGACCTCCAGTCAGGGTATTGGCAGGTCCCCGTGCGACAGGAAGATTGAGGCAAAACTGCTTTCTCAACCAGCAACGGGAAACATTACAAGTTTAATGTCCTGCCGTTCGGCCTCTGCAACGCCCCCTCCACCTTCTCCAGGTTAATGGAATCCGTCCTCAGCGGTCTCACGTGGGAGATCTGCCTCACATACTTGGACGACGTCATTGTTTTCAGCCAGACCTGGGCCGACCACCTGCAGCGCCTCCGCTGGGTTTTTACCAGGATCCGACAGGCAGGCCTCAAACTCCGGCCCACCAAGTGCATTTTAGCTGCCAGAACCGTCTCATTCCTGGGGCACATCATCTCCCAAGCAGGCATATCTCCCGACCCTGACAAACTCCACGCCATCGCGGATATACCCCCACTGCAGGACGTTCACGGGATCAGAGCCTTCCTCGGCTTGACGTCCTATTACTGCTGCTTCATGAAGGGGTTTGCCCACATCGCCAAACCACTCCACGACCTTACTCGTAAGGGGGGACCGTTCCTCTGGACAGATGAGAGATGAGCTGCCTTCCAGCAGCTGAAAGACAAGTTTGTTTCTGCTCCCATCGTGGCCTTTCCCAACTATGCCCTCCCGTTTCGCCTCTATACTGACGTCTCCCGCCTTGCCATTGGCGCTGTGTTAGTGCAAGTCCAAGAGGGCCGTGAACACATCATCGCCTGTGCCAGCCGTACCCTAAACCAGGTGAAGAAAAAACTATGCCGCCACCAAGCGAGAATGCTTGGGCATAATCTGGGTGCTTGAGCACTTCCGGGCATATCTCTCCGGGACTCAAGTCACCATCATTATGGACCACCCATCCCTCCAGTGGTTACAGCAGTCCGACACCCACAACGCCCAGCTCATCCGATGGCACGAAACCCTGGAGGAATTAAATTATGAAATTTCATACCGTCCCGGCAAACTCCATACCAACACAGACGCACTCTCTTGGATCCCCATCCACGCCGCTCAGCCAGAACCAGATCTCCTCCAACAGTGGCACCGCAAGGAGTGGACCTCTTGGATTCCCCACCACCTTTTCAAAAAACTGTATCGCCAGGGCAACCACCTCCTAATCCCGTCAGGTCATATCCTCCTAGCCCCTGACACTGCCCTCGACGCCCTGCGACACCTTCACACCCACAATGACATTCACCTGGGTACAAAAAAACTGATGCAGGTTTTCAATGACACCTACTAGGCGCCCAACCCTTCCGCCCTTGCCAAGGAAATTATCCAAACCTGCCGCGCCTGTACCCTTGGTAAAGACATCACCTGCACCGCAGGACCATCAGGCCATATCACCGCCCACAAACCCTGGCAGCTGTTAGCGATTGATGTGGTAGGACCTTTACCTCCAAAATCAGGCTATAGATACGTTATCACTTTCATCGACACATTCCAAATTCGTTGTGGCCTGCCCAGTGAAGGAACACCATGCTGTCGCAGTGGCTGATGCCCTCCTGCGGCGCATATTCCCTTATTTTGGGATTCCCCAAGCGATCCACTCAGATAACACGCCCTAATTCACCAGTAAGATCTGGGAGGAGCTGGGCCACATCTACGGGTACAACATCTCCCACTCCTCCCCTTACTGGCCACAAGGAAATGCAGTATGCGAGTGCAGCCATCGTACACTGATGAATCAACTCTGCACCCAAATAGAAGCCACTAAGAACAATGACTGGCCCGCCCATATAAAAATTGTACAATGGGGCATCAACTCCTGCCCCCGAGATGATGGAATTTTGCCATATGAGCGAGTGTTTGGAGAAACACCCCTCCTTCTGCCCCTTCGGCAGCATCTACAACCCCCCACCTCCGCTCCCACGATGGACCCACTACACCACCTCAAACGCCACTTGACCCACCTCCAACACAACCTAGATCTCAGCCCCAACACTGCCTCCAACCCCTACAAACCGGGAAACACAGTCATGATAGCCCAGCTCCCTACCCCCCACAAGCTCGCACCCTGCTTCACAGGACCCCGCACCATCACCTGCATCCCTAACCCCTATCAGGTCACCGTTAACTACCACGGCACTCCTCACACCCTCTGAAACCGGCACATGCGCCCCTTCCGCATTCCTGCCCCCACCGCCCTGGCCCCGCGCTCTGTCCCACCCTCTACTCCTGTGCCTCCCCCTCCTGCTACCTATGACTGCTACATCTCCCCATCCCCCTCGCCCTCCCCCTCCCCCGCTACTTCCCGCCTCACCGGCCGTCACGCCGCATCACACCTCACCTGACAACCCACCGACACCCCGCCGCTCCCCCACCCCTTCTCTACCTGCCACCCCCTCCCCCACACCCAGCACCACATGTCCCGCCCCCACTCCCACTTCAGCCATCACCCACCGCCACCCCCACACCCTCCAGCCCACCGCCCACACACACCCCCACTCTTAACTCCCAACGCCCTGCCCCAACCACCCCACACCCACCTGTATGCGCCCCACGCACCTCACGCCCACGCCAACCCCACACACCCAGATCACCACCCACACCTACACTCAGAACAACCACCACCAGCTCCGGGCGCCTCTCCCACCCACCCGCCCGATACACCCACTCTCCCACCCCACCCGCCTCGCCGCAAAATCACACTCCCACCCCTGCCCTAAACCATCTCACACTCATGATACAGCAAGCACAAATCTCAGCCACCTACACTCCCCCAAGACGCTACGCCGCATTACCCCGGCATAAAACCCAACACTCGCCATTCATCTCAAGCATTCAACACCACACCACACCACGGGCAACAACTACCACCACAATGAAAATACGGGGAGCTGTATGGACACTGTCACTCAGATGCAACCAGCGAGTCTGAGGACCATACCACCTTCTCCAACTCCTCCGCTCCTCCACCACCACATCCACCCTCTTCCTCACCTGCGATGAGGAACAGGATGAGAACACCGCCACCACAGCCTGGCACACCCTCCTCCGACACCTTCAGCCAGTCTACGCCACCTATGATATGCAAGTCTACCACCTCCAGTCACGGGGATGTGACTTTTTCCCAGCAGATGGTGGTAAAATGCAGCATAGTGTCCCCGAGAATACCTAGACACCCCCACAAGGAGCCCACAGAGGAGCAACGACAGCGCACCGGGACTTGGAGCGACAACGGCCTAAGTCAGCCCGGTCTGCATGCCCCTGGGACCCGGAGCTCACCCGCCATCACTATAGCAGGAATACCAAACTACCTTCTGGGCAAGCCTTCACCAACCAGCTAAGGGGTGGAGCTGCCTTTCCAGCTCCTGCCAGCACCCCAGAGACGGCCTATAGCCGCTCACCCCTCTTTAAGGAGATGGCCTGTAGCTGCTCTGAGAGTTCCAAGGAGACGGCCTGTAGCCACTCTCGCCTTCGTCAGGGGACGGCCTGTAGCCACTCTGAAGGTGTCTTCCTTGAGACAGCCTGTAGCTGCTCGCCCCTCGCTAAGGAGACAGCCTGTAGCCGCTCTGAGGGTAATCAGGAGACGGCCTGTAGCCGCTCCCACCTTCATCAGGAGACGGCCTGTAGCCGCTCAGAAGGTGTTCTTCCTGAGACGGCTTGTAGCTGCTCAAACACCCTCCTGAAGGAGATGGCCTGTAGCCGCTCCGAAGGTGTTCCCCCTGAGACGGGCTGTAGCCACTCAACCCTCCTGAAGGAGAAGGCCTGTAGTTGCTCCAGAGGGAATCAGGAGACAGCCTGAAGCCGCTCCCGCCTTCGTCAGGAGATGGCTGGTAGCTGCTTTGAAGGTGCCCCTGAGTCGGCCTGTAGCCGCCCCTCTCCGCAGGCCACGGCCAGCAGCCGGGCCGTAGCAATTGCCTGCAGCCACGCCCCCAGAAGGCTACGGCCAGTAGCCGGGCCCTACGGCAGGAGACGGCCTGTAGCCGCTCCTCCGTCAGGTGGTGACTTCTGCTCATCAACCTACGACCCAGAGGGAGCTCCCAGCCTGGAGGAGTACTGGAGAGGCCCTGTGACTTCCACTGGGCTCTTCTCCCTGCAGCCGGATCCAGAGAGGACCCACCTGATAGACCCCGACATAGGCCGAAGACGCAGCCCCCTCCTGACAGCATCTTCGAACACTGGGGACCGCAGCCCTCAGGACTTCCAGACCGCCCCCAGGGCCCCCGGGCGGGACCTCCCTACACCCAAAAGCCAGAGATCTTCGTCCTCCATCAGGCGCCTGAGCGAGAAGTTCAGGCAGTTATGCGGCCCCAGCCTTGAGGGCCGTACTCCCGCCCCAAGCCCCGAAAGCGAGGGGACCTTCGCCACCCGCAGCCCCGGAGGAGAGAGGACGCCCCTACGCGTGATCCCATGGCCCCTGAATACAGAGGCCCACGGCGGTACCCAGCCCCATCAGTAGGGAGACTTCGCCATTTCCGCCGCCCTTGTACCTGACCGCCACGACGCCCAGACCCGAAAGGAGTGACAGTGAAAGCACGGTGTCCGTGACTTAGTGACGTGAAGGCTGAGCTGTGAATTAACCATATAAAGGTTGTCAGTGCGAGAAAACACCAGTGACAGTATAAAAGTGGTGGAGTAAATAAAAACAACGGTGAAACCGTGAACACGGCCAGACAGTGAAATACGGATCGATCACAGTGAATATCATCTCGTAATGCCGTATCACGCTAAGATCACACCCAGACCCCAGTGTTGAAGTAACAGTTACCAACAGTGAAACAGTGCCACCCACTCCACAAATATCTAACTTGGACATCCTGCAATAAAAATATATAAACCTCTGCCCTAAATGCTATTCACCCTACCCGACCTTGATCTAAGTAGTATCCTGCGCGATACTAATAACCCATATTTAGGCCTAAAAATTATAACTGTCTAGTGTATCTGTATTCGTGACTGTAATGCTGTGTTTTTAAGGCGACTTCTCGTCATAAAAACACGAGCTACTGGAACGGGGTCCTTTTGCTAGACCGGATGTAATGCACTAACAAAGGAACAGGACATAAAAATAGGCAGTATACCGTATCACATCTATTACTTAGGTCCTCCTCATTACAGTGTACATACAATGATATTTAGCATATAGGGGAACAGAGATACAGGATTACACTCGGCTTCACAGAATGATCACATATATATTAACACTATGGCACAGGGAGATCGCGGGTATCCTTTAACGTCACCGGGAGGGTAATTATGCAACTGGGGTTGTTCGTTTGAATTAATTATTATGTCACTTCAAGATAATAATAAACTGGGGCTGTTCACTTTAAGATCACTGAGATTGGGAGTCTGTTTCGAGGATATTACCATAATAGAGGTAGGGTGCGGATAGTGACACTCGACACTGTCACCTGGTCACGGGGACACATACACTTGCCTTTCGGCTCACCCGCGCACCTACCTCTAGATTCACAGAAAACTCCCTGGTTCTTTGATGCGGGGAGGGACTGAATTATTTATCAATAGACACTTCTTACCCTGATGGCATGAGTTTCTGTTAGGCCACTGTTTAATATATTTTCCGTGTAAGCACTGTCACTGTACTCTGGATCACTGTCACTGTCAACGTCTTACCCTTGTTTCCTGGGTTGTTAGATCACTGTTTCGCTTACTGTCAGGGAGGCTCACCTGTCTGGGGCCTCAACCTGAGGGGCGGCTCCTATCTTAGGGCCGCGCCGGTGGGGTGCAGGGAGGCCCTGTGGTCTGGGGGCCTCGACCTGATCGGGGGCCCTCGGGACTAGGGCCGAACAGCCGGAGCAGTCGGGCCTGCTTCCTCTGCCTCCGGGGAGTGAGGGAACCTGGATCTCCGTCATTGTAGACTGCGGCGGCGGGCCTGGGCGTCCTGGGACTGCGGGTGCTCAGGGGGAGAGGCGCCGTCAGGGCTGGGCTGCGGCAGCATCTCCTGCAGGGCTCCGGCAGGGTCAAAGAACTCCCGGGTGTGGGCGGTAGGTCCGTTATCGGGCCTTGCCACCACTCTAGTGTCTCCTCCGGGCCTATAAGCCCAGATGGCGACGAAGGGCTCCCCGAAGGGAAAGAGGTTAAAGGGAGACTCACGCTCTTCGTGGTCCCTTGAGTGTGTCTATAGGTCTGAGTCGGGGCTCTCCCTCCCCTATTGTGCACCTTGGCTGTAGCTGTGAACTTGCCCGGCGTACGGGGGACACCTATAGGGTGATCGAGGTCGCCCTTTCGCCGTGGCAAGGTACCACCGGCGTGGTGTTCCTCCCGCAGTAGGGGACAAGCCGGAGTGAGGGGCTCAGAGGCCACACTCTCTCCAATACGGACAGATCCTACCTGCAGGGAATTCTCCACCCTGGTACGTGCCCCGGCCGGAGCCGAGTGTCTGCCCGTACGGAAGATGACTAACGGGTGAACTGGTTCGCCCGTCCGTTGTGGCAAGGTACCGACCCCAGGACGCCGCTTCAGTAATTGGGTAGCGCTACACGTACGGTAGCAGGGTCTCTCTACCCTGGACTGTATTCTGGCCGTAGCCAAAGAGCAACTGGAGAGGGATGCACACAGGCAACTCTCTCTCCTCAGTGTGTTAAGGCCGGAGCCTGGGGTCACCTTCCCCTCTACACACTCTGTTAGGCCGTAGCCTATGTCTATCACTTTCTCTTTCTTTAGGCTGTAGCCTTGGGCCTCCTGCCCTTGGGCCTCCTGCCCTAGAGGGTGTAACAAGACCATCAATACGGTGTTACCTGGGACTGAATTCTTTTCAGTCCCACCCCTGGTCTGACGATCACTACCCCGCCTGCACAGTAGTTCAGTTTCCCTGAACGCCTGGGGTTGGGGCACTTGCGGGGAATAGGGGCTCAGGGCCGGGATGCCCCGATGACCCTCTTGCCCGGAACTACTAACCTCACCAGTGTGTCCTCCTGGGGTGGTGGTGGGGTGGCGGCTCGGTGGTGGTGTGGGGGGTGGTGAGGTGGGAGGTCCTGCGGCGGGCACGGCGGGCATTTTACCACCCTCCGCGTCGTTGAAGTCACGGCCCCGTGACTGGAGGTGGTAGGTGGTAGAGGTGGCTGTCTGGTAGGCCGGGGTAAGGTGTTGGGTGAAACTGACCCAGTGAGTGGTGAATCGGTTGGGCTCCTGGTGGGGGTTGAGCGTGAGGTGGAGGGAGGACGGCTGGTTGGTCCACCATAGGAGGCGTAGCAGGTGGTCGGTGCCTCTGACTCTGGTTGGTGGGTGATTGTACGGTTGCCATCGGACTTTCGTCACCTTCATCTCGGGGAATGGTGCCTGGTGGGGAGATGAAATTTGAATGCTGGAGAGTGATGGGAGGTTGGTGGTTTTATTTGGGCTAATTTGGTGGGAGAAGCATTGTCCTTTGGGGAATTGGGAATTGGGAAAGTTCCAACGTGCTTGGTGGAGGGGTAGGGTTATGGGGGAGGTGTTGGGGGTGGGTGGGGAGGGTGGGTTTTGGGGTGGGTGTGTGCTGGGTGGAGGTGTCGGGGTGTATCTTGCGGGTGGGCGTGAGAGTCGTCCTGATCTGGTGGTGGTAGTGGTTATGGTGGGTGTGGGTGGTGAGGCTGGTTGAGTGCGCGGTGGTGGTGAGGGTGTACTGTGGTGAGGGGGGGGGATGGTTGGTGGTGCGGTGTGGCGCGTATAATGGGAGTGGTCATGAGGAAGGGCGGTGGTGGGTGTGGGGGTGGTGTGGCTTTCAGGGGGGGTGGGTGGTTGTGGTGATGAGGGCGGCCTGAGTGGAGTGGGTTGAGAGGTGGTGGGTGGAGGGGTGTTTGGTGGGTGAATGTCAGGTTGTGAAGTAGTGATGGTGGTTTCAGGCTGTGGTGGTGGTGTATCGGGGGGTGGGCTGGTTGCTGGAGAGTTTGAGGAGGGGGGTGAGAAGGAGTAGGAGTAGGAGTCTGGGGGATGATTCTGAGAAAGGTCAGGGTGGCCAGGTGTGCGGGCCGGGGTGGAGGTAGGCTTAGTGTGGGGGTGGGTGGTGTCGGGTGGGTGGAAGGGACGCACGTGGCGGTTTCTATATGTCCTGTGTTGTCCTTGTTGATCCACAGTGACTTGGTATGGGTTGGGTACTCGCACAATTTTGTAAGGTCCGTTGAATCGGGGGGAGGTCTTCGGTGGGGTAGGCAGGTTTGCAACAACAACAGACTGGCCAGGTGTGTATGGGTTGGAGTGGGTTGTGTCAGGTGCTAAGTCTTGTTTTGAGTGTAGGTGGTGGAGGCGGCGTTTGAGGTGGTGCAGAGGGTCGGTGGTGGAGGGTGGAGTGGGCGGTTGTAGGTGGTGGCGGAGTGGTAGGAGTAGGGGTGATTCTCCGAAGACTCTCTCGTGCGGGGTTATTCCATCTTCTCTTGGGCACATATTTAGTCCCCATTGTATGATCTTGACGTGTGCAGGCCAGTCTTCGTTCCCCGTTTGCATAATGCATGTGCGGACCTGATTCATAAGGGAGTGATGGCTTCTCTCGCATATGCTGTTGCCTTGGGGCCAGTAGGGGGATGAGTGAGAGATGTTGTATCCGAATATGCTAGCTAGTTCTTCCCAGATTTTTCCCGTAAATTCTGGAGCATTATCCGAATGAAGGGCCTGTGGAATCCCAAAATAAGGGAAAACATGTCGGGTGAGGGCGTCGGCGACTGATAGTGCAGTGTGATCCTTGGCGGGGCAGGCGATGATGAACTTAGAATATACATCCACGAAGGTAATTATGTACTTGTAGCCTGCTTTTGGTGTGAGGGGGCCGACGACGTCTAGGGAGAGTAGTTGCCACGGTTTTTGTGCTGTGAGTTTTCCTGTAGGGCCTGGTGTTCGGGTGATGTCCTTTCCAAGGGCGCATGCTCGGCATGATTGTATGATCTTCTTTGCGATGGTGGATGGGTTTGGGGTCCAGTACATATCGTTAAAGACTTGTAGCAGCTTCTTCGTTCCCAGGTGGATGCTGTTGTGGGCATGGAGGTGGAGCATGGTGTCGTGGGCAGTGGCTGGGCTGAGGACAATGTGTCCGTTCGGGTCAAAGAGATGTTCGCCGTGTGGGTGGAGTTTAGTGAATGTGGTCTGTGGAATCCAGGTGGGGCGTTGTTTATTGTTCCACATTTGGACCAGGTCGGGTTCTGTCTTGATGGCGTTGATTGGGAGACGGGATAGGGCATCGGCGTTGGTGTGGAGTTTGCCTGGTCGGTATGCGATTTCGAAGTCATACTCTTCGAGGGTTTCTCGCCAGCGTATCAGTTGGGCATTGTTGGTGTTTGATTGCCGTAGCCATTGTAGGGATTGGTGATCCGTAATGACTACTACATGGGTGCCTGAGATGTAGGACTTGAAATATTCTAGGGACCAGATGATCTCTAGGCACTCACGCTTTGTGGCTGCGTAGTTTCGCTCTGCCGTATTCAGGGTGCGACTGGCACAGGCGATGATGTGTTCTCTCCCATTTTGTACTTGTGCAAGGACAGCTGCTATGGAGATGAGGGACACGTCAGTATACAGGCGGAATGGGAGGTTGTAGTCTGGGAATGCAACTACTGGGGCGGTGGTTAATTTTGATTTGAGGGTGGTAAAGGCCGTTTTTCTTGTCTCGGTCCACACAAAAGGCTCACCTTTTTTTGTTAGCTCGTGAAGGGGTTTTGCGATGTCAGCGAACCCTTTGACGAATCGCCTGTAGTATGATGTTAACCCCAGGAAGGCTCTGATCTTGTGCACGTCGCGGGGCAGGGGGATGTCTGCGATGGCTCGAAGTTTATCTGGGTCTGGTGAGATGCCCTCGGCATTAATAAGATGTCCCAGGAAAGACACGGATCTCTCCGCCAATACGCATTTCGTTGGTTTCAGCTTTAGTCCTGCTTGGCGTATGTGGTGAAACACTTGCTTGAGGCGATGAAGGTGGACGGTCCATGTACGACTAAAAACTTTGACGTCGTCGAGGTACGCCAAGCAAGTCTCCCAGGTTAATCCACCAAGGACGGACTCCATCAAACGGGAGAATGTGGCAGGGGCGTTGCAGAGTCTGAAAGGGAGGACGTTGAATTCATAATGTTTGCCATTCGATGTGGAGAAGGCAGTTTTGTGTTTGTCGTCGGGATGTACAGGGACTTGCCAGTAACCCGACTGCAGGTCTAAGGTGGAGAACCATGTCGAGCCATGTAACGAGTCTAGTGAGTCGTCGATGCGTGGTAGGGGAGTGGCATCTTTGATTGTGACATCGTTGACTCGGCGGTAGTCAACACAGAAACGCATTGTCCCGTCTTTTTTCCTTACGAGTACCACCGGAGAGGACCATGGGCTAGTAGAGTTGGAGATTACGCCGGCATCTAGCATGTCCTGGACCTGCCGGTCTTCTTCCTCTCGTTGCTTAGGATTCTTTCGTCGCGATGGTTGGTGAATTGGAGGTCCGGTCGTGTGTATCTCATGGCTGAGATAGGTGGTATGGCCAAGGTCGGTTGGGCCGGAGGAGAATAGGTCTTGAAAATCCAGGAGGAGTTGTCGGAGGCTGTTGGTTTGGGTAGGGGATAGGTGTGATGGTAGGGCGGGGAGAGTGGGCGGGTCTGGGGGTGGCGTTTGGCATGGTTCGGCTTCTTCAGTATCGCCGATGATGAGTCCTCTTGGTAGGGTTAGTGGTGTAGTAGCGAGGTTGGCGATACGGATTTCATGGGCATGTAGGGGGAGGAAGGTGGGGCTTACTAAACAGGAAGAGAGTGGTCCGGTGGGGATGGATGGTGAGAAGAGAACGGAGGTATGGGAAGGTTTGTTTAGTTTTACCCAAGCTTCATGGTGTGGTGGAATGGTGATAGAGGAGGCGACAGTGGCAGGAAAAGATGGGGAGGGATGCAGATGATGTGTGGTGGGTGGTGGTGAAGGGGGTCTAGTGGTGTGAGGGGTTGGGTTGGGTTTAGGTGTGTGTGTGGTATGGGACAGGTGAGTGTTTGATGGTAGTGTGTGAGGAGGGGTGTTCTTGTTGTGCCTTCGATGTTGTTTTTTTTTTTGTCTTTCTTCTTCTTTCTTCTTGACTGCTGGTTGGTTGGGGTGGGCTGGATTGAAGTGGAGGCGGCGTTGATGGCAGTCAATGGTGGCGTGTAATTTCTGGAGGAGGTTCAGCCCTAAATATCCATCATATTGACAGCATGTTGAGTCGAATATGATGAATGGGTAGCTAGTGGATATTTGCTGGTGGGTGTGGGTTTGAAGGGCCTGAGTTTCCCCACGGATAGGCAGGGGGCCATCCCCCGTGTCGACGAGGTTGGCTGAGGTGGGGAAGAGAGGGCCGAATGCACCCATGTGGCGGGAGTAGAAGTGGGAGTAGAGGCACGATCTGGCTGCTCCCGTATCCACTAGTAGACGTGCCTTGACCCCGTTTAGCCAAATCTTGTCGTAAACTAGGGGTCTGTAGTTCTGTGAGGTGGCCCCCGCCACCGTGGGGAGGTGCAGGGGCGGGCCTAAAAATCCATCTGTTGTGGAGTGGTGTCTTCTTGGTCGTCGTCGTCCGTTCCCAAGTAAAGTTGTGGCGGTGCGTCGTCTTCCAGGGCGTCGTCGTCTAAGGAGGAGACTTTCTTGCGCCCTTGTTGAAAGGTTCTGCGCCTGCTAGCTTTAAGCTGCTCCCTAATGTCGTGTAAAGGGCAGGTGCGACTGCAAGCCGTGAATTCCCAGGGATTAATAGTGATGAGGTTTCCTTGTTCCCTGGGGTTTGGTCGTTTCTTCTGCGGGTATGCTCTAGGGACTGTGGGAGGCGGCTCAGTAGTTGGCTGGTGAGGCGGCAGCTTAGGTTTGGAGGGGGGGTGTTGCTTTGTTGGAAAAAGTGTCACCGCATGGAGTGGCTGTGGTGCGGGGCGGGCGGCGAGCAGACGTCGGACGAGTTGTAGGTCATTTTCCATGTCCCCTGAGGGGTCGTAGATTGAGAAATGCTCCCTGACTATGCTGGGGAGGATCCTCAATAGAGCATTGAATGTATGGATATCCCGGGCATTTGGAGGTGCCTCAGGATAGGCAGCGCTGACGAGGCGCCGAGCCTGGGTGAATGTGTCATCCAGGTTTCCGTCGTAGGTGAGGGCGTCGAGTTGAGAGAGAGCGACAACTCGGCCTATTGATGGCGTGAATGCCTGTCTCACTATTTGTGAGAATTGGTCCCATGACAGTTCTGGGACGATTTTTGGTGCGACACTAGAGATTATTTTACCCAGGTTAGGTAGTGTGACTGCGATCTTTTCTCTGTCTGAGTCGAACCCTATGTCTAGGAGGGGTTTGACCGTGTCTAAATATACATCTATGTCGCACTGGTCCGGGTTGAACCTCGGCAATTGGATGTGTGGTTTGGCTGCCATTGTAAGTTTCCTTTCTGCGTTCCTCCGTGCGTTACTCGGATCTAGAACCACCGCTTGCCACCAGTGTAATGCTGTGTTTTTAAGGCGACTTCTCGTCGTAAAAACACGAGCTACTGGAACGGGGTTCTTTTGCTAGACTGGATGTAATGCACTAACAAAGGAATAGGACATAAAAATAGGCAGTATACCATATCACATCTATTACTTAGGTCCTACTCATTACAGTGTACATACAATGATATTTAGCATATAGGGGAACAGAGATACAGGATTACACTCGGCTTCACAGAATGATCACATATATATTAACACTATGGCACAGGGAGATCGCGGGTATCCTTTAATGTCACCTGGAGGGTAATTATGCAACTGGGGTTGTTTGTTTGAATTAATTATTATGTCACTTCAAGATAATAATAAACTGGGGCTGTTCATTTTAAGATCACTGAGATTGGGAGTCTGTTTCGAGGATATTACCATAATAGAGGCAGGGTGCGGATAGCGACACTCGACACTGTCACCTGGTCACGGGGACACATACACTTGCCTTTCGGCTCACCCGCGCACCTACCTCTAGATTCACAGAAAACTCCCTGGTTCTTTGATGCGGGGAGGGACTGAATTATTTATCAATAGACACTTCTTACCCTGATGGCATGAGTTTCTGTTAGGCCACTGTTTAATATATTTTCCGTGTAAGCACTGTCACTGTACTCTGAATCACTGTCACTGTCACCATCTTACCCTTGTTTCCTGGGTTGTTAGATCACTGTTTCACTTACTGTCAGGGAGGCTCACCTGTCTGGGGCCTCGACCTGAGGGGCGGCTCCTATCTTAGGGCTGCGCCGGTGGGGTGCAGGGAGGCCCTGTGGTCTGGGGGCCTCGACCTGATCGGGGGCCCTCGGGACTAGGGCCGAACAGCCGGAGCAGTCGGGCCTGCTTCCTCTGCCTCCGGCGAGTGAGGGAGCCTGGATCTCCGTTGTTGTAGACTGCGGCGGCGGGCCTGGGCGTCCTGGGACTGCGGGTGCTCAGGGGGAGAGGCGCCGTCAGGGCTGGGCTGCGGCAGCGTCTCCTGCAGGGCTCCAGCAGGGTCAAAGAACTCCCGGGTGTGGGCGGTAGGTCCGTTATCGGGCCTTGCCACCACTCTAGTGTCTCCTCCGGGCCTATAAGCCCGGATGGCGACGAAGGGCTCCCCGAAGGGAAAGAGGCTAAAGGGAGACTCACGCTCTTCGTGGTCCCTTGAGTGTGTCTATAGGTCTGAGTCGGGGCTCTCCTTCCCCTATTGTGCACCTTGGCTGTAGCCGTGAACTTGCCCGGCGTACGGGGGACACCTATAGGGTGATCGAGGTCGCCCTTTCGCCGTGGCAAGGTACCACCGGCGTGGTGTTCCTCCCGCAGTAGGGGACAAGCCGGAGTGAGGGGCTCAGAGGCCACACTCTCCCCAATATGGACAGATCCTACCTGCAGGGAATTCTCCACCCTCGTACGTGCCCCGGCCGGAGCCGAGTGTCTGCCCGTACAGAAGACGACTAACGGGTGAACTGGTTCGCCCGTCCGTTGTGGCAAGGTACCGACCCCGGGACGCTGCTTCCGTAATTGGGTAGCGCTACACGTATGGTAGCAGGGTCTCTCTACCCTGGACCGTATTCTGGTCGTAGCCAAAGAGCAACTGGAGAGGGATGCACACAGGCAACTCTCTCTCCTCAGTGTGTTAAGGCCGGAGCCTGGGGTCACCTTCCCCTCTACACACTCTGTTAGGCCGTAGCCTATGTCTATCACTTTCTCTTTCTTTAGGCTGTAGCCTTGGGCCTCCTGCCCTTGGGCCTCCTGCCCTAGATGGTGTAACAAGACCGTCAATACGGTGTTACCTGGGACTGAATTCTTTTCAGTCCCACCCCTGGTCTGACGATCACTACCCCGCCCGCACAGTAGTTCAGTTTCCCTGAACGCCTGGGGTTGGGGCACTTGCGGGGATTAGGGGCTCAGGGCCGGGATGCCCCGATGACCCTCTTGCCCGGAACTACTAACCTCACCAGTGTGTCCTCCTGGGGTGGTGGTGGGGTGGCTGCTCGGTGGTGGTGTGGGGGGTGGTGTGGTGGGAGGTCCTGCGGCGGGCACGGCAGGCATTTTAGTGACATCTACTCATTCCACTGTAGAATTTAGTAATACATGTGTAAGGTTGTTGCCTTGAGTTTTTGTGTCCTGCCTCTCCTATTTGTCTAAGCTCCGGTTTAGAAAAAGAGCCCAGCTACACACTAGGCGTTAGAGTGACGGGAAGCCGACTCTAAAGCACCTAACATAATATATATATATATATATATATATATATATAGATAGATAGATAGATAGATATACACGAGGTACTACCGTTTGCAGTTTTGCCTTTTGCCGCTAGGAGGAGTCAGCACACCTCTTCATCTTGTGCATCAGTGTGGCCCTGGCCGTGTCTGCGAGTGGATGTATTGTAGAGGTACGCTTACTAAAGTAACGTGGTGTGTACGTGGTTTGGACGTTTTGCAATGGCGGACCTCACGGAACAAAGAACCTGCATTAAGCTCTGCTTCAAGATCAACAAGACGGCTGCAGAAACTCACCGGTTGCTTCAGCAAGCCTTTGGTGACAATGCCATGTCCCAAAGCAGAAGATTTTTCTGGTACAAGCGGTTCATTGAAGGACGAACGTCTGTCGAAGACGATGACTGTTCTGGATGACCATCAACGGCAACAACACCAGAAAACGTCAGAAATGTTCGTCAGGGTATCCATGCAGATCATAGACGAACTATCCATGATCTTTGTGATATCGTTGGACTGTTGCACGGGAGCATGCAAAGCATTTTCGGACGTGTTGGGCATAAGTTGCATCGTTGCAAAATTTGTGCCGAGATTGCTGAATGACAAGCAGAAGGCACATCGCATTGCAGTTTGCAGGGAGCTCAAGAATAAGGTCAGCGATGACGCCACCTTCATCTCCAAGGTCATAACTGGTGGTGAATCATGGGTTTATGGTTATGACCTGGAGACAAAGCAGCAGTCATCGCAATGGAAGTCTCCCAAATAGAGACTTCACCAGATCCTGTTTCAGAAATCTGTCGCTAGGTTCGCTTCCGTCGCCCAGCTGTGATGCGGGGTAGGCATTGAAAAAGTAGCCAGTGCTTATTTTCTTTTTAATTTTGACACAAAGTAAAACACGTCAAAACATATTTTACTCATCAAATTACCCAGATGGCATGATATGCTACAAAGAAATTACAATATGGGAGCCCTTTGATTATATATCTATCTATCTATCTATTGCCAGACGACTCAATCCCGTTTGGGGTGGCCACAAACAAATCGCCTCCAAGGCGCCCTGTCCCCCGCCATTTCACTGCCCTGCTCCCAACTCACACCCTCCTCTCTCATATACCTCTCCACCCAATCCCTCCATCTCATCCTCGGCCTCCCCCTCCCTCTTCCCCCCTCCACCTCACTCACATACACTCTCTTCGTCAGTCTTTGACCCTCCATCCTCTCCACATGGCCAAACCACCTCAGTGTGTTCCTCATAACGCTTCCTATCACATCCACATCCACAACACAACGCTCCTTTATATCCTCATTCGTCAGCCTGTCTCTCCTTGGGACTCCACAGGCTCCTCTTAAATAACTCATTTCCACTGCTCTCACTCTTGACTTGTGTCCTTCCAACAACGTCCAAGCTTCACTTCCATACGTTAGAGTTGGTATCACAATACTGTCATGTAGTAACTTTTTCACTTCCATGCTCACTTCCCTGTTTCTTATCACTGCTTTCAAAGAACCAGCAACCTTTCTTCCCTGCTGTACCCTTTCAAGCACTTCACCCTCCAAACCTCCATCCTTACTCATCACACTATCCAAGTACTTAAACGTACTCACATTTTCCAATTCCTCACCATCCAACCTTGCTGTACATTCACTGACTTCACCTCTCTCAAAACACATCACTTTACTCTTCCCTATATTCACCTTTAGATTCCGTTTCTTACACACTCTCCCAGACTCATCCACCAAGCCTTGCAGCTCCCCTTCGTCTTCACTCAACAACACAGTATCATCTGCAAACAACAGTACAGGGAGTTTCCAAACACTCTCCTCTCTCACCACGGCCACTCCAACATCCACTACCCTACCTTGTACATCTTTTATTACCCCATCCTTGTACAGATTGAACAGCCATGGAGACATGACACATCCCTGTTTCAACTCAACTTTCAAAGAGAAAAATTCACTTAGTTCACCATCCACACGCACTGCAGCCTTCGCGCCATCGTACATACTCTTCACAGCATTCAACAACTTCCCATCTACTCCATATATTCTTAACACTTTCCACAATCCTTGTCTATCCACCCTGTCATATGCTTTCTCCAAATCCATGAAAGCCGCATACAACTTCTTTCCCTTTTTTTTTTGTAAACTCAGCTTTCGTCAGTTTACTCATCTCTGTAGGCATAACATATAGACAAAATGTAATGCTAGGTGAAAAAGGCCCGACTCCTCGGTCGTAAAACACCTAACGTGTAGCGGGGTCCTCTTTCGTGACCGGAGCTTAGTGCGATGAAAGATAGGCAGGACACAAAAACTCTTGGCAATAACCTTTTACACGTATATTCCCACAGTCAGACACAGGACAAAATACAGATATTACAACACGAATTGTTATGCGAGGTGTTTTTGGTTCAACTTCTCGCACCAAAAACACTCGTGACTGAGTGGGGTCCTCTTTCCGGACCGGAAATAAAACACTCACAAAGGAACAGGGCATAAAAGCTAGGCAGTACACCTTAACACATCTATTAGCTTATTTCAATACACTGTGACAATACAAACAAAGAGTTACGAGATATGATAGGGACAGGGTTACAGAGTTAGTTTCACAATAACATATAGCACACACAGCGGGTAGAGTTCTGTAATTATATCTTGCTGGTGGATCGTAAGTTCAATATACCCGTATTGTGTCTATAAGCAAAATGTGTATTTAATAATCTCGACCTGATGCACTATGGGTGGAGTGGGCCAAGGGTCGAGAGAGAGAGTATTACTATAATGGATTATAGCACGAGCCGCGACACTTGAGGAAGTTACTTAGTCGCGGGGACACTGTTCACTGTCTTTTGGCTTTTCTCTGTGCTCAGGTTCTATGTTGGAGTTCACTGATCTTTCTTGTTCTGCCTGGATATTTTAATTCACTGTGTTACTAATATTATTCTGGCCTCACTCTTTCACTGTCACTGTTCACTCCCGTCTCCGTAGTTTTTCTCTGTCACAGAAGATACACTTAAGTCACTACTAGCCCTTGTTTCCTGGGGCTTAACACAAGTGGTGCCCGGGCGTGGGAGGGGGCTCTACTGCGGAGCCCTCCCGCAGGAGACAGTGGACTGCCCATAGCCCATAGTCCCTGCCCAGGGGGGTGCAGGGAGGCTCTCCCATTTGGGGGCCTCGACCTGAGAGGTCCTCGTGGCGGAGCCTCGTCGGTGGGGTGCAGGGAGGCCCTCTGGACTCGGGGCCTCGACCTGAAGGGCGGCCCTCTGGACTGAGGCAGAACAGCTGCAGGAGGCGGGCCTGTCGCCTCTTCTTCTGGGCATAGAGTCTTGGGGGAGTAGAACTCAAGTGGCTGGACTCTGAGGCCTGCTGGCCCGGTCTGGGAGCCTGGGTGCTGCTGTCACCTTCAGTGAAGGGAGCCGTCAGGGGCAGACTGCAGCACCTCTTCTTTCCGGTGTCTGTCAGAGACTGGGACCGACCAGAGGTAGGCGGCAGGGCCGACACAGGGCCGCGCCACCAATCCGGTAGTACCTCGGGGGAACCACACCTGGAGGGAGTAAGAAAGGGG
This sequence comes from Coenobita brevimanus, assembly GCF_032717465.1. Taxonomy (NCBI): domain Eukaryota; kingdom Metazoa; phylum Arthropoda; class Malacostraca; order Decapoda; family Coenobitidae; genus Coenobita; species Coenobita brevimanus. The sequence continues at coordinate 13,751,455 of NC_136992.1, read as the reverse complement.
CCTCCCACGCAGCCGAGAGGTGAAAGGCCGGCCGCGCAAGGGACCTCCTTCTCCGGGAAGACCTCAGAGATCACAGACGAAGGACGTACAGTGGCCGATCCTTCCCCCACACATACAGTGGCCGATGTGGCGGTTCCGTGATCTCCAGGGCCTACAGCTGAAGGACGTACAGTGGCCGATCCTTCCCCCACACGTACAGTGGCCGATGTGGCGGTGCTGCTCCCGAAGGAGGAAGAGGCAGATGAGAGGCGCACAATGGCTACACCCTCCCCGGCACGTACAGTGGCCGATACCGCGGTTCTGCCTGCCCCACGGAAAGTAACAGAAGGACATACAGTGGCTGATCCTTCCCCCACACGTACAGTGGCCGATGTGGCGGTGTTACTCCCGTAGTAGGAAGAGGTAGTGGATGAAGGGCATACAGTGGCCAAACCCTCCCCGACACGTACAGTGGGTGATATCGCGGTTCCACTCCTCTTCTCCCTGCCAGTTGGAGTGCGCTCAATAGCTGTCACTCCGTGGTCATTGTCAGTCGGAGTGCGCTCAATAGCTGACACTCCGAGGCTCTTTCTGCCAGTCGGAGTGCGCTCAATAGCTGACACTCCGAGGCCTTCTCCAGAGGTGGCTGTAGCTGAAGGGTGTACAGTGGCTGAACCTTCCCCCACACGTACAATGGCCGATGTGGCGGCGCTACAAGGGTACAACTGAGGGGCGTACAGTGGCCGAACCCTCCCCGGTACGCACTGAGGCAATACCGCGGTGTTGCTTGGGACTGACTCTGGATCAGTCCCACCCCTTACCTGGTGAGTGCTGTCCCGCCCGCAGGGTCGTGTCTTCCGCCAGCGTAGTTTCCTTCGAGGCAGTTGAGGGTTAGAGGGACTCAGGACAGGGGGGCATCGATGTCCTTCTTGCCCAGGGTTGACCTCCTGGTGACCAGGCCCTCTGTGGTGTCCTCCTGGGGTGGTGGTGAGGCGGCGGTTTGGTGGTGGGGTGGGGGGTGGTGGGTTGGCCGGTCTGGCGGTGGCAGGTATTTCACGAATAGTGACACAGAAATAAAACCTTACTTAGGATATTAGTATCTCACAGGATACTGACTTAACCACTATGGTTGCCAATACAGAAAGTCTAGTGAACAGGTGTACAGGGAACACGGGTGCACGTGAGAGCGCGGGAGAGGGAGTTCATACGGGGGGGAGAGGAAGGACTCGTGACGAGCCAGAACAGAGTTATTGTAATACTGGGAAAGGATACGTCTTTCTAATTCACTCTTAGTATCACTTGATAGAAAAAGGATTTTGACATTTGATCTATCACTCGTTTATATTACGTTAGTTATGGGGAGGGGATGTTGTAGGGAGAGAGGGAATAGCGGGACACTGGATATTCACTGTGTTTACGGTAATAGAAAGGGATGGATATTATTCTCACTTCTCTATGGTTTTCTGACAGCAAGGGACATATGTATATTTTCACTACAGAAACTTCCTCAGGGGAAGAGTTCTTACTGGTTTCTTACGAGGGCGTCACTTATGAGTCAGAGTTCTTGGGATTCACTCACTGTTCTCATCCTTACTCACTCGCCTGTGATTTCACTCGCCCTGCTACTGGACATACATTTAGTCACTATATCACTGTAACCTGTTTTCTAGGGCAACGTTACACTTAATATAATTTCCATTACTAGTCTTGGGGCAATACCACACTTCACATATATTCACTCGTGTCGTGGGGCCAGCGGGGAGACATACCAGCGTCTATTTGGCCGGGCTAGAGGCATCGCCAGGGAAAGGCGTGCCGAGAGGGCATGGGACGGCTCGCAGGGGCGTCTTCTCTCATCCAGGGCTGCACATGGCGCAAGGGCCCGTAGTATCCGGGCTGGGATTAGGGATGTGGCCCTCAGGGCTGGGGCCAAACAGGTCTAGGAGTCTCTGGCTCCTGTCTCGGCCAGAGGTGGAGGTCCATCGTTGTCTCTTGGGCGTGGAGAGGTTGCACCCAGGAGTCCTGGGGAGGGCCTGAGCAGGCTGAGGGCTGCGGTCCCCAAAATCAAGGGGCATCATCAGGTGGGGGCTGCGGCACCGTCTCGTGCTGGGGCCCAACAGGTGAGTCTTCTCCAGGGCCAGGCATAGGGACCGGAGGCCAGGGGAGGCCGTTAGGCCTCGCAGGGTCTCTGTGGTGCTGGGGGACTGGGCGTTTGTCTCACGCAGGGGCAATGTCGGCACCTCTGTCTGGTCGTAGGACCCGGCAATAGGCCGTGGCTGTGTGGGGGAGTCAGCGCACCTCTCATCGTCTCTCCAGAGGCCATGGGCCCGTCTCTTCTGCAGGAGGGGGGAGTGGCAATCGGCTGTCTCAGGGGCAGCACCTTGGGAGCGGCAATCAGCCGTCTCCTTCGGCAGGAGGAGTGAGCGGGAATTGGCCGTCTCGGGGGCAGCAATCAGCCGTCTCCTTCGGCAGGAGGAGTGAGTGGCAATCGGCCGTCTCGGGGGCAGCACCTCCAGAGCGGGAATCGGCCATCTCCTTTGGCAGGAGGGGTGAGCGGCATTCGGCCATCTCGAGGGCAGCGCTTCCAGACCGGCAATCAGCCGTCTCCTTCGGCAGCAGGAAGGAGCGGCAATCGGTTGTCTCCTTCGGCAAGAGGAGTGAGCTGCAATTGGCCGTCTCAGGGGCAGCACTTCCAGAGCGGCAATCGGCCGTCTCCTTCGGCAGGAGGAGTGAGCGGCAATCGGCCGTCTCCTTTGGCAGGAGGGTTGAGCGGCAATTGGCTGTCTCAGGGGCAGCACCTCTAGAGCGGCAATCGGCCGTCTCCTTCGGCAGGAGGGTTGAGTGGCAATCGGCCATCTCAGGGGCAGCGCCTCTAGAGCAGCAATCGGCCGTCTCAGGGGCAGCGCCTCCAGAGCGGCAATCAGCCATCTCCTTCGGCAGGAGGAGTGAGCAGCTATCGGCCGTCTCCTTTGGCAGGAGTGAGTGGCAATCGGCCGTCTCCTTCGGCAGGAGGAGTGAGTGGCAATCGGCCGTCTCCTTCGGCAGGAGGGTTGAGCAGCAATCGGCCATCTCAGGGGCAGCGCCTCTAGAGCGGCAATCAGCTGTCTCCTTCGGCAGAAGGGTGGAGCAGCAATCGGCCGTCTCCTGGGGCAGAAGAGATGAGCGGCAATCGGCTGTCTTGGCAGAAACACCTTCAGTGCAATGCTTGGCTGACTGACGAAGGCGGGAGCGGTACTCGGCCATCTCCAGAGGGGCGCTGTCAGAAACTGAAAAATCAGTTCCACCCCAGTCTGATTCGGCAGTCCTGCTTTCCGAAGGTAGTGTCCTCCGTCTGCTATGGTTGCGGTGCGATGGCTGAGTGTGATAAGGACGCACGGCCCTGGCTGGCTTATGCCGTTGTCGTACTGGGTCCCCTAGTGTGGGTGTGGCTACTCCGTGGGGTCCAGGTGGGGTGTCGGTATGTATCTGGGGGCACTACACTGTTTCTTTCTCATTGTGTTTCTGGGGGCACTACACTGTTTCTTTCTCACTGTGTTTCTGGGGGCACTACATTGTTCTCTCACATCGTCTCCAAGGGCACTGATTTGCAAGCCACGCATATCACAAAACCTAGGCAATTTTACCAGAACCATCCATAAAACAAGATAACAGTGATTTAAATGTGTCATTTGTTAGTATCCACAAAAGAAAATAGATGTCTATCTATCTATCTATCTATCTATAGCCCGACGCCCCAATCCCGCAAAGGGTGGCCGCAGACAAAATAGATGTGCAGTCGCATATTTAGCAACATATTTCAGTCTGCCGCCCTGCCTGACGTATGACTTTTCCTAACAATACGGACCTGTTGGACGTCTTGGTCATCTTAGTAACCAAAGTCTAACACAAATAATTCTTTTAAATGTTTCCCTGGCTCCACTGCACAGTTTGATAAGTTTAAACTTCAACACCTCGTATTATAGTGTCGTACCGCACTGGCGTTTGTTTGGATTAATATGGCTGACTCACCAACTAAGCAATCGTTCAGTACATTATTTTCAGTGGAACTGCTTACTGCCTTAAAGCATGCTAAAACACACACATCAGAAGTCCTGAAGGTAATTCCTTTTACCAACTCCACACGATTTATTCAAATATATGTAAATAGACAGCTCACTATTTTAGTCCCCAAGCTAATATTCTCTGAAAGCCTGGTTATTCTCTCTTTACAGGTAGCCTATATGTATATGCGCTTGATTGAATACGAAAAAATATTTCTATAAATAGAAGTATTATTATAAACTTAGTATTAAGTACAATTTCACAGGTCTTTAAAACCCCGCAAAAATATTTAATCAAGGCTGGGCGACGCTAGACCACCTGGTGGCAGACCGCTGAAACAGGTTTGGTGAAGCCTCTAATTCACCGAGGCTGAAAAAAGCAAGTTAAGTTTGCTGCAATGTCAAGTTGATGTTGATCATTTTCTTCGATATCCAAGGAATTGTTCACAAGGAATTCGTACCACCCGGTCAGTCTGTCAGTGGAAAATTTTACTGTGAAGTTTTGCAGCGTCTGAGGGAAAACATACGCCGCAAACGTCCAGAACGGTGGAAGAACAAGGACTGGGTCCTGCATCATGACAACGCCCCTGCCAACACATCAATTGTTGTCCGGCAGTTCCTGGCTTCCATGGTAGTCATTCCCCATCTACCCTATTCACCTGACCTTCACCCCTTCGACCTTTTACTGTTTCTCAAGTTGAAATTAAGGCTGAAAGGGAGTCGATTTGACTCGATTGAGGATATCCAGACAGAATTGCAGGAGGTGCTCAAGACCATCAGGCCTGAAGCCATCCAGGGATGGATGGACTCGTGGAAAAAACGCTGGGACCACTGTGTACATGCTAAAGGGGACTACTTCGAAGGCGACAGTGAGAACTAGGAGGTAAGGTTAACTTATTTTTCTACAGTATTCAAATTACTGGAACTTTTGGGTAGCACCTCGTGTCGTGTATATATACTGTATAAATAAATAAATAAATATATATATATATATATATATATATATATATATATATATATATATATATATATATATATATATATATATATATATTGTAATGCTAGATGTTTTGGGGTCGGGTTCCCGTCCCTCTAACGCCTAGTGTGTAGCTGGGCTCTCTTGCTAGACCGGAGCTTAGACAAATAGGAGAGAGGCAGGACACAAAAACTCAAGGCAACAACCTTACACGTGTATTACTAAATTCTACTGTGGAACGAGTAGATGTCACGAATACAGATACACTAGACAGTTATAATTCTTAGGCCTAAATATGGGTTATTAGTATCGTGCAGGATACTACTATCAAGGTCGGGTAGGATGAATAGCATTTAGGGCAGAGGTTTATATTCTATTAATGCAGGAAGTCCAAGTTTTATATATTTCTGGATTGGGTGGTACTATATCACTGTTGGCAATTATTACTTTAACTCTGGGGTCTGTGTATGATTTTAGTATAATGCGGCGTTATCAGATGGTAGCGTATTCACTGTAATAGACCCTTATTTCACTGCTTGGCCGTGTTCATAGTTTCACTGTTACTTTTATTCACTCCACCTCTTTTATATTGTCACAGGTGCTTTTCTCACTGACTTCCTTTAGATGGTTAATTCACTGCTCCGCCTTCACGTCACTAAGTCACGGACACCGTGCTTTCACTGTCACTCCTTTTGGGTCTGGGCGTCGTGGCGGTCAGGTACAAGGGCGACGGAGGTGACCCAGCCTCACTACTGACGGGGCTGGGTACCGCCGGGGGCCTCTGTCTTCCGTGGCCAAGAGATCACGTGTAGGGGCATCCTCTCTTGTCCGGGGCTGCGGGTGGCGAAGGGGCGGGAGTACGGCCCTCTTGGCTGGGGCCGCATAACTGATTGAACTTCTTGCTCAGGCACCTGACGGAGGACAAAGATCTCCGGTGTCTGGGTGTAGGGAGGTCCTGCCCTGGGGGTCCTGGGGACAGTCTGGATGTCCCGAGGGCTGCAGTCCCTGGTGCTCAGTGGTGCCGGCCTACGTCGGGGTCCATCAGATGAGTCCTCTCCAGATCCGGCTGCAGGGAGAAGAGGCCAGGGGAAGTCACAGGGCCTCTCCAGTACTCCTCCAGGCTGGGGACTCCCTCTGAGTCATAGGTTGGTGAACAGGATTCAGCATCTCACGGAGGAGCAGCTACACACCGTCTCCCACTGTAGGGATAGGCTACTGGCTGTGGCCTTCTAGGGGTGCGGCTACAAGCCGTATCTAAGGCACAGGAAGGGAGGCCTGGGGAAGGGAGCAGCTTCAAGACGACTCAGGGGCATCTTCAGAATGGCTACAGGCTGTTTCCTGATGAAGGCAGGAGCGGTTACAGGCCATCTCCTGATTTCCCTCAGAGTGGCTACAGGCCATCTCCTTCAGGAGGGTTGAGCAGCTACAGGCCATCTCGGGCAGGGCACCTTCAGAGCGGCTACAGGGCATCTCGACGAAGGCAGGAGCAGCTACAGGCTGTCTCCTGTTTTCCCTCAGAGCGGCTATAGGCCGTCTCCTACAGGAGGGTTGAGCGGCTACAGGCCGTCTCGTAAAGGACATCTTCAGAGCGGCTACAGGCCATCTCCTGTTTTCCTTCAGAGCGGCTACAGGTCATCCCCTTCAGGAGGGTTGGGCAGCTACCAGCTGTCTCAGGGGTGCTGACTGAAGCTGGAGCTCCACCCCGATGTTGGTTGGGCAAGGCTCACCCAGAAGGTAGTCTTGTATTCCTGCTTTGGTGACGACATGCGAGCTCCGGGTCATAGGGGCACGCTGCCTGGGTGGACTTATGTCGTTGTCGCCCTGAGTCTCGGCGTGCTGTCATTGCTTCTCTGTGGGCTCCTGGGGGTGTTAGGTCGCCCCTTGTGGCACTATACTGCATTTTACCACCGTCTGCTGGGAAGAAGTCACGTCCCTGTGACTGAAGGTGGTAAACATTGGTGTCGTACGTATGGTAGACTGGCTGTAGGTGTTGGAGGAGGGTGTGCCAGGCTGTAGTGGCTGAGTTCTTGTCTAGCTGCTCGTCACAGGTGATGAAGAGGGTGAAAGAATCGGTGGAGGAGCGGAGGAGTCGTAGGAGGTGGTGAGGTCCTTGGACTTGTTGTTTCTGTCCAAAGGGCAGCACCCGTACGGCTCGTCGAATCTTCATAGCGCTAGGTGTTATCCTCCTGACGAAGGTGGGAGCGGCTACAGGCCATCTCCTTCAGGAGGGCTGAGCGGCTACAGGCCGTCTCGGAAAGGACACCTTCAGAGCGGCTACAGGCCATCTCCTGACGAAGGCAGGAGCAGCTGCAGGCCGTCTCCTGTTTTTTCTCAGAGCAGCAACAGGCCGTCTTCTTCAGGAGGGTTGAGTGGCTACAGGCCGTCTCTGGGGTGCTGACTGGAGCTGGAGTAACAGCTCCACCCCGATGTTGGTTGGGGAAGACTTGCCCGGAAGGTAGTCTTGTATTCCTGCTATGCTGGCAGCGGGCAAGCTCCAGGTCACAGGGGTGCGCGGCCCGAGCGGACGTATGTCATTGTTGCCCTGAGTCCCGGCATGCTGTCATTGCCCCTCTTTCGGGCTCCTTCTGGGGGTGTTAGGTCGCCCCCTGTTGCACTATACTGCATTTATATATATAGATTATGCAGCATGTTCTGCGCCCCGACTTCTCGGGTCCAGTCACAGTACAACAGTTCTTAGTTCCTGACCGGGTCAGCAGTAGCAGCGAAGGGAAACACAAACGCCGCGAGTAAACGGATACAGTAATATATGAACAGAGAACGATGACACACAACGTTCTATGACCAAAGTCAAAATTACACAATGCCTTACACTGATATTGATCTCAATCACTGTCCACCTAGTTCAGCATCTTTGTCTCACATCTGGGTTATATCCTCACAGTGTCACAGGCCATATTTCACAAATATAGCTACTACATCACCACAGACAGATTTACAGACAACACAACCCAATATATCCACAGGGACAGCTCTTCTAGTTGGGTCCTTAAGCCTAGGTACTTGCGTGACATAGACGGGTCCTAGCTAGTACATCATCTCCGTATGACATGTACGGAAGTCCCTAGCTAACTTAGTCTATATACGGTACGCATCATGCAGGCCGGGAGTATACTGTAGGTCACACTGGGGGGGGAGTGGGGAGGGGAAAAGGGGCTTAATAAGGACAGGGAGGGTCTCTATGGGGCCGGACCAGGGACGGGGAGGAGAGGGGAGAGGGTATAGCACTGATATACACTGGGATATTGCCGTGTTCCATGAGTGATATGGGGCTAGACTGTCACCGTCCAAGGGGGGGGTTCAACCCAGGGCTGGTGTTATAGGCCTACACACCGCATGTGATTCAGAGGGGCTCGATTCATAGACAAGGGGGAGGGCACTATGAGTGGGGTGTGTGTGCACAAGCACAGGGGTAGGGGGGAGGAGCACAGGGGAGACACTTTGTGTGGGGGAATGGCTCAATGGTAGTTCACTGGGGGGGGGGCCTCACAACACTGGGGAAGGATACAATCACGAGACCTGTTACTCACATTTCTGACACAGAGGGGACCACGGCCAGCGATTGGGAGGGCCCATGCGGAGAGCTCCAGGTGACAGCCAGCCGTGGGATGCAGGCCACCCGGGGAGCTGCGCAGGGCAGCGGGGCTCGTGGAGTTGCCACTAGTCCAAGAGGAATGGGGCGGCATCTGGGGCGGCTTCCTAGCTGCATCGGCCCTGCGGGAGGCAGGACTCTCGGGACTGGGACCGAAGAGGGCCAGGAATCGGGCTGCACGCCGTTGGCTCTTGGTCATTTTTGGGAACTGGGGGAAGGCCCGAGAGAAGGCCAGGCTGAGGGTTAGCTGGGAGGAGGGTGCCGCCAGGGCTGGGTGGCCTGCACCCCAGTCTGGGGCGGCCATCAGGGAAGAACTGCTGCCACCCATTTCAGGGGAGGTCCTTCGGTCATGGCAAGCACGTGGGGAGGCCCGCTGGCTCTGGGGATTGTGACCTCTGCTACAGGGGGAGGCCGGCGGGGTAGGGCTGCAGCCCCTGGCCCTGGTGGAGCCCGTCAGCGTCTGGGGCGGGCGAGGCTGGAGGGACTGGACACTGGGCCTTGGGGACGCCTCGTCTGGTCCAGAGTCAGGTGGGGAGCCTGTAGGAGAATATATTCCAGCCTTCTGAGGAGAGGGCTGGGGGAAGGGGCACCTTGTTCTACCACCGGGGAGGTGGGATGAGTCTGAGATGACTCCCTTTGGGGCTGTCTGATGAAGGGAGTCACCTCCGTGCTCCTACGTGGATTAGGGGCGCAGAGATGCTCCTGTCGTAGGGCTAGGGCCTCCTGCCCCTGAGACTTTGGGAAGAAGAGGTCAGGCGTACTCTCTTGGCTTTCACTACAGCTCCGGTGGAGCGTGCCCTCTCTTCTTCGGGGTGGAGATACCTGTCCTGAGGATGTCAGGAGGACAAGTTCAGAGGAACTCTCGCGGCTTGCACCACAGTTCTGGTGGAGAATGCCCTCCTTCCGTCTGGGAAGGTCTGGTGTCTGTAATGTCGGGAGGAAGAGGTCAGATGCACTCTCTAGGCTTTCACCACAGCTCCTGTGGAGCATGCACTCCCGCCATCGGGGTGGAGTTGCCTGTCCCAGGGGCATCGGGAGGATGAGGTCAGACAAACTCTCATGACTTATGCCACAGCTCCAGTGGAGCGTGCCGTCCTTCCATCTGGGAAGGTCTTGTGCCTGTAACATCGGGAGGAAGAGGTTGGACATATACTCTTGGTTCACACCACAGCTCCGGTGGAGCATGCCCTCCATCAGTCTCGGCAGGGGGATAGCAACCCTAGAGGCTCCTCCTGAGTCCTCAGTCAAATAGGAGGCCGATCCAAAGGACTCGGCATCCGATGGTGTGCTTGGGAGCTTGCCACTAGAAGTCCCACCTCGATTCTGGTGAGCATTCCCTCCGCTGGAGAATAGTGTACTTTCCCTGTACACTGCCAGGTGGTCTGGCTGCGCGGAAGAGGGGCGCCAAGTCACAAGGGAGATATGTGGTTGTTGCCGGGACATTGGCCCAGATAAATTAGCCCCTCCATCATCTCCTTGTGGGGTGGGTGTCATCCTCTCACTCTCTCCTCCTGGGGTGGTGGTGTTGGGTCACCCCGCCGTGCTGGTATTTCACCACCATTATGGGTGAAAAAGTCACATCCCCCTGACTGGAGTTGGAACGTGTCAAAGATGGCGGTGTGGTGTGCAGGCATGAGGTGGCGGAGGAAGTTGGTCCAGTGGGTGGTTCGTTGGTTTGGCTGGAGATGTGGGGAGTATACGACGGTGAGAGCTGAGGGCGTTGCTGTTTGTCGCAGGAGGCAGAGGAGCTGGTTAGTGCAGTGGATGCGGCACTTACGCCCTTGGGGTGGGGTCCAGAGGACAAGGTTGATCTTCATTTCGGGTGGTAGGAATGGGGTGGCCGGGAGGAAGTCTGGCTGAAGACTGGAGAGGACGAGCATGTTGGTGCCTTTATGGGGGCGTCTTGAGGTAATCGGCTTAGTGGGGCGGGTAATTGGGATGTTCTCTAGGGAACAGAGGGATTTTTGGAGGAGGGGGGCGATTTTAGGGGCAGGGGTGGAGGGTGGAGAGGGCGTGTGGGTGTAGCGGGCGGGTGGGCAGGATAGGCGACCGGATTGAGTGCAGGTGGTTGTTAGAACGGGTGTGGGTGAGGAGGAAGGGTTGAGAGGTGGGCGAACAGGGGTTGTGATGGGCGGGGGCGGCGTCGAGGGTGATGTTGGTGATGGGGTGTGTTGTTGTGAGGTAAGGGTTGGGGTGATGGTGGCAGGTGCAGGTGCAGGACTTGGGGAGTGTTGGGGGGGGATAGGCGTGACAGGAGGTGATTCCAAGAGGGGGGGAAGGGTGATTTTGGATGGTGGGGAGGGTGAGGACATTGGGGGTGCAGGTAAGAGTGACAGGGGGGTTGCAGCAGGCATGGGGGTGGTGGGGGTGGTGGGGGTGTTGTTGGCAGAGAAGGAAAGGGACAGGTAACATGAGTAGGAATTTCCCCAGGCCGGGGGTGGGTGGGTTCAGTGAGTTCTGTTTCGGGGAGAGTGGTGTGTTGGGCGCCAGGGATCGATGCACGTGTCAGTTTCTGTAGGTGCGAGTGGTGTTGTGGTAGTTGACGGTGATTTGTTAGGGGTTGGAGATGTTGACTATTTCATAGGGACCAGTGTAGTGCGGGGCAAGCTTGGGGCGGGTTGGTAGGGTGGCAACCATGACAAGGTCGCCGGGCTTGTATGGGTTGGCTGGTGTAGCATCTGGGGCTAGGTCTTGTGTGGCCTGTAGGTGTTGGAGTTTCTGCTTGAGGTGGACCAGGGGCTTGGAGGAGGAGTTGGCAGGGGTTGGAGGTGGCGGCAGAGGGGGAGGAGTAGGGGTGGCTCGCCGAATAGCCATTCATGTGGCGTGATGCCGTCTTCGCACGGGTAGGTGTTCATGCCCCACTGTATAATTTTGACGTGTGCCAGCCAATCGTCGTCCTGGGTGGCTTGAATAGGGGTGAGCACCTGGTTGAGTAGAGTGCGGTGGCTGCGCTCACAAATGCTGTTTCCTTGTGGCCAGTAGGGGGATGAATGGGAAATGTTATATCCGAAGAGGGTGGACAGTTCTTTCCAGATTTTACCTGGAAACTTGGGGGCATTATCAGAGTGGAGGGCTTGGGGAATCCCGAAGTATGGGAACACGTGGCGGGTCAGGGCCTCTGCGATGGCAAGGGTGTGGCATTCTTTTGCCTGACAGGCGATTAGGAATTTAGAGTAGGTATCTACAAATGTAATGATGTAGCGGTAGCCTGACTTAGTGGGAAGGGGGCCAACCACATCAGTCGATCGTAGCTGCCACGGTTTGCTGGCCACTAGGTGACCAGAGGGGCCTGGTGTACGTGTGGTGTCCTTCCCAAGGGTGCACGCTCGGCAGGCTTGGATTACTTGTTGCACCAATTTAGAGGGGTGTGGGTCCCAGAAGATGTCACTGAATGTCTGGAGGAACTTTTTGGTGCCGAGGTGTATCCCGTTGTCGGAGTGGAGATGGGTGAGGGTGTCTATCACGGCCTTGGGGTCGAGGCCTATGTGACCAGACTGGGTGTACAATAGGTTGTCATATCTTTGTAGTTTGGAAAACAGGTGGGCTGGCATCCAGTTAGGGCAGTCTTTGGCTTGCCACTGTTGCAGGAGGGTGGGTGCGGATTGGATGGCCATCACGGGGAGTCTAGAGAGGGTGTCTGCGTTCATGTGGAGTGTGCCAGGTCAGTATGAGATGTCAAAATCGAATTCTTCCAAGGTCTCCCTCCAGCAGATCATCTGTGCATTTTTGATGTCGGCTTGGCGAAGCCATTGTAGTGATTGGTGATTGGTGATGATGGTTACATGAGTCTTTTGGGGCGTCTTTTTTGGGGTCCGGGGGAGGGCCGGAGGGAGGCCCGGGCCAAGGGTCGGCTGGGAGGAGGGTGCCGCTGGGGCAGGGCGTCCTGCACTCTGGTCCGGGGCGGCCATCAGGGAAGAACTGTGGCCACCAGCATCGGGGGAGGTCCTTCGGCCATGGCAAGCCCCTGGGAGGCCCGCTGGCTCTGGGGACTGAGGCCTCTACTACAGGAGGAGGCCGGCAGGGTAGGGCTGCGGCCTCTGGTCCTGGCGAAGCCCGTCAGCATGTGGGGCAGGCTGGGCTGGAGGGACTGGACACCAGGTCTCAGGGATGCCTCGTCTGGTCCAGACTTAGGTGGGGAGCCCTTAGGGGAATAGATTCCAACCTTCTGAGGAGAGGGCTGGGGGGAGGGGCGCCTCACTCTACCACCAGGGAGGTGGGACGAGTCAGAGGTGACTCCCTTCATCAGACAGCCCTGTTGGGCACTGCCTGTGTTCCTACGTGGATCAGGGGCGCAGGGATGCTTCTGTCATAGGGCTAGGGCCTCCTGCCCCTGAGATGTTGGGAAGAAGAGGTCGGGCATAATCTCTCGGCTTTCGCCACAGTTCCTGTGGAGTGTGCCCTCCTTTCGTCGTGGCAGAGATACCTGTCCCGGGGATGTCAGGAGGACGAGGTTGGACGAACTCTTGCGGCTTGCGCCACAGCTCTGGTGGAGCGTGTGCTTCTTCCATCTGGGAAGGTCTGGTGCCTGTAACGTTGGGAGGAAGAGGTCGGACATACTCTCTTGGCTTTCACCACAGCTCCGGTGGAGTGTGCCCTCCTGCTGTTGGGGGTGAGTTGCCTGTCCTGGGGGCATCAGGAGGACGAGGTCAGACACCACCACCCCAGGAGAAGAGAATGAGAAGGTGATACCCACCCCACTGGGAGATGACGGAGGGGCTAATTTATCTGACCCGACATCTCGGCATCAACGACATATGCCCCTCGTGACTCGGCGCCCCTCTTCCGTGCAGCCAGACCACCTGGCAGTGTACAGAGAAAGTACACTACTCTCCAACAGAGGGAACGCTCACCAGAATCGGGGTGGGACTGGAAAAGACAAGCTCCCAAGCACACCCTCGGACACCAAGTCCTTTGGATCGGCCTCCTATTTGACTGAGGACTTAGGAGGAGTCTCTAGGGTTGCTATCCCCCTACCTCAACGGACGGAGGGCACGCTCCACCGGAGCTGTGGCAAAAGCCGAGAGAGTACGCCCGGCCTCTTCCTCCCGACATTGCGGGCACAGAACCTCCACCTGACAGAAGGAGGGCACACTCCACCGGAGCTGTGGCGTAAGCCGCGAGAGTATGTCCGACCTTGTCCTTCCGACGTCCCAGGGACAGGTGTCTCCTTCCCGACGAACAGCAGGCACGCTCCATTGGAGCTGTGGCGAAAGCCGAGAGAGTACGCCCAACCTCTTCCTCCCGATGTCTCAGGGGCAGGAGACTCTAGCCCTATGGCAGGAGCGCAGACTCTGCCAAAGCCTCGACAACCACAGGGACAGCCCTACGGGTGGCGCTCCCTGTCGCCAGTACCGGCAGTGTCCAGGAGAGGCTCCCCTGACCTCTCCTGCATGATGGTCTTGAGCACCTCCTGCAATTCTGTTTGGATATCCTCAATCGAGTCAAATCGAGCGCAGGCAGTGCCCAACGGGGCTGTCTGATGGAGGGGACCACCTCTGGCTCAACTCGCTACCCCTATGGTAGAGTGAGGCGCCTCTCCCCTCGTCTCTCTCCCCAAGAGGCAGGAGTCTCTCCCTGTACAGGCTCCCCACCCGAGTCCGGACCCAGCGAGGCGTCCCCAACGCTCGGTGTCCAGTCCCTCCAGGCCCACCCTTCCCTGGTGCTGATGGGCTCCGCCAGGACCAGAGGCCTTAGCCCACCCCTGACGCCAGGGCCGCAGCCCCCAGAGTCAGTGGGCTGCCACAGGTGTCCGGCATGGCAGCAGGGCTTCTCCCAGAGTATGTGGCCGCAGTCCCACCCTTTCAGCCGCCCCTGACAGACGTGAAGCCAACTCCGCCCGGACACTGCCCTCCTCCCGGCCAACCTTAGGCCCGGGTCCCTCGATTCCACCCCTGGACCCTGACGACAACGAAGGGCAGACGACATGCTGCTCGTCTACTGGCCCTCTTCGGCCCCTGCCTCCTGTAGGGCCAACGTGGCTAGAGAGCCACCCCAAACACCGTCCCGCTCCTCTTGGACTATTGGCCACTCCAAGGGCCACCCTTTCCTGTGCAGCTCCCTGGACAGCCCACCTCCGACACCTGGCTGCCACCTGGAGCTCCCGACGTAGGCCCCTTCACCCTTGGGCCGTGTTCTCCCCTCCGGCTGAACTGTGAGTAACAGGTCTTGTGACTTTCCACTCCCCCAGTGTGGTGATCCCGACCCCTAGTGAACCAACCAGTGTGACGTTGTCCCCCCCCCGGAGTGTCTCCCCAGTGCCTCTCCCCCCCCGTGCGTCCCTCTACCCTCCCCTTGGTGTCCCCCCCTGGTGAACCGAGTACCTGTGACTTACAAGCGGAGTATCTCACCCCATCCACGGGCTGGTTTCCCCCGGACAGTGCAAAACCCCCTGTGTCACTCGCAGAAAACAACAACACCCCAGTGCATCCATGTTCAGTGTTGTCTCCCCCCCTTCTCTCCCCCTGGCCTCCGTCCCCACGGAAAACAGTCCCTCCCTATCCTCACTAATACCTCCCCCCCCTTCAGGTGTGACATACTGTATACTCTCGTCCTGTGTGACGCGGCATAGTCTAAGTCTAGCAAGGGTTTCCGTCTATGTCACGCGGATATATTATATTAGCTAAGACCTTGTCTATGTCCCGCGAACCCTTAGTCTTAAGGACCTGACTATACGAGCTGTCTCTGTGGATATACTGGATAGTGTCGTCTGTGAATATGCCGATGGTGATATGCTTGATATATTTGTGAGATATTACCTGTGACACTGTGTGTATGCCAGTTTTACTCCAGGAAAGTGTAAACCCATATACGAGACATGTGTGCTGAACTAGGTGGACAGTGATTGTCATTAACATCGGTGCAAGTTGTTGTGTAATCTCAGCTTTGGCTATAGCATTGTGTGTGTATTCACTTTCTGATATTGTAACAGTGATTGTCATAAACATCAGTGAAAGTTATTGTGTATTCTCAGCTTTAGCTATGGCATTGTGTGTGTAATTGTTCTCTGATAATATAGCAGTGTATCTTTTGGCCCATGGTGTTTGTGTTTTTCCTTCCTTGTTGATACTGACCCGGTCAGGAACAAAGAACCCATGGCTGCACCGTGTCTGGACCCGAGAAGTCGGGACACAGAATACGCTGCATAATATATATATATATATATATATATATATATATATATATATATATATATATATATTGTTACATAGCCTATGATTTCATCATCCTTTGTGTAATTTTAACGCACAGTTGCTGCATGTTTGATCACGAGCGTGTTCTGCCTCAGTTCCCCCCCTCTACCGTTATAGTAGAGTAAGTCGTTCTCTCTATTATTCAGTGCGGGATTATCAGCTCTTTGTCCCCATCGCTTCATTTGCGCGTCCTTCTTACAAGTTGTATCAAGCTCTGCCGGCCCCTATATAATGAGCTCAGTCTCTGCATCATTGCCACTTAGATCTGCTCCTCATTTTGTTCACATCTCTGTCCTCCCCTGTACAGTTATTATTATTGTGAATTTCTCAGGAAGTCTCCAACCATCTAGCAGCTGTGTGTAATTTGAGTATAAGTGTTATTGCATTTTTTCTTGTACTGTGTAGCATAAGGTTAATTCTTAGGCCTAGTGAGGTTTTTGATTAATGTTGGGTTTTATGTCAGTCATTTTTGATAATAGTTTGTATCTGTAATAATTTATCTGGCATTCACTGAGTATTATCTGGTATCTCATTTTATCAGGGCTGACTTAGATAAATTTACTCTTGCTAATTTCGTGTTAATAGAGGCTATTGCAGTTAACCATATATTTAACCTGTTTTTTGCCATTACATTATCCTTATGAGTCCTGAATGTTTTGTTGTTAGTTTGTGCATTAAACTTTAACTTGTAATTTTACCTAACTCTTTTGTTTTGAACCTGGAACTTTACGGGACAGTAGTGACTCTTAGTATTCTCACTTAAAGTGTACGTTATCTTTCTCTGTTCCGTAACATAAATTTGGCGACCTGATATCAGGATATTCAGGATATTATCATAAGGATATTGCTTGATATTTTGTGACTGTTACTTATTAATTATGTCTACTATTACTACACTTGATGAAGCCAAAGATTTTTTGTCAATTGTGCAAACAGTGTGTGATGTAGAAAACAGAACAAAGAATGAACTTAAGATTGTTGCTCAACAATTGGGATTTGTTGTTCGCTCTCATCAGTCTAAAGATCAAATTGTTGCCATGATTAATGAAAGCTTGTTTAATGTAACTCCTCCAAATGAGCAAACGCAGATTGAATTAGCTAAGTTACAGCTAGCCCTGCAGGAGTCTCGTGCTAAGGAGGCGGAGGCCCGTTCTAAAGAGGCTGAGGCACAAGTTGAAATTGCTAGGATTCAGGCAGACCATGAGTATCGCATGAAACAAGGTGGAACTGGATCATCTAGCTCTGATGATTTTGATGTGGCTAAAAATGTTAAACTTGTCCCTCCTTTTAATGAATCTGATTTAACAAAGTATTTTCAGTTGTTTGAGAGGGTAGCTACAGGTTTTAATTGGCCCAAGGAGTATTGGCCAGTACTCCTTCAAACTGTTCTCACCGGTAAAGCTCAAGTAACTTATGCATCTTTGCCTCAGGATCAATCTGATAATTATGATGTAGTTAAGAGCTTGATTCTTAAGGCCTATGAGCTTGTTCCTGAAGCCTATAGAGTAAAATTTAGGACAACTTACAAGCAAGATAAGCAAACCCATGTTGAGTATGCAAAAATCAAAGAAGATCTGTTAGAGCAGTGGTTAAATTCTAAGAATGTGGATTCTGATTTTGGTAAATTTAAGCAGATGATTTTGCTGGAGGACTTCAAAAGGTGTATTTATAAAGATGTAAGCCTATATCTTGATGAGAAAAGAATAGATAATTTGTCTGATGCTGCAGTTTTAGCTGATGAATATGTTCTCACTCACAAGAGATATTCTAAAGAAAAAGGGAAAGCTGAGAGTAAGTAAGTTGCCTCTACTCAGAGTACAGGTAACAGGAAAGAGAATAAGGATGATGTTTCTCAGGAAGTAAATACCAGCTTCACCTCTAGATTTCAGAAAAGTAAATGTACTTATTGTAGTAAGCTTGGTCATACTACGGAGAGATGTTTCAGGAGACAGCGTGATGTGAACAAAAAGGAGTCTTTAAATATTCAGTTAATTAGTCTAGTGTCCACTCTTGAGAGTTCCCAGAATTCTTTAACTGAGTTAACTGAACCTGCTTTGAGGGGTAACTTAAATTCTCATGATGGAGCTCCTCTTTTGAGCAGTAACGTGGGTGACACTCTCAAGAGTTCTTGTGCTAATTTCCTGTCTGATGGTTTTGTCAGTCCTCTGGACAGTAATGACAGGAAATCAGGTCAAATATATCGTGATACAGGTGCTTGCCAATCCCTTATGCTGACCAGTGTTCTAGGCTCTAATGTTAATTCCTCTGATGAAACTGTATTCTTACAAGGTGTAGGGAATAATTACTTCTCTGTCCCTCTGTGCAGAGTGAATTTAGAGTCTGGTTTTGTTAATGGTTCCGTTATGGTTGGGTTGGTTGAGACACTCCCAATGTCAGGTGTAACTTTCTTACTTGGAAATGATATTGGTGGAAGTCAAGTGTGTCCAGCTCCTCAGTTGTCTAGTGAGCCAGTGGCTGCGACCCAGGATTGTGATGTCCCTGATGTGTTCCCTGCATGTGCTGTCACTAGGGCTAAGTCTAAAGTTACTGGTGATTTAGAGGATAATGATGATGATGATGTTATCCTAGCTGACACTTTTCTTGCTAATTTGGACCACTCACCAGATGAGGCAGTACCCCGTAGTGTTGATAATTTGTCTCGTCAAGAGTTGGTTGAGTTGCAGGTTGCTGACCCTGAGTTGAAAGGTCTAGCTAACTCTGCTTACAGTGAAGAAGAGTCAGCCGGTGCTTCTACTTGTTATTATGTAAAGTCAGGAGTACTTATGAGGAAGTGGAGACCCCCAACAGCATCAGCCGACTGTGAATGGGAGGTTGTACATCAAGTTGTCATCCCTCGTGTTTGTAGGCAGGATATCATTAGAGTGGCTCATGATTCCAGTTTGGCAGGACACCTTGGAGTGAGGAAGACTGTGGCACGCATTTTGAAACACTTCTACTGGCCAGGTATCTTCAGGGATGTTTCCTGGTATTGTAAGTCTTGTCACACCTGTCAAGTTGTGGGGAAGTGTAATCAGACCGAAAAGGTTGCACCTCTAGTTCCCATTCCTCCTTTTGAGGCGCCTTTCACCCGTGTGTTGGTGGATATTGTGGGCCCTCTTCCTAAGACTTCTTCAGGATTTTCTTATGTGTTGACCCTGATTGATATGGCTACTCGTTATCCTGAAGCCATTCCACTTAGAAATATCTCAGCAAAGAACTTGGTTAAGGAAATGCTAGGGTTCTTCACAAAGTTTGGTCTGCCCAAGGAGGTACAGTCAGACCGGGGAAGTAATTTCATGTCAAATGTTTTCAAGCAGTCTCTGAAAGAGTTGGGCATCACCCAGATCACGTCTTGAGCTTACCATCACCAGATCCAAGGAGCGTTGGAGAGATATCATCAAACACTCAAATCGATGCTCAAGAAATACTGTTTGGAACATCAGAAAGACTGGGATAAAGGTCTTCCGTTCGTTGTATTTGCTGCAAGAGAATCTCCAAATGAATCACTGGGCTTCTCACCTTTTGAACTACTGTTTGGCCATGAAGTAAGAGGATCCCTTAAGTTACTCAAGGAATGCTGGCTGTCGGAGGAAGATGACGTCAACCTGCTGGAGTATGTGATGAAGTTCAAAGAACGGCTGTCCACTGCTTTACAGCTGGCGAGAGAGAATTTAGGAGCTGCTCAGGAGAAGATGAAGACTTGGTATGATAAGAAGTCCAGGTTACGCCACTTTCAGCCAGGAGATCAGGTTTTGATTCTGCTACCAGTTCATGGGCAACCTCTTCAAGCCAAGTTTAGTGGTCCTTATTTCGTGGAGAAGAAACTCAGTGATGTCAACTATGTCATCGCCACACCAGATCGTAGAAAGAGCAAGCAACTATGTCACATCAACATGCTAAAGTTATATCACAGGCGGGACGAAAATAATCCAGTCTGCACTGTAGCTGTTCCACCCGAGTCTGCAAGTGAAGCTCTCCCATGCAGTATGAGCCTGAGTGATAGTTTGGGGAAGAATCCTGATATCATGAATGATCTCCAGACTAAGCTTTCTCATCTACCTCCCAAGGAAAGGCAGGAGTTTTCGGCATTACTGCAGGAGTACCCGCAAGTGTTCCGTGCCACTCCAGGAAGAACCACTGTGTTGATGCATGATGTCGATATTGGAGACGCAAAGCCAATTAAACTGCCTCCTTACCGTGTGAACCCAGTGAAAGTTCCTCTCATCCAGAAGGAGCTTGGCTACCTGTTGGACCACAAGATGATTGAGCCCTGTCAGAGCGAGTGGAGTTCTACTGTCACTCTGGTCCCTAAGCCAGGTGGGTCACAGCGGCTTTGCATTGACTACAGACGTGTTAATCAGATAACCAAAACAGACACTTACCCTCTCCCTCGTGTGGAAGATTGCATAGACAAGATCGGAAAGGCTAGGTACATAAGTAAGTTTGATTTGTTAAAGGGATACTGGCAAGTACCTATGACTGAACGTTCTAGGGAGATCTCATGTTTTGTAACATTAGGAAAGAATTTTGCATGTTCTGTAATGCCATATACAGGTTGTTTTAGAGTAATAAGAAATTTCCTTTGTAAATTTCTTTTTTCTTTGTGGGGAGGTGTTACATAGCCTATGATTTCATCATCCTTTGTGTAATTTTAACGCACAGTTGCTGCATGTTTGATCACGAGCGTGTTCTGCCTCAGTTCCCCCCCTCTACCGTTATAGTAGAGTAAGTTGTTCTCTCTATTATTCAGTGCGGGATTATCAGCTCTTTGTCCCCATCGCTTCATTTGCGCGTCCTTCTTACAAGTTGTATCAAGCTCTGCCGGCCCCTATATAATGAGCTCATTCTCTGCATCATTGCCACTTAGATCTGCTCCTCATTTTGTTCATATCTCTGTCCTCCCCTGTACAGTTATTATTATTGTGAATTTCTCAGGAAGTCTCCAACCATCTAGCAGCTGTGTGTAATTTGAGTATAAGTGTTATTGCATTTTTTCTTGTACTGTGTAGCATAAGGTTAATTCTTAGGCCTAGTGAGGTTTTTGATTATTGTTGGGTTTTATGTCAGTCATTTTTGATAATAGTTTGTATCTGTAATAATTTACCTGGCATTCACTGAGTATTATCTGGTATCTCATTTTATCAGGGCTGACTTAGATAAATTTACTCTTGCTAATTTCGTGTTAATAGAGGCTATTGCAGTTAACCATATATTTAACCTGTTTTTTGCCATTACATTATCCTTATGAGTCCTGAATGTTTTGTTGTTAGTTTGTGCATTAAACTTTAACTTGTAATTTTACCTAACTCTTTTGTTTTGAACCTGGAACTTTACGGGACAGTAGTGACTCTTAGTATTCTCACTTAAAGTGTACGTTATCTTTCTCTGTTCCGTAACAATATATATATATATATATATATATATATATATATATATATATATATATATATATATATATATATATATATATATATATATATATACGTACTAGGGCTGTCTTATTGAAGACTAGAGTGTAGAGGTATTACAGGGGTGTTTTAATGACTTGTTTTTGGATATTGTGGAAAATCGTTGAAGTCTGTTTTAACAACATTCAGATCATCAGACTTCCCTATCTCACCTTGAGATTGAATTACATCCTTTCAGACAACAGACCTCATCTCTAACCATTTGACTAGGTGGTTTGAGTAGCAAGAGTAAGGAGTGCATTGCATATGGCAAGATGAGGAGTTAGCTTCATTTGCTTTGGGGGTGGGTGTTAGTGCTGAAATGTGATATGGAGGCGTGTAATGTATGGGAGGACTGCTTGCCCTCAGGGCTGCTAAGCCTATAGTCGGAGTCTGATACATAAATAAAAATATTAATAATAAGCCTGCAGTCCACCAGGTAGCCTTGAATTGCAACTACTATTATACCACTAATTCTTGTTGGGACAACTTAATTCAGAGATTCCCAAACGATTTTTGGTTAATCTGGTATAAGGATGGGGATGGCAGTGTGGTTTTCGTGTTGGTTAGGCTGATAGAGGGATGGGTATGTCAGTGTGGTTATTTGTGTTGGTTAGGCTGGTATAAGGATGGGGATGTCAGTGTGGTTATTTGTGTTGGTTAGGCTGGTATAAGGGTGGGGATGTCAGTGTGGGCAGTTGTGTTGGTTAGGCTGGTATAAGGATAGGGATGTCAGTGTGGGTTTTTGTGTTGGTTAGGCTGGTATAAGGGTGGGGATGTCAGTGTGGGTTTTTGTGTTGGTTAGGCTGGTATAAGGGTGGGGATGTCAGTGTGGGTTTTTGTGTTGGTTAGGCTGGTATAAGGGTGGGGATGTCAAGTGTGGGTTTCTGTGTTGGTTAGGCTGGTATGAGGGTGGGGATGTCAGTGCTGGGTTTTTGTGTTCAGGTAGTGAAGATATTACCGGTGTGAGTTTGGGTCACTTTTCTGATCTAAACTCAGCGGTTTACTCACCTGTGTCAAGTAATGACAGTGGTGATTTGTATTGGCACAGGCTGATGCATACAACTGTGTTCCTCTCATATCAAAATGGTCTCTGACAGGGAGGACTTCAGTTTCAGGGTGTCAGTGAGCTGTGACAGTGGTTTTGGTGCAGCCGGTGGTAGCCGTGTATGGTCTGCATAGGTGTTGTATGGTTATGGTCAGCCAGTGGTAGTTCTGTGTGGTTTGCAAAGGTGCTTTATGGTTTTGGTGCAGCCGGTGATGGTAGTGAATGGTTTGCAAAGTGTTGTATGGCTTTGGTGCAGCCATTAGTGGTTATGCATGGTTTGCAGAGTGTTGTATGGTTTTGGTGCAGCCAGTGATGGTTCTGTATGGTTTGCAGTGTTGTATGGTTTTGGTGCAGCCAAATGTGGTTGTGTGTGGTTTGCGAGATGTGATTATTGGATAGGATGTAAGCCCATGTCGTGGAAGAATATGACATCACGTGGTCCTTGATGGTGAGTCCAGTGTCATTTTTTAGTCTAAGCTGAGGGTGTGTGCGGCACAGGTACGCTGTTAAGTGTGACGTTTACTGCTGGTGATGTGTCATATGTCATTCCAAGGATCTTTGTGGAGGATGTGTGTAGCACAGGTACATTGTTAAGTGTGATGATGTGGGGGGAGTACCTGTGTTCATGTTTACTGCTGGTGATGAGTATCACTTGAGACTCCAAGGATCTTAGTAAGGGGTGTGTGTGGCACAGGTATATTGTTAAGTGTGGAGTTGGAGGAGTACCTGTGTTCATGTTTACTGCTGACGATGAGTGTCATGTTATTTCACTCCAAGGATCTTAGTGAAGGGTGTGTGGCACAGGTACATTGTTAAATGTGGCTTCAGGGAAGTACCTGTGTTCATGGTTATCTCTGCTGATAAGTGTGGCGGTGGATTTAGTTCGACCGATCGTCATCCTGTTGTCCTCGACCTAACTTATCAGTGTGTTGAGGTAGTCCTGTTGCAGTGTACAGATTGAGTCTGCAATGTGGTGTGTGGTTGTTTTGGTGATGTTATCTGAATATGAGGCAATGATTATGGGCGGCTGTGGTGTGAGAATATCATCCATGTATAGACTGAAGAATGTGGGTAAGAGAACGGAACCCTGTGGAACTCCGTTAAGGACAATTCGTGTTCGTGATAACGCCCTGAAATGTTATAAATGTTTTTCTACAAGACAAATCGTAAGCCAGTGTTTGATGTTCTCCATGTCTGTGTTTTAGATCTTGATGATAAGACTGCGTCGTGGGATGGCATCAAAGACTTTCCAAATGTCTATTGTTGTGAGAAGTGTGCGATGTGTGGGTTTTGCAGAGTTGATGCCATCAGTTTCTTGTTGCATGAACTTAGTAAGGTGTCTGTAGGGTGCAGTGCTCATCATCCATGTTTTGAAGGGGAAAGGGGGACATGGAGAGTGACTTTGTTGAGAATAAGGTGTTCAGTTAGTTTGGATGGTGTGCTGAGTAGATATTGGTGTGTACGAAGGAGAGAGTGTTGGGTCTTTGTTTGGTTTAAGTATTGTGATGTATGCCTCTTTAAAAAACAAAGAGAAGAAAGAAATAATGGAGAACGAGCACCAACCCATAATATTGCTATATGTCACTTAGGCTAGCGTTGATGTGGTCTTGGCGTGAAAGTGGTGGAAGGGAGAAATGTTCATTGTAACTGGGAAGTTCTTAAGCAGTTCATGTCATAAACCAAATGTCTAACCTGATGGGAGTTGAGGGAAAACAAACGCCGGAAGAAACACGGAAATATCAAGAAAGGAGGTAGGACAATAGAGGAATTATACCGGGGAGGTATTCTTCACCCCTTTCCTCCCCAAGGGGTGGCAGCTCTTCGTTGTGCCCTCACTAGCGAGGTGTCTGGCCTGAGGGACCCTGCCAGGACCACTGGGGCACGTACACTCCCCCACCACGACAAGGTGGCTGCCACGGAGGATTTTTTTTTTTTTTTTTTATGGAATAAAGGAAAAGTCAAGAAAAAAAAAAAATACAAGTTCCTGGTATATAGAAAAAAAAAAAAGTTCAGTGTAGTTCAAATTCCCTGGGTCTCACAGATGCCCTATATATCCGCCGGGGTTGGATCAGCGAACCTTATCCTTTTGGCCGCTGCGGGCGTTTGGCCGCCCAGCTTGGTACAGTTTTTGGCTACGGGGGTCCTACTGGCCACCCTGGCCCTCTTCTGGGCTACGTGGGTCAAGCTATATGTCTTTTTTGGCTACAGGGGTTCCAGTGGCCATTCTGGCCCTCTTTTTGGCCACAGAGGCCACACCGTGGCCACTCCACAACCGGAACCTCTTGCTATGTGGCCTGTTTTGTGGCCTGGAGTGTTAGTCTACAATGTCCAGTAGCTCCGTCAGGGGCGGTCGGCCATGTGGGTCCAAATTCAAAGCCCTGGCCATCCATCGGTCCAGATGAGGCAAAATTTTCTAGCTAAAACTGGTCAAACAAACTGGTAATTCAATATCCAGTACTGTATGTGGGAGGCCCGGCGTGCTACACCGACCCGCCAAAACCTCCGGGGCCATCCAATAATGTTTGTTTTCGGTTGAATCGAAGGGCTTACCAAACACTGGCCCAGACCCATCGCTGCTCATGCCGGTCAATTAAGGTTAGTTTCGGGCACCTTTCGGTGATTTTGCAACATATATTGTCGAGCTTAATGTCGTTATGATAAGTATCCCGCTCAGACAATGCCACAACGGCAGTAGTAAGCTATTTTACAATACTGAAATCGGTATTTTGTTTTAATCTCGTCGTATATACTTGCATAATTAACCAAATTATGTCCTGCATATTTCATTACGATTTGCCTCGTCCTGCATATAAAATCCAGTTATTTTTTGTGTCCCAATCACATCTTTAACTTGGGTCAAAAACATGACCTCAGAAGCAAAATTAACAACGTAATTTCTATTTTTGAAAATTTTCACAACCCACTTTCTGTTCTTTCCCTCCAGCAGCATGCACGGCCCATGTCCACCACGACCCAAAAAAGTTTCTTTACTTTCCTTAATAATATTTCTTAATCCTTTTGCCGAAAACAGTTTGATATTATGCTGCGACAGGTATTGTTTTTGCCGCACGGTAAGGTAGTGGAGAATGCATTTTTAAAGATATTTAAGAAACACAAATAGTTGGTTATATATCACTTAAACGGTTTAAACTTAAACTTGAGAAATCAGCTATGAGAGCAGATTATCTCTGTCTGATCCCTAATGCCGACGAGGAGCTACCTGAGCAATGGACACTGAGCCTTGCCTTTTTATAGGGTCTTCTTACTTCCCAGTTTCTCATTCTCTCGAGATGTTTATTTTATTCCGTTTTAATCCTATCGCTCTTGTTTTAGGTGGTATTGGAGGCTTCACATTTCCATTTCAATACATTTTGCTACTTTCACTTCACATTCGTCTTTGGCATTATTAATGCATATTATGTGGGCATTAAAATGATGTAAATAATGTACGAGAGAATGTGATGGTATATAAAATGCGTGGCTTGAAAAACAGTGCCCCCGAAGAATACCATAGTACCCCCGACGACAGGGCAAGCCAAGAACAGCGTAGTGTGCCCACAGGTACGCCGACACCCCCACACGGACCCCACGGGGTGGCCGCCACCAGCCACCACCACTCCGGGCAACAGCGACACATGTCAGCCCGGGCCGTGCGCCCCTGTGACATGCAGCGACCACGCCGCCGCCACCGTAGAAGGACACTACCTATGTGTAGTGGAATTGCTGAGCCGGCTAGGGGTGGAGTTAGAAACCATACTCCAGACGGCGCCCCTCTGGTAGAGACGATCTATGGTCGCTCCCAAGGTGTTCTGGTAGAGACGATCAATGGTCGCTCCCAAGGTTTTCAGGTAGAGATGATCAATGGTCGCTCCCAAGGTGTTCAGGCAGAGACGATCAATGGTTGCTCCCAAGGTGTTCCGGTAGAGATGATCTATGGTCTCTCCCAAGGTGTTCTGGTAGAGACGATCTATGGTCACTCCCAAAGTGTTCCGGTAGAGACGATCTATGGTCGCTCCCAAGGTGTTCAGGTAGAGACGATCTATGGTCGCTCCCAAGGTGTTCCGGTGGAGACGATCAATGGTCGCTCCCAAGGTGTTCAGGTAGAGACGATCTATGGTCGCTCCCAAGGTGTTCCGGTAGAGATGATCAATGGTCGCTCCCAAGGTGTTCAGGTAGAGACGATCTATGGTCGCTCCCAAGGTGTTCCGGTAGAGACGATCAATGGTGGCTCCAAGGTGTTCAGGTAGAGACGATCAATGGTCGCTCCGAAGGTGTTCCGGTAGAGACGATCTATGGTCGCTCCCAAGGTGTTCCGGTAGAGACGATCTATGGTCGCTCCCAAGGTGTTCCGGTAGAGACGATCTATGGTCGCTCCCAAGGTGTTCCGGTAGAGACGATCTATGGTCGCTCCCAAGGTGTTCTGGTAGAGACGATCTATGGTCGCTCCCAAGGTGTTCCGGTAGAGACGATCTATGGTCGCTCCCATCCTCGTGAGACGATCTATGGTCGCCCCCATCCTCGTGAGACGATCTATGGTCGCTCCCATCCTCGTGAGACGATCTATGGTCGCTCCGAGAGTGTCGTGGTAGAGATGACCTATTGTTGCTCCCTCCCTCATGAGACGATCTACGGTCGCTCCGAGGGCGTGCAGAGTAGAGAGACGTCCCCACGGCAGGAGACTGGAGCCCAGGCTTCCTGTCCCAGAGTGACCCAGACGGGCCTCCCAGCCTCCCCTGGTCTCTGTTCCCTACGCCTGGCTCTAGAGCAGACGCACCTGACGGACCCCAGTGGAAGTCGCTGCCGCAGCCCTTCCCTGTCGGCGCCCCTAGACGCTGGAGACCGCAGCCCACAGTCTCTCTCGGTTCTCCCCAGGACACCCGGGCGTGATCTCTCTACGCCCCCACGATGCCGGGACCTATCACAGAGGTTCCTGGAGCTATTCGGCCCCAGTCCCGAAGGCCACACGCCGGAGCCAAGTCCGGAAGCCACGGGGAGTCCAGGACACGAGAGGACGCCCTTGTGAGTTATCCTGTGCCCTCTCGGCACGCCTCACATTGACGGTGCCCCTAGCCCAGCAGGATCACCGATGACATGTTCCTGCCTATCCCCCTGATGAATACGTGTGATATTGTAACATGAGTGATTTAGGTTAAGTGTGATTTCTCCTAATGTAAGTATTGTGCAGTGATTTCATATAGTGAATATCGGGGTAAATCAGATCACAGTGAGAAGTTAAAGGACGAGAGTGTGGAACAAGATCTGATTGACTATACGTGTGAGTGACATCTCTGTTATATAATTAATAAGCCTGTGCCTATAAAGACATACCCCCATTACTGTGAAGGAATATTGTGAAAGGAAGTATTAATAGTATTCTCTCCTTCCCCCACGCTGTGGAACAAGATCTGATTGACTATACGTGTGAGTGACATCTCTGTTATACAGTTAATAAGCCTGTGCCTTTAAAGACATACCCCTATTACTGTGAAGGAATATTGTGAAAGGAAGTATTAATAGTATTCTCTCCTTCCCCCACGCTACCCATAAATCTTGTTTACCACCCGCTCTCACTCCCATATCTCAAGTAAGTGTAAATCAAGGATAAAATCAATTACCAAAGTATTTTGGCTAGTGGAAACCATATAAACTTCACGGCTAATATCTGTCGCCTTCCAGTATTACCATAACTTTCCCCTAGCCGTCACAAGTCACTCCCCACACCTCCCCTATCTCCTCCTAGTGAATCTCAACCCCCTGGTTACGAAATTATTCACGTTCGGCCGTACATCCCTAACCCTTTGCGTTGCCTGAAATGCCAGCTGTATGGGCATGGTACAAAGACTTGTCGGGCTTCTCAGCCAGTGTGTGGCAGGTGTGCAAGCCAGGGTCATGATGCGGAGAGTTGCACATCAGAGACAGTACGTTGCTTTCACTGCAAGGGTACTCACTCCACTTCCTCTAGGGATTGTCCCAAGTGGAAGGAGGAGAAGGAAGTCTGCACAGTGAAGGCAACTGAGGGTATTTCCTACTACGAAGCTAGGAAAAAGTGAAGGAGTTGCATGCAACTCCCACGCCGAATAGGTCCTATGCTTCGGCGGTAATATCCCGTCCTGTGATGTGCTCTGTCGAGACGCAGACTGACCCTGTCTTTCTCCCTCCTGCCGCTCACAGTACATCTCCATCTCGACCTCCTGTCCGTTCCAACTCTCTCACTGACATCCCTAAAGCTTCAACTTACTCTCAGGCTGCTGCTGCCTCTCCATCAGTACGGCCTAAAACGAAGCCTGACAAGCCTACTAAGAATAACATGACCACCCTCACGAAACAGTCACGTCCTCATGTCTTTCCGGTTCCTACTCCAGCGAGGGAGAGAAAGGTTAGCTCTTCCTCGGGGGAGGCTGGGAACCTAGTTATTGATGATAATATGGAGGTTTCCATTAACAAGCACCGGGATAGGTCCCCGGTAGTCGCTCGCCTGCCGGCGGGCGACAAAAAAAGACAAAGCACACTGGCCCCCAACGAAAATCTTAAACCGTCGCTTTCACTGTATTACAGTGGAATTGTAGAGGTATTGGGAATAAGTTACAAAATATAGCAATCTTGCTTTCTATACACAGGCCAGACGTTGTTTGTTTACAGGAGACGCGCCTGGAGGATCGTCCTGATCCTCCACAGTTCAAACACTACCACTCGTATAGAAGATATGAAGGTCACGGAGTTGCCATTTACACACACAAATCACACCCACAAACGGAAGTGATTCTAAATTCTACTCTGGAAGCTGTCGCGTGCAGAGTAAAATTTAATAACACGTATCTGTCTATTTGCTCTCTGTACTGTCCTCCACATGGCCCCATTGATAGTGATGCTTTAAATTCACTAGTGGAACATCTGCCTGGAAATAAGTTAGTGTTGGGCGATTTTAACGCCCATCACTATCAATGGGGTAGCTTGAGGATTGATGGTCGTGGGGAGCAAGTAGCCGACCTAATACTACAGTCCAACCTCTGTCTTCTGAACAATGGTAGAGCGACTCGTGTAGATGATCGTACTGGTAACTTTTCGGCCATTGACTTATCTTTGGCCTACCCTGGTATACATCAAGATCTCTCATGGGACCCCTACGACGACTCCTTGGGAAGTGATCATTTACCCATCTGTCTTTCTTATACACGCGACATCATTTCGGACCCTCCACCTCCAAAATTTAACTATAAGAAAGCAGATTGGGGATCCTTCTCAAGGATCGCCAATTTTGATATATCTGGGGAGACCATAGATGTTAAGGTCGAAAATATAACTACTTCCATATTACACGCAGCTGAGGCTGCTATTCCCAAGACTTCTACAGTTCATGTGAAGCATAGAGCACATTGGTGGACGCCGGATTGCCGACAAGCATTAAGAAAACGCAATAGGAGATACAGGATTTTTGATAGTCAGCCCACCGAGGAAAATTTTATTGCATACAAACAGGCACGGGCTGAGGCAAGGAGAATAATAAGAAGGGCTAAACGTGACTCCTGGCGGTCCTTTGTGTCCACGGTGACTCGTACAACACCATTAAATAAAGTCTGGTCCACTATCAGATTATTAAATAATAAACGCCCATACTTCCCTGTCACAACCTTGCAGGTGAATAACACCACCTATGACGAGCCCGTGGACGTTGCTAACATCCTCGCCAGGAGTTTTTCTCATGTAAGTAGCTCAGCCAATTATGACCCGCGTTTCCAACATCATAAACGCACGGCTGAGCTACAAATATTAGACTTTGCCACAGAAGACGTAGACTCCCCGTACAACCAAGAGTTTACGCTAGATGAACTACTCCTTGCCCTTAAATCCTGTAAAGACACCAGCCCTGGACCAGACACCATCACGTACGGTATGATCCAGCATCTTAATCAGGACAACCTGATTAAGATGTTAGCATTGTACAATGAGATTTGGGCGTCTCGAACGTTCCCAAACTCATGGCACTTTGCGCACGTCATACCGATACCCAAAGAGACTGGTCGTCTTATGAATCCCACTTCATTTCGTCCTATTGTGTTGACTTCTTGTCTATGTAAGGTCATGGAACGTATGGTTAACAATAGGCTTCTTTTTGTTTTAGAGTCGAAGAATTTGTTAAATGATCAACAATGTGGCTTCCGTAAATACAGAAGTTCACTAGATCATTTAATGAATTTGGAGCATTGTATTGCAGAGGCATTTGCCAATAAAGAATTCATGATAGGGGTGTTCTTGGACATCCATAAAGCCTATGACATGAGCTGGCGACACGGTATACTAATGAAGCTCTATGCTTATGGTTTAAGAGGAAATTTGCCTGTTTTTATTTCAAATTTCTTAAGGGACAGAACTTTCTCTGTCAAATTACCCCGTAACGTAACATCGGATATATTTATCCAGGAAAACGGGGTGCCACAGGGAAGTGTGCTTAGTCCTACTTTATTTAGTATTATGATCAATGATATTCTGTCATCAGCTCCCATCCCGAGGAATCTTAAATACTCGCTCTACGCTGACGATTGTGCAATATGGCACTCTTCCCGTAATGCACAATTTTCGGCTGGGCGGATTCAAGCAGCCCTTGACTCCGTCCACCAATGGGCCTTGCAGTGGGGATTTAAGTTTTCCGTACGTAAGTGTGCCGCTATAGTTTTCACTAATCGTAACGTACCTAATTTGTGCTTAACTTTGGATAATCAGGCGGTACCTTTTCAAAATTCTGTAAAATTTTTAGAATACATTTTGATCGTAGAATGAATTTTAAACTTCACGTTAATACTTTGCTTGCTCGTTGTGATAAACCGTTAAATGTCCTCAAGTACCTAGCGGGTACTACCTGGGGTGCCGACAGAAAATCTTTATTAATGGTGTATAAGTCCCTTATTCGATCGAAGCTAGACTATGGCGCACAGGTGTATGGCTCGGCATCCGATGCCACTCTGAAAGGATTGGATGTGTTACAGAATAAATGTTTGCGAATGTGTCTTGGAGCCGTCCGGTGTACCCGTGTGACTCGTATGGAAGTGGAGGCGAATGTGCCTCCCCTCCGTATTCGCCGTGACCACCTGGCCTTGTCCTACGGCATAAGGACGTTAAGGAAAAGTAATATCGGCAATGTGGCCTGTACCCCCCTGCGTCAATACCACCACCTTCTGCGGGGGGTGCGTCGGCCACTTGCCGCTCGCCTCCACTTACTGACTCAGGAGCTTGATGTGGACCCCAGTGACTGTGACAAGTTGGTGCTTAAAAATATAGCGCCTTGGGAGCCACCCGGCTTTACAGTCGATGTCACATGGCTCCCAGCACCAAAGGCCAAGGCGCCGGAGGCGGAGGTCCACCACTTGTTTCGTAACATCATTGTTCGTCACTTGGGGTCCCATCAATTGTACACCGACGGCTCCAAGTCGAGTGAATGTGTGGGTGCAAGTGTGTGGTCGACTGAATGTGCCCTCAGGTATCGGTTGCCGACTCATACATCTGTGTTTACTTCAGAACTTTTTGCTATTGACAAAGCCATAGACTATGCTCTCAATTCTAGGCATGACTCATTTGTCATATTTTCAGATTCAAAATCAGCCCTTCAGGCAATTGCATCTTGTACTACGGACTCTCACGAGATCCAGGGCCGCATCGTTAATAAGTTGCATTCATGCAACAAGTCATTCACGCTGATCTGGGTGCCTGGTCATTGTCGTATCTACGGCAATGAGCAGGCTGACTTACTTGCAAAGTCGGCTGTGGAGCTCGAGGAGACTTGGGACGTTCCTCGTGATCTACGGTCGAGTCTCTCTCTCGGAAAGAAATCAATAAATCTTCTGTGGCAAGGTCAGTGGACCAGACTAAATATTCCAACTTGTAAGCCGTACCTGGGCGACTGGGACACTGCCAACCGTCCCAGTCGCCTAGAAGAAAAAGTGTTGGCACGGCTACGGCTTAATGCCACCATTGTAACCCACATAAAACCATATATGGAAAGACTCTTCCCACCGCACTGTGACATCTGTAATGCGGTGTTATCTATTAGTCATATCATCCTGCGCTGTCGGCAATTTATTCGTGAACTTGCTTCACTTATAAATTACTGCGGCGCAGTAGACGTCCCCTTCACCCTTTCCACCATCCTGGGTGATGGGGACATTGTTATGACTGATAAATTGATGGCTTTCTTGAGAGAGACCGGACTGATCAGAGTGATGTGACTTTTTTACTGCGTGGTTATGGTTTTTATGAACAGTAAATATGTATATATTGTAATATTAATTAGGGTTGACAGTTGACATATTTTAAATAGTTCCTCCTCCCACCGATCTATTTCTAATATAGATGTCCCCTACATTAAGCCAAGTTCCTCGCCTGACAGTCACCAGCTGATGAGTGCAAGTGTGCAATATAGGAAGGTATTGGGCACTTGCAGTCGATGGTGGTCTGCTGGGCGAGGTTCTTCACTTTTTGTACAAATTATGTAAATACATTATATTATCTTGCTTAAGTTATTCTAATTAGGGACGACAGCTGACGTATATGGAAATGTTCCTGACTCGTCTGGTTCCCTTTCATATATTGATGTCCCCTATATTAGGTTGTGCCTCGACTGACAGTCACCAGGTGATGAGTGCAGGTATGTAATGTAGAAAGGCATTACATATCTGCAGTCGATGATGTTCTGTTAGTCGAGGTATTTCTACCATTAGTGTAGGTCTAGCTATTTGTCTCTGTAGGATTTAGTATAGGTTAGCGATTTGTCTGTTAGGTGATTAGTTTTAGGGTCTTTAGATTAGTGTTCCTTTATAATATAAGGTATAAAAAATAAAAAAACCAAGAAAAAAAAAAAAAAAAAAATAAAAAAAAAAATAAAAAAAAAAGATTAAAATTATTATATATATATGTACGTTTGCATGAAAGTGTGTCTGTATGTATGCATGGAAGTGTGTGTGAGTGTGTGTGTGTGTGTGTATGTATGTATATATATATGTTTGTATATATATGTATATATGTTTAAATGTATATACATGTATATATATATAAATGGCCTTAATAACCAGGGGCTTCGGCCCCAATGGTTGATAGGCCGAAAAAAAAAAAAAAAAAAAAAAACTCAACCCCCTCCCGCGCCCCCGCGCGCGCGGCTATATTTACTGCACTCCTGATACACTAGGATTGTTTGTGTTGTCATTAGTATCAGAGAAGCAAGTATCCTGCGAGATACACATATCCTAGATAAGGTTTTATATTGCTATATATTGTGCTGTAATATATGCTGATTTGTCCTGTGTCTGACTGTGGTAAAGGTTGTTGCCTAGAGTTTTTGTCCTGCCTCTCTTTATTGCATTAGCTCCGGTCTCGAAAGAGGACCCCGCTCCACGTTAGGTGAAATAGGAACGAGAAGTCGAGCCTAATTTCACCTAGCATTACAGTATAATACTCAAATCGTAATGAAGGTAGCCTAAAAAATGTCAGTTGATAAATCTGTAAGTTTAAAATATAAAAAAAGACGGCGGGTCAAAAGTTCTTTATGTCTCCCGGTCCCTTCAGGATGACATAAAAATACAGTAATACACAACTCTGTACCTTAAATGTTACGCATAGCCATGTTTTGATGTGTTTAGATATAACTATTCCTACTTCCTTTTATAAACAGTATTTTCTTTAGAAATCCAATGTGTTTTATAGTAAACTGCTCTATATTGTAGGAAATGATTATCATGACAAGAGTTGTGTTGTAGCGAGGATGATGACGTCAGGGTTGTAGTGTTGTAGCGAGGATGATGACGTCAGGGTTGTAGTGTTGTAGCGAGGATGATGACGTCAGGGTTGTAGTGTTGTAGCGAGGATGATGACGTCAGGGTTGTATTGTTGTAGTGAGGATGATGACGTCAGGTTTATAGTGTTGTAGCGAGGATGATGACGTCAGGTTTGTAGTGTTGTAGCGAGGATGATGACGTCAGGTTTGTAGTGTTGTAGCGAGGATGATGACGTCAGGGTTGTAGTGTTGTAGCAAGGATGATGACGTCAGGGTTGTAGTGTTGTAGTGAGGATGATGACGTCAGGGTTGTAGTGTTGTAGCGAGGATGATGACGTCAGGGTTGTAGTGTTGTAGCGAGGATGATGACGTCAGGGTTGTAGTGTTGTAGCGAGGATGATGACGTCAGGGTTGTAGTGTTGTAGCGAGGATGATGACGTCAGGCTCCCCCGGTTGTAGTGTTGTAGCGAGGATGATGACGTCAGGGTTGTAGTGTTGTAGCGAGGATGATGACGTCAGGGTTGTAGTGTTGTAGCGAGGATGATGACGTCAGGGTTGTAGTGTTGTAGCGAGGATGATGACGTCAGGCTCCCCCGGTTGTAGTGTTATAGGCTTCTTGTTTGCATACACAGATCGGTTGTTCTGTGCGGGAGAGGCAGCCCACCCGCCCAGCTCAAATATCGCTCTGGTAAGGGCTCGGCAATTTTCTAAGGATTAGCCAGGGATTAAGAGGTGCCACAATCTGTTAAGTATCTCAGATTAGTCTATGAAATATCTATGTAACAGTTGATGGTGAGAAAACAGTTGTATGTGCTTTTCGTTAGTATAAAAGTTAGTTTACAATAGACGGTATTCCTAGCAGTCATATGGTTAGGGGTTCTGTGTATGGGCTCGGCTTCCAAGTAAGGAGAGGTTGTGGATTTATGACCTGTAATTTCGTAGGTACGGGCCTTGGGTTACTACGCGAGAGGCCTTCGAGTTGAAGCTATGGGCGTCAGCAACATTACTGTGTGATGAACACCTAATAAAGGAGACACCGGTATAAGATTAGGTGTTTTAAAATCTTTGCTTGTATGGCGAATATCGTTGGACGTTACACCCGTGTTGCCCGGGCAACATACCGTACCTGCTGTATCACAGTGCGAATTACTAGACTGCATGTTTCACTGGCTATCGTGTTTATTTCTCCCATAAATGTCAAGCAAACCATCCTGGTTGACAAACGTTACTTGGATGGTTGAATGATGCCAAGCCCTCATTAGGCTACTCTGGAAAGTGACACGGGCAACACCTCATCAATATTCTTGCATCCGCCCCTCACCATATTCGTATTAAGAGGAATTTAGCTGAGGTATGTCTTGAGTGAAACTGACAGAATCATAAGACAGAACTGGAAGCACAGAATCGGACTGAAAGAATCTGTTATTGCCACTTCAAGTCCCTGACACCACTACCCCTATCACTGACACCACTAACCCTATCACTGACACCACTACCCCTACCACTGACACCACTACCCCTATCACTGACACCACTACCCCTACCACTGACACCACTACCCCTATCACTGACACCACTACCCCTACCACTGACACCACTACCCCTATCACTGACACCACTACCCCTACCACTGACACCACTACCCCTATCACTGACACCACTACCCCTACTACTGACACCACTACCCCTACCACTGACACCACTACCCCTACCACTGACACCACTACCCCTACCACTGACACCACTACCCCTACTACTGACGCCACTACCCCTACCACTGACACCACTACCCCTACCACTGACACCACTACCTCTACCACTGACGCCACTACCCCTACCACTGACACCACTACCCCTACCACTGACACCACTACCTCTACCACTGACACCACTACCCCTACCACTGACACCACTACCCCTACCACTGACACCACTACCCCTACCACTGACACCACTACCTCTACCATTGACACCACTATCCCTACCACTGACGCCACTACCTCTACCACTGACACCACTACCTCTACCACTGACACCACTACCCCTACCACTGACACCACTACCCCTACTACTGACGTCACTACCTCTACCACTGACACCACTACCCCTACCACTGACACCACTACCCCTACCACTGACACCACTACCCCTACCACTGACACCACTACCTCTACCATTGACACCACTATCCCTACCACTGACGCCACTACCTCTACCACTGACACCACTACCTCTACCACTGACACCACTACCTCTACCACTGACGCCACTACCCCTACCACTGACACCACTACCTCTACCATTGACACCACTAACCTTACCAATAACACCACTAACCTTACCACTAACACCACTAACCTTACCACTGACACCAATAACCTTACCACTGACACCACTAACACCACTAACCTTACCACTGACACCACTAACACCACTAACCTTACCACTGACACCACTAACCTTACCACTGACACCACTAACACCACTAACCTTACCACTAGCACCAATAACACCACTAACCTTACCACTAACACCACTAACCTTACCACTGACACCAATAACACCACTAACCTTACCACTAACACCAATAACACCACTAACCTTACCACTAACACCACTAACCTTACAACTAACACCAATAACACCACTAACCTTACCACTAACACCACTAACACCAATAACAGCACTAACCTTACCACTAACACCACTAACCTTACCACTAACATCACTAACCTTACCACTGACACCAATAACACCACTAACCTTACCACTAACACCACTAACCTTACCACTGACACCAATAACACCACTAACCTTACCACTAACAGCACTAACCTTACCACTGACACCAATAACAGCACTAACCTTACCACTAACACCACTAACCTTACCACTGACACCAATAACACCACTAACCTTACCACTAACACCACTAACCTTACCACTGACACCAATAACACCACTAACCTTACCACGAACACCACTAACCTTACCACTGACACCAATAACACCACTAACCTTACCACTGACACCAATAACACCACTAACCTTACCACTAACACCACTAACCTTACCACTAACACCACTAACCTTACCACTGACACCAATAACACCACTAACCTTACCACTAACACCAATAACACCACTAACCTTACCACTAACACCACTAACCTTACCACTGACACCAATAACACCACTAACCTTACCACTAACAGCACTAACCTTACCACTAACACCAATAACACCACTAACCTTACCACTAACATCACTAACCTTACCACGAACACCACTAACCTTACCACTGACACCAATAACACCACTAACCTTACCACTAACACCAGTAACACCACTAACCTTACCACTGACACCAATAACACCACTAACCTTACCACTGACACCAATAACACCACTAACCTTACCACTAACACCATTAACCTTACCACTGACACCAATAACACCACTAACCTTACCACTAACACCACTAACACCACTAACCTTACCACTAACACCACTAACCTTACCACTGACACCAATAACACCACTAACCTTACCACTAACACTACTAACCTTACCACTAACACCACTAACACCACTAACCTTACCACTAACACCACTAACCTTACCACTAACACCACTAACCTTACCACTAACACCATTAACCTTACCACTGACACCAATAACACCATTAACCTTACCACTAACACCATTAACCTTACCACTGACACCAATAACACCACTAACCTTACCACTAACACCACTAACCTTACCACTAACACCAATAACACCACTAACCTTACCACTAACACCACTAACCTTACCACTGACACCAATAACACCACTAACCTTACCACTGACACCACTAACCTTACCACTGACACCACTAACACCACTAACCTTACCACTGACACCACTAACACCACTAACCTTACCACTGACACCAATAACACCACTAACCTTACCACTGACACCACTAACACCACTAACCTTACCACTGACACCAATAACACCACTAACCTTACCACTGACACCACTAACACCACTAACCTTACCACTGACACCACTAACACCACTAACCTTACCACTGACACCACTAACACCACTAACCTTACCACTGACACCACTAACACCACTAACCTTACCACTGACACCACTAACACCACTAACCTTACCACTGACACCACTAACACCACTAACCTTACCACTGACACCAATAACACCACTAACCTTACCACTGACACCAATAACACCACTAACCTTACCACTGACACCACTAACACCACTAACCTTACCACTGACACCAATAACACCACTAACCTTACCACTGACACCACTAACACCACTAACCTTACCACTGACACCACTAACACCACTAACCTTACCACTGACACCACTAACACCTCTAACCTTACCACTGACACCACTAACACCACTAACCTTACCACTGACACCACTAACACCACTAACCTTACCACTGACACAATTATGATCTAAGAATCCTGAGCTGCGGCAAGCGATAACAATAGAATATAGTGCTAAACACGAAGAAGTGCTAAAAAAAGGGATGTAGTACTGGTAAACTCTCATTCTGACACTAAACTACCGGTATGTGAATTAAGCTGTAGAAGGACAAAAAATCTCCAAATTAAAGTGGACTAAATGAAGCGCCAGTCAGCCCTGAGACGGTATTCTCGTGTGGCTAGGAGGCTTACTAACACCTCTTCCTTATCGGGTTATTTCCGATTCTGCTCCGTCACTATATACTTATGTGTTACTTATGCAATCTGTGTCAATATTTAAAAGACGTATGAAGCAAAAAATGGGCTATCAATGGTTAGTTTTGAAAATAAATAGCTAAGGAAGACGTGCTGGGGACCCTCCTTACCCGACGAAAATACGGGCCTTGATATCAGTCTTTCGGAACGTGCTGTCATCCTCTACCCCTACATCAGATCACATCGGACATCTGAGCCAAGGGCGAAGCTACAAGTAACTGGGTTGTGTCATAACATAGAATTTCGACTAAAACAGGATGTCAGTGAAAAAAACAAAAAAAGATGTAGGGTTATATAACTGTACTTATAACCTACAGATCAATTAGCCTTTTCAAATAAAGAGGTGTCAATATTTCAGGAATTCAGGATTTACTTAAGTAACCGCAGCATGTTACATGACAAGGATACATCTACTGTCCAAACTTTTAAGTACGGATAAATATCTGCCAGGCAGCTGGACAGTGTGATAATAACTGCTGCCAGGTTCCTCACTTCAACAGATTGAAGACCCCAGTCTAGAGAATGGTCTTGGAGACGATGTAGCTTCACGATTTCTAATGATGCCATGTTGCTTTTTGATCTCCTTGGCATGTGTTCAACTATCATCATTGTTATTCTTGGTCCTTTGAAATATATAGAAAATGTTCCACTGCTGTAAGAGGAGCAGCTGAAGTAAAATACTGGTGTAGTCTGCCATATTTCTGTTTTCCAGCAATATTCATTTTGTGCCAGTGACTGACTCCTATCTTTGTCCAGGCATTGGCAGTTTTCCAGTTTAGGTTCATCTGGGAATAAGGATTTAGCAAAGAGTAATCAGTAGTTTTCTTTACGATATTCTAAATGCGAATATTCTGCCTACCAGTTTGCATTAAACTAGCATCGCTTACCACGTGGTGTGTCTTTGTTTTTATCTCCGTCATTGAAGCTGAACGGAGGTTATGTATTCACCTGTGTCTGTCTGTCTGTTTGTATACAAGATATCTAGAAAGACTAAACTCGGATTTAAGTGAAATTTGGTTGAAGGAGAGTTTATTAGATTATGAGGCATGCAATATCAGGCCTGTAGCCAAGACTTGAAATTTGGGGGGGGCCATCTCTATCGTAGGGGGAGGGGGCTGTATTTTCTTATACTATTCCTTCCACGTATAATTCTTCTAGAATGTATTGTATGAACATGTAATGAACTAAATATATGCTGCATTATACTAGTGTAAGCATTAACACCAGCTGAAACCAGTTTTTTGGTACCAAAATGAACGTTATTATTTTCTCTACATGTGAACGTCACTTACAGTACATGTCTGTGGAACTGATATCATAAGGCTGAAAATTCCGACGGAAGAATTATCTTTTTTGTCCAAATTACTCTGACCTGGGGAAACTGATATTATCTAAGGGTGCATTAACACTCCCAGGCTCGAGGAGTTTCCTTGTGACGTAATAAATCGTCTGGAGTTAGCCAGAGTAAAATACAAAGTGCGTTTATGAGGCTGAAAATGTTAAACGCCACGCGGGAGAGCCACAGCCGTCCTCAGCCCAGGAGAGAGAGAGAGAGATTATTGTTTGGTTTAACGGCTGTGAGTTTATATTAATTTCTTATCGTAAATATTTTTATTTTTATTGTTTATTACGGCATTATTATTATTATTATTATTATTATTATTTTCATATTTTTTTCTTAGCACCTTTTCAAGGTTGTGCCCAATGAAATACAGAGGAAATGCATGGGCGTGATTGTTTATGGTTTAACGTGTGAAATTTTTCATGAAACAATCATATTGTTTAATTGTTTATTCTGGTAATATTGTTGATCACAACTGCATCATACACAATATATGTACAGTCAGGGAAAGTTCCGCATTACCCACTGTTCGGAGCATTGGTGGTCCAAGAATAGTCACGAAGCAGTAGCCAGACGCCACATGTCTGGTAACTGTGGGTGGGAGGGAGCGTGGCCGGGGGTGGGAGAGTTTCGTTACGAATATCTCCCAGGGAAACGTCTTATGTTAAAGTCGGAAGGGAATGAAAGCATTCAAACCTTTGTCCGAACCCAGCAAACTTCCATAACTTTCCTGACAACACTGACTATACAGACATCAACGTAATTTTTTAAAATAAAATGCTAGCATGACACTGTCATCTATCCTTACTAAATTAATTCAAACACACCGTCCAAATCATCCATTGCAGACTCACACGTGATTCCCAACCTATTAACAAACCCTCCTCTGCCCCCAACTCCCCATCTTCCCCTCCTTCACACTCACAATTACCAGACACATGAGGTCTGGCTGCTGCTTCACATTCACCCGTCTCACACCAGTGCTATGAGAGGTGGGTAATGCGAAACTTTCCCTGACTGTACATTTTACAGTGTCATAGCTTCAGGAATGTTCACAGCCTCCATCACTCGTAGTCAGACAATCATACAGATATACGCCGACTTATTCGCTGGAACATTTCAGTTAGTTCAGCCACGGTGAGTGCAGCGGTTTTTTCTTTTTCAGATCCTAAGAGAGCGAGTTGGCATTTCCTCTAATGGGTCATGCATCTGTACGGAGTCAGAAGCCTTGTTACCGTTGAAACAGTAGTTTCGCATGTAGCAGAAGATGTCCCAATAGTAAAGGCAGCACAGAGGAGAGTATGCAAGTTCGGGAAGGGTGTTTGGAGCTCCATTCCGCGGAACCACTCAAGATACTTGTTGATGGCAGTCCTGCTCTCCTGACATGAAGATGGAAGCTTCTTTTGAACCATGTTCCGAACAGCCTTCACCTCATGTCGAAGGAGAAATCCGTCGGAAGCTGCTCCTGTCTTGCTGACCAAATAACTGAGTGGTTGCAATTGGTCCAGATCGAGAAACTTCTCGGAGCATGGTAGCAAAGCGCAAATAAAAACCACCAATTTGCTGTTGCACTCTGAGAAGCGCCTCTCAAGTTCATTGGTGAGTGAATCCAGTATTTCGAAATACACAGCGATGAGCGGCTGCTCTTTGTTTTGTCCAGTAGATGGGGTCACAGCAAAAGAGTCCGGACTGCAGGGAGGCTTTCGAACTCATTTTGCCGGTTGTGGAGCTAACTCAACGTTTGCACAGCACTTATGCTGACATACTTCGACGAGCTCTGAGAACTTTGCTTTGGTTCTCATGTTGCGCCGCGCTGATGCGGTTCATTCAACCGCGACCCGATTCAACTAAATTCCCGTCTAACACTTATAACCCATAACAGGCTATTTTGCATATAATGAATTGCATCATGACCATAATTATGATAACCGTCATTAAACATGTAGCTTTATAGAATCATATAATGTGTCATGACGAAGTAGCATATCTGGCTTGAATTTTCGTATATTTCCCTGGTGTGTGGGTAAGTAAATCATATACGCTTCTAAGTGAAAAACTTCTGGGGGGACTAATGAGTTTTTTTTTGGGGGGGCTAAGCCCCTCCATAGCCCCCCCGTGGTTACGGACCTGTGCAATATGTATTTTTCCCATTGCCACTGTTCAGGTTTAAATGCCCTTGACTTCATAACCGTTTCGAATCCGACATATGCTCATAGAACATCCGTCTTAGAATGACCTCTGGAAATACCTGAAGTTAGTACGTCAACACCTGAAATTCTCTCTCTCTCTCTCTCTCTCTCTCTCTCTCTCTCTTCATGACACAGTAACTGCCGAGCGGCCGTGGAGTGCGGGTGTGTGCCGACATGGCCTCCCCGCAGCTCTCACCGTCACCGCAATCACCGCAAGCGCCGCTGGCCTTGCCCTTCTGACCATACCTACAGCAACATGGCCCAGACTATGTCCATGATAGTCTCCCGTCCTCAGAGA
This sequence comes from Coenobita brevimanus, assembly GCF_032717465.1. Classification (NCBI taxonomy): domain Eukaryota; kingdom Metazoa; phylum Arthropoda; class Malacostraca; order Decapoda; family Coenobitidae; genus Coenobita; species Coenobita brevimanus. The sequence goes on along the minus strand of NC_136992.1, from coordinate 13,708,806 downwards.
GTGACGGGGAGGGACAAGAAGTACCTCAAACACGAGACACAAACGTGGATGGTGGTGCCGGTGCCACGGCGCGAGCGGCACCGTGCGTCACAAGTGACACAGGACCGTGTGTCAACAAACGACAACGCACAGGGAAGGACGGCAATGTGCCAACACCTGAACGTGTCATGGACTTCGGTGTCCCGGAGGAACAACGTGGTGCCAGAGTGCATGAAGCTGAATTTTCTCTCGGATTGTGAGCTCTCCCTCTCACAAAAAGCAAAGTGGGCCATTTCAGTGGCAAAACGGTTTCCTGATTTTGAGGTACTGTTCAAAGAAGGTAAGACACATCCACACGTGACTGTGAATAATGGCCCTGCAATGCCTGTCCAGAGATGAATTTCAGGGCGTTGTCTTGGAAGCTGTGGTCAACCGTCCCCATTCCAGGATTATCATTCATGGTGTTCCTGTCTGTTGGGCCGTGGAGGACCTTGAGATACCAGAAAATGTCCTGTGGATGAAGAGAAGAATGGCAGATCAGTATTCCAGGCCGCAGCTTACTGTTTTGTTAGAGGAGGAGATTCTTGAGAAAGTATTCATCAAGGCACTGGGATACAAGAGAGTTGCACGCTATGCTTCTTAGCCTAACCTCTGCTACCGCTGTAGCAGGTGGGGCACCTGGCATGGAAGTATAGTGCAGCATACAGGTGCCGCTTCTGTGCTGGGAAGCATGAAGGTAGCACCTGTCTGGAAAAAATCAAGAGAGGCAAACACTTCAAACCCAAGTGCTGCAACTGTGGAGGGGAACACAATGCCCACTCGTTCCTTTGTCCCCAGAAAACATAGACGACCCCGGCGCCACGGCACACTGCCGCTCAAACTCATGAAGCCCAACCACCACCTCCGCCACCGAACAATGTTTGGGACACCCGCCTTCAGGCCTTAAATTTCCCACATCTGGGGCAAACATCCTCCGCTGCATCCGTGCACGGTCAGCCACCAATACGTCCTGCTGAGTCCTTGGCAAGCTAGCCCCCGGATGGCGATTCCGGTCAGCATGAACCAAGCCTACGGGAAGTAGTTAGGGATCTTTAGTTGGCAGTGCAAGACCTATCCTGGAGACTCCAGGCGGTGGAAAAACGTTCGCAACAACAAAAACAAGTGGAAGACTTCTTTGTTGAGTCTGACACAGTGGACGACGATTCTGCAGCCAGGGCTTCCCCTCATCCATGTCATGGCGGTGGTGAGGAGCCCGTCGCTGGACACATACTCGACGGTGACTCGCCCTAAGGAAAAAACTAGGCCATCTCTCTGTACCCAGGTAGAGAAGCTTACAAGGAACAACAATGCCTCGACCCGACACATGGCAAAATTTAGGCATTCGATTGAGCAGTTAACGGCAGCGGTACAACAGATGGCAGTGAGACCACCAGCCATATGGGTAGCTCCCCCTACACTTTCCTGACCTGGAATTTAAACAGCTTATGGACTCACTTTGCTGACCTCCACTTTTATGTTATAGTGAACAAACCTGCTCTGATCGCCTTACAGGAGGTAGGACGTGATGTGCCCAACCTAAGAGGTTATAGTGTTTTCATCCTGGATCAAGACGAATGCAGCTCCAGGGGCTTGACAGTGTATGTTAAGTCTAATCTCCCTGTTACACTCTTTGAAAAAGGTGTACACAATGGAACTGAATACACAGTAGTCTGCTTACATCTTGACAGCATACATATTTATATTGTGAATATATACGTTCATGCTTGTTGCTTTCATGTGGATTCCCTTCCCACTTGCATTCTTGAGGACAGAACTATTCTACTCTGAGACCTTAATGCCAGACATGTAGATCTGCAGATCTGGGTAGCGTCAAAACCTCCAACGTCAATGGTGTGCGTTGGAAAAATTTCCTTGATGCTGTTCATACTGCTTTACTTACAGGTGAAAATGTTCCTACTCATATTCAGGGAGGCAGGCTCGACTATGTAGTTTTGTTCAACTCTGAAACAAGTCCTGCTGAAACTCATGTACTCAGGTAGTTACTCAGTGGTCATTTCGCTCTAGAAACTTCTCTTACATTATGTACCATTCTTTACAACCCATGGAAAAGGTTAGTCATTCCAAGTGTAAAATTACCTAAACTCTGCTGCTATGTCCATAACCCTTGTAATACATCATACGAATGCCTCTGTATTTCATAACATAGACATAGAGTGTAACTTGTTTTTATCAAAGGGTATGTGGATACACCCAAGAACCATATTGTGGCCACACCGATGAATGTCCAATTACTAACTGTATGTAGCTGTATTGGCTGAGGTGTGTGGCAAGACCCACCACCTTCTTTTGTTGTATTAGCGTTCTGTACCTTTTAAAACAACAAATATTTCAGTTCAGTTCACTTCTGACTTCAGGAGTGCCTGTTTCGTTTTCTGTTAAGAAAAGGTCGGTTGGCTTCTGCTGGGTTCCTAGCCATATTGGAACTACAGGTAATGAACAGGCTGACTTCTTGGCGCGCTCTGCTGCTTCCTTCTCTAGGTCCTTCCTCCGCCCCATTCCGGCTTTTAATTGTTTCCCTCTTCTAACCCGCCTCTTCCGTGATCATTAACAATCCTTATGGGACCAACAGGTTCACAACAAACTTCACAATGTTAAACCCTCTGTTCTTTCCTGGGACACATGAATCCACAGTAATCATCTGTGGGAAACAATCCTTGCTCGTGTTCGCTTAGGTCATACCTGCCTAACTCATGGTCATTTGATGAGCCATGATTCTCAGCCAACCTGCTCACACTGTAACTACCCAACGACTATCCATCACCTTTTTCTTGATTGCCCGTCTACATTCCAACAACGTCTTCCAGTGTTCCCCTTCCTTTCCGCATTTAAATACTTGGGTAGTGTGATGAGTATGGATGGAAGTTTGGTGGGTGAAGTGTTTGAAAGGGTACAGCATGGAAGAAAGGTTGCTGGTTCTTTAAAAGCAATGATAAGAGACAGAGAAGTGAGCAAAGAAGTAAAAAAGTTCTTACATGAGAGTATTGTGATAGCAACTCTAACGTATGAAAGTGAAGCTTGGACCTTGCTGGAAGGACACAAAAGTAAGAACAGTGGAAATGAGTTATCTGAGAGGAGCATGTGGAGTTACATGGCGAGACAGACTGACAAATGAGGAAGTGAAGGAGCATTGAAGTGTGAATGTGGATGTGACAGAAAGCGTTAGGAGCAATACACTGAGGTGGTTTGACCGTGTGGAGAGGATGGAGAGTGAGAGACTAAAGAGGAAAGTGTATGTGGGTGAGGTGTAGTGGGGGAGAGGGATGGGGAGGTCAACGATGAGATGGAGGGATGGACTGGAGAGGTACATGAGAGAGGGGGAGGGGGGTGTGCTAGGAGCAGGGCCACTGCCTTGGCAGGGCGGGGGACCGGGCCACATGGAGACAATTTATTTGTGGCCAGCCTTTACGGGATTAAGGTGTCTTGCAATTATTTATATTTGTGCTCAGGCCCCATAAGGCCTCCAAGGCAGTCTCGGCCTGAAGTCCTTCTGAAGAAAGGTTAACCTCGGCATTCGACTTGACCTCTTTATCTTCTAAGAACCTCCGCCTCCGCCTCCAGGTCTAAAGCAAGGCCTCGAGTGCCAGGTCTATCAAACATAGGAGTATCTGCAGGAAGCAAGAGGATGTATTACCCTGTAGGATTTTTTGTATTTTTAGGAACAGTGACACGAGGAGAAGGAACACATTTAATAGAGAATTTGAAATGTTTATTACAAATCAGCTTCTTACAGGTAAGAGTTTTTATAACACCCAACTCAGACAATGACTAGCAGATAACGACCCTGTCCAATGGAACACCATGGTTTTCATGATCCTCTCAACAAATAGCTACAAAAAATAAGTACATTAAGTTAAAAATGTATTTCTAATGTGTGTGTGTGTGTGTGTGTTGACCATATATATATATAAATATAGTTCTCCTTAGACGTCATATCGCCTGACATGGTTTCGTGAAGACAGATTCATAAGCTGTGACGATGGATCATACCTGGAATGCTCATACAAAATAATTTCGCTCACATCATTAATTCTCTCGCTAATCTAGACGACCTGACCTGAATGCCATTTTTAAAAGAAGCCTCACATACATTCACTTTATAGAACTATGTACTACTACGTTTCACATATATAATTGATATGGGCATGAACACAGTTATAAATTTATCTATATAAAATATAACTTAATTTATGTACAAATTAGGTAATATAATTTTTAATTATGTTACCTGTCTAGTCATCCGGCATCATCCCTTACTATTCAGTAAGGGTGCAACTGTTCACACCTGCTTCTCATTTCTATATGTCCCTATCTGTTGTGGACTACTTTCAACATACAATCTCACAGCAACAGATGGAAGGGATTCTTTACTGTACTTTACCACATTCTCATACATTTACGAAATTGACATTATTATTGTATAGTATGTGTTGCCTTACTTTTAAGCATATATCCCATCGAATTGCAGTTCCTCCACAGTAGAATAAAATTGCCTGATGGTAGCCTGAATTTATATAACTGACATAAACTCTGAGTGTGAACCGATGGTGAGTTTTGACCCAGATACATAATTATATAACACACTGTTGTCTCTAGCAATGGGCACGGTATGGAAGCGACTGTCTTACTTCCTAGTACTGGAATGTTTTACGAGATCTGAAACTCTCTTAACTCCTGGTGTTAGCCTATTCTCTCCTCAGGAGAGAGCACAGTTCTGCCAGCATTTGATCCTGGGTCTAAATATTCACTTGATTTCCATCTGCAATATCCAAACTTTTTCATAATACTTGGAATATTATTCCTGTAGCAGAATATGCAACGTACTTAGTATAAAAGCGCTCATTTTGTTACGTATGGGAGTGACTATAACTATGAATCACTGAAGTAAATTTCTCACCAAGAATAGCCTCATAAGACCTCCAAGGCATTAGCCACACATCACACTTTTATCCAGTCCAGTTTATTACAACCAATGACTTTAGCTGCTACAAGGAGACGCTCCTTGTGCTTGGAAGTGATGGATTGTGAGGAACCAATTACCATCCAAGAAACCGTCAAGTTCCTTTTCTGCAGCCCGCCCACCCATTGCCGGCACTGTCCTGCACTCAGTTCACTTCGCCGCAGCACCAGACGAGTGTAGGACTTGGCTAGCCTCTCAGCAGCGTCACAAGCCCAGGGGACTGATGCCAAAGTGATGCCCCACATGTCCACAGACAATGATGTATGTGGCCTGGGCAGACAAAGACGTGGAAGTTCATGAGGATCTGTAGTTGTGGGAACATCCAAGTTCAAGTACAGTAATTCTAAATTCGTGAGTGAAGGCAAGACTGAGTTTAAGGACTTGAGCATATCAGCAGTGACATGAATGGCCAGTCGTGTAAGAGACTTGGGTAATTTAGTAATGGCTGAGCTGCTCAAGCGTCCAGCAAAGTACTCAAGTTTGCATGGTGATGTTCCACTTATTATTATATTTAGAAGGTTGTCAGTGACAGATACTTTCTCTGACCAAAAGTGATTGTATAGATGCAGGGACAGTCTCATGTCGGGGGAGACACTGCACACTTTCAAAACTTCTTTTAAATGTGGGTATTTTTCAGGAGAATCAGTAGTTGTTATAATTAATTGTTGAGGCTTATAACTTTTGAGAATATTGGCTAAAACAAGCGATATCGCTGTGTTTTCTACTTCCCATACAGTACCCATCTCCTTTATGATTATTTGGGTTATTGATGATTCTGCTTTAGCCTCTTCAATGTACTGCAACCACTGAGATGCTTTACAAACATTAAGAACTTTCAGCATTTTGACAATCTCCTGTGCCCTTACTTTGAGTTGGCTTAGATTCCTCATCGTTAACATTCCTAACAAAAATTTAATCACACACTGAAGGCTTGACATTTGGTTCTCCGTGAAGTCTGAATCCTTAAGTTCCATAATCTCCTGAAAGGTTGTGGCAGCTGTGCATTCTTGAAGGCGGTGGAGAAGGAACCAGGCGGCGTAATAATGAAGCATTGACTTTCGAGGGAAGGACACCACCTGAGACCCCAAAGGAATGCTAGTGTCTGCTTTATTTGTGTAATTCAAGAAAGCTGAGATAATGTAGCCTGGAGGAAGATTTAAATGCCTGCATTCTTGGGTAAGATATTCTACATTTTTTGCATCTATAACACATGTTCCTTTCTTAATGCACTCAAAAGCCACACCACTGAGTGAGTGTACAAATTTGTTTAGCCCAGACTGCAAGACATTTTGGGTACTGATATTTGATGAGGTAAATCCTGGCAAGTTCTGTAAGACCTTGTATAGCAATAGTTCCTCCACCAGCATGAAAATTTCAGTGACTGTTGTTGAGGTGTCGATACGACCACATGAAAATGCCCAACTGAGAGCTATGAGGCTCAGAATCTCGGGAGATTTCAAGTGGTCCTGCAGGTGAGGACGCTGGGATGTTATCAGCACACACAGCTCCTTCTCGTCTGTCACTCCACCTTTCTTGTATGTATTAAAGCATTTTATTGTCCGTTGCAAAAATGTAACCATTTGGTCATCTGGAATTCCATCAGTCTCTAACATCAGCACACGTATGTTGAATGTCTGCAGCTGCCTCTGTATACTGGATGATTTTTCCCGACATACAGTACCCAAGATTCGACTTCCCTGAGAAATAGTTCTTAAAAACTCCATGAAGGACCTAAAAGAAGTTTGATCTAATTCATCAATATTGTCTATTACTATAAGCAGGTCAAGGGAAATGAGAGCTGCTTTGAAGTGATCCTCCTGGAACATGGCTGCTGTGCGAGGCAAGAGCAAATTCATTATTTCAGTTGGTGAGGAAAATTTGTTATTTCGGCAGTCTAGGGTTAGAATCAAATCATATTTCTCCATGGTTTCAATTTCATTTCGGCTACCTGCTGCTCTACTCAAAATATATTTCAATAGAGAAGATTTTCCCATTCCATTAACAGCCGACACTAAAGTAACCTGTGGAAGTGACCCATCACTACATTGTGCTTGTAGAATTTTATGCACCTCAACACAACTCTCTTTTTCTGACAACTGTCTCTGTCTGATCTCAAACTCATCTCGTTTTAGTGTGGGTCTGGTAAAAATAGTATCAATACTGACAGTGTGGCCAGACATCAACCATGGCACAACGCTCACCTGGCTCATGTTACTGTGCATCTGAGCAGACTCCCTGCCTGCTGCCTCCATCACTTGAGTTCTCCTTGTGGCCAGCACCTCCTGCTCGTACTCTGCCAGTGTGGCTACTGGCACCGGCGAGTCTCTAATGGCATCCAGCTCAGAAGTGACTGATTTTAGCACAGGATTCACCTCAGACAGCTCCACACTGAAAGTTTTTCCAGCATTCTCGATTGTTGTCGTAAACAAAATTTTTAATTCGTCAAGAATGGTTCCCAGTTCTTCTGGTGACATGTTGATATTTTCATGGGCAATTTCATTCCTCTTATTTTTTATTTTATACAGACAATATTCCAGTGAGTCTGAAGATTCTGTAGTCCATACCGGATCATCTGCAGGTCTGACGCCACACAACATCTGTATCAACTTGTAAATTAGTGAGATATCAAAAGCAGACACAGGATCATTTCTCTCCAGCTTTTTACGCTGAGCTGCATTGAAGTCCTTCCGGAACTTAACCGAGGAATAACTGTCAAGTTTGAAGAGTGCATCCTTAATATTGCCAGCATCTCCGTTGAAACCCCAGGCAAAGACATGGTTGAAAACAAGTAAGCCGACCCTGGTGATGGCAAGGGTGTACTTGAGATGGTTGTGGTCTGCCAGCCGCACACCAACACTGCCCGGGCTGCCCATCAACACGCACGTCTCCACCCTCCTGCAAGAATAGAAGAACTAGATACACACTTGGAAAAAGCTGTTTTACAAAAGCAGTAGTAGTAATGAGAAGGCTTGTTCTGAGGGAACCGCAACTTATGTAGGGAGGACAACACCAGTGTTGCCACGAACAGCATTTTTATTATGTTCAGACGTTTTGACATATTCATCTATGTCATTTTCAGTGGATCTTAAAAGGTAAAAATGACCTGTAAGGTAATTAAAAGCCTAAAAGAACTATTTGAGCTTGAGCTCATCATACTTATATATATATAAAAAAGAGGAAAAAAACATACAGGGAGTAAGGAGGAAATGTATCATTCTCTACCTTTTCCTGGTACTGTCAGAAAAGATAGAGAGGGGAATCAAATATAACTTCTCTAATTTTCTATCCTCAAACTCCGGTTTGTTCATAAAAATTTTAAGCTTCAGTCATTTTTTCATTACAAAGACTACCGACTGCCCTCCGCTCGCCAATCGTTTATGAACATAAGTGCCGTAGTTGCCATACAAGGTATATTGGAAGCACCATACGAGCTTTCAAGCTAAGGGTTGACGAGCATAGAGGTCAGTCGAGCAGGTCAGATCTCCCTGTGAGTGACCCTCCTCACTCAGTGGTATGGGAACATTCATATCATTGTAATACTTCTGGCGATCCCAAGAATTTCTGTATAATAGACACATGTACCAGTAAGAATCTAAGAACACTAGAATCCATTCATATTTATAAACGAAAACCGGCCCTAAACAATTGTCAGTCTGCCGTTCCTCTGGATATAGTGTGCAGCTAAGTCCCTACTGTAATTTAACAGTACTTTTTTTTTTTTTTTTGTATAAGTACGATGAGCTCAAAGCTCAAATAGGCCTAGTTCTTTTAGGCTTTTAATTACCTTACAGGTAATTTTTATCTTTTTAGATCCACTGGTGATGACATTGTCAGGGGGTTTTGAGAATATGCAATATTAAAGAATAATATTCAATAATACTTTAAATGTGTTGGTTGAGAACAGGGACAAAGAACTGACTTGTGAAAATCAAGCAATGATTACTTTATGCCCGCTTACTTCGCCGATTCTCTAAGGACGAGCATTTATAAACTTTCTCAACAGTAGGCTACACAGCAAAGACTAATTACTCACACGTACTGTTTATTAGTACTGTTGGCCTCTGGAGAAAGTGACTCCACCCCTGACAATACCTAATGCTATTAATCATAAACAGGTTCTTGCTGGTGCATTAACTCCTGGTTGCACAATGGATTTTAAGCTTAATACAAAAGGACTGGCCTATGTACCAGTTATGAATAATACAAAGCGTTTATGCAAACTAGGAGCTATAAGTGAAATAAGCTTAATGTGGAGAAATAAAACACGAGTTTACATTATATTAAGCTCAAGAAAAAGAACTGTTAATTTATTGATTACAATAAGTCAAATTTATGTTACATGTTTCAAAATGAATTCAAAATAAGGAGAACATACTCTCGCTCACTCAAAAGCTAAACTCTTAAGCCTAGGAAAAACGAAAGAAAACTACTGGTCAGAGAGTGAGCTAAGCGAAATGGACTGAGCGTCATTGCTGAGGAAGGACGCTGCCACACGCTGCACCTCTCGCCGGCTCACACTAGGTGGGAATTCAGGAACTGGACAATGGCAGCACTGCTCCATACTGGGCCCAATTGAACCTGCTTCCACGGCGCTCAAATCCTGATTGAATTCAAACAAGCGAGGCGAGGGCTGAGGCCAGCCGTTAACTGGTAACGGCTAGAAGAAAGCGAAACACACAAATAATAAATCACTCAGTGGAGGTGCTAATGTCGCGCACAAAGACGATCACTTATGAAACAGTGAGAAATGGTTCTGAAAACACTCCCGATCGCTTGAATACATGGCGGTTGACTGAGTGATACCTACTGGGATTCCACTAGAATTCATGGTTTCCCATCAAAGTTTAATGTCACGAGTTTATTCAAATATAGGATCGTGCCAACTCGTGACATTACACCCCATCAAAATGAATTTTTTTTCTCAGGGAAAAAAAAAAATCAATATACATACATATAAATCCTAACTCAGTCACACAATATTCACACTGTGGTGTGTGTGTGCTATCCTGCTACAGGAGAAAGTCATAGTCACCAGTGAGTGAAAAAAACCTTGTATTTACGTTAATAGAAGCAAGCTTGAGGAAAAAACTCCGTGACGACGGTGAAAAATCCTGTACTTAGGTTAAACTGAGCGAAAAGGTCGCTACATTTACATAAACAACTAATTGTTAAGTAGCGTGACATATGTAATACAAAGTGTAGGTGTGACAGTTGTGGCGTAACTGTACCTACATGTAAAATCATGTAATGCAAATCAATAGTAATGATGACAAGGCAGAAGAGAAGAGGCAGCAGCATGTGTCAGGGATGATCAGCTGTTCTGCACAGCAATGCTGCACCCGCGAAAGCAATCAAAGTGGAGCATTAAAAGTGTCATTTCTCTCTCTCTGCCTAGCAATCAGTACTTATGTTACAAAAAGTACATTATTTACATTATTAACCAGGAAACGTAGTCAAGACGTCTCTTCAGGACATCAAACGCTGACTCAGTTTACTGGTTAAACCCTAAATTTAATTAGCGAAAGCTGGGCATTTCTGCGGGACATCAAATGCTGCAATTCACTAAATTAACCAGGGAATGGAGTCAAGAGTGAAAAGACTGGGCGTTTCTGCAGGACATCAAACGCTGCAATTCTCTAGCCCAGTTTACTGGTTAAACTAACTCTACACTTACGATTAAAGACAGGAAGCTGAGAATCCCTATGCAATCTTGGGCATACATGAGTGTTCACACCCACCGTGGGTGTGAACACTCATGTGGATACGAGTAATATGCATTCTCAGGGAATCCTCTGAGGGGCCCACAGCTCGAGACGTTCCACAAGGTAATTCATACACAGCCTCAGACTGTCTCTGCGGGGTTCTCGAACTTCCCCCTTAACTTGCGGTACATATGTATGTACAAGCCCTGGACATGCTGTGTCCTGTGGGGCCAACGGGTGAGACGTCAGGTCTGCACCCACTTCACCACTGCCCTGTCTCTCGGCTGACTCAGAGATTACGGGTGTGGTTTCAAACGGCACAGGAAGAACATGTCCCTGATTAGTGGTATGTGGACACACATTGCAGGAACGCACAAAACTATCTATGTCTCGTCCCATCCCTGGCCAGAAAAAGTCAGCACAGATACGGCCCTGGGTCTTCCCTTTGCCCAGGTGACCTCCTGAGGCTGAACAATGACTCCATTCTAACATTGGTAGGCAGTACTTAGCGGGAACGACAAACTGCAGTCAAACCTCGCCCTGGGGTGTTCGTGACTCATGGTACAGCTGTCCTTGTTTGCGAAGGAACTTGGCTTTTCCCCATGAATACTTTATCACTCTACCCTTTTGTTTCTTTCGCATGGCAGCAAGTGTCGGGTCAGAATGTTGTTCTTGAACAACATCTTGGCTACACATCAGATCTTGTGGCGATGCAATGGTCACAGGGGTGACACAATTTGGAGCCTCAGCGATGGCTCGTGTTACTGCAGCCGAAGTCTGAGTAGCATTATCTTCGGTGCAACTATACTTGGCACCGGGAATATTGCCTATGATAAGGTCAAATAAAGGTTCTGGCATGACAACTGCAACTGTCGTACCAGTGTAAAATGGAGATGCCACCTGGATACGTGCCTCAGTTAACAATCTCACTGATCCATCAATAAGGTTAGCTTGGATCTGTCGACCTGTGTACTGCTCAGGCTGAACTAGACTCTGCCTGACAGAGCAACCTGAGGAACCGTTGTCTCTCAGGACTTTCACAGGAATGTCTCCCACAAACCTTGACTGAACAAGGAAGGCACTACCACCTGTGGGAGGGCCTGTGGAGCAAGCAGCTAGCCACTCATGAGGCTGCTGAATAAATGATGCGGCAAACATGGTACCCTGAGAATTAGATACTTGAGGGGTCGTACTCACTGTCGGGGGAGATGGAATATTGACCTCCTGTGGCAGAGTGTTCACTGTCACTGGGGGACTAGAGAACTGTGGGGGAGTACCCGTACTACTAGGGACGACACCACTGTACTGCTGCTGAGGAATGAAGGCTGCATTCACCTCCTGCCTCCTATTCACTTGAGCTGGTGCTGACGGTCGGTTGCATGGCTGATACTGCTGCTGGTTAGGGTACCTGTTGTACCCCTTCCACTCAGGTTTCTGGGTGTTTTGCCCCTAGTCCTTCTTCTGCAGTTTTGAACCTTGGCCATTATTCTGAGAACGGCCTTGTTGCTGTGGTTCAGTCTGAGATGGTTTCCCAGATTTATCAGCTTTCCTGTTCCAGGTATGCTGCTTGCGAGTTTGATACCCGTATGCAGTGAAGAATGCATCAACCTTCTTCACTATTTGGCTGGCATCTCTTACCTGGCAGATCTTAAGCTGAGCCATAAGTTCAGTAGGCCACGACTTTTCTAGCTGCGTGCGCAGCATAAAGTCAATTATCCCCTCACGCGTGGAAGGAGTTTCATCTTTCTCCATCCACTCATCTAAGTAAGCAGTAAGCCGGTCAAGAAACTGAATGGTAGTCTCTTTTTCCTGTAAACATGCCCTCATGAACTGACTCTTGGCGTCATCAACTGTAAGACCGTATGCTCTGATGAGTGCGGCCTTCATCATCTCGTATGTGAGATTGTCTCCATGAATTCTGTGGAAAATATTGAGAGCAGGGCCCTCAAACAGACTAAGAAACTGAAGCTGCTTAGTTGCATCATCAGCTGGTAAAGTTGAGCCATGTCTTCAAAACGTGCTATGTATGGCTTGATTCGCTCGCCTTCCTTGTATGGGGGAAGCTTGATGTGTGGGATCGCCAGAATATGTGCGGGGATAGCGCTCGTGGAACTTGGGCCAGCTGCACCAGATGTGTCTGAAGCCAAGCTTGAGCTTCAACATTTTAAATTCATGTTTTTCGTGTGTTTCTTGCTCGACACGTTCGTGTTCTCGTTCTCTCTCTCATTCCTAACACTGTTCTCGCTCATGTTCTAACTCGAGTTCGCGTTGTTTTCGCTCGTGTTCGTGCTGTTCTCGCTCATATTCGCGCTCTTTTTCGCGTTACTCACGCTGAATTCGATGCTCTTCACGAGCATCATTCTCGCATTGCTGCTCGTATTTAAACTGATAGAGGACATAGTCCTTTATTTTCTCGGGGTCTGTAAGACCCATATCTTTAGCTTCCTGTACATAGACGCTGGTAAACATGATGCTAAGTCAATCTAAGTGAACTAGAGACTCAGTACTGACTGCAATTTTCCAGAGAAAGATGCCAATAATCGAGAATAAAGAATATAGGGACAGGTTAGTGGTGACCAGTTTTATCTAATTAAACTGGTAAAGAAAGAAAATTAAACAAACAACTGACTATGAAAACTATTACGTAAATTAATAGAAATGAATTAATAATCATCAGTAAGATAGTGCCTATAGACTTTAATGATAAATACCTAAGTATGAGTGAGTGAGTATTATCTCATGAATAGCTTTAGAGCTAGGAGTTAATATCCTGGAATGAGGTTGCCAGATGTCAGAGGGAATTGAGAATATGCGATATTAAAGCATAATATTCAGTAATACTTTAAATGTGTTGGTTGAGAACAGGGACAAAGAATTGACTTGTGAAAATCAAGGTTCTTGCTGGTGCATTAACTCCTGGTTGCACAATGGATTTTAAGCTTAATACAAAAGGACTGGCCTAAGTACCAGTTATGAATAATACAAAGCATTTATGCAAACTAGGAGCTTTAAGTGAAATAAGCTTACTGTGGAGAAATAAAACATGAGTTTACATTACATTGAGCTCAAGAAAAAGAACTGTTAATTTATTGATTACAATGAGTTAAATTTACGTTACATGTTTCAAAATGAATTCAAAATAAGAACACACTCACTCGCTCACTCAAAAGCTAAACTCTTAAGCCTAGGAAAAACGAAAGAAAAATACTGGTCAGAGAGTGGGCTAAGTGAAATGGACTGGGCGTCATTGCTGAGGAAGGATGCTGCCACACGCTGCACCTCTCGCCGGCTCACACTAGGTGGGAATTCAGGAACTGGACAATGGCGGCACTGCTCCACACTGGGCCCAATTGAACCTGCTTCCACGGCACTCAAATCCTGACTGGATTCAAACAAGCGGAGCGAGGGCTGAGGCCAGCTGTTAACTGGTAATGGGTAGAAGCGAGCGAAACACGCCCATAATAAATCACTCAGTGGAGGTGCTAATGTCGCGCACAAAGACGATCACTTATGAAACAATGAGAAATGGTTCTGAAAACACTCCCGATCGGGTGAATACGTGGCGGTTGACTGAGTGATACCTACTGGGATTCCACTAGAATTCGCTGTTTCCCACCAAAGTTTAATGTCACGAATTTATTCAAATATAGGATCACTCCAATTCGTGACAAACATTGATGAATACAAGTGCTTATGGGCCCTACGGGCCTGTTGCACTTGCTCCTGTGGAGGGCTCTTGCGCTGCTATGGTATATTTTAGTTGTAGCTATGGGCAAAAAATTCTACATAGATCCTATGCCAACGTCGGGAGTGGAGTTTTTGGTCAAAATGTGATTGCTCATAAAATATAGTAAAAGTTTTTCAATCGTGATAGGACCAGATTTTTTCACATCAGCTAAGTTTTTGCGATTTTTGTGCCAATTTTGGTGCGATTTGAATGTGTAGTTTTGGCTGCCCAAAATACACACACAAACACACGTGCGCACACACACACACACACACACACACACACACACACACACACCACACACACAAGAACAAGAATTTCCAATCAGTTTTTACAGAGGAAAAAAATTTTGAGAGGGATTATGTGGAACATGCATGCCCACACATACTACCAAATATAAAAACATCAGAAAAAGAAATACAGGAGGAGCTAAGTAAATTACACAAAGGAAAAGCAAATGGTCCTGATGAAATTTCATGTTGAGTGCTACGTGAATGTGCAAAGGAGTTAAGTAAACCATTATTTTTAATTTTCAAGAAATCCTTGAGTCAAGGTAAACTACCTGATATTTGGAAGAAAGCAAACATTGTTCCCTTATTCAAGAAAGGGAATAGACAAAATCCACTTAACTACCGACCAGTATCACTGACAAGTGTTGTAAGCAAGGTATTAGAAAAGCTTATAAGAAAAGCTTGGGTAAATCACCTAGAAGAACACAGTATGATAACAGAAAGACAGTTTGGTTTCAGAAATGGAAAATCACTTGTTACTAATCTGTTGAGCTACTATGACAGAGTAACAGACACAATACAGGAAAGAGAAAGATGGGTGGACAGTATCTATTTAGATTTCAAGAAAGCATTTGGTACAATACCACACCAAAGACTTTTATGGAAACTGTACCATCAAGGAGGAATTCGAGTCAAACTGTATTGTTGGATGCAAGATTTTCTCATGAAAAGAAAAATGAGAACAGTACTAAGGGGAAATTACTCATCAAGGAAAGAAATGACTAGTGGAGTACCACAGGGCTCAGTGCTGGCACCAATCATGTTTTTAGTGTACATAAATGGTATAGACAGTAACACTAGAAATGAAAGCTATCTAAATATGTTTGCAGATGATGCAAAAATACAAAGGAGAATTACTAACACAGACTCTTGTAAACGGCTACAAGAAGAATTAAATAAACTTCAGGAATGGAGTAATACATGGCAAATGGAATTCAATGTGGACAAGTGTCATGTAATCAAGCTTGGTAAAAGTGGAAAAAGACCTGATTGGGATTATAAGTTAGGAAATAAAACCCTACACACATCAGAAAGAGAGGACCTAGGTGTGATTATCAATAACAGACTATCTCCGGCTGACCACATCAGCGAGAAGGTACGGAACATGTATACACCGCTTGCAAATATGAGAATAGCATTCACATACATAAATGAAGACATGCTAAGAAGGACAATAACATCATTCATTAGACCAACCCTGGAGTATGCATCAGTAGTCTGGAGTCCTCATCTCAAAAAACACATAGACAAGATTGAAAAAGTTCAAAGGGCCGCTACACGATGGATACCAAGCTTAAGGGACCTAAGCTACGATGAAAGACTAAATAAACTGAATCTACCAACACTACAGGAGAGAAGGAAAAGAGGTGACATGATAATGCTATATAAATGCATATCAGGGAAGGAGAAAATAGACATAAATGATTACTTAACATATGGGGAAGCATCAGCAAGAGGACACTGCAAAAAACTGCGTAAGAAGAGAGGTGATAAAGACGTAAGGAAATTCAGTTTCCCAAACAGAGCAACTGATCAATGGAATGCACTACCGAATGAAATAGTGTGTGCCAAAACAATTCACAAATTTAAGGATATGTACGATAAATATGGTTTACGACACGGGACAGTTCTAGCTTGACTCATTCCTGTAAAGATACAATTAGGTAAGAACAATTATGTAAGAACACGGCTAATGCTATAGTATATTAGATGTCAAAATGTCTGGACATAATAAATATGCTGTTCGTTGCAACACACGTATTGCTTTTCCTAGTGGTGGTGGTAGAAGTAGTAGTAGTAGTAGTAGTTGCAGTGGTGGTGGTAGCAGTAACAGCAGTAGTAGCACTGGTGGTGGTGGTGGTGGTGGTGGCGGTGGTGGTGGTAGTAGAAGTAGTAGTAGTAGTGGGAATGGTGGTGGTAGTAGGTGTTGTTGTAGTTGCAGCCCCAGGTTCATCAGAATCGTAAACTGGCTGAATCGTTTTCCTCCTGCAATCCACAGTCTTTTACGTAATAAGGACGGAAAAAGCTGTCCACTGGGAGGACGCACCGACTGGCCTGACCTGAACCCCACTCGTGTATGAATAGAGAACACTGCACTAGAGTCAGGTGTTCCATAAGATTTTTTTTTTTTTTTTGTAAGATTTTTCTCTATAAGATTTTTTTTTTATTCAGGGTATTCAGTAAGATTTTTAAAAACTGCATCAACGTAGGTCCAATTCTTGACTGTTACAGAGCAGAATTCCTGATGATACTGTGGGTGAATTATGAGGCAGATCATTTCCCCCCATATGGTCAACAGTATTTTTTTTTTTTTTTATACAGGGAAGAAGGAACCAAAGGTCAGGAGTCTGCAAATTGTTCCCTCAAAGAAAAAACAAAAACAAGATCCGTTCATTTCAAGCTGCATGGAAACACTGCATTTGAAAGACTGGAGATCATAGGCAGTAGGAAATACAGAGGGAGACAGTTCCAGAGTTGACCTGTTGTATACATAAAGGACTGGGGGAAATGGTTAACTCTTGCATTAGAGAGTTCGACAGAAAAAGGATACGAGTTTGTTGCTAGACGGGTGCTACGCACCTGACGTAGTGGTGGAGGGATGCAAGCAAAGTTCAGAGGAGCAATGACCATTGAAGTAACGATAGACAAGAGATAAAGATGCAACAATGCGACAAAAAGACCGAGGTTGAAGGGAGCCAGTAAGAGAAGGAGAGTTAATGAGACGAAAAGCCTTTGACTCCTCCTTGTTGAGAAGAGCTATAAGCGGGGAGCCTCCACACACATGGGAGTAGTACTCTACACAGGGGCGAATAAAACCCGTGTATAAAATCAACAACTGTGCATGGGAAAAGAAGGCAAGGGGTCGGCTTAGCACACCCAATCTCTTGGAAGCAGATTTTACAAGAGAGGTAATATGTTCTTTCCAAGATAAATCCGAGAGAATGAAGTCCCAAGTATGTTTAAGGATTATGCAGGATTGAGGTGGATATTGTTAAAAATTAAAGGGTACTCCTGTGGAAGATTTAGTCGGGTTCATAGATGTAAGAACTGAGTTTTTGATGCACTAAAAACAAAATTATTTTATCCAAATCAGAATATGAGCCAAGTCAGACACTGAGTGTGCCATAGCCTCATCTCTTGTTTGTTTAAGTAACTGCTGAAACGGACGCTGCGGGAAGCGAATGGAAAAGTAAAGGGTGAAGTCATCAGCGTATGAGTGTATAGAATTAGATTTCCAGCTTAGATGGTTACTGATGAATAAAAGGAAGAGAGTTGGTGATAGGACAGAGCACTGAGGAACACCTCTATTGACAGCTCTAAGAGAAGAACGATGGCCATCTACAACAGCGGCTAGAACGACCAGAAAGGAAGCTACAGATGAAGGCACAGGTAGAAGGATAAAAACCGTAAGAGAGCAGTTTAGAAATTAATGATTTATGCCAGACTCGGTCGAAAGCATTTGCGTTGTAAAGCGCAATGGCAAAGCTTTCTCCAAAGTCCCGAAAAGAGGATGACCAGGAGTCTGAAAGGTAGGTGAGAAGATCGTCAGTGGAGCGTCCTTGGTGGAACCCATACTGACGATCAGAAAGAAGGTTGTGATAGGAAAGATGCTTTAAAATTTTTGTTAAGAAGTCTCGAAATTTTTTGAAAAACAGGATGTTGAACCAACTGGTCGATAATTAGAGGGCTGGGAATGGTCACTGTTCTTTGGGACTGGCTGAATAAGTGCAAACTTCCAGCAAGAAGGAAAGGTGGAAGTTGACAAAGACGAGTTTACCTAGGCAGGGTGCAAGCACAGAAGCACAGTTCTTGAGGACAACAGAAGGGACTCCATCAGCTCCCTTGCCTTGTTAGTGCTGAGGCCAGTGATAGCAGAAAATACTTCAACTGAAGAAATTTTAATGTCACCCATGAGGAAGTCAGAGGGGGGAAACTGATGGAGGAACAGCACCGGAATAATCTAAGGAGGAAATGGAGAAAGTCTGAGCGAAGAGATCTGCTTCATCAGTAGAAGACATGGCTAGCCTACAGAGCCATCACAGTAGAAAAGAAGAGGGACGGATGATGAGGTAAATTGTTTGAAAGGTTTTTGGCAAGGTGCCAGAAGGAGCGGGAAGAATTTGAATTGGAGAGTTGAGATGAAATTATTTGCAGCAGAGTGAAGAACAGACTAAGCATGATTCCGGGCAGAAACATGAAAGACATGAGATTCAGGAGTGGATTGGCTCCCGTACCTTTGCAGGCCTTCTCCTTGTTGAGGACCTCATTAGAACAAGCGTGATTAACCCAAGGTTTATTTGCAATAGTCACAGAATATGAGAAAGGAATGTATGCTTCCATGCCCGAGAGAATAACCTCCCTAATGCGCAAGGCACACTCAGATGGCTCTCGGCCATGGAAGCAATAATCATTCCAGGGAAAATCAAACTACTGCCTGAGGGCCTCCCAATCAGTAGCTCCAAAGTGTCACAGCCGACGCTTCTTTTGAGAATTCACTTGCTCCGTAATTGCTAATAACTGGACCCATGTTGATACAACAGTTTTGGGCAAAATTAACCATTGAACAACTTCCCGAAGTTTCTCAAAAAATCTTGCAGGACACCCTTGTTTAGCGGGGTGAGTAGGAAATAGGGTAATTGGATAGTAGACAGGGGTGAGGAGAGAGGGGGTGAAGGAAGGGCTGATTTCATTGCCTGGGAAAGTTGTATTTGTAAAATTTATTCCACTCGCTGCTTTGACCATCCTTAGGCTCAGAGGCGTAGCTAACAGGGGGACAGGGGGGGGGTACTGTCTGGAAACTTTCTTTGGGTCCCCATATGGACCCTTCGGTTTTTAAATAACACAAAAAATATACCATGAATAATAATATATATATATATATATATATATATATATATATATATATATATATATATATATATATATATTTTCTAGGGATTTTATTATGAATCCTCCATATATACTTGACTGAGTGATAATTTTATTCATTTATAAATATTGTTATGCCCCGGAAAATTAGGCTAATGGATCCCAGTGAAACTCTGGGGAAGTTCCTGGATTGTTCTTCGTGGCTACAGTGGTTTCGGGAAACTTGAAAAACTTTCTTTTACTTGATTGTAACAGCTTGTTCATTTACGGTGAGACAGTCTCATGCTTTCATTATTTACTTTAGTTAATGTGTTGTTTGCAATGTTTTAAATAGTTTAGTTATTCCAACTTATTCGCATTATGGATATAATGGCAGTACTAATAAAAGAGGGTTCTGTAAATTATGCATCATAAACCTTACCACATTTTGCACTCTATACCCTTTACAACAAATATTTCAATTCAGTGCAGATTTTGGAGGGCCCCTCAAGGAGCAAAGCCCCCGGGTCCCCAGATGTCTAGCTAGCTACGACCCTGCTTTGACTTATTACGCAGATTAACCCCACCATTCCCATGTCTTACAATCATCTGTCTATTTCTGCTGCCTTTAGACGATTTATTCAGTCTAGGAGAAATCAGGTTGTGATGTGGTTTTTGTAGACTGTTTCTTATAGGCTATCACTAAACGTGGTTTATCTAGAGTTAAGAAAATCATCAGAAAGCAGAAAAAAAAAAAAAATCTTACTCATGGGGTGAGCATACTACAGACCTATTCAGAGGATAAAAATATTGTAGAAAACGTATTGCTGTAACTGGGAGTTCATATATATATATATATATATATATATATATATATATATATATATGCGAAGATAAAAATAATTCGTGCTACTGAAATACCGACGTTAAGATAATTACATACAGACGTGGCTCCACTCACATCACTACACAGCCTGCCTACGTTCATTGATGTAATAAGCAGATCGACAACAGTTCAGTTCATTATAATAACACGTTCTATACCATTTGACCACACCACCACCACACCACAACCACACCCTACTCTTATACCACACGCGACACAACACACCACTCTACAGTCTACATCATTACACATCACCATTGTAGCCTACACCATAAACCACACCACCACCAGCACACACCACTACTACACCAGCATTATACAATACCACCACCACATAACACACCATCACCACCACACACCATTGCCATACCACCACCACACACTACCACACACCGGAAATCACCACAACACCATTAACCCACACACCATTGCCATACCACCACCACACACTACCACACACCGGAAATCACCACAACACCATTAACCCACACACCACTGCCAAACATCACCACCACACATCATCACACGATCATACTACCACCATCACACACTACCACCACACCACTACACATTACCACATTATAACAACCATATCATCGAACCACACACCAGCACCACGCACCACTACCTCACGCGAAAATCAAATAAATAAAAAAACAACAGGGTGTAATACGGATAATGAATCGCCAGGAGATGCTACGAGGCCTACAATGCCACTTAAAATACAGCCCTCACAGTCAATAGTCCAGTGTCACAGAAAAACATCGAAATTAATATACCCTCCTGATGCAGGCGAGGGCGTGGCTGTCCACTTTAACTGCCTAAAATTTTGATGCTAGGATATGCCGCCAGTTACTGTGAAATGCAATGATGTCGAGCCGTAGTATTGTCTTAGCCAGTGAGTTACGGAAAACAAGCTGCAAAAGGACGAAAAGTCATGTGAACCAATTTTATTACCTCAAATTGATATCTGCTGCTGCCAGTGGATCTTCTTTTCCTCCTTGCACCTTGCGGAATAAACAGTGAAATAAATAAACCTGGTTGATGGAAGCTGTGTAAATGCACCTCTCTCTTTCACACACAAGTTGAGGTGGCACTGTGTCTCTTCTCTCGCGTTGAATAGTTGCCAGGCTCAAATACACAAATGTCGCTACTAAACTTGCTTTTAAGAATTGCTAAACTGAGTCGAATGCAGAAGTCTCCAGCTAATTGTTAGAAAAGTGCTACAGTATTTATATTATCGCTGTCCAAAAATCTCTAGCACACAGCTAGATTTCGTATACCTACAGGTTAAAATGCTACCGCTTAATGTAAGGAAATACATACAGATTTAGCGAAAAAAAAGCTTAACTGACAACTCTGTAGTGCGGTTGCCACCTTCACTAGAGCGGTTTCGGCAGGTGCCATATACGTTTTGGGCACTATTATTAAATAAAGCGTCTTTGTTAAACTTGGGCATAGCAGCCTTACGCCATTTTTATGAAGAATGTCTTTTACTCATCACTCAGTTTCCTTTTTAGCTTAGATCATCATTATCTCATTCCTTCCGTCGATCAGTTACGTTGGTCCAGGAAAATAACTGAGGCCTAGTGTACACAGTCATCCTTCTTGTGTCAGACTATGTTCTTTTATGGTTCAGTGGCAGTAAAAGGCGATACAGCGGATCTACGTAGTTTTCATAACATTTCCTCGTGACAGGCACCATATTCTAGTGCTGATGCAATCTTACAACTCAATATTCGTGATGGAGAGGTGGCAGTGTTAGGACTGGTTGATGTAAAAAGAGAATAGCTGGCAACCGCACCCATAGGTGTGACGTCGTGGTGCGTCACTATTTCCTATGAAAGTGTCCGAAAGCACTTGTATAATGCTTTATTAAAACGACATCTCTCGTGCTGCGTATCACTAATGAACTTCTTGATTAGTATCAGTTGGCCGTGGCTTAAGGATGTATAATTTCGAATCTCATAATTTAACTGCAATGAAGTCAACACCTATATGAGCGTGCATACATAAGTGTCGAGACGAGTGAACACAACTGTGAGGTGAATCATCAGGAAGTTCTGTGAGATACGTTTGGCCACAGTGATTATGATTTGATTTAAAATATTTATTATTGTAAAAGTTATACAGAGTACTTATACAGCAAAAGAAGATGGTGGGTCGGGCCACATACCTTCTTCCACCAGGATAGTTATATATAGTTAGTGGTTAATCATTAGCTTTATGATGTATTTCCTTACCTTTCCACCACACGCCACCAATGACCACCTCGACAGTAATGTCAGAGGCAGAAGCTTGCAATAGCTGCAACAAGACCTTCATAGGATGTGTTCTAAAATTCACCCCAACCCCCGGTGTTACTATTCCAGTCTTGGAGGTACAGCAAAGCATAGGCTATTGTACTTTTGGAATTAATTACTAACCATTTTTTCTGGGTTGTAAAAATTAGCCCATGAAGGTATAGTAGTGTCAGGAGCAAAATGATCACTGAGTAAGTACCAGAGTATATGAGTTTCAGCAGGACTTGTGTCGAAGCTAAACAAAACAACATTGTCAAGTCTACCTCCCTACACAGGAGCAGGAGCATTATCACTGGAAGTGCTGTATAGCGGTATCAACAGCAGCAAGAAAATTCCTCCAACGTACGCCATAAACATTTAAGGTTTTAAGGGGTTAACACTGCCAAGGGTCTGTATGCCTGGCACCAAGGCCACCATGTTGAACTGTGTTTTCAAAAATATACGCAGGAAGTGATTACAATTAATTTTGTATTATACTTCTCAGTTAATGATAACAGCGTTTCTCAGCACAGCTCGATTTGCTGAAGGATGTGTGAGGCAAGGGTGACCACCTCCTTTTGTTGTATGCTGGGTGCACTTTGTAAACACTAACTGTATGTAATTATACTTGCTGAAGGAGATGCCTGGCAAGACCCACCACCTTTTGTCGTATATTTATTCTCTGATGTTAAGTGGAAAGTATCTAGAGATGGAACTGAAGCTGTATGCTGCCTTCATGGATCTGGAGAAAGCATATGCCAGAGTAGATAGACAAGGAATGTGGAAGGTACTGAAAATATAATGGAACAGATGAGACTTCATGTGAGGGAGCTAGGGCTGCATATGCGTGCGGAGAGTTAAATATGCGAATTCCTTGATCTGAATGTTGGATTGAAACAGGGATGTGTGATGCCTCCATGGTTGCTCTATATATATGGATGGAATCATAAGAGAGGTACAAGGGTAGGGTAATGGACGATGGAGTGTCCTTAGTGAAAGAGGGAAGGGTTTGAAAACTGCATTTTATTCGTGGCCATCTCTTAGTGGACTAAGGCGTCTGAATATAGATAGAGTCCATAGAGCAGTGAATTGTTCAGACAGATGAAAAATACTATCCTTTCTTTTCATTCTTTTTTTCTTACCTTATTCCTCACCTATTTTTTATTTTTTTTATAACCAGATCTATAGTCCTCATTTCTTACCTGTCATCTTCCTTCTTCCTTCCCTCCTTCCATCCTTCTTTCTTTCATCCGTCCTTCTTCTTTTCTTCCTTCCGTACTTCTTCCTTTCTGTCTTCCTTCCTCACTCCACACTTGGAACTGCTTTGAAGATGCCACTGTTCCGGCCAGACTTACTGTGGTATTCTATGTGGCTTCAGAAGGCTTCATAACGCCCCTCCCTTAGTGATTTATCCTGCACATCTGTACGACAAAAGCAGCTGTGTGTGTGTGTGTGTGTGTGTGATCGGTGCTAGGCTGACTCGTATTCTAGGTGTCACAATTAAGGGGCTTTGTAGCACCTCTTTTTTATCGACTTAGTCTGCATATAACACTTCAGTATTTTCTTGTGTGTTACTAATGGAAACTATGTCGATATAAAAATCATATAAAAACAACGTACAAAAGGTTAAGGTGTAATACACCAAATATATCGCAAAAGAGGTGCTACGAAGCCTCGTCGGGGTATAGAGTTAAGGGACGTTTATAAAACCGACAGTGAAGCTGCCTGTTTATAACGGTGCCACCACATGAAGGCGCCACTCTCTAGCACCACACACTAAAAAAGAAACTGAAATATTAAAAAGGAAATTTTGATAAAAAAACAAAGTATTTATTAACACCTGTCCTTTAGAGAATATACAGCAATAAACGAATGATATAGGAACACAATACAGGAAGGTAATGAAATGAGGTCACCGCGTGAAGGCTTGGTATTATGTAGCCTAGTATTGGCAGGCCAACCAAGGTGCTATAGGCTAATGTTATCACTTTAACAGGGCATAAAACTGACATCTCTAAATTTTGAATGTTGAGATATAACAAGAGATTAACAGAAGAACATAGCCCTAGTCACAAAGAAGTGCTATGGAAGGGATGCAGAGCCGACGTGGCATTGTCCTTTTCTGGATTCGGGCTTTGGGTAATAAGCTTAAAAACAAAAAAAGACTGATTAAGGTTTGGAGATAGGACTAAGTCTGTTGGTATATGTTTTGTTTATGACTTGGTAAAAAGTGTAATTCAGTCTAATTTCTTGTCAGGGTCGGATCCAACACTTTGGAAAAGGAGGGGAAACGTGCTTCTTGCAGTCATTATAACAGTCAGAATATCAAAATTCACTTTTATTTTATCTCTTTAATCATGGGAATACAGTGATACAGGGAAATGCAAGAGCAATAAGATATTTACTGCATATACTACTGTAAATAACATTGTTTTTTTTATTATAAGTAAAAATGGGTCTGATAACATAAGGGGCGTACGTCCCCCAGCCTCCCCCCCCCTCCTCCCCAAATCCGTGGCTGCTTGAATTGGTGCTTAGTATACAATGAAGTGTAGCTTACATGAAGGGGACTTGGTGCCTTCATTTGTGTATACATTTCTTCAGTTTAATAACAAGGTATCTGTCCTGATTTCAGAGAAGTTCTGATACAAATGTATCGTCATATAATTTTTCTTTTCCTTTTATACTCGTTTTATTTATTTTATAGAATTGTATTGTTATATTATTATTTAGTTCTGGTGTCCACACATCTATAGCCTATACAGTTTAGTGATTGTGTCGTGACTTTGTGCTTTGCTTGAACTATGTAGTTTTTCTGTGTTCAATTGCAAGTCTGTCAGGTGTTTTTTGACAGTTTTTGTTAAGTTTTCCTTTGGGTTTTGCAACAAGTCCAGAGCATGTATACAACCATCACCTTCATTGTTATATCCCTTGTGCTTCATTGTTATATCCCTTGTGCTTCATTGTTATATCCCTTGTGCTTCATTGTTATATCCCTTGTCAGTTTTTTTTTTTTTTTTATGCGAGGAAGAAGGAACCAAAGGCCACGAGCCGGCAGTAACAGTTCCCTCCAAGAGAAAAACAAAATACAATATAAAGCCAAATTCAAGATCCGATCATTTTGAGATGCCTGGACACACTGCGTTTGAAAGACTGGAGATCATAGGCAGCAGGAAATACAGACAGAGGGAGACAGTTCCAGAGCTGACCTGTTGCATAAATGAAAGACTGGGAGTAACGGTTAACTCTTGCATTAGAGAGTTGGACAGAAAAAGGATGAGAGTTTGCTGCCAGACGGGTGCTACGCGCCCGTCGTAGAGGTGGAGGAATGCAAGCAGACAGTTCAGAGGAGCAGTGACCATTAAAGTAGCGATAGAAAAGATAAAGATGCAACAGTGCGGCGAAGAGACAGAGGTTGAAGGGAGTCAGTAAGAGAAGGAGAGTTAATGAGACGAAAAGCCTTTGACTCCACCCTATTGAGAAGAGCTGTATGTGGGGAGCCTCCCCACACATGAGAGTTGTACTCCACACAGGGGCGGATAAAACCCCTGTATAGAGTCAACAACTGCGCAGGGGCAAAGAAAGAGCGGAGTCGGCTTAGCACACCCAATCTCTTGGAAGCAGATTTTACAAGAGATGTAATATGATCTTTCCAAGATAAGTCCCGAGTAAATGAAATCCCAAGCATGTTCAAGGATGATGCAGGATTAAGCTGAATATTATTAAACATTAGTGGGTATACCTGTGGAAGATTTTGTCGGGTTGATAGGTGTAAGAACTGAGTCTTAGATGCATTAAAGACAACCATATTATTTTTACCCCAGTCAGAGATACGAGCCAAGTCAGACATTAGATGTGCCATAGCCTCATCCCTTGTTTGTTGAAGTAACTGTTGAGATGGGCGTTGCGGGAACCGAATGGAAAGGTGAAGGGTGGAGTCATCAGCGTATGAGTGGATAGGGTTAGATGTACAGCTTAGAAGATCATTGATGAATAGAAGGAAGAGAGTTGGTGATAGGACAGAGCCCTGAGGAACACCACTGTTGATAGATCTAGGAGAAGAACGATGGCCGTCTACAACAGCGGCTATAGAACGACCAGAAAGGAAGCTAGCGATGAAGGCACAGATAGAAGGATAGAAACCGTAGGAGGGCAGTTTGGAAATTAAAGATTTATGCCAGACTCGATCGAAAGCCTTTAAGATGTCAAGTGCAATGGCAAAGCTTTCGCCAAAGTCCCGAAAGGAGGATGACCAGGAGTCTGAAAGGTAGGTGAGAAGATCGCCAGTGGAGCGTCCCTGACGGAACCCATACTGACGATCGGAAAGAAGGTTGTGATAGGAAAGATGCCTTAAAATTTTTCTATTAAGAATTGACTCGAAAACTTTTGAAATACAGGACGTTAAAGCAATTGGACGATAGTTGGAGGGTTGGGAGTGGTCACCCTTCTTTGGGACTGGCTGAATGAGAGCAAACTTCCAGCAAGAAGGAAAGGTACAAGTTGACAGACAAAGACGAAAGAGTTTGCCTAGGCAGGGTGTAAGCACAGAAGCACAGTTCTTGAGAACAACAGGAGGGACCCCATCAGGCCCATATGCCTTGTTAGTACTGAGGCCAGTGATGGCAGAAAATACATCAACTGAAGAAATTTTAATGTCAGCCATGAGGAAGTCAGAGGGGGGAAGTGATAGAGGAACAGCACCGGAATCGTCTAAGGTAGAATTGGAGGAGAAAGTCTGTGCGAAGAGATCTGCTTTATCAGTAGAAGAAATAGCTACAGAACCATCAGATTAGAAAAGAGGAGGGAAGGATGATGAGGTAAAATTGTTAGAAAGATTTTTGGCAAGATGCCAGAAGGAGCGGGAAGAATTCGAGTTGGAGAGTTGAGAGCATTTAGTATGGATGAAATTATTTTTAGTAGAGCGAAGAACAGACTTAGCACGATTCCGGGCAGAAACGTAAAGATGATGTGATTCAGGGGTGGGTTGGCTCCGGTACCTTTTGTAGGCCCTCTCCTTGTTGCGGACAGCATTAGAACAAGCGTGATTAAACCAAGGCTTTTTTGCGTTAGTCAAAGGATATGAGAAAGGAATGTATGCTTCCATGCCCGAGAGAATAACCTCAGTAATGAGCAAGGCACACTCAGATGGCTCACGGCCATGGAAGCAATAATCATTCCAGGAAAAATCAAAGAAGTACTGCCTGAGGGCCTCCCAGTCTGCGGCTCCAAAATGCCACAGACGACGTTTCCCTGGAGGGTCCACAGGCCGTACCGGAGTGATAGAACAGGTTAAGGTAATAAGGTTGTGATCGAAGGAGCCCAACGGAGAGAAAAGATTAACAGAGTAAGCAGAAGGATTAGTTGTGAGGAAGAGGTCAAGTATGTTGGAGCTCTCTCCAAGGCGGTCAGGGATACGGGTAGGGTGCTGTAAAAGCTGCTCTAGGTCATTAAGGATAGAAAAGATGTAGGCTTGTTCACCAGGTGGATCCGTGAAAGGAGAGGAGAGCCAAAGGTGGTGGTGAACATTGAAATCTCCAAGAACGGAGATTTCAGAGAAAGGAGAAATGGATAGAATGTGTTCCATCGTAGAAGTAAGATAGTCGAAGAATTTTTGATAGTCAGTAGAATTAGGGGATAAGTAAACAGCACAGATATATTTAGTCAGAGAATGACAGGAAAGCCGAAGCCAGAGTGTGGAGAATTCAGAAGAATCAAGTTCAGGAACACGAGAGCAAGATAAGTCGTTGCGTATATATACACAACAGCCACCTTTGGCTTTGAAATGAGTATAGAGAAAGTAGGAGGATAAAGAAAAGGGTTTGCTGTCAGTTGCCTCAGACAGCTGAGTCTCCGTTAGAAAAAGAAGGTGAGGTTTAGAGGAGGAGAGGTGGTGCTCAACAGAGCGAAAGTTAGAGGAAAGGCCGCGAATGTTGCAGAAATGAAGAAGAAGAGAGTCAGACAGTGGTTCTAGGCACCTTGAGTCGTCACCGGGAGAGGGGCAGATGGTGGGGCCATTTATGGTCCCCCCCCCTGGGGACTCCGAGGCTTGATAAAACGACGCCATTTTTGGTAAATTTTAAATAGGAAGTGTAGTGTGTACTGTGCATGTAGTTTGGTGAAGATAGTTAGAGAAATTTGTACTGGAGAGCATGCTGGCCTACTCTCTGTGTAACTGAGACACTGAAAAAGTTCAGCAAAGGGGGATGGTCAGGAACTAGTCCTGAGGGCTGATGAAACGGGAGCTCCAGCACTCCCTGTCATCAGCTTTCCATCCACCTCGGGAGTACTGCCCTGCTCGACTGGTGCTACAGCTCCTAATTAATTGTCTCTACGGTGGGTACAAACTGAGGTGTATTTTGCTGCAATAAAAACAAGTCTATTGGCTTTATTTTCACACGCCGGGATTTTCTCTATACGTGTTTTTTTGGCCCAGATGATCGTCCTCTAGCAGCTTATTTCACATAGCTCAGTGGCAGAAAAAGTGATATGGCTCTACATCCCTTCCATAGCACTTCTTCATGACTAGCAATATAGTTTAGTGTTAATCCATTGTTACAACTCTGCATTCAGGATGGAGGGATGGCAGTTTTAGATCAATGACGAATACAAAGAATATAGTTAACTTTTGTACACAATGCCACGTCATTTCCAGGCATTATGGACGAGAATGCTATGCTCTGACATTTTTTTTATCATCCTCGCTACAACACTACAACCCTGACGTCATCATCCTCGCTACAACACTACAACCCTGACGTCATCCTCGCTACGACACTACAACCCTGACGTCATCATCCTCGCTACAACACTACAACCCTGACGTCATCATCCTCGCTACGACACTACAACCCTGACGTCATTATTCTCGCTACAACACTACAACCCTGACGTCATCATCCTCGCTACAACACTACAAACCTGGCGTCATCATTCTCGCTACAACACTACAACCCTGACGTCATCATCCTCGCTACAACACTACAAAGCTGACGTCATAATCCTCGCTACAACACTACAACCCTGACGTCATCATTCTCGCTACAACACTACACCCCTGACGTCATCATCCTCGCTACAACACTACAACCCTGACGTCATCATCCTCGCTACAACACTACAACCCTGACGTCATCATCCTCGCTACAACACTACAACCCTGACGTCATCATTCTCGCTACAACAATACAACCCTGACGTCATCATCCTCGCTACAACACTACAACACTGACGTCATCATCCTCGCTACAACACAACCCTAACGCCAATGTAAACATTTCCTACAACCCGACTTAGTGTTCAAGTTGTGAGAGTAGGCCAGTTCCGTCAAATGAAGACAAACTGCCAATACCAAACTCAGTAACTCAAAGGAGACCCAAGCCTCGCCTAACTAACAAGGAATAGAATTTGGTATCTCGTGTCTACTTGGTAAAGAAGCAAATTAAGAAAAAACAGTGCACTGCTAATGGAAGAATGGTCATTTCTGAATACATCAGCACCACTTGCCTCAAGGTTTTGTATTGAACTTCTTCACCAGCTAGACCAAATGAAATAATATTACTGTAGGTTAGGCTGGGCTTGGGTCTGGACCTGTTATATTAGTTATTATAGTTCATATTAAATTTGGTTAGTTTCCTTAAGGTAGGTTTGGGCTGCTCTTTCCTTCCCCCACCCCCCTCAGCAGTTGTTTTCATTGATTTTTGACAAGTCCAGGTTTAAAACAATAACCCTTGAAACCTAACGTATTATGAGAATTGCCATACAAATTACCTGATATTGATTATTAGGATGGTTTTACGGATAAACAAGTAATTAATTACCGCCCTTCAACTGCACCATGTTGTAGCAAATTGATAGCATTTTGCTACTTACCGCCCTGCAAAACATCACCGCAGTGATGAAGCCACATAAATTTTTATGTAAATGATCTCATTTCCATAAAATGATCATGGACTTGACCTTTAACCTATACCAATAATTGTAACATTAAGCAATATTTCCACCTGTTTGGTGTCACAGAAATATTGCTTTTGACTTGGGATGAAAGTAAAAAAGACGTTGGTACTTTAGTGCATTATACTTCTGGGGACAGTTTTCTCGTTACATATATTTCTTAGTCTGCGGTTTTCCTAATGGCTTATACTTTATCCTTAAACATTTTTTTCACAACAATACATTAAAAAGGCATAATTTTTCAAATAAAATGAATGAGTGAAACATTTTTTGTTACCAGTCCGGCATGACTACATATATCCGTCGCGGGGGGATTGTTGCCATTCCTCACAGAGACACTGAGGAAATCGGACGTAGGTTAGGGTCGTCTTTGCTTAGGTTAGTTTTACTTAGTATTATTTCGTCAGAATGATTCCCGAGGTTGACATTTTGCTCGAATACTACCCTATATTGCAAAATGTGAGCACACTGCTGATGGGGGACATAACTTTGCTGTTGGAAAAGACTGGGTACAGGAAGAGATGGCGTATTGTGAGATGCGATGAGTTGTATTCTTTCGTTTTGGAGCCTGGGAGCGGAGCTATTCTGTTTTGTACTGGCCAAACAGAGCAGGACTGGGCACCTGGCATGGTGGGGAGCCGGCTAAAAGAGGAAGGTTTGCACATATACACATTGTGGCGAGGCCTAGATGGAGATTTGGTATACTTCAACTCGGCAGTTACCTCCAGAGGCCCGCCACAGGCAGTGAGTTTAGCGTATGCAAGGATGGGGCGGCCACGAATGACTATGTTGAAGGAACGTTGGCAAGGTTATGGCACAAGATCCTGCACCTATCACACAATGGCATTTATAAAGTACGCATCCACTCACTTGGCAGTCCCATCAAAGCTGTTACTGACGCTGTATAAGGACGTTATGGGTGGATGCAGGGACGTGAAAGCTGTTAGGACAGTAAACAAGATGCTGTCAGCGGTAAACATGCCCCTAAAGAAGTATAAGCCAAACGACCCCACCTCACATCGGTTATATCTGCACTTGCCTAAACCACACAATGGCCACCACAGATCCCACGCCACCCAGGCCAAACCCACCACCACCCGACGGTTCTTTATGCCTCTTGGGTTTGGACCACTGGCTTCCTGGGCCATGTTAATTTACGGTACCTGAATGAGGCCATCGCCGCTGCACTGGACTAAGCATTGTAACACTGGCTTCCTGGCCATGTTAACTTACGGTACCTGAATCAGGCCATCGCCGCTGCACTGGACTAAGCAATGTAACACTGGCTTCCTGGGCCATGTTAACTTACGGTACCTGAATCAGGCCATCGCCGCTGCACTGGACTAAGTAATGTAACACTGGCTTCCTGGGGCATGTTAACTTACGGTACCTGAATCAGGCCATCGCCGCTGGACTGTGTTATGCAAGTTAACAGGCCTTTTCTATCCCAGTCTGAAAGACGATCCAATTAATATCCCTCGTCTTTGAAAGGGAAACACTTGAGGAGTGAATTAATTCAGTTATAATATTTGCCATAACTTATGACTTACCAAACCTTCAGCTTTAACAATCAGCCTGGTCCTGTAGAAACAAAATGCCACAGATTTAAGTTCTTTGTCCCGACTGCACTGCAGAAACTGAGGCAGGTAAACGATTCTTGTGTCTTTCGCCTTCTGATGTAGTTAACGCTGCATCCTTAATTCATTTTAAAACTAATGCTTACTCAGATCCAGCATAATATTCTTTTTAGTCCTTAATGAGTTCTTCCCCAACTCATTCTTAGTTACTGTATTGTAGAGCTACTGTGTAATGATTATAGTAATATCCGCCTATCATACTTCATGCCTGACACCCTCAACTAGTCATCCATCTTAGTCATTGTACAGCTGTTGTGTATTGATTAGTGCAGTAATATCTGCCTATCATACTTTATGCCTGATTCCCTCAACCAGTCATCCATCTTAGTCGTTGTACAGCTGTTGTGTATTGATTAGTACAATAATATCTCCTTATGATCATGCCTGACACCCTCAACTAGTCATTCACGTAGTTATTCAATTAGTCCACCTTGTCTGGCGTGTCATTTTAGCCAAATGGGCCGCTTGGTCCCTAGCGTATCATGTGCTTTTGATTGGTGGTCCAACCAGGCGAGTAAACTGATCCAAACTCTTCATATCTTCACTACCTAAACACAAAAACCCACACTGACATCCCCACACTGACATTTAGGGGTAGGCGGTGGCTCAATCGGTTAAGTAGTGGCATGCAGTTCTACCGGACCCAGGTTCAAATCCCCGCTGGGGCAGGGAACAGTTTAAGGATTTGAATCTCATAAAAGCAGACTTTACCGATCTACCAGAAGACCCGCCGACATGTAAAAATTCCCCTGCTAATACCAATACACCAGTCCTGTATGACAGCCCTAGCATGTATTCATTGTGGACGGTGGGTGTTAACGCTGAAATAGTGACATGTAGATGTGCATGGTATGTAGGAGGACTACTGGGCCTTGAGTGCAAGCTGTGAAGCCTATGCCCAGAGTCGGACACATTCAAAAAAAAAAAAAAAAAAAAAAACCTTATACTAGCTTAACAAATACAAAATCCCAAACACCGACATCCCCATCCTTATACGAGCCTAACCAACACAAAAACCCACACTGGTATCCCCATCCTTATACCAGCCTAACCATCACCAAAACCCATACTGACATCCCCATCCTTATACCAGGCCAGTCAACACAAACGCTCACACTGGCTCCTTCCGTCCTTATTTGATTTGTTGTAAAATGGTCCTTA
This sequence comes from Coenobita brevimanus, assembly GCF_032717465.1. Taxonomy (NCBI): domain Eukaryota; kingdom Metazoa; phylum Arthropoda; class Malacostraca; order Decapoda; family Coenobitidae; genus Coenobita; species Coenobita brevimanus. Next base: position 13,675,327 of record NC_136992.1, on the reverse strand, counting down.
TTTTTCTGTGGTACTTAATGTTTACTGAAAAATTGAAGAAAAGTGTGCAATTTTTATTCTGTATAAGGAATGTAGAAATCTGTTTTTTGCATAAAGTAGTACGCTGTTTATTTTAAAAATTGTTTTTAAAAGTAAAAATTATTGTGTGTGCCTTATCAGGGAGCCACCTGTTGGACTCTCCTACACTTTTTTTTTTTTTAAATTAAAACTTGTGGTTACGGTTTTAAAACGGAAAAGGGCAACGAAACCTGTAGTACTCTTGGAAGTCTACTTCTGGCCTTATTTCTGTATATATCATGAACAACCTTTCTTATCTAAGCGTCTGGTGGTTTAGTGGTTCAGGCGCCCCAGTCGGAGTGACGCCCTTCCACAGGTGTGATCCTGAAGAGGTGAATGAAGGCCTTTTAAACCATGTAGGTAATGCACATAAAATAAACGTTAAGCATCTTGAGTCACATCATTAAAACCTTAACAAGATTAATGAAGCTCAGAACAGGACGTTAGAAGTAAATACTTAAATCGCATATATATATATATATATATATATATATATATATATATATATATATATATATATATATAGTTGATTTACTGTTGTTTATTGGTCAGAGGAAAACACTTGCTGTTTAGTACAGGGATGGAGTTGAGAGGTATATGAGGGAGGAGGGGGGTGACTTGGGGGGAGGGTAGTCAAATGGTGGCTGACAGCGACTTGGAGGCGTTTTGTCTGCGGCCACCCCTTGCGGGATTAGGGCGTCGGGCAATAGATAGATAGATTTTTACTTAAGCTGTTACCGGTATACTTTTGAGTGGAAGCTTTGTAGGTGCAGTGACTACTTCCTTTGATAATTTTCACTTTTCTGTAACCCTTTGAATGGGCAGTAGAAGGTTGATCTGTTTCTCAGCACATTCAACATCTTGCTGTGTCCTGGAGATTTGTTACTCGGCATAAAAAAATTGGTATAACATCTGTCCTGTTGACCATACATCAGGCTATATACCTGTAGCACATCTGCCCCCGTTGGTTGAAATTCCAACGTTGATCGACCCATGTTTGTGAGATGTTTGTTGTATGGAAGGTGTGTAATGATTTTTTTTCTCTGACATTAGGAGACCAAACAAGGTGCCTACTCCAAATGAGCTCAGATTTATATAAATATGTAAACATGTTCTCCTCCATGTATGCAATGCTCCTTTTGATAAAGGCCAGGATTATTTTCGCTTTCTCTTCAAAGCTGAACTGTAAATTACTTTGGAATATCACTCCCAAATCACTAATACTCTGTAATCCACCTGGTACAAAGAGTGTCTGCTAATAATTATAGTTTCTTTACTTATAATGTTTCCTTGGATTTTTATGGCCTGAACGCATTGCTTTCATTTATCAATATTAAACTGCAACTGCCGTTAATCACACCAGTTGGCAAGATCGGTTTGAACATTCATCTGGGTGGTTGACGTGTCATTTGCATGGATGTATACACGTGCAGTATGTATATGTTGTTACGGAACAGAGAAAGATAACGTACACTTTAAGTGAGAATACTAAGAGTCACTACTGTCCCGTAAAGTTCCAGGTTCAAAACAAAAGAGTTAGGTAAAATTACAAGTTAAAGTTTAATGCTCAAACTAACAACAAAACATTCAGGACTCATAAGGATAATGTAATGGCAAATAAACAGGTTAAATATATGGTTAACTGCAATAGCCTCTATTAACACGAAATTAGCAAGAGTAAATTTATCTAAGTCAGCCCTGATAAAATGAGATACCAGATAATACTCAGTGAATGCCAGATAAATTATTAAAGATACAAACTATTATCAAAAATGACTGACATAAAACCCAACATTAATCAAAAACCTCACTAGGCCTAAGAATTAACCTTATGCTACACAGTACAAGAAAAAATGCAATAACACTTATACTCAAATTACACACAGCTGCTAGATGTTTGGAGATTTCTTGAGCACTCACAATAATAATAACTGTACAGGGGGGGACAGAGATGTGAACAAAATGAGGAGCAGATCTAAGTGGCCATGATGCAGAGACTGAGCTCATTATATAGGGGCCAGGAGAGCTTGATACAACTTGTAAGAAGGACGCGCAAATGAAGCCATGGGGACAAAGAGCTGAAAATCCCGCTCTGAATAACAGAGAGAACGACTTACTCTACACTAACGGTAGAAGGGGGGGACTGAGGCAGAACACGCTCGTGATCAAACATGCAGCAACTGTGCGTTAAAATTACACAAAGGATGATGAAATCATAGGCTATGTAACACCTCCCCACAAAGAAAAAAATTTACAAAGGAAATTTCTTATTACTCTAAAACAATCTGTCTAAAGTCTAGATAAGCAATCTGCAATAACATTTTCTTTCCCCTTGACATGTTGTATGTCTAATGAATACTCCTGAAGAAGTAGACTCCATCTTGTCAATCTCTGATTTTTATCTTTAAACTTACTAAGGAATTTCAGTGGGTTATGATCGGTATAAATGACTATGGGGTCAAAACCAGAACACAAATAAAATGAAAAATGCTGTAAACCCAAAATCAAGGCCAAAAGCTCTTTCTCAATAGTTGAGTAGTTCTTTTGAGGTGGAGTGAACTTCTTACTGTAATAAGATACAGGATGTTCAATACCCTGATCATCCTCTTGGAGCAAAATATCACTTGCATCAACAGCCATCTTAAAAGGCTTAGCAAAATTTGGAGTAGCGAGCACTGGCTGACTTAATAGAATAGCTTTAAGTTTGTTGAAAGAGGATTCACAGTTATCGGTCCAGACAAATTTAACTCCCTTTTTCAGTAGGTCTGTAAGTGGTGATACAAGAATAGAAAAGTTAAGAACAAATCTCCTGTAATAACCTACCATTCCCAAAAATCTTTGTAGCTCCTTCCTACTTTTAGGTCTGGGAAGATCACTTATAACCTGAACCTTAGCTCCTGGTGGTGCAACATGTCCATCACCAATTACATACCCAAGGTACTGAACTTTAGCTTGACCAAACTCACACTTTGATAAATTAGCTACAAGATTAGCATGAACCAAACGCTCAAGAAATTTACTGACATGGCATAGGTGATCTTTCCAGTTGTCACTGAAGATTAATACATCATCAATATAAACAACACACCCTGCCAAACCCTCTGTTACAACATTCATGAGCTTCTGAAATGTGGCTGGTGCATTCTTCATACCATATGGCATTACTGAACATGCAAAAGTCTTTCCTAGTGTTACAAAACATGAGATCTCCCTAGCACGTTCAGTCATAGGTACTTGCCAGTATCCCTTTAACAAATCAAACTTACTTATGTACCTAGCCTTTCCGATCTTGTCTATGCAATCTTCCACACGAGGGAGAGGGTGTCTGTTTTGGTTATCTGATTAACTCGTCTGTAGTCAATGCAAAGCCGCTGTGACCCACCTGGCTTAGGGACCAGAGTGACAGGAGAACTCCACTCGCTCTGACAGGGCTCAATCATCTTGTGGTCCAACAGGTAGCCAAGCTCCTTCTGGATGAGAGGAACTTTCACTGGGTTCACACGGTAAGGAGGCAATTTAATTGGCTTTGCGTCTCCAACATCGACATCATGCATCAACACAGTGGTTCTTCCTGGAGTGGCACGGAACACTTGCGGGTACTCCTGCAGTAATGCCGAAAACTCCTGCCTTTCCTTCGGAGGTAGATGAGAAAGCTTAGTCTGGAGATCATTCATGATATCAGGATTCTTCCCCAAACTATCACTCAGGCTCATGCTGCATGGGAGAGCTTCACTTGCAGACTCGGGTGGAACAGCTACAGTGCAGACTGGATTATTTTCGTCCCGCCTGTGATATAACTTTAACATGTTGATGTGACATAGTTGCTTGTTCTTTCTACGATCTGGTGTGGCGATGACATAGTTGACATCACTGAGTTTCTTCTCCACGAAATAAGGACCACTAAACTTGGCTTGAAGAGGTTGCCCATGAACTGGTAGCAGAATCAAAACCTGATCTCCTGGCTGAAAGTGGCGTAACCTGGACTTCTTATCATACCAAGTCTTCATCTTCTCCTGAGCAGCTCCTAAATTCTCTCTCGCCAGCTGTAAAGCAGTGGACAGCCGTTCTTTGAACTTCATCACATATTCCAGTAGGTTGACGTCATCTTCCTCCGACAGCCAGCATTCCTTGAGTAACTTAAGGGGTCCTCTTACTTCATGGCCAAACAGTAGTTCAAAAGGTGAGAAGCCCAGTGATTCATTTGGAGATTCTCTTGCGGCAAACACAATGAATGGAAGACCTTTATCCCAGTCTTTCTGATGTTCCAAACAGTATTTCTTGAGCATCGATTTGAGTGTTTGATGATATCTCTCCAACGCTCCTTGGGTCTGGGGATGGTAAGCTGAAGACGTGATCTGGGTGATGCCCAACTCTTTCAGAGACTGCTTGAAAACATTTGACATGAAATTACTTCCCCGGTCTGACTGTACCTCCTTGGGCAGACCAAACTTTGTGAAGAACCCTAGCATTTCCTTAACCACGTTCTTTGCTGAGATATTTCTAAGTGGAATGGCTTCAGGATAACGAGTAGCCATATCAATCATGGTCAACGCATAAGAAAATCCTGAAGAAGTCTTAGGAAGAGGGCCCACAATATCCACCAACACACGGGTGAAAGGCGCCTCAAAAGGAGGAATGGGAACTAGAGGTGCAACCTTTTCGGTCTGATTACACTTCCCCACAACTTGACAGGTGTGACAAGACTTACAATACCAGGAAACATCCCTGAAGATACCTGGCCAGTAGAAGTGTTTCAAAATGCGTGCCACAGTCTTCCTCACTCCAAGGTGTCCTGCCAAACTGGAATCATGAGCCACTCTAATGATATCCTGCCTACAAACACGAGGGATGACAACTTGATGTACAACCTCCCATTCACAGTCGGCTGATGCTGTTGGGGGTCTCCACTTCCTCATAAGTACTCCTGACTTTACATAATAACAAGTAGAAGCACCGGCTGACTCTTCTTCACTGTAAGCAGAGTTAGCTAGACCTTTCAACTCAGGGTCAGCAACCTGCAACTCAACCAACTCTTGACGAGACAAATTATCAACACTACGGGGTACTGCCTCATCTGGTGAGTGGTCCAAATTAGCAAGAAAAGTGTCAGCTAGGATAACATCATCATCATCATTATCCTCTAAATCACCAGTAACTTTAGACTTAGCCCTAGTGACAGCACATGCAGGGAACACATCAGGGACATCACAATCCTGGGACACAGCCACTGGCTCACTAGACAACTGAGGAGCTGGACACACTTGACTTCCACCAATATCATTTCCAAGTAAGAAAGTTACACCTGACATTGGGAGTGTCTCAACCAACCCAACCATAACGGAACCATTAACAAAACCAGACTCTAAATTCACTCTGCACAGACGGACAGAGAAGTAATTATTCCCTACACCTTGTAAGATTACAGTTTCATCAGAGGAATTAACATTAGAGCCTAGAACACTGGTCAGCATAAGGGATTGGCAAGCACCTGTATCACGATATATTTGAACTGATTTCCTGTAATTACTGTCCCGAGGACTGACAAAACCATCAGACAGGAAATTAGCACATGAACTCTTGAGAGTGTCACCCACGTTACTGCTCAAAAGAGGAGCTCCATCATGAGAATTTAAGTTACCCCTCAAAGCAGGTTCAGTTAACTCAGTTAAAGAATTCTGGGAACTCTCAAGAGTGGACACTAGACCAATTGACTGAATATTTAAAGACTCCTTTTTGTTCACATCACGCTGTCTCCTGAAATATCTCTCCGTAGTATGACCAAGCATACTACAATAAGTACATTTACTTTTCTGAAATCTAGAGGTGAAGCTGGTATTTACTTCCTGAGAAACATCATCCTTATTCTCTTTCCTGTTACCTGTACTCTGAGTAGAGGTAACGTAGGCCTACATAGTCTCTGCTTTCCCTTTTTCTTTAGAATATCTCTTGTGAGTGAGAACATATTCATCAGCTAAAACTGCAGCATCAGACAAATTATCTATCCTTTTCTCATCAAGATATAGGCTTACATCTTTATAAATACACCTCTTGAAGTCCTCCAGCAAAATCATCTGCTTAAATTTGTCAAAATCAGAATCCACATTCTTAGAATTTAACCACTGCTCTAACAAATCTTCTTTGATTTTTGCATACTCAACATGGGATTGCTTATCTTGCTTGTAAGTTGTCCTAAATTTTACTCTATAAGCTTCAGGAACAAGCTCATAGGCCTTAAGAATCAAGCTCTTAACTACATCATAATTATCAGACTGATCCTGAGGCAAAGATGCATAAGTTACTTGAGCTTTACCGGTGAGAACAGTTTGAAGGAGTACTGGCCAATACTCCTTAGGCCAATTAAAACCTGTAGCTACCCTCTCAAACAACTGAAAATACTTTGTTAAATCAGATTCATTAAAAGGAGGGACAAGTTTAACATTTTTAGCCACATCAAAATCATCAGAGCTAGATGATCCAGTTCCACCTTGTTTCATGCGATACTCATGGTCTGCCTGAATCCTAGCAATTTCAACTTGTGCCTCAGCCTCCTTAGAACGTGCTTGAAATTCAGCCTTCTTAACACGAGACTCCGCCTCCTTAGCCTTAGCCTCCTGCAGGGCTAGCTGTAACTTAGCTAATTCAATCTGCGTTTGCTCATTTGGAGGAGTTACATTAAACAAGCTTTCATTAATCATGTCAACAATTTGATCTTTAGAATGATGAGAGCGAACAGCAATTCCCAATTGTTGAGCAACAAGCTTAAGTTCATTCTTTGTTCTGTTTTCTACGTCACACACTGTTTGCACATTTGACAAAAAATCTTTGGCTTCATCAAGTGTAGTAATAGTAGACATTATTAATAAGTAACAGTCACAAAATATCAAGCAATATCCTTACGATAATATCCTGAATATCCTGATATGAGGTCGCCAAATTTATGTTACGGAACAGAGAAAGATAACGTACACTTTAAGTGAGAATACTAAGAGTCACTACTGTCCCGTAAAGTTCCAGGTTCAAAACAAAAGAGTTAGGTAAAGTTACAAGTTAAAGTTTAATGTTCAAACTAACAACAAAACATTCAGGACTCATAAGGATAATGTAATGGCAAATAAACAGGTTAAATATATGGTTAACTGCAATAGCCTCTATTAACACGAAATTAGCAAGAGTAAATTTATCTAAGTCAGCCCTGATAAAATGAGATACCAGATAATACTCAGTGAATGCCAGATAAATTATTAAAGATACAAACTATTATCAAAAATGACTGACATAAAACCCAACATTAATCAAAAACCTCACTAGGCCTAAGAATTAACCTTATGCTACACAGTACAAGAAAAAATGCAATAACACTTATACTCAAATTACACACAGCTGCTAGATGTTTGGAGATTTCTTGAGCACTCACAATAATAATAACCGTACAGGGGGGGACAGAGATGTGGACAAAATGAGGAGCAGATCTAAGTGGCCATGATGCAGAGACTGAGCTCATTATATAGGGGCCAGGAGAGCTTGATACAACTTGTAAGAAGGACGCGCAAATGAAGCCACGGGGACAAAGAGCTGAAAATCCCGCTCTGAATAACAGAGAGAACGACTTACTCTACACTAACGGTAGAAGGGGGGGACTGAGGCAGAACACGCTCGTGATCAAACATGCAGCAACTGTGCGTTAAAATTACACAAAGGATGATGAAATCATAGGCTATGTAACAATGTGTATATACATATATTCATACATACATACTTACCGGTATATATAAATATCCTATCTACGTACATTCAGTGAAATATAGCCTGTCGTGTTTTTACTTACTGCGTCAAGGAAGCTATAACTAAAAATATCTGTTTGAATGAATCTTACATGTTGAATGAAGGCATAGCCATAGAAAGATGGCTATTGCTTATTAGTTGTGTATTTTCGTCTTGGTTACTTGTGACACCAAAGGCCGGAACAGACAGGCAGCAGATTGTGCATCTAATGCAGTGCCACAGGGAAGTAGGCTGGTCATTTACCCTTAAAATAATATGGACTGCAGTGCCTTGGGTCTCAACACCCAAGACTGAGTAATTGTTTACATACTTAGGTAGGAAATGAACAATGTTACAGAATAAAAAAAAAAAAAAATATGAGGATGAGGGTTAAGAGACAGGTAATGACTCCTGCCCGCTGTCTCTCAAACTGAATAGTATCGCCTGGCCTTGAAGCATGAAAAAAAAAAAAAAAATCTTAATGATTTGGTTTTTGGAGAGACGGTAAAAGCTGGGTTATTATCAAATAGGGACAAAAACGCTTTAAGTGGAAGTCAGTTTGCTAAAGCCACTTCTTGGTACACATACGTTTTACTTGAAGCAGCAGAAGCACCTAACTAGTCCGTTCTTCCTGATAGTCAGTGGTTCTTCGTGATAGTCTGTTATTCTTTTTGGGTAATTCTTTATCAGACGGCCGCGGAAATTCCACCTGTATTGTCACAAACTCACGATCTCAAGGTAAGTAATTTTGGTACAGAAGCAACAAATTAATAACAGTTAACTGTTCCATTGTGAGTGCAAGAAGTGATAGGAAAAAGACACAAATAAGTATTTTGGGGTATTTAAGAAAGCGGACAGGGTCAGGTTGCCCTCGGTATTGTTTACCGACGACCTCAGCGACTGGCCGTGTCTCATGTCACGCATCCGTGTATCCCATCTCAAAGCAGTGGAACCTAACGAAACCAAACCTAATTCAACCTAACCTCACTTGTGTTTGACAGCCAGCTTTCGGATGTAAAAAATGCACATTAGGAACGTTAAATATGGCTGGCTACTGCCATTCTAAATCCTCATTTATAGCTTTCAGAGGTAAGTTTATAAAAATCCCCAGTAGCCGTGGTATTCCAGGAATAATAAAAAATAACCTAAGAAAGACTCATGTCAATAGAAAATATGGAAAGGCCGCGCCTGTTTGGTAAAGAAGTAATTCATTATCTGATTATTTCTTTTGTGGTAAACATTTCTTGTTAAATCTGTTTCCCCGTTGTGTTTAGCTGTGTTCTGCTGTTGACAACTCGTCTAATTCGTTAGCGTAATGGCGGAAAGGACTGTCCTAACTTAAGTGTTTAATTAAACATAGCTTAACTGTGCCTGATAATTGAACCTAACGTAACCTAACCTCCAGTTGGGAAAACTGGGAAACGAAATCCACCTTTTAGTACGTTAACTAGGTTCTTCCATTACGCCGGAAACAAACAATCGTCGGTGCCGCTTAAGGAACGTGATGATAGTAATAGGGGAAAAAATTTTCAGCAGGTAAAGGGAATTTACCACCCTGAAAATATTAAGAAAAATACAAAAAAACAACCTGAGGAACATGATTTATTTTCCCCTGCTTCAGGTAAAGCGTACATTTACCCACTTCCCAGTATCCTGCACTAGAAAATGTTAAATGAACATTATATCAAGCTAAGTAATAATATCCCATAGCCCCTTGCAAACGTCCGGCCTGACAGGTGCCAGAAGACGCTTCCAGTGATTTACAGTTTTTTTTTTTTTTTTCGGTACTGGTAAGACTAGGCTTATAAATACAATGAATATTTAATGACCATCGGACGCACAAGTGATGTAGTCGCCCGAAGTGAATAAGACCATGCTGTATAAGCATTAAACAGAATAATTTTTGCGGCCCGTGTCAGTCTTGGACCAATGATTTTATGGTTGGGATTATTCATATATATATATATATATATATATATATATATATATATATATATATATATATGTATATATATATTAATGTGACATGGAATATACGTGAGGGTCGTTCATGGATTAAGGATTAAGGGTAGGAAGACTGTTTAATGTCCCTCGGCGTAGAATTGTTGGTAAAATTTTGCAAACTGACCATAAAGTTTTTGGACATGGAAGTCAATGATACGGTACTGATTTTTGTTGTAAAATATTTTGGTAAACATACTCATTGTTTGAGGCAGTAGAAGCACCTTACCAGTTCAGTTCTTCTTTCTAATTGTTATATTTTTCTAATTATTTTTGGGGTGGTAAATAAACGTTTCATGGTAAATTTGTTTCTCCGTTGTTTTTAGCGGTGTTCTGCTGTGTCAACTCCTCTGATTTATCAAGCGTAATGGCGGAAGAGACTGTCCCAAGTGTTTAACTAAACCTAACCAAACCAAGCTTAACTGTGCCTAATAATTAAATCTAAGCCAACCTAACCTAGCATCCATTTGGGAAGTTTGGAAATGAAACGCACCTTTCAGTATATTGAGTAAGATTCTTCCATTATGTCGTAAAGACGTAAACAAACAACTGCAGGTATGACATAAGGAACATGATGTTAAAAGATGGGAACATTTTCGGCAGGAAAAGTAATTTATCACCCTGAAATTAGAAGTATACAGAAAACAAACTGGAGGAAAATGAAGTGAATTGGTAAGGTGCTTCTACTGCCTCAAATAATGCGTATGTTTATAATTATTTTTTGTAACAGACACTATTTTTCCATTCTTAATATGTCAGTTTAGGGCAATAATTAAAATACCACGGCCCAATTTTGGTATTAACCTACCCAGACCACACATAATGTGGTGTGTGTAAAATACCCAAATCACAACTAAATCTTGGGTATACAGTTTTGGAAGGAGCACCATTGGGTGCCAAGCACTGAGCTCTATAACATGGGGAGGCTATCTCCACAGCGAGCGTGTAACTTTGGTTGCCACATTGAAACACCCGCTGCACTGGTCGCCTCCACCATGGTAATGCAATTGAATCACTGTTCTTAGCTTGCTGCTTCTGTTTTGCTGTTGCATACATAAGCTAAGCAGTGAGCCATGGCATTATATTTTCCAAATTCATTGGCTGATTTCAAAAGGCATGGACGTCGGGTGTAGTGCATAAACAACATCAGCGCCGCCCTGGGCCCCAGGCGGCGGTTACACAAAAAACGCGGTGCTACCCATGAGAAAGCCTCTCCATATTATAGAGCTCAGTGGTGCCAAGCCCAGAAGCTGGCAGTGTAAATACGCGGCATCGTTATGGGAAATGTTTAGATGTAAAATTGTCAGGAGTGGATTGTTGACAGTACGAACTTCACAGCCAGTACGTGGACCATATTCCTTCTGGCAGGCCCATCAGTCTGGAGTGGATCTGTTAACTGATATATGGTAGCTACATGAAATAATTGCATACTTGGATAGATATGAGTTAGATTGGGAAAGAATGAGTAAAGACGTCAGCGGTAGACTAAATAGCAAAAAAGTTCATAGCTGTATGTTTGGTGGCTGACGATATAAAAGCACATCTGGCTAATCACAGTATCAGTTTTAACGTATTGGTTTGGTGTATGTTACTGGTTTGCCTTTTGTTGCCAGGTAGCCAGCAGGTGATGAGGCTTGAGTGATAATGACCATCATAATTTTTACTGCATCTCTAAGCACTTTTGATCCTTTTTCAGTACATGTACTATATTATTGCAGTGGACATGAATGTTGATAGTACTCAATAAAAGCTTTGAATTGGAGGGGAGTTAATTTACATATGCAACAATAATGATAAATTTTTACCTTTACACCAAATGCATTGAGTAAAAAACCAGTAGGCCTGCATTACACTGCCTGTAATTCTAAGCACGTTTTCTTCTATAAACATCCTGCAGACATTAACTGCTTCCAAGATATTAATTAAACTAACACCTCTACTAAGAAGCAGTGTGGCGGCCTGCAGGTTTACAAAGAATGAATAAAATAACTAATCTGACTAAATAGCATTAAACAAGCCATGTTTTGACAGCCTAAACCCACCTGCCACCTTGTTACTTAACCATAACACTGGCCCGCCCGCCCGTGCCATGGTGCCACCCCAGAATTGGATGGGCATTGCCTGGCCACGCGTAGTTACTCGCACGTGTCTGTACTCCTCTTATTTCTGACCTTATTTTTCACTCTATATTATTCAGTTTGATATTAAATTGTTCGCAATAGATTTTTTCTATACAGATATGTGCATATAAGGTTGAAGAGAATAGAAGCATTACCAATACCACAAGAGAAATTACAATGACATGAAAAAACATAGGCAGCTAACGTAAATGTTTGTACTCTATTTTTGACGTTATTTTTTGTGCTATTTTATTCATTTTACTCTTCATTTGTACGCAAATGTTTGTTTTGCAACAATATATGTATATAATTATGATCAAACAAACAACATCACTATTACTTAACACCTAAAAAATAATAATAATAGTAATAAAAAATAAGGGAGGCCAAGTGCACTCCATCATAGCACTGTCAACTCGTATATTATTTTATTTCTGACGATATTTTATGTGCTACTTCATTCATTTTAGTCTAACTGTTCACACGAGTTTTTTCTACAGTACTATTATATGCATTCAAGAATGTCAGAATATGAACACCACTGTTACTAACACAGTACATACAGGAAAAAGAAAAATATAATGTATATGCATACATCTATCTATCTATATACCTAGGCTGCTTCCCCCAAGGAAAGGGAGGTAGCCGAGACAGGACGACACACTCCCAACTGACTCATCCATTCAAACACATTCATTCGCATCTTAGCCCCAAAGGGGAGAAGGGACAGATCCACACCGCACCACACCGCACGAGGGTCAATTGCGCAGCGCAATCAGTGCCATCCGCAGCAGGGCCCGAGAGTAGAGCTGGTTTACCCCTGCCACATCTCAATAGACCCATCCCCTTACCCGCACTTGACCGGATTTATTATGCATACATAATAAAAGTAATCTATATACAATAATTATATTTATAATTACCGACCAATGATGTTTGTACACCACGAGCTGAGCATCAGTATAACCCCTCCACCCTCTCCAGTAAAATACACTTCCTGGCGATGCTCAGCAGATGGTAGGTGGAGGGGATGGTGGGGAAGCATTAGTGCTTCACCACCCTGTATTTCTCCTTGCGGTGGTACAAGCCGTGGCAAGGTGCAGCGCACAAAGCCACATCACACGACTTGCACTTATACATACTTGGTACTGTTATGTTCACTGTATTTCTTTACTACTCTTATACTACCCCTTACTCCTGTATGTAATACATCTTAGGAATGCCTCTGTATTTTATATCATGGAGTGTAACTTATTTTTGTCAAAGGGCATGTGGATACTCCCTAAAACCACGGTGTGGCCACACCCACGAATGTCCAGTCACTAACTGTAACTGTATTGGCCGAAGGAGGTGTGTGGCAAGACCCCCCACCATCTGTTGTATTAGCGCTCTGTACCTTTTACAACAATAAATATTTCAATTCAGTTCAATACACTTAGATGAGGGTGCATACACATGTGTCGAGACGAGTGAGCACAACTGTGAGGTGAATCATCAGGAAGTTCTGTTAGATACGTTTGGCCACAGTGACGATGAGCGATACTGTATGACCCAAGGAAAGATTAATCATTGATTTGATTTGAAATATTTATTGCTGTAAAAGTTATACATAGTACTTATATAGTAAAAGAAGATGGTGGGTCTGCTCACATACCTTCTTCCACCAAGATAGTTATATACTGTTAGTGGTTAATCATTAGCTTTATGATGTATTTCCTGACCTCTCCATCACACGCAACCAATGATCACCTCGACAGTACTGTCAGAGGCAGAAGCTTGCAATAGCTACAACAAGACCTTCATAGAAAGTGTTGCAAAACTCACCCCAGCCCCCGGTGTTACTATTCCAGTCTTGGAGGTAGAGCAAAATTTAGGCATTTGTACTTTTGGAATGGCAAACCTTTTTTCTGGGTTGTAAAAATTAGCCCATGAAGTTACAGTAGTGTTAGGAGCAAAATGATCAATGAGTAAGTACCAGAGTATATGAGTTTCAGCAGGACTTGTGTCGAAGCTAAACAAAACAACATTGTCAAGTCTATCTCCCTTCACAGGAGCAGGGGCATTATCACCGGAAGTGCTGTATAGCGGTATCAACAGCAGCAAGAAAATTCCTCCAACGTACGCCATTAATATTTAAGGTTTTAACACTGCCAAAGGTCTGTATGCCCGGCACCAAGGCCACCAATTTGAATTGTGTTCTCTTCAAAAATATTCGCGGGAAGCGATTACAATCTTGTGTTAATTATATTTCTCTGAATTCTGTAAGTGCGTTTCTCTGCACATTTCGATTTACTGAAGGTTGTGTTGGGCAAGGTTCACCACCTCCTTTTGTTGTATGCTGTGTGCACTTTGTAAACACTAAGTGTATGTAACTAATCTCTGATGTTAAGTGGAAAAGTATCGAAAGAAGAGATTGAAGTTGTATGCTGCCTTCACCGATCTGGAGAAAGCATATGACAGAGCAGATAGACAAGGAATGTGGAAGGTACTGAAAATATATGGAACAGATGGGAATTGTTGAATGCTGTCAAGAGTGTATATGAACCTATGAGGGCTCTAGGGCTGCAGTGCGTGTGGAGTTAACTAAGTGAATTCCTTGTTCTGAATGTTGGATTGAAACAATCGTATGTGATACCTTCATGGTTGGTCTATAAATATGGATGGAGTCATAACAGAGGTACAAGGGTAGGGTATGGATGATGGAGTGTCCTTAGTGAGAGAGGGACATGTTTGGAAACTGCCTGTACTGTTGTTTGCTGATGACACTGTATTGTTAAGTAAAGATGAATGGGAGTTGCAAGACTGTGAATGTGTTTAGGTAAAAAACTAAATCTAAAAGTGAATTTAACAGAGAGAGAGAGAGAGAGAGAGAGAGAGGAAGTCACAGAATGCATAGTAGACTGGATGATTAGGAAACGGGGAATGGGAGTGCGTTCAGGTATTTTGGCAGTGTGATGAGTAAGGATGGAAATTAAAAGGATGAAGTGCTTGAAAGGGTACAGCAGGGAAAGAATGTTGTTAGTTCCCTGAAAACACTGATTAGGCAAAAGGAAGTGAGCATGGAGATAAATAAAAAGTCACTGCATAACAGGATTGAAATGCCCACTTTAACGTATGGAAATGAAGCTTGGACTCTGTTGGACGGACACAAGTCAAGAGTGAGAACAGTGGATATGAGTTATCTGAGAGGAGCATTTGGAGTTACAAGAAGAGACAGACAGACAAATGAGGAAGTAAAAGACGTTTTGGTATTGAAGTGGATGTTATTGAAGGGTTAAGAGATTTATTTCGAGATGGTTTGGACATGTGGTGAGACAGGAGAATGAGAGTGACGAGAAAAGTGTATGTGAGGGAGGTGGAGGGAAAGAGGAGGAAGGGGAGGCCGAGGATAGATACATAAGAGGGAGGGGTGTGAGTTGGAGGGAAGGTAGCCAAATGGCAGATTAAGGGCGACATGGAGGCATTTTATTTGTGGCCACCCGTTAGTGGATTAAGGCGTCTGAATATAGTGTACATAGAGCCGTGAATTGTTCAGAGGAAAAATAACAGCTTTTCTCTTCATTTTTTTTCCTTACCCTGTTCCTCACTTCTTCACCCCCTTTTTTTTTTACTTTTATATAATCTGATTTATTGCCCTTATTTCTTACCTGTCACCTCCTTCCCTCCTTCCTTCCTTCTTTCTTCCTTCCTTCCTTCTTTTCTTCCTTCCGTACTTCTTTCTTTGTCTTCTTTCCTCATTTCACACTTGGAACTGCTTTGAGGATACGACTGTTTCGGCCAGACTTGCGGTGGTATTAATAATAATAATCACCATCATCACCAACATCATCAACCGTGCCTCCTTTCCCACCCTAGGGCAGGGTGAGGAGTAGCACGTCCAGGCAGCCTAAGTTTGCCCAGTCCAATGGGCCACGCTCCATTCACTCATCACTCACGCTCTCGGAATCCTAGCTCTGTCTGATACGCCAAAACATTCACCACATTCTGTAGCTTCACATAAACGTACCCGATAGATACCTTAAAAAGGGTTGCCAAATCCCTGATCATGCACTTCTCACAATATTCATCCAGCCAGCTCGATCTCTTGTCAGTTCCCTAGCCTCACCGACTTCCAAACCTCTCTTCCCCACACACTCATCTACCATATCTTTTCCCGTCTCCTTGGCCTACCTTGCCTCCTTCGTCCTTCAAATTCGCTCAGATATACCTTTTTCACCATTCTATTGTTATCCATTCTCTCCACATGACCATACTATCTCAGTACACTCTCTCCGATTCTGGTGTCCACAGGCTTCCTCATTCCACTACTTTCACGGATCACATTATTTCGTATCCTGTCCACTCTCTGTACTCCACATACATTCCTCAGCAGTCCCATCTCCACTACTCTTACTCTTGACTTTTCATTTTCAAGCCACACCATAATCTCACATCCATATGTCTAAATTGGCATTATAACATTCCTTCATGTAAGCCTCGTGCAGCTGCAGCACTCAAGCTTCTGTTTCTTATCAAAGCCTTCATAGCACCAGCTACTTTCTTCCTTGTGTCACTCTACTTTCCACTTCCTTTGCACATTTCATCTCTTTTATATCACTGTACCCAGGTATTTGAAGTCTGTCATCAGTTCTAGTCTCTCTCCATTCACGGTAACATCACACTGGGATTCACTTTCTCAATAACCATCGCTATATTCATTTCTACATTACTCTCAAGACACGACACTCACAGACATTGGCAAAACTCTGCACTATAGTCTGACAGATCGAAACGTAGGGTTTTGGTGGAGTCACCCCCTCCCTGCACTGTTGCCACGTTTCCGAGCTGACCTCTCCATCAGCGATGACCTTGACACTGTTTCCCTCTTGTGATCTCCGTTTTTCTAATACCCCCTATACCCCTGCCACCAACACCCCCTATACCCCTACCCCCAACAACACCCCCATCAACAACACCCGCTATACCTCCACCACCAACACCTCCTATAAATATAGACCCCCACCATCAACACCTGTATAATAATTAGCCGTTGATAATTGCTATACTTTTATTGAGAGCATACATTCTACCCTATTGCTCAAACTCCCTAATCTTACAATCCCATCTGTCTTAATCCTTCCCACTGCCTTCGTTCCTAAATCCCTTAATTGATCTATTTTTAACCTAAGTGTCCCCACACCTTTTAAACCATTTACCTCTCTGTCACTATTCTCCACCATATGTATCAACTTGTATTATATTGTGTATAGAACTTTCATACTGTATGCTGTACTACTGTATAATGTATAAGAATACCCACTGTTTAGTGGAAATAAAGTTTTATTATTATTATTATTATTATTATTATTTCTCTCTCTCTCTCTCTCTCTCTCTCTCTCTCTCTCTCGCTAGATTTTGTTATGTGTCATCCATGGTTTTTTACTTCCATTTTTATGTATGGATTATAATTTTGACTTTATTTCCGCACCACCCTTGAGGTAAAAGTCACGGCGCGTTTTTTTTATAGAGGTTTCCCCAATAGGCCTAAATCCTGTAGGGGGTTGGTGACCTCCCACAGCGTACACACAAACACGTGTCGCGTGAGTGCTGCCACCCCAGAGCTGTTTGATATATTTATTTTAATTATGAAAGGATCGCCTCTTCCCACTTTTATCCCTTCAAATTTTCTTGCAATTATACTTGCTAAATTAATTAGCAATGTTAGAAGTGTTGGGGAAGTAAATAATAATTAGAATATTTTTAGAGCAACACTGCCAAATTTTTATGCCACGTTTCTCTATTATCGTATAATATAGTATGCAGAATAGTTTTATTCTTCCTTGATACATGTCAGCACTTTCATTACAGTTATATTAGTATGAGTTATGTTTATGTATCATTCCTACTACACAAACCACAGGCGTTATACATCGTAGGGTTAGGAAACATGGCAATAGTGTAGGGAGGGGGTGACTCCACCCAAACCCTATGTTACGAGGAGGAACACTATAGTCTACCAAGTTCTTGTGCAGTATTTGCATCATCAGCATTCAGCAAATTAGAGATATTCCATCCATCACCATTCAATACCAGCGCCATCCCTCTCTCCATTACTCGTGTTTTTACTTCTCTCATCACCCCATCCATATATATATATATATATATATATATATATATATATATATATATATATATATATATATATATATTTATATATGAGCCTCTGTGGTAGAGTGTGCGTTTTGTACGCTGGTGAGCGCGGGTTCGCCTCCCGCCAGAGTTGTAAAATCTTTGGGAAACGTTCACCAAGCCACTTGCTACTTTGGCGGACACAAGGGGTGCTGTGGTTGAACCAGTGTCGCATACTAGTACGCTTGCACCTAATCGGCCTAAGGCGGGCCGATTACACTTGGTTCACAGACTGCACACACATCCAAAGCCACTACAACACTACAATCACACTCACAAGCACTTCTCACCCTACATACAGTCTCTACCAGACAGCCTAAGCCACTGGGTAGAGATACATTGGCTGTATCGTCCCTGCTTCTGTAGGGATAGGCCGGTCCTGCAGTGGACCTCAACGGATGATGATGATGATATATATATATATATATATATATATATATATATATATATATATATATATATATATATATATATATATATAATATTTTAAACAACGTTGGGGACATCAAACATCCTTGCCTCATACCCACACCGATCGTGAACCATTCACTTAGATGCCCATTTGCCCTTACACATGCTTCACTATCATTATAAAATCTCTTGGCCGTACCTAGCAGCTTGCCATCTACTCTGTACATGCGCAAAACCTTCCACAATCCTTCTCTCTCTACTGTGTCGTATGCTTTTTCCAGATCCATGAAAGCCATGAACACCTTATGGTCCTTCTCACCAGCCTTGTCCACTATCTGTTGCACTGCAAATATTTTATTCACACATCTGCTGCCACTACTAAAGCCACCCTGTTCATCACACACTAGGACTTCTGATATCTCTCTTACTTTCTGCTCAATAAACTTATACCACGACAATTCTTTCACTCACTTCGCTCACCTTTATTTTTGCACAGGGCTACAATCACAGAGTTTTTCCACGCTGCTGGCACAGTTTCGCTCATCCATGCCTTCTTACATATCACCTATAAGCACTTCATTCCGCTCTCTCCACTGCACTGAATCATCTCTGCATACACCTCATCAACCCCAGCTGCTTTCCCATTTTTCAGCCGCGTCAGAGTATTCCTCACCTGTGAGTGTGTCACGTTTTCCAGGCACTGCATAAGCTTCTCTGCACACTCCCAAAACCAATTATGTTTACAGCCGCTGTAATAATGATAATAATAATAATAATAATAATAATAATAAACTGTTCATTGGATAAAAGGCAGCCAAAGGCTGAAAATACAGGATGAATAATAGGAAGAGTATTTGAAAAGTACTGTAGTTACACACTTCAACACATAAAGTTATTAAAAGTTAATAGTTTAATCATAGTCAGATTCAGAAATTGTTGAAAGCTATTATTGAAAGCAAGTTCTCTTTACAAATATGTTAACACTTAGGACGAAGAGAAATCACACATACAATATTAATGATTGTTTAAATTTCTGACGAGTGGGAATCGGGTGAGAGAATGGGAATACGGTTTAGGAATATGTGCGGGAGTTAATGAGAATGATAGGAGAAGAAGTGGAAGGAGAATATAAGAGAGTATGGAACAGTGGGTGCAAGGATTGTATGGGTGAGGATGAAAGTAGGTATACAAGCTTGGGCGATTGTATGTGCGTATGTGCCGACAGAGGACCGAGTACCAAAAGTGAAAGATGAGTTTTGGGCAAGTGTAAAAGCATGGATGGACAAGTTTGAGAGGAGGGAGAGAGTGTTTTTGACTGGAGACATGAATGGTAATGTTGGGAATGTACGAGTGGATGGAGTGGTTGGTCAGTGGGGTGTGCCAGCTGAAGCAGATGGGAATGGTAGTGCTTTGGTGGACATCTGTGCTGGTATGGGGTTGGCATCAACCAACACCTTCTTCCGGCATAAGATGATCCACAGGTATACATGGAGAGTCATAAGGAGGATGGACGGTGAACTTGTTGAACGAAAGGCAATGATAGATTACGTGTGTGTGGATGAGCGAATGAGATGACAAGTGTTGGATGTAAGAATGTGGAGAGGGTGGGGGAATGGAATCTCGGACGCTGTGGTGGGGCAGGCGGGATAACCAGGGGATTCTCCCACACTATAGTGTTCCTCCTCGTAACATAGGGTTTGGGTGGAGTCACCCCCTCCCTACACTATTGCCATGTTTCCTAACCCTACGATGTATAACGCCTGTGGTTTGTGTAGTAGGAATGATACATAAACATAACTCATACTAATATAACTGTAATGAAAGTGCTGACATGTATCAAGGAAGAATAAAACTATTCTGCATACTATATTATACGATAATAGAGAAACGTGGCATAAAAATTTGGCAGTGTTGCTCTAAAAATATTCTAATTATTATTTACTTCCCCAACACTTCTAACATTGCTAATTAATTTAGCAAGTATAATTGCAAGAAAATTTGAAGGGATAAAAGTGGGAAGAGGCGATCCTTTCATAATTAAAATAAATATATCAAACAGCTCTGGGGTGGCAGCACTCACGCGACACGTGTTTGTGTGTACGCTGTGGGAGGTCACCAACCCCCTACAGGATTTAGGCCTATTGGGGAAACCTCTATAAAAAACGCGCCGTGTCTTTTACCTCAAGGGTGGTGCGGAAATAAAGTCAAAATTATAATCCATACATAAAAATGGAAGTAAAAAACCATGGATGACACATAACAAAATCTAGCGAGAGAGAGAGAGAGAGAGAGAGAGAGAGAGAGAGAGAGAGAGAGAGAGAGAGAGAGAGAGAGAGAGAGAGAGAGAGAGAGAAATAATAATAATAATAATAAAACTTTATTTCCACTAAACAGTGGGTATTCTTATACATTATACAGTAGTACAGCATACAGTATGAAAGTTCTATACACAATATAATACAAGTTGATACATATGGTGGAGAATAGTGACAGAGAGGTAAATGGTTTAAAAGGTGTGGGGACACTTAGGTTAAAAATAGATCAATTAAGGGATTTAGGAACGAAGGCAGTGGGAAGGATTAAGACAGATGGGATTGTAAGATTAGGGAGTTTGAGCAATAGGGTAGAATGTATGCTCTCAATAAAAGTATAGCAATTATCAACGGCTAATTATTATACAGGTGTTGATGGTGGGGGTCTATATTTATAGGAGGTGTTGGTGGTGGAGGTATAGCGGGTGTTGTTGATGGGGGTGTTGTTGGGGGTAGGGGTATAGGGGGTGTTGGTGGCAGGGGTATAGGGGGTATTAGAAAAACGGAGATCACAAGAGGGAAACAGTGTCAAGGTCATCGCTGATGGAGAGGTCAGCTCGGAAACGTGGCAACAGTGCAGGGAGGGGGTGACTCCACCAAAACCCTACGTTTCGATCTGTCAGACTATAGCCATATCCACATGTCACCGACCATCGGCCACCGCTGGAGCCCCGCTCCATGATCCTTACCCTGTGTCTCTGGCTTTCTCTTTCTCTCTCGGTTTCTATATAAACTGGTGTATTTCCGAAACTAATTATGAAATTATTATGACTTTTGTTCCACACCACCACTGAGGTAAAAATCAAGGAGAGTTTTCTGTATAAAGGTTTCCCCCTCCTCCTAAATGTGGCATATGAGCGGGGGAGTGCGGCTTTGCCGATACCTCCGCCTGACCTATAATTATACACTCGCCAGAACTGACCTGCCCTCAGACAAGTACAGTCTCGCTATGGATCGTTCTCCTGTTTCAAGCTCGCCATATGGCCACCTTCACAGCCAAGCTAAGGCTGTTATCTACAACGTAAGCAGGTTCTTCTTAGAAGAAAAGGAAAATGGAGCACCTTTAATGCCACTCTCAAAAGCAGTTGCACGCACAGCTATGGCCACCAAGACAAGCGAATCAACAGTCAGAAGAATTTGTTCTTCATCTCAAGCTGCACCACAGAAACCCACGTTCACCTCACCAAAGAGGAAGATTCGTGCTGAACCTGTTACAGGTTTTGATGACTTTGACAAGTGTGTATTGAGAAGAACTGTCTTGGGGTTTTATGAGAGGAAAGAAATTCCAACTGTGTACAAAATAAAAGAAGAGCTCAGTGAAAAAATCGGCTACTGTGGTAGCGAAACTTCCCTTCGCAAGGTCCTGCTCAAAACAGGATTCAGATTTGCAAAGGTTGATGGCCGAAGATTCCTTATGGAAAGAACTGATGTCGCTGCAGCTCGGTCAAGATTTTTAAGAGAAATGCGGCAGCTTAAACAGTCCGGCCACACCTTTGTTTACCTTGATGAAACTTGGGTGAACCAAAACTACACAGTTGGAAAGTGCTCGACTGATACTTCATCTCAAGGAGCAACAGGAGTTAAGCCGCCCACAGGAAAAGGAGCACGACTGATTATTCTCCATGCTGGAACAGCAGACGGTTTCATCAATAATGGTGAGCTGGTGTTTCAAGCAAAAAATGATGGTGATTACCACCATCAGATGAATGCTACAGTTTTTGAAGAATGGTTCCGTATGCAGCTGCTACCCAACATTCCACCAAACTCAGTCATTGTGATGGATAATGCATCGTACCATAGCAGACAAGTGGAGAAATTGCCTACATCTTCATGGAGAAAAGCCGACATCAAGAACTGGCTGATGCAAAAGGGAGTTGCAGTCAGTGATGCTTTGTCAAAAGCTGAGTTATATGAGCTGACAAAGACTTACCGTACGGACACGAAAAGATATGTGACAGATACAATTGCTATAGAAGCAGGCCATCGCGTCGTGAGATTACCACCGTACCACTGCCAATATAATCCCATAGAGCTGATCTGGGCTCAAGTGAAGTGCTACATAGCGAAAAGGAACAGCTTTAAAATGGTTGACCTCAAACCTCTGGTTACAGAAGCCATAAGTGCCGTCACCCCAGAAAACTGGAAACAAGCAGTCAGACATGCCGAAGAACTTCAGGAACACGACACGAAGCAAGACAGAGCAATTGAAATGTATGTGGATTCATTCATCATACACATTTCAGAAAGCTCCGATGAATTCTCCGATGAATTTTCGGACTAAATATCAGAGAGAGGATTATGCCTCATGGGGAAACCTCTATAAAAAAAACGCGCCTAGACTTTTACCTCAATGGTGGTGTGGAAAAAAAGCCAAAATAATTTCGGAAATACACTACTTTTCAGAGAGAGAGAGAGAAAAAAATACGTGTGTGTGTGTGTGTGTGTGTGTGTGTGTGTGTGTGTGTGTGTTGCTACCTCTATCTATCTATCTATCTATCTATCTATCTACCTACCTACCTACTTCCCTACCTACCAACTTACCTACCTACCTTCCTACCTACCTACCTACCTACTTTTCAGAGAGAGAGAGAAAAAATTCGGAAGTACACTATTTATCAGAGAGAGAGAGAGAGAGAGAGAGAGAGTGCGAGTAAGGGGCGAGGATGGAGAGCGGGCTGGTGACATGTGGAGACGTGGCAGGACTGGGGGAATCCCGGTCAAGCCCCTGACCACACCCTGGCGTTCATTTCTCGCTGCGGCCACTTTATAGTGATGGCCAAGGTAAGGCTGGAAGAAAATGGGTTAAGAGGGAAAACAGGAAGAAACAGCTCCTGTGAGAAGAGTGGAGAAGTTGAGATAGTGAGAAAATGGCAGAGTATAAGAGCATGGTGGAAGAAAGATTGGGAAAGTAGGAGTTAGAGCACATGGAAAGGGTGGAAGACGTATACAAGATATTCACGGAAGAGATAGGCGCAGCGTGCGAGGTGGTTTGTGGAGTGAGAAGGAGATGCAGGAGTGTGCGAGGGACAGCATGGTGGAATGATGTGGTGAAACGAGCTGTGGAACAAAGGAAGAAGGCATATAAAGACTGGCTAGAGAGTATACAGTAGGTAGGGGAGAAGATGAAAGAGAGAAGAGAGAGGTATATATGTGAGCAGGAGAAGGGAGGTGAAGAGATTGGTGAAGGAGTGTAAGATGAGAGTGGATGAAGAGTTTTGGAGGAATCTGAGTGTGAAATGGGAGGAGAGTAAGAAATAGTTTTGGAAGGAGGTAAAGAAAGTAAGACAGGGTGAAAGGGGAAACAGTAGGGGAGTGAAAGATAGGAATAATAGATGCTTGGTGGAGAAGAGAGAGAAAATGAGGAGATGGAAGGAGCACTTTGGGGATTTGTTGAATGTAGAGAGCGAGAGCAGAGCGAGTATAAGTGGCTGTGGAATGACTGGGAGAAGAAGAGATGAGAGGAGGGTGGAAGAGATCAGTAGGGCAAAAGTAGTTGAAGCAATGAAGAAGATCAAGATGGGAAAGGCCCCAGGAATTGATGGGATGCGTAGTGAAATGCTGAAGTATGGGGGTGGGATTGTTGTGGAGTGGATATGGAAGTTGTGTAGATTGGCTTGTGAAGAGGGAAGGGTTCCAGAGGCCTGGAAATCAGGTATAATTGTTCATTATACAAAGGAAAAGGGGAGAGAAAAGTATGTGGTAACTATAGGGGCATTTGCCTTCTTAGTGTGGTTGGAAAATATATGATAGAATACTTAATGATGGGGTTAGGCATATAAGAGAGGAGCTAGTTGGAGAAGAACAAGGGGGATTTAGGAAGGGAAAAGCGTGTGTAGATCAGATATTTGTTCTAAGATGTTTAGTGGAGAAGTATCTAGAGAAGGGAAGGAAAGTGTATGCTGCCTTCATGGACTTGGAGAAAGCATATGACGGAGTAGATAGGCTAGGTCTGTGGAAGGTTTTAAGAATATAATTTATGGAGTGGATGGGAAATTGCTGAGTGCTGTGAAGAGTATGTACGAGGGAGGTAGGGCTACGGTGCGGGTGGATGGTGAGCTGAGTGAGTTCTTTGATCTAAATGTGGGACTGAAACAGGGATGTGTGATGTCTCCATGGCTGTTTAATATATTCATGGATGGGGTTGTAAAGGAGGTGCAAGGTAGGGCAGTGGATGTGGGGGTGGCTCTAGTGAATGAGGGTGAGGTGTGAAAGATTCCGGTGTTGCTGTTTGCTGATGATACAATATTGTTGAGTGAAGATAAATGGGAGTTGCACGGTTTGGTAAATGAATGAGGGACAGTGTGTAAGAAGGGGAATCTGAAAGTTAACGTAAACAAGAGTAAATTTATGGTGTTTGAGAGGAATGAAGTCACAGAATGCACAGTGAGGTTGATGGTGAAGATATGAAGAATGTGAGTGCATTCAAGTACTTGGGTAGTGTGATGAGGAAGGATGGAAGTTTTGGGGATGAAGTATTTGAAAGGATACAGCAGGGAAGGAAGGTTGTTGGTTCACTGAAAACAGTGATGAGAAATAGAGAGGTGAGTATTGAAGTCAAGAAGTCACTGCATGATAGTATTGTGATCCCTACCCTGACGTATGGAAGTGAGGCGTGGACCTTGCTAGAGGGCAACAAGTCAAGAGTGAGAGCAATGGAAATAGTTACCTGAGAGGAGCATGTGGAGTTACATGGACGGACAGTTTGGCGAAAGAAGTGAAAGAACGTTGTGGGGTGGATGTGGATGTGGTTGAGAAGATAAGGAGAAATACACTGAGGTGGTTTGGACATGTGGAGAGAATGGAGAATGAGAGACTGACTAACAGGATGTATGAAGGTGAAGTGGAGGGAGGGAGAGGGAGGGGAAGACCAAGGACGAGGTGGAGGGATGGAGCTGAGAGGTATATGAGGGAGGGGGGAGTGAGTTGGGGGGAGGGCAGTCAAATGGTGGGAATGGTGGGTGACAGAGCGACTTGGAGGCGTTTTGTCTGCGGCCACCCTTTGCAGGATTTGGGCGTCGGGCTATAGGTAGATAGATAGATAGATAGACTTTTGTAAATAATATTGTTCTTTTATTATAGGTAAAAATGGGTCTGATAACATAGGAGGCGTACATCTCCCAGCCTCCCCCCTTCCCAAAATCCGTGGCTGCTTGAAGTGGTGCGTAGTATACAATGAAGTGTTCCAGGGTTTTTATGTGTAGCTTACATGGAGGGATTTTTTTTAAATGCAAGAAAGAAGGAACCAAAGGCCAGTGCCTGCAAAACGTTCCTTTCAAGAAAAAACAAAAACAGTACAAAAGAGAGCCAGATTCAAGATCCGTTCATTTCGACATGCCTGGACACACTGCATTTGAAAGTCTGGAGATCATAGGAAGTAGGAAATACAGACAGAAGGAGACAGTTCCAGAGTTGACATGTTGCATAAATCAAGGACTGGGAGTAACGGTTAACTCTTGCATTAGAGAGTTGAACAGAAAAGGGATGAGAATTTGTTGCTAGACGGGTGCTATGCACCCGTCGTAGAGGTGGAGGG
Source organism: Coenobita brevimanus (assembly GCF_032717465.1). NCBI lineage: Eukaryota > Metazoa > Arthropoda > Malacostraca > Decapoda > Coenobitidae > Coenobita > Coenobita brevimanus. The sequence continues at coordinate 13,648,964 of NC_136992.1, read as the reverse complement.
ATGCAAGCAGACAGTTCAGAGGAGCAGTGACCATTGAAGTAGCGATAGAAAAGATATAAAGATCCAATAGTGCGGCAAAGAGACAGAGGTTGAAGGGAGCCAGTAAGAGGACGAGAGTTAATGAGATGAAAAGCCTTAGACTCCACCCTATTGAGAAGAGCTGTATGTGGGGAGCCTCTCCACACATGAGAGTTGTACTCTAAACAGGGGCGAATAAAACCCGTGTATAAAGTCAACAACTGTGCAGGGGTAAAGAAGGTATGGAGTCGGCTTAGCACACCTAATCTCTTGGAAGCAGGTTTTACAAGAGTTGCAATATGATCTTTCCAAGATAAGTCCAAAGTGAATGAAAGCCCAAGCATGTTCAAGGATGATGCAGGATTGAGCTGGATATTATTAACCCATCACGTCCCGAGCACTTTCGCACCTCCGACACCCCCGAGTCCCGACCATTTTTGGATTTTTTTTTTTTTAAACTAAAACCTCCGCTTTTGGTGAGAAACATCGAAAATTCATAGAGAAATCGCTCACCTGAGGTTTAAAATACTCGAGACAGGTAGGAGTACCTCCTTACCTTACAAGGTTTTCTATCAGGCTGGCTGCAAAGCAAGCGAGTTCTATGGGAGGATAACTATTCCACATCACTCATAAACGGTATTTATTTATTTATTGGGTACGAATTTATATGTAGTACGAGAGTATATTGGTTTTCAAACAGTAATATAGGCATTATAAGCATTGTTTCACTCACTAACTCATCACCATTCCTGACCTTCTTTTGCCACATTACTTGATCATCATTTCTGACGGTTTCTTCCTCTAATGCTATGTAAACTTTGTCCTCCACATTGTCATCGATTGGGGAATCACCCTGGCCCTGAATGTCTTTATTGGCCAGGTCACTGGTAACAGGTGAATTGCCGAGACAATGGGGGGGGGAGGTTATGCGGTGTAAGGCATTGTCCCTGCTTGGCATCTTGTAGAGGAATAGAAGAAGGTGTCCCGTGTATACGTACGAAAAATCATGCGCGAAAATTGAAAATTGTGCAAATTAGGGACCTTGCAATTGCACAATGTACCAGTATGTCAACGGGACTGACAAATGCAAAATGTTGCAACGTACCCATACGTCGACGGGACGTTTCGGGTTAAACATTGGTGGGTACTCATGTGGAAGATTGTGTCGGGTTGATAGGTGTCAGAACTGAGTTTTTGATGCATTAAAAACAGCAAGATTATTTTTACCCCAGTCAGAGATACAAGCCAAGTCAGATATTAGGTGTTCCATAGCTTCATCCCTTGTTTGTTGAAGTAACTGCAGATATGGGCGTTGCGGGAACCGAATGGAAAGGTGAAGGGTGGAATCATCAGCGTTCGAGTGGGTAAGGTTAGATGTACAGCTTAGAATTTCATTGATGAATAATAGGAAGAGAGTTGGTGATAGGACAGAGCCCTGAGAAACACCACTGTTGATAGATCTAGTAGAAGAACGATGGCCGTCTACAACAGCGGCTATAGAACGACCAAAAAGGAAGCTATAAATGAAGGCACAGATAGAAGGATAGAAACAGTAAGAGGGCAGTCTGGAAATTAAAGATTTATGCCAGACTCGACTGAAAATCTTTGAGACGTCAAGTGCAATGACAAAGCTTTCGCCAAATTCCCGAAATGAGGATGACCAGGAGTCTGAAAGGTAAGTGAGAAGATCGCCAGTGGAGCGTCCCTGATGGAACCCATACTGATGATCAGAAAGAAGGTTGTGATAGGAAAGATGCTTTAAAATTTTTCTGTTAAGAATTGACTCGAAAACTTTCGAGACACAGGATGTTAAAGCAATTGGACGATAGTTAGAGAGTTGGGAGCGGTCACCCTTCTTTGGGACTGGCCGAATGAGAGCAAAGCTCCAGAAAGAAGGAAAGGTACTAGTTGAGAGACAAAGGCCAAAGAGATTATTTAGGCAGGGAGTAAGCACTAAAGCACAGTTCTTGCGGTCAACAGGAGGGACTCCATGAGGCCCATATGCCTTGTTAGTATTAAGGCCAATCATGGCAGAAAATACATCAGCTGAAGAAATTTTAATGTCAGCCATGAGAATTCTGAGGGGGAAGTGATGGAGGAACAGCACCGGAATCGTCTAAGGTGGAATCGGAGGAGAAAATCTGAGTGAAGAGGTCTGCTTTATCAGTAGAAGAAATAGCTACAGAGTCATCAGAAGAGAAAACAGGATGGAAGGTTGATGAGGTAAACTTGTTAGAAAGGTTTTTGGCAACGTGCCACAAGGAGCGGGAAGAATTCGAGTTGGAGAGTTAAGAGCATTTAGTACAGATGAAATTATTTTAGCAGACCGAAGAACAGACTTAGCACAATTCCAGGCAGAAACATAACGAAGGTGTGATTCAGGGGTGTGTTGGCTCTGGTACCTTTTATAGGCCCTCCTTGTTGTGGACAGCATTTGAACAAGTGTGATTAAACCAAGGCTTTCTTGCATTAGTCAAAGGATGTGAGAAGGGAATGTATGCTTCCATGCCTGAGAGAATGACCTCCGTAATGCGCAAGGGACACTCAGATGGCTCCCGGCCATGGAAGCAACAATCATTCCAAGGAAAATCAAAGAAGTACTGCCTGATGGCCTCCCAATCTGCAGCTCCAAAATACCACAGATGACGTTTCTTTGGAGGGTCCACAGGCCGTACCTGACCGATAGGACAGGTTAAGGTAATAAGGTTGTGATCGGAGGAGCCGAATGGAGAGGAAAGATTAACAGTGTAAGCAGAAGGATTAGTTGTAAGGAAGAGGTCAAGTATGTTGGAGCTCTCTTCAAGGCGGTCAGGGATACGAGTAGGGTGCTGTACAAGCTGCTCTGGGTCATTGAGGATAGAAAAGATGTAGGCTTGTTCACCAGGTTGATCAGTGAAAGGAGAGCAGAGCCAAAGGTGGTTGTGAACATTGAAATATCCTAGAATGAGGATTTCAGAGAAAGGAGAAATGGATAGAATGTGTTCCATCATGGAGGTAAGATAATTGAAGAACTTTTCATTGTCAGTAGAATTAGGAGACAAGCAAACAACACAGATATGTTCACTCAGAGAATGACAAGAAAGCCCAAGCCAGAGAGCAGAGAATTCAGAAGAATCAAGTTCATGCACACGAGAGCCAGATAAGTCGTTGCGTACATATACACAACAGCCACCTTTGGCTTGGAAATGAGTATAGAGAAAGTAGGAGGAAACAGAAAAGGGTTTGCTGTCAGTTGCCTCAGACAGCTTTGTCTCTGTCAAGAAGCGAAGGTAAGGTTTAGAGGAGAAGAGGTTGTGTTCGACAGAGAGAAAGTTAGAGGAAAGGCCGCAAATGTTGTAGAAACGAAGAAGTGAGTCAGACAGTGGTTCCAGACATCTCTCAGAGTCGTCACCGGGTGAGGGGCAGATGGTGGGGGAATTTATGGTCTCCCCCGCTGGGGACTCCGAGGCCTGATTTACTAATGCCATTTTTATTCTTTTTTTTATTGAGTTTGATAACATACAGGTGTCTTCATTTGTGTATACATTTCTTCAGTTTAATAACAAGGTATTTGTCCTGACTTTAGACTAGTTCTGATACAAATGTATCGTCATATAATTTTTCTTTTCCTTTTGCATTCGTTTTATTTACTTATAAAGATGTATTGTTATATTATTATTTAGTTCTGGTGTCCACACATCTATAGCTTATACAGTTTAGTGATTGTGTCGTGTGCTTGTGCTTTGCTTGAACTATGTAGTTTTTTGTGTTCATATGCAAGTCTGTCAGGTTCTTTTTGACAACTTTTGTTAAGTTTTCCTTTGGGTTTTTCAACAAGTCAAGCATGAGTTCTCTTGTGAGGTAATTCCCTTTTAAAGAGCATGTAAACAACCATCACCTTCATTTTTATTTTTATTTTTTTGTAATGCAAGGAAGAAAGAACCAAAGGCCAGGAGCCTGGAAACCATTCATTCCAAAAAAAAAAAAAAGCAAAAACAGTAAAAAAGAGAGCCAAATTCAAGTTCCGTTCATTGCTAGATGCCTGGATACACTGCTTTTTAAAGACTAGAGATCATAGGAAGTAGGAAATACAGACAGAGACAGTTCCAGAGTTGACCTGTTGCATAAATGGAGGACTGGGAGTAACGGTTAACTCTTGTATTAGAGAGTTGGACAGAAAAGGGATGAGTTGCTAGACGGATTCTAAGCGACTGTCGTAGAGGTGGAAGGATGGAAGCAGACAGTTCAGAGGAGCAGTGACCATTGAAGTAGTAATTGAAAAGAGATAAAGATGCAACAGCGCGACGAAAAGACAGAGCTTGAAGGGACCCAGTAAGAGAAGGAGAGTTAATGAGACAAAAAGCCTTTGACTCCACCCTTTTGAGAAGAGCTGTATTTGGGGAGCCTCCCCACACATGAGAGTTGAATTCTACACAGGGGCGAATAAAACCCGTGTATAAAGTCAACAACTGTGCAGGGGTAAAGAAAGTACGGAGTCGGCTTAGCACACCTAGCCTTTTGGAAGCAGATTTTACAAGAGATGTAATTGATCTTTCCAAATTAAGTCCCGAGAGAATGAAAGCCCAAGTATGTTTAAAGTTGATGCAGGACTGAACTGGATATTGTTAAAAATTAGAGGGTACTCCTGTGGAAGATTTTATCGAGTTGATAGCTGTCAGAACTGTCTTTGTTGCATTAAAAACGACAAGACTACTTTTACTCCAGTCGGAGATACGAGCAAAGTCAGACATTAGGTGTGCCATAGCTTCATCCCTTGTTTGTTGAAGTAACTGCTGAGATGGACGTTGCGGGAACTGAATGGAAAGGTGAAGGGTGGAATCATCAGCGTATGAGTGGATAGGGTTAGATGTACAGCTTAGAAGGTCATTGATGAATAAAAGGAAGAGAGTTGGTGATAGGACACAGTCCTGAGAAACACCACTGCTGATAGATATAGGAGAAGAACGATGGCCGTTTATAACAGCGGCTATAGAACGACCAGAAAGGAAGCTATAGATGAAGGCACAGATAGAAGGATAGAAACCGTAAGAGGGCAGTCTGGAAATTAAAGATTTATGCCAGACTCGATCGAAAGCCTTTAAGATGTCAAGTGCAATGGCAATGCTTTCACCAAAGTCCCGAAATGAGGATGACCAGGAGTCTGAAAGGTAGGTGAGAAGATCGCCAGTAGAGCGTCCCTGACGGAACCCATACTGATGATCAGAAAGAAGGTTGTGATAAGAAAGATGCTTTAAAAATTTTCTGTTTAGAATTGACTCGAAAGCTTTTGAGACACAGGATGTTAAAACAATTGGTCGATAGTTAGAGGGTTGGGAATGGTCACCCTTCCTTGGGACAGGCTGAATGAGAGCAAACTTCCAGCAGAAAGGAAGGTTACAAGTTGATAGACAAAGGCGAAAGACTTTACCTGGGCAGGGTGTAAGCACAGAAGCACAGTTCTTGAGGACAACAGGAGGGACTTCATCAGGCCCATTTGCCTTGTTAGTATTGAGGCCAGTGATGGCAGAAAATACATCAGTTGAAGAAATTTTAATGTCATCCATGAGAAAGTCAGAGGGGAAAGTGATGGAGGAACAGCAACGGCATTGTCCAAGGTGGAATGGGAGGAGAAAGTCTGAGTGAAGAGGTTTGCTTTATCAGTAGAATAAACAGCTACAGAGCCATCAGAGTAGATACGAAGAGGGAAGGATGATGAGGGAAAGATGTTAGAAAGTTTTTTGGCAAGGTGCCAGAAGGAGCGGGAATAAATCGAGTTGGGGAGTTGAAAGAATTTACTACGGCTGAAATTATTTTTAGCAGAGCGAAAAATAGACTTAGCACGATGATTCAGGGGTGCGTTTGCTCCGGTACCTTTTGTGGGCCTTCTCCTTCTTGTGGACAGCATTAGGACAAGTGTGATTAAACCAAGGCCCTATTTTTTTTTTTTTTCATTGACCAAAGGATATGAGAAAGGAATATATGCCTCCATGTCCAAGAGAATAATCTCCGTAATGAGCAACGCACACCCAGATGACGCCCGGTCATGGAAGCAATAATCATTCCATGGAAAACCAAAGGAAGTACTGCCTTGTGCTTCATTGTTATATCCCTTGTGGTTCACTGTTATATCCCTTGTGCTTCATTGTTATATCCCTTGTGCTTCATTGTTATATCCCTTGTGCTTCATTGTTATATCCCTTGTGCTTCATTGTTATATCCCTTGTGCTTCATTGTTATATCCCTTGTGCTTCATTGTTATATCCCTTGTGAGGTGGGATGAAGCACCTAATTAATTGTCTCTACGGTGGGTACAAACTGAGGTGTATTTTGCTGCAATAAAAACAAGTCTATTGGCTTTATTTTCACACGCCGGGATTTTCTCTATACGTGTTTTACTCTAACTTGGCCCAGATGATCGTCCTCTTGCAGCTTATTACACATAGCTCAGTGGCAGAAAAAGTGATATGGCTCTACATCCCTTCCATAGCACTTCTTCATGACTAGCAATATAGTTCAGTGTTAATCCACTGTTACAACTCTGCATTCAGGATGGAGGGATGGCAGTTTTAGATCAATGACGAATACAAAGAATATAGTTAACTTTTGTACACAATGCCACGTCATTTCCCGGCATTATGGACGAGAATGCTATGCTCTGACTTGTTTTTTATCATCTTCGCTTCAACACTACAACCCTGACGTCATCATCCTCGCTACAACACTACAACCCTGACGTCATCATCCTCGCTACGACACTACAACCCTGACGTCATCATCCTCGCTACAACAATACAACCCTGACGTCATCATCCTCGCTACAACAATACAACCCTGACGTCATCATCCACGCTACAACAATACAACCCTGACGTCATCATCCTCGCTACAACACTACAACCCTGACGTCATCATCCTCGCTACAACAATACAACCCTGACGTCATCATCCTCGCTACAACACTACAACCCTGACGTCATCATCCTCGCTACAACAATACAACCCTGACGTCATCATCCTCGCTACAACAATACAACCCTGACGTCATCATCCTCGCTACAACACAACCCTAACGTCATGATAAACATTTCCTACAACCCCGACTTAGTGTTCAAGTTGTGAGAGTAGGCCAGTTCCGTCAAATGAAGACAAACTGCCAATACCAAACTCAGTAACTCAAAGGAGACCCAAGCCTTGCCTAACTAACAAGGAATAGAATTTGATATCTCGTGTCTACTTGGTAAAGAAGCAAATTAAGACAAAACAGTGCACTGCTAATGGAAGAATGGTCATTTCTGAATACATCAGCACCACTTTCCTCAAGGTTTTGTATTGAGCTTCTTCACCAGCTAGACCAAATGAAATAATATTACTGTAGGTTAGTTAGGCTGGGCTTGGGTCTGGACCTGTTATATTATTATAGTTCATACTAAATTTGGTTAGTTTCCTTAAGGTAGATTTGGGCTGCTCTTTCCTTCCCCCACCCCCCTCAGCAGTTGTTTTCATTGATTTTTGATGCGTCACTTTTTGCCAGGTTTAAAACAATGTCCCTTGAAACCTAACGTATTATAAGAATTGCCATACAAATTACCTGATATTGATTATTAGGATGGTTTTACGGATAAACAAGTAATTAATTACCGCCCTTCAACTGCACCATGTTGTAGCAAATTGATAACATTTTGCTACTTACCGCCCTGCAAAACATCACCGCAGTGATGAAGCCACATCAATTTTTATGTAAATGATCTCATTTCCAGAAAATGATCATGGACTTGACCTTTACCTATGCCAATAATTGTAACATTAAGCAATATTTCCACCTGTCTGGTGTCACAGAAATATTGCTTTTGACTTAGGATGAAAGTAAACAAGACATTGGTACGTTAGTGTATTACACTTCTGGGGACAGTTCTCTCGTTACATATATTTCTTAGTCTGCAGTTTTCCTAATGGCTTATATTTTATCCTTATACATTTTTTTTTCACAACAATACATTAAAAAGGCATAATTTTTCAAATTAAATGAATGAGTGAAACATTTTTTGTTACGAGTCCGGGATGACTACATATATCCGTCGCGGCGGGATTGTCGCCATTCCTCACAGAGACACTGAGGAAATCGGACGAAGGTTAGGGTCGTCTTTGTTTAGGTTAGTTTTACTTAGTATCATTTCGTCAGAATGATTCCCGAGGTTGACATTTTGCTCGAATACTACCCTGTATTGCAAAATGTGAGCACACTGCTGATGGGAGACATAACTTAGCTGTTGGAAAAGAGTGGGTACGGGAAGAGATGGCGTATTGTGAAAAGCGATGAGTTGTATTCTTTCGTTTTGGAGTCTGGGAGCGGAGCTATTCTGTTTTGTACTGGCCAAACAGAGCAGGACTGGGCACCTGGCATGGTGGGGAGCCGGCTAAAAGAGGAAGGTTTGCACATATACACATTGTGGCGAGGCCGAGATGGAGATTTGGTATACTTCAACTCGGCAGTTACCTCCAGAGGCCCGCCACAGGCAGTGAGTTTAGCGTATGCAAGGATGGGGCGGCCACGGATGACTATGTTGAAGGAACGTTGGCAGGGTTATGGCACAAGATCCTGCACCTATCACACAATGGCATTTATAAAGTACGCATCCACTCACTTGGCAGTCCCATCAAAGCTGTTACTGACGCTGTATAAGGGCGTTATGGGTGGATGCAGGGACGTGAAAGCTGTTAGGACAGTAAACAAGATGCTGTCGGCGGTAAACATGCCCCTAAAGAAGTATAAGCCAAACGACCCCACCTCACATCGGTTATATCTGCACTTTCCTAAACCACACAATGGCCACCACAGATCCCACGCCACCCAGGCCAAACCCACCGCCACCCGACGGTTCTTTATGCCTCTTGGGTTTGGACATCTGGCTTCCTGGGCCATGTTAACTTACGGTACCTGAATCAGGCCATCGCCGCTGCACTGGACTAAGCAATGTAACACTGGCTTCCTGGGGTATGTTAACTTACGGTACCTGAATGAGGCCATCGCCGCTGCACTGGACTAAGCAATGTAACACTGGCTTCCTGGGTCATGTTAACTTACGGTACCTGAATCAGGCCAACGCCGCTGCACTGGACTAAGCAATGTAACACTGGCTTCCTGGGGTATGTTAACTTACGGTACCTGAATCAGGCCATCGCCGCTGGACTGTGTTATGCAAGTTAACAGGCCTTTTCTATCCCAGTCTGAAAGACGATCCAGTTAATATCCCTCGTCTTTGAAAGGGAAACACTTGAGGAGTGAATTAATTCAGTTATAATATTTGCCATAACTTATGACTTACCAAACCTTCAACTTTAACAATCAGCCTGGTCCTGTAGGAACAAAATGCCACAGATTTAAGTTCTTTGTCCCGACTGCACTGCAGAAACTGAGGCAGGTAAACGATTCTTGTGTCTTTCGCCTTCTGATGTAGTTAACGCTGCATCCTTAATTCAGTTTAAATGATTTCTTCCCCAACTCATTCTTAGTTATTGTATTGTAGAGCTACTGTGTAATGATTATAATAATATCTGCCTATCATACTTCATGCCTGACACCCTCAACTAGTCATCCATCTTAGTCATTGTACAGCTGTTGTGTATTGATTAGTGCAGTAATATCTGCCTATCATACATCATGTCTGACTCCCTCAACCAGTCATCCATCATAGTCGTTGTACAGCTGTTGTGTATTGATTAGTACAATAATATCTCCTTATGATCATGCCTGACACCCTCAACTAGTCAATCACGTAGTTATTCAATTAGTCCACCTTGTCTGGCGTGTCATTTCAGCCAAATGGGCCGCTTGGTCCTTAGCGTGTCGTGTGCTTTTGATTGGTGGCCCAACCAGGTGAGTAAACTGATCCAAACTCTTCATATCTTCATTACCTAAACACAAAAACCCACACTGACACCCCCACCCTGACATTTAGGGGTAGGCGGTGGCTCAATCGGTTGAGTAGTGGCATGCAGTCCTACCGGACCCAGGTTCAAATCCCCGCTGGGGCAGGGAACAGTTTAAGGATTTGAATCTCATAAAAGCAGACTTTACCGAGCTACCAGAAGACCCGCCGACATGTAAAAATTCCCCTGTTAATACCAATACACCAGTCCTGTATGACAGCCTTAGCATGTATTCATTGTGGACGGTGGGTGTTAACGCCGAAGTGGTGACATGTAGAGGTGCATGGTATGTAGGAGGACTACTGGGCCTTGAGTACAGGCTGTGAAGTCTATGCCCAGAGTCGGACACATTAAAAAAAAAAAAAAATCCTTATACTAGCCTAACAAATACAAAATCCCAGACACCGACATCCCCATCCTTATACCAGCCTAACCAACACAAAAACCCACACAAACAACCCCACCATTATACGAGCCTAACCAACACAAAAACCCACACTGGTATCCCCATCCTTATACCAGCCTAACCAACACAAAAACCCACACAAACAACCCCACCATTATACGAGCCTAACCAACACAAAAAGCCACACTGGTATCCCCATCCTTATACCAGCTTAACCATCACCAAAACCCACACTGACATCCCCATCCTTCTACCAGGCCAATCAACACAAACGCTCACACTGGCTCCTTCCGTCCTTATTTGATTTGTTGTAAAATGGTCCTTATTTTTCTGTGGTACTTAATGTTTACTGAAAAATTGAAGAAAAATGTGCAATTTTTATTCTGTATAAGGAATGTAGAAATCTGTTTTTTTGCATAAAGTAGTACGCTGTTTACTATATATATATATATATATATATATATATATATATATATATATTTTAATTAAAAATTATTGTTTGTGCCTTATCAGGGAGTCTCATGTTGGAGCCTCCTGCACTTTTTTTTTTTTTTTTAAATTAAAGAGAACTTGTTACGGTTTTAAAACCGAAAAGGGCGACGAAACTTGTAGTACTCTTCGGAGTCTTTGTAATACTTCTGGCCTTATTTCTTTATACACATAAATAATCTCTCTTATATAAGTGTCTGGTGGTTTAGTGGTTCAGGCGCCCCAGTCGGAGTGACGCCCTTCCATGGGTGTGATCCTGAAGAGGTGAATGAAGGCTTTTTAAACCATGTAATGCACATAAAATAGTAGTTATCTTGGATGACATCATTAAAATCTTATGAGTGAGGGTCGGAAGTTTAATGAAGCACAGAACAAGACGTTAGAAGTAAATATTTGAATCGCATATATATATATATATATATATATATATATATATATATATATATATATATATATATATATAGTTGATTTACTGTTGTTTATTGGTCAGAGGAAAACACTTGCTGTTTAGTACAGGGATGGAGTTGAGAGGTATATGAGGGAGGAGGGGGGTGACTTGGGGGGAGGGTAGTCAAATGGTGACTGACAGCGACTTGGAGGCGTTTTGTCTGCGGCCACCCTTTGCGGGATTAGGGCGTCGGGCAATAGATGGATAGATTTTTACTTAAGCTGTTACCGGTATACTTTTGAGTGGAAGCTTTGTAGGTGCAGTGACTACTTCCTTTGATAATTTTCACTTTTTTGTAACCCTTTGAATGGGCAGTAGAAGGTTGATCTGTTTCTCAGCACATTCAACTTCTTGCTGTGTCCTGGAGATTTGTTACTCGGCGTAAAGAAATTGGTATAACATCTGTCCTGTTGACCATACATCAGGCTATAAACCTGTAGCATATCTGCCCCCGTTGGTTGAAATTCCAACGTTGGTCGACCCATGTTTGTGAGATGTTTGTTGTATGGAATGTGTGTAATGATTTTTTTTTCTCTGATATAAGGACACTAAACAAGGTGCCTACTCCAAATGAGCTCAGCTTGATATAAGTATGTAAACATGTTCTCTTCCATGTATGTAAAGCTCGTTTTGATAAAGGCCAGGTTTATTTTCGCTTTCTTTACTTTCTCTACTAAGTGAAGCTAAACTGTAAATTACTTTGGAATATCACTCCCAAATCACTATTGCTCTGTAATCCACCTGGTACAAAGAGTGTCTGCTAATAATTATAGTTTCTTTACTAATAGTGTTTCCTTGGATTTTTATGGCCAGAATGCATTGTTTTCATTTATCAGTATTAAACTGCAACTGCCGTTAATCACACCAGTTGGCAAGATCGGTTTGAACATTCATCTGGGTCGCTGACGTGTTATTTGCATGGATGTATACACGTGCAGTATGTATGTGTATATACGCATATTCATACATAGATACTTACCTGTATATGTAAATATCCTATCTACATACATTCAGTGAAATATAGCCTGTAGTGTTTTTACTTACTGCGTCACGGAGGCTGTAACTAAAGATATCTATTTGAGTGAATCTTCCATGCTGAATGAAGGCATAGCCATAGAAAGATGGCTATTGCTTATTAGTTGTGTATTTTCGTGTTGGTTACTTGTGACACCAAAGGCCGCAACAGACAGGCAGCAAATTGTGCATCTAATGTAGTGCCACAGGGAAGTAGGCTGGTCATTTACCCTTAAAACAATATGGACTGCAGTGCCTTGGGTCTCAACATTCCAGACTGGGTAATTGTTTACGGTACATACTTAGGCAGTAAATGAACAGCATTACAGAATAAAAAAATATTATATATATGAGAATGAGGGTTAAGAGACAGGTAATGACTGCTGCCAGCTGCCTCTCAAACTGAATAGTATCGCCAAGGCTTGAAGGATAAAAAAAAAAATAATAATGATTAGGTTATTGGAGAGACGGTAAGAGCTAGGTTGTTAATAAGTAGGGACAAAAGTGCTTTAAGTGGAAGTCATGTTGCTGAGGCCACTTCTCGGTAAACATACGCTTTACATGAAGCAGCAGAAGCACCTTATCAGTCGGTTCTTCCTGATAGTCTTTGGTTCTTCCTGATAGTCTGTTATCTTTTGGAGTAATTCTTTATCAAACGGCCACGGCAATTCCACCTTTATTATCAAATTCACGATCCCCCTACCCCCCTGGGGGGTAGAGTTTTTTTTTTTTTTCAAGAATACTCCCCCAGTATCCCTGCTTGTCGTACAAGGCGACTAAATGGGTTGGCGGAGGGTTAGTGCCCCTCCACGGAAAACAACTAACTAAAAAGACGAACAAGAAGCCTCGGACAAGGACTGACAAAAAGATGACGACCAAGGACCGGACAAAGGACATGGTAATCGCAACATGGAATGTAAGAGGTGCGAATGATGAGGTGAAAGAGAGAGAGATTGTCCAGGTGCTTGAGGGTGCGAATGTTGATGCATGTGAAGTAACTGAAACTAAATGGAGAGGTGAGAGGGTGAGAGAATGGGAGTATGGATGGAGTATATGTGCAGGAGTAGGAGAGAATGAGAGGGCAAAAGGAGTGTGTATAGTTGTGAGTAAATGATGGAAGAAGAACATTTGAGTGTATGGATCAGTTGGGTCAAGGATTGCGTGGGTAAGATTGAAAGTTGGAATACAAATGTGGACGATTGTGTGCATGTATGCGCCAATGCAAGATCATGCAAGCAGAGTGAGAGAAGAGTTCTGGACAAATGTGAAAGTGTGCATGGAAAAGTTTGGAAGGAATGAGTGTTTTTGGTCGGTGATATGAATGGTAATGTAGGGAATGTGAAGGTGGATGGAGTAGTTGGTGACTGGGGGGTGCCTGCTGAGATAGATGAGAATGGCAGTGCGTTAGTGGACATTTGTGCTGGGAGGGGGTTGGTGACAGCCAATACCCTCTTCATGCATAAAATGATCCACAGATATACATGGCGAGTGATGAGAAGGGTGGATGGTGAGCTGAATGAAAGGAAGGCAATGATTGATTATGTGTGTGTGGATGAAAGGATGCGAAGATGTGTAATGGATGCAAGAGCTTATAGGGGTTGGGGGATTGGACTTTCTGACCACTACTTGGTGGTGGCCAGAATCAAAATCCAAATAAGATGGAGAAATAGAAGAAGGGAAGGAAGGAAAGAAGGAGTATTTGCAAGGAGAGTGGAAAGGTTACAAGAGGATGAGAATAAGGCAGAATATAAGAGAGAAGTGGAGGAACGATTGGGCAAATATGAATTGGAGCAGATGGGGGATGTGGAAAGTGTGTGCAGGATATTCACAGAAGAAATATGTGCATTATGTGATGTGGTGTGTGGGATGAAGAGAAGACGGAGGGGGGTGCAAGGAACAGCGTGGGGGAATGAAGAGGTGAGACAGGCTGTGGCACAAAAGAAGAAAGCATACAATGAATGGATGAGAAATAGGGGCCTGGAAGAAGTTGAGAGGTGGAAGAGAGTTATATATAGAAAGAAAGAGAGAGATGAAAAGATTAGTAGGAGAGAGTAAGAAGAGAGTGGATGAGGAATTTGGAAGGAATTTGAGTGTAAAGTGGAGGGACTGTAAGAAAATGTTCTGCAAAGAGGTGAAGAGAGTAAGACAGGGTGGAAGTGAAGTTAGCAGGGGAGTGAAAGATAAAAATGGTAGATTACTAGTGGAGAAGGGAGAAAAAGTGAGCAGATGGAGAGAACACTTTAAGGAATTGTTGAACACAGAGGATGGAAGGAATGCGAGTATAAGTGGCTGGGGAATGGCTGGGAGAAGGAGGGAGGTGAGAAGACAGGAAGAAATCAGTAGGATAGAAGTTGTGGAAGCAATGAAGAAAGTTAAACTGGGGAAAGCCCCAGGAATTGATGGAGTGTGTGGTGAAGTGTTGAAGCATGGGGGAGAGATAGTAGTAGAATGGATGTGGAAGATGTGCAGATTGGCCTGGGAGGAAGGTAGAGTTCCGGAGGATTGGAAGTCAGGTATAATTATTCCCTTGTACAAAGGAAAAGGGGAAAAAGAAGTGTGTGGTAATCATAGGGGCATTTGTCTTCTTAGTATAAGAGGAAAAGTGTATGGTAGGATACTTATTGACTGAGTTAGGGAAATAACAGAGGAATTAGTTGGAGAAGAACAGGGAGGCTTTAGGAAGGGAAGAGGTTGTGTAGATCAGATATTCATTCTTAGATCTTTAGTGGAAAAGTTTCTAGAGAAGGGAAAGAAGTTGTATGTGGCTTTCATGGATTTCGAGAAAGCATATGACAGGGTGGATAGACAAGGATTGTGGAAAGTATTAAGAATATATGGAGTAGATGGGAAGTTGTTGAATGCTGTGAAGAGTATGTATGATGGTGCTAAGGCTGTAGTGCGTGTGGATGGTGAACTGAGTGAATTTTTCTCTTTGAAAGTTGGGTTGAAACAGGGGTGTGTCATGTCTCCATGGTTGTTCAATCTGTACATGGACGGGATAATAAAAAAGGTACAAGGTAGGGTAGTGGATGTTGGAGTGGCCCTGGTGGGAGAGGGTAGTGTTTTGAAATTCCCTGTACTGTTGTTTGCAGATGAAACTGTGTTGTTAAGTGAAGACGAAGGGGAGCTGCAAGGCTTGGTGGATGAGTTTGGGAGAGTGTGTAAGAAACGGAATCTTAAGGTGAATGTAGGGAAGAGTAAAATGATGGTCTTTGGGAGAGGTGAAGTACAGCGAGGTTGGATGGTGAGGAATTGGAAAATGTGAGTACGTTTAAGTACTTGGGTAGTGTGATGAGTGAGGATGGAGGTTTGGAGGGTGAAGTGCTTGAAAGGGTACAGCAGGGAAGAAAGGTTGCTGGTTCCTTGATAACTGTGATAAGTAACAGGGAAGTGAGCATAGAAGTGAAAAAGTTACTACATGACAGTATTGTGATACCAACTCTAACGTATAGAAGTGAAGCTTGGACGTTGTTGGAAGGTCACGAGTCAAGAGTGAGAGCAGAGCAAATGAGTTATTTAAGAGGAGCCTGTAGAGTCACATGGAGAGGCAGGCTCACAAATGAGGATGTAACGGAGCGTTGTGGTGTGGATGTGGATGTGATAGGAAGCGTTAGGAGGAATACTCTGAGGTGGTTTGGTCATGTGGAGAGGATGGAGGGTGAAAGACTGACGAAGAGAGTGTATGTGAGTGAGGTGGAGGGGGGAGAGGGAGGGGGAGGCCGAGGATGAGATGGAGGGATGGGGTGGAGAGGTATATGAGAGAGGGGAGTGTGAGCTGGGAGCAGGGCAGTGAAATGGCGGGGGACAGGGCGACGTGGAGGCAATTTGTTTGTGACCACCCCGAACGGGATTGAGGCGTCTGGCAATAGATAGATAGACAGACAATCTTAGGGTAAGTAATTTTGGTACAGAAGCAACACAGTAATTATAGTTAACTGTTCCATTGTGAGTGCAAGAAGTGATTGGAAGAAGACACAAATACCTATTTTGGAGTATTTAAGAAAGCGGAGGGTTAGGTTGCCCGCCGCAGTGTTTACCGACGGCCGCTCTGCGGCTGGCCGCGTCGCATGTCACACATCAAGGTATCCTGTGTTAAAGCAGTGGAACCCAACGAAATCAAACCTAATTCAACCTAACCTCACTTGGGTTTGACAGCCAGCTTTTAGATGTAAAAAATGCACATTAGGAATGTTATGCTGGGTGTTTTTAGGTCGATTTCTCATCCTAAAGACACCAGCGACTGAGCGGGGTCCTCTTTCTAGACCGAAAATAGAACACTTACAAAGGCACAGGGCATAAAAACTCGCCAAGACACCTTAACATATATATTTCCTTAATCCAATTTCCTTACAATATACATACAGTGGTGTACTAGATGCGGAACGGGTATAGTGACAGGCTAGTTAACAATAATACTGTACATCACATCACACAGACACTGTGATTATACCTGAGTTATTGTACAAGAGAATATCACATGGGTATGGTGACACTGCTCATATGGTCTGTGCCTTGGACTCTGCGTAGTACTCTGGTCTATTACACTTAGGTATCGCCACACATTTGTTTATTGCTCTAGTCCTGGGAACTTAGGCACTGACACAGCACACTGAGTACGTTGGGTTAGAGACACTTCACTGGTGGTGTTCCTGTCTCACTGTTTCTAGAATACGCGGTACTGTCACTGTTAAGTCTCTAGCACAACACTGGGTTCTCACTGTGCTGTCAGTGGGCTGCCGAGGTCTGGACTTAGTCGAGATGGTGCCCGGGAGTCAGAGGGAGCCATACTGGTGAGCCCTCTTTCAGTAGGCACGGGACAGCTCTTGGGGGCGTCATGGGCCAGGCGCGTTTCTGGTCTGGGGTGCAGGGAGGCCCTTTCCTGTCGGGGCCTTTACCTGGTGAGGGGCCCTTGGGGCTGGGGCCAAACAGTGCCAGGAGTTGGGCCTGCCACTTCTTTCTCCAGGCAGAGGGCCGATGATGAGTGGGGCCAGGGCGGTCCCGCCCTGGGGTCCGAGGACTGGCCCTGGGAGGCCTGGGACTGCGGTTGCCTCTAGGTTGGGGTGCCGTTGGGGGTTGGCCGTTCCTTCCCTGGCACGTACAGTGGCCATTGCCGGAGTGCTGCTCCCAAAGGAGGAAGAGGCAGATGATGGATGTACAGTGGCCGTTTCCCTCTCCCGGCACGTACAGTGGCCGTCACTGTGGGTTTGTCTGCCCGACAGGAAGCAGCTGAGGGACGTACAGTGGCTGTTCCCTCCCCGGTATGTCCTGTGGCCGTTACTGTGGTGCTACTCCCGTAGGAGGAGGAGGAGGTGAGGATGAGGGATGTACAGTGGCCGTTCCCTCCCCAACGCATGCAGTGGTCATTGTCGTGGTTCCACTCCTCCTGCCTTTGCCTGTCAGTGTGCGTACTGTGGCTGTCACACCGAGGCGGGCTCCAGATGTGGTTGCAGCAGAAGGACGTACAGTGGCCGTTTCTTCCCTGACACGTACAGTGGCTGTCGTCGTGGTGCTGCAGGAAGAAACAGCTGAAGGACGTACAGTAGCCGTTCCCCCCCCAGTATGTCCTGTGGCCGTTACCGCAGTGCTGCCTGGGACTGAATCTGGAGCAGTCCCACCCCAATCCTGATGAGGATAGGTCCAGGCGAGAAGTAGTCTTGCATCCCTGCGATGTCATGGTTGGGCAGCTTGAGGGGAAGAGGGACACAAGGTTGGGGCACACCTGAGCCTGTCTCGCTCTGGGCCAGTGTCGCGCTCACCTGGTCCACTGTGGTGTCCTCCTGGAGTGGGGGTGGGGCTGCAGCTCCATAGTGGGGTGGGGGGTCTGGCAGTGGGAGCGTGCATTTCACCACCGTCTGCGGTGAAAAAGTCACGGTCCCGTGACTGGAGGTGGTATGTACTCGTGGTAGAGGTCTGGTGTGTAGGTGTGAGGTGTTGGAGGAGGGTGGTCCAGCGTTAAGTGATGTGGTTGGGCTCTTGGTGCGGATTGAATGTAATGTGGACTGTGGAAGTGTGTGATGTGTGGCGGAGGCTGCGGAGGAGTTGATGAGTCCCTTGTACTCTCTGTTCAGGTCCATGTGGGGGATGCCATACGATGCATTGTACCCTCATCTCTGGTGGTGGTGCTTGGTGTGGGGCTGGTAGCTGTATGCTGGCTAGGGGTGAGGTCCTCGGGCTTATGTGGGGGAGGTAAGGGTAGGAGCGGCGGCTCCCCCTGGGGAATTGGGTCGGTGGAAATTTCCACCTTGCCTGATGTAGGCTGAGTGTGATGGGGGTATTATTGGGGGTATGCATCGTGTCTGGGGCTGAGTGTGGTGATGTCGGTGTTGTAGGAGAGGGTATAGGGGTGTATCTGGCTGGTGGGCGTGAGAGGCGTCTGGATTTAGTGGTGGTGGTAGTGAGGACGGGCGTGGGGGGTGAGGCTGTGAGGTATGTGGTGGTGTGGGTGTTTGGTTTTGGTTGTGGAAGGGTCGGGTTGGTGGTGTGTGCAATGAGAGGTGGCATGTGTAGTGGGCATGATAGGTGGGTAAGGGGTGGGAAGGTCAGGGTGTGTGGGCGGCGCGTATGGTGGGTAGTGTTGCTGCACGTGGCCGGCTCGTAGGTGAGGCAGTGCAGGAGGTGGGGACGGGGGAAGCAGGGATGGGGTAGGGTGTGTGTCGTGGCGGTGTGATGCAGGTGGTGGTTTCCCCAGTGGCTAGGGAAGGAGTTGTTGTGGAGTGATGTGTTGTTGGCGAGTTGTTAGGGGTGTGGGTCGGTGATGGAAAGTTGTGGGATGGTGGAGGAGGTAAGGATGAGGCGGTAGTGTGGGATGTGCTAGGTGGGGAGGATGATGATGTCCCGGAATTAGAGGAGGTTGGTGGTGGGTCAGATAAGGGTGTACTGGGGGAGGGGGTTGTGGCAGGTGAGGCAGAGGGGGAAGATGAGAAGGAGTAGGAATGTGAGTCAGTGGCTGGATTCTTGGAAGGAGGAGAGGGCGGCGCGGCATGGTGGGAGGTGTGGGGCGCATGGTTTGGCAGGGTGTTATTGTCAGTGGGTTGGAAGGGGCACACGTGTCGGTTGCGATACGTGCGTGTATGCCCATGATGCTGAATGATAACTTGGTATGGGTTGGGGACTTTGATGACGGTAAAGGGGCCTTTGAATCGGGGAGATACCTTGTCAGGGTTAGATAGGCGTGCCATGACGACAGAATCTCCCGCTTTGTAGGGGTTGGAGGTGATTGTGTCTGGTTTTAAATCTTGTTGTTGTTGGAGGTGGTGGAGCCACCTCTTGAGGTGGTGTAGGGGGTCGGTGGTGGAGGGCAGGGGAGGGGGTTGAAGGTGCTGATGGAGGGGCAGAAGGAATGGAGCTTCCCCGAAGACTCACTTGTGGGGGATGACCCCATCATCCCTAGGGCATGTGTTTAGACCCTACTGAACGATTTTCACATGGGCTGGCCAGTCTTCATTGCCCGTTTGTATAATTCGGGCCCGCACCTGGTTGAGGAGAGAACAATGGCTTCTCTCACACATGCTATTTCCTTGGGGTCAGTAGGGGGAGGAGTGGGATATTTGCTAACCAAATAGAGTGGCTAATTCATCCCAGACCTTGCCAGTGAACTCTGGGGGTTTATCAGAATGTAGGGCCTGGGGAATCCCGAAATTTGGGAAAATGTGGCGGATCAAAGCATCAGCTACTGTCACTGCATTGTGTTCTTTCGCAGGGTAGATGATGAGGAATTTAGGGTAAACATCTACAAAAGTAATGATGTAGCCTGCTTTGGGTGTTTGGGGTCTGACTACGTCGACTGACAATTATTGCCATGGTTTGTATGCAATGATATTTCCCGCAGGTCCGGCCGTGTGAGTGATGTCTTTCCCCACGGAGCAGGCTTGGCACATTTGGATGATGTTTTTGGCGATGGTGGAGGGGTTGGGTGTCTAGTATATATCACTGAAAACTTGCAGAAGTTTTTTGGTGCCGAGTTGGATGCCGTTGTTTGCTTGGAGGTGAACCATGGTGTCGTGTGTGTCGTTGGGGTCTAGAACAATGTTGCCATCTTGGTTAAACAGGTGTTCGCCGTGTTGGTATAATTTGGTGAAGGTGTGCGGTGATATCCAAATCCATGGGGGGCGTTGCTTGGTCTGCCACATTTGGATGAGGCCTGTGTTGGTGTGGATGGAATTAATGGGTAGGCTGGAGAGAGCATCGGCGTTTGTATATAGCTTCCTGGGTCGGTATGATATTTCAAAATCAAACTCCTCTAGTGCTTCTCTCCATCGAATTAGTTGTGCACTGGTGGTGTTGGATTGTTGCAGCCACTGGAGAGATTGATGGTCAGTATTGATGACGACATGGGTGCCTGAAATATATGATCGAAAATAGTGTACCCAAATGATGATCGAAAAAAGTGTACCCATATGATGCCCAGGCACTCGTGTTTAGTGGCAGCGTAATTTCTCTCAGTCTGGTTGAGGGTGCGGCTGGCGCAGGTGATGATGTGTTCCCGCCCTTCCTGCACCTGTGCAAGTACGGTACTGACGGCAACCAGGGATACGTCGGTGTACAGACAGAAAGTTAGATTGTAGTCGGGGAAAGCGACAATTGGGGTTGAGATGAGTTTGTTTTTTAGAGTGTTAAAGACTGTGACTCGGACTTCAGTCCAAATGAAGGGCTCACCTTTCCTTGTGAGGTCGTGCAGGGGTTTGGCAATGTCAGCGAAACCTTTGACAAAAGGCCTGTAATAAGAGGTCAGTCTGAGGAAGGCGTGCACCTTGTGGACGTCCTTAGGAAGGGGGAGGTCAGCGATGGCGTGCAATTTGTCAGGATCAAGGGAGATACCCTCGTCTCTGATCATGTGTCCTAGGAAGGAGACGGTCATTCGTCTAGGACGCACTTTGAAGGTTTGAGTTTTAGTCCAGCCTGGCGTATTCACATAAATACCTGTTTGAGGCGGTGGAGGTGGTCGGCCCAGGTTTGGCTGAACACGATGACATTGTCCAGATATGCCAGGCGGATCTCACAGGTCAGGCTGCTGAGGACTGACTCCATTAGACGGGAGAACATGGCTGGGGTATTGCAAAGTCTGAAAGGGAGGACGTTGAATTCATAATGTTTGCCATTGCTGGAGAAGGCTGTTTTCTGTTTGTCCTCTGGGTGGACAGGGACTTGCCAATATCCTGACTGTAGGTCGAGGGTGGAAAACCATGAAGAGCCGTGTAGTGAGTCGAGGGACTCATCTGTCCTGGGCAGGGGGGTGGCATCCTTGGTGGTCATATTGTTGAGTTTACGGTAGTCAACACAGAACTGCATGGTGCCATCCTTTTTTCTAATGAGTACAACGGGGGAGAATCAGAGAATAGTGGAGGGGGAAATGATGCCGGCATCTAGCATGTCCTGGACTTGCCTGTCTTCCTCTGCCCGTTGCTTAGGGTTCTTCCGTCGTGAGGGTTGGTGGATGGGTGTTCCCGTGGTGTGAATTTCGTGGCTTAGGTAGGTGGTGTGCTCGATGTCCACTGGGCCAGATGAAAAAAGGTCTTGGAAGTCCAGGAGGAGTTGTCAGTGGCTGTTTGCTTGGTGGGTGGAAAGGTGTTCAGGTAGAGTAGGTAGCGCAGCGGGAGAGGGGGAGGGGGTGTCACAAGGCTCAGCTTTCTCCATATCCCATACTACTAACCCTCTAGGGAGGGTGAGCGGTGTGGCGGCGAGGTTGGCGATTCTCACTGCTCGGACGTGGGGAGGGAGGAATGTGGGAGATAGTAAACATGATGAAAGGGCCTCGGATGGTAAGCTGGGGAAGAATAGTACGGAGGTACCACTGGGCCTGTTAAGTTGCAACCAAGCCTCGTGGTGGTGGGGAGTGGTAATGGCGGAAGTGATGGTGGCAGGAAAAGTTAGAAGTGGAGGAGAGGTAGGAGAGGAAGAAGAAGAAGAATGGAGGTGGGGAGGTGCAGTGGTGGGTGAAGTGAGGAGCGTGGGTGGAGATGTGTACGTGCAGAGTGGTTGAGGGGGAGGAGCCAGGAGGGGTGTCGAGGGTGGAGGTGCACACGTTCTGCTTGGCTGGTCGGGGGCGGGGGGCTGGATGAAACTGGAGGAGGTGCTTGTAGCAGTCGATGTTGGCGTGGAGCTTCTGTAGGAGGTCCAGCCCCAAGTAGCCGTCGTATGCATGGCAGGTAGAATCGAAGATGATGAGGGGGTGTCTCGTGGATACTTGTTGGTGGGTTTCAGTCCACAGGTTCCAGGTTTCCCCATGGATAGGCCGGGGGCCATCCCCTGTGTCTACGAGGTGGGCTGAAATGGGGAGAAGGCGGCCGAAGGTGGAGCTGTGGCGTGAGTAAAAATGTGAGTAGAGGTAGGATCTGGCCGCTTCCGTGTTTACCAATAGTCTTGCCTTGACCCCATTCAGCCTCATCTTGTTGTAGACTGGGGGTCTGTATTTATGTGAGGTGGCCCCTGCCACCGTGGGGAGGTGCGGGGGTGGACCTAAAAATCCATCTGTTGCACGATGCTCTCTTTGTCAGGCTCCACTTCCCCGGGGTCTGTATAGGAGAGGGGTGGAGTGTCGTCTTCTGGTGCATCATCGTCCAGGGATGATACCTTCCGGCGCCCCTGTGGGGCCTCCCTGCGTCGTGTGGCTCTCAGCTGCTCACGTATGTCATGCAGAGGGCAGCTGTGACTGCAGGCGGTGAATTTCCACGGATTTATGGATATCAAGTTGGAGTTTTCTCTCGGGTGGGGCGTTTCTTTGGAGGGTGTGCCATGAGTATGGAAGGTGACGGCTCCATAGTGGGTTGTGGTGGGGACGTCCGTTGCTTTTGTGGTCCCACCTTGTTTATGGGAAACTTGCTAACTGCATTTATTGGTTGAGGTGTGGGGCAGGCGGCGAGGTGTTGTACAAGCTGTAGGTCTTGGTCCAGGTCTCCCGATGGACCATAAATTGTGAAGTGTTCCCTGACTGCATGGGAGGATCCTCAGCAGGGTATCGAAAATATGTTGATCCTGGGTGGCTGTGCTGGCCTCGGGATAGGCTGCGGTGACGAGTTGCCAGGCCTGGATGAATGTGTCATTGAGGCTACCGTCATACATGAGGGTGTCTAGTTATGACAGAGCGACAACCTTTCCCAAGGAAGGTGTAACTGTCTGTTTCACGATATGTGTGAATTGGTCCCATTTTAGTTCTGGGACGATTTTTGTGGCTATGCTTGCCACAATTTTGCCCAGGTGTGGCAGTGTGATGGCAGTTTTCTCCCTGTCATTTTCAAACCCTATGTCCAGTATGGGTTTTACCGTAAAGTACACATCGATGTCGTATTGTCTGGGGTTGAATTTTGGCAGTTGGATATGTTGTTTGGCCGCCATTGTGCTAGATTTCCCTATTTGTTCCTCCATGCTCTAATCGGATCCAGAACCTCCGGTGGCCACCAGTGTTATGCTGGGTGTTTTTAGGTCGACTTCTCGTCCTAAAGACACCAACGACTGAGCGGGGTCCTCTTTTTAGACTGGAAATAGAACACTTACAAAGGAACAGGGCATAAAAACTCGCCAAGACACCTTAACACATATATTGCCTTAATCCAACTTCCTTACAAAATACATACAATGGTGCACTAGATGAGGAACGGGTATAGTGACAGGCTAGTTAACAATAATACTGTACATCACATCACACAGACACTGTGATTATACCTGAGTTATTGTACAAGAGAATATCACATGGGTATGGTGACACTGCTCATATGGTCTGTGCCTTGGACTCTGCGTAGTACTCTGGTCTATTACACTTAGGTATCGCCACACATTTGTTTATTGCTCTAGTCCTGGGAACTTAGGCACTGACACAGCACACTGAGTACGTGGGGTTAGAGACACTTCACTGGTGGTGTTCCTGTCTCACTGTTTCTAGAATACGCGGTACT
The DNA here is from genome assembly GCF_032717465.1 of Coenobita brevimanus. Lineage (NCBI taxonomy): Eukaryota > Metazoa > Arthropoda > Malacostraca > Decapoda > Coenobitidae > Coenobita > Coenobita brevimanus. Next base: position 13,624,795 of record NC_136992.1, on the reverse strand, counting down.
GTCACTGTTAAGTCTCTAACACAACACTGGGTTCTCACTGTGCTGTCAGTGGGCTGCCGAGGTCTGGACTTAGTCGAGATAGTGCCCGGGAGTCAGAGGAAGCCCTATTGGTGAGCCCTCCTGCAGTAGGCACGGGACAGCTCTTGGGGGCATCATGGCCTGGGCGCATTTCTGGTCTGGGGTGCAGGGAGGCCCTTTCCTGTCGGGGCCTCGACCTGGTGAGGGGTCCTCGGGGCTGGGGCCAAACAACGTCAGGAGTTGGGCCTGCCGCATCTTACTCTGGGCGAAGGGCCGACGGTGATTGGGGCCAGGGCGGTTCCTCCCTGGGGTCCGAGGATTGGCCCTGGGAGGCCTGGGACTGTGGTCGCCTCTAGGTTGGGGCACTGTCAGGTGTTGGCTGCGGCACCTTGCCAACTGGGCGTCCGTCAGGACCTGTCATCATCCAGGGGCAGGTTGAAGGGCGTGGATCACGCCTTCAGCAACCGGGCCTTGCCACCACTCCTGGAATGGCAGCACCTCCGGGGAACCACACCTTGAGGGAGAGACAGAGGGGCATCCCACGCAGCCGCAGGGTGAAGAGTGGGCCACACAAGGGACCTTCTTCTCCGGGAGAACCCTCGGGACTGTGGACGAAGGATGTTCAGTGGTCGTCCCTTCCCTAACGCGTACAGTGGCTGTCTTCATGGTTCCACAGACCCTTGGGCTAGCAGCAGAAGGACGTACAGTGGCCGTTCCTTCCCCGGCGTGTACAGTGGCCGTTGCCACAGTGCTGCTCCCGAAGGAGGTAGAGGCAGATGAGGGATGTACAGTGGCCGTTCCCTCCCCGGCGTGTACAGTGGCTGTCGCCGTGGGTCTGCCTGTCTGACAGGAAGTAGCTGAGGAACGTACAGTGGCTGTTCCCTCCCCAGTACGTACAGTGGCCGTTACTGCAGTGCTACTCCCATAGGAGGAGGTGGATGAGGGATGTGCAGTGGCCATTCCCTCCCCAGCACGTACAGTGGCTGTCGACGCGGTTCCACCTCTCCTGCTTCTGCCTGCTGACGTGTATACAATGGCCGTCACACCGGGGCGAACCCCAGATGTGGCTGCAGCAGAAAGGCATACAGTGGCTGTCCCTTCCCTGGTACGTACAGTTGCCATTACCGCGGGGCTGCAGGGGGAAACAGCAGAAGGGCGTACAGTGGCCATCCCTTCCCCGGTACGTACAGTGGCCGTTACCGTGGTGCTCCTTGAGACTGTATCTGGAGCAGTCCCACCCTGATCCTGGTAAAGGCTGGTCAGGCCAAGATGTAGTTGCCCGTCACTACGATGTCGTGGTTGGGTGAGTTGAGAGGAAGAGGGACATAGGGCCGGGGCATGCCTGAGCCCGTTTCGTTTCGAGTCTGCACCCTGTTTACCTGGCACACTGTGGTGTCCTCCTGGGGTGGGGGTGGGGCTGCAGCTCCATAGTGGGGTGGGGGGTTTGATGGCGGGAGCGCGCATTTCAGTAAGTAATTTTGGTACAGAAGCAATGCAGTAATTATAGTTAACTGTTCCATTGTGAGTGCAAGAAGTGATTGGAGAAAGACATGCTGTACCTGTTTTGGGGTATTTAATAAAGCGGACAGGGTCAGGTTGCCCGCGGCAACGTTCACCGACAACCTCTCTGCGACTGGCCACGTTGTTTATTGCTCCGACCAAGGCCTTGGCTCCGACCGGACATGTGTCACACATCAGTGTATCCCGTGTTAAAGTAGTGGAACTTAACGAAATCAAACCTAATTCAACCTAATCTCACTTGCGTTTGACAGCCAGCTTTCAGATGTAAAAAATGCTCATCAGGAACGTTAAGTATGGCCGGCTACCCCACTCTAAATCCTTTCATAGGTAAGTTTATAAAAATTCCAAGAAGCCATGGTAATCCAGGAATAATAAGTAAACTATGAAAGACTCACTTCAATAGAAAATATGGAAAAGCCACGCCCGTTTGGTAAAGAATTAATTAATTTTTTCTTATTATTTCTAGGGTAGTAAATTAACGTTTCTTGTTAAATCCGATATGCTGGATGTTTTTAGACCGACTTCTCGTTCTAAAGACACCAGCGACTGAGCGGGGTCCTCTTTCTAGACCGGAAAGAGAACACTTACAAAGGAACAGGGCATAAAAACTCGGCAAGACACCTTAACACATATATTGCCTTAGTCCAACTTCCTTACAGTATACATACAATGGTACACTGAATGAGGATGGGGTATAGTGACAGGTCAGTTAATATTGGTACAATATATCACATTGGCACTGTGCTTACACCTGAGTTACTGCACAAGAGAATATCACATAGATATGGTGACACTGTTCATACACTCGGTCTCTTTCGATGCTACATGGTATATTGGTCTCTTGGCCACACACTACTATTTTACTCAGGTTTTAGGACGCTTAGGCATTAACACAGCGCTCTAGATAAACTGGGGTAGAGACACTTTATGGGTGGTGTTTCCGTTTCACTGTTTCTATACCATATATAGTCACTGTCACTATTAAGTCTCTAGCATGACACTGGGGTCTTGAGGCGTCAACACTGGGCTGCTGAGGTCTGCGCCCTGGGGTTGAAGGGAGCCCTGCTGGGAAGCCCTCCTGCAGAAGGCATGGGATAGCTCTCGGGGGTGCCACGGCCCGGGCATGTGTCTGTTCTGGGGTGCAGGGAGGCCCTTTCCTGCTTAGGCCTCGACCTGGTGAGGGGCCCTCAGAACTGGGGCCAAACAGAGTCAGGAGTCGGGTCTGCTGCTTCTTGCTCCTGGCAGAAGGCTGACGGTGAGTGGGGCCAGAACGGTCCCGCCCTGGGGTCCGGGGCTGGCCCTGGGAGGCCTGGGACTGTGGTCGCCTCTAGATGGGGGCGCCATCAGGGGTTGGCTGCGGCACCTCGCCCGTGGGGCGTCCATCAGGATTCAGCGTCGTCCAGGGGCAGGCTAGAAGGTGTGAAACTCCACCTTCAGCAACCAGGCCTCGCCACCACTCCTGGAACGGCAACACCTCCAGGGAACCACACCTGGAGGGAGACACAGAAGGGCGTCCCACACAGCCGAGGGGTGTAGAGTGGGCCGCGCAAGGGACCTTCTCCTCCGGGAGAATCCTCGGGACTGTGGATGAAGGGTGTACAGTGGCCGTCCCTTCCCCGACGCGTACAGTGGCCGTCGTCGCAGTTCCACAGCCCCTTGGGGTAGCAGCAGAAGGACGTACGGTGGCTGTTCCTTCCCCGGTGCATACAGTGGCTGTTGCTGCGGGGCTGTTCCTGAAGGAGGAAGAGGCAGATGAGGGACATACAGTGGCCGTTCCCCCCCGAGCGCGTACAGTGGCCGTCGCCGCTGGTCTGCCTCCCCAACAGGAAGTATCTAAGGGACGTACAGTGGCCATTACCGAGGTGCTACTCCCGTAGGAGGAGGAGGTGGATGAGGGATGTACAGTGGCCGTTCCCTCCCCAACGCGTACAGTGGCCGTCATCACGGTTCCACTCCTCCTGCCCTTGCCAGTTGGTGTGCGTACAGTGGCCGTCACACCGAGGCGGGCTCCAGATGTGGCTGCAGCAGAAGGATGTACAGTGGCCGTCGTTGCGGGGCTGCAGGCGGAAGTAGCTGAGGGATGTACAGTGGCCATTCTCTTCCCAGTACATAAAGTGGCCGTTACCGCGGTGCTGCCTGGGACTGTATCCGGAGCAGTCCCACCCCGATCCTGATGAGGGCTGGTCTGGCCTAGAAATAGTCTCACATTCCTGCGACGTCATGGTTGGTAGTAAGGGACTGGATGTAAAGAAACTCCAACAGTGGCAAAAGAACGAGAAAACCAGTATAACAGTGTCGCCGTGGCTAAGTGACAGTTCCTGGTGATGTGCCACGTCCTGGAACAAGTGTATGCAAATATAAGTCAACCTGACCCTTTGTTCTGATCATATATTGTGCATCCGGTCCAGAACACTAAAATGAAAATTATTCACTGTTTATAATACCGATGCCATGTTCTAGTAATTACCAACACCTCTATATATATATGAATTCTGCCCTTGACATTCTTGTGTGTATTGTGTACATTGTGTGTTAGTAAACCCGCTCTGTCTTCCTGTTCATGCCATATCCAGTGTCTCTTTGTTCTTATATTGTAAGGTGTATTGAACTAATGCAATAGGTGTGTTAAGGTGTACTGCCGAGTTTTATGTCCTGTTCCTCTGTTGGTGCTTTATTACCGGTCCGGAGAGAGGACCCCGCTCAGTCGCGGGCGTTTTTAGGACGAGAGGTCGGACTAAAAACACCCCGCATAACACTGGTGGCCAGCGGTGGTTCTGGATCCAATTAAAGCACGGCGGAACACAATAAGGGAAACTTGCACAATGGCAGCCAAACCTCACATCCAATTGCCAAAGTTCAATCCCAAACAATACGACATTGACGTCTACTTGGATATGGTAAAACCTCTCTTAGATATTGGGTTTGACACTGACAGAGAGAAAATAGCAGTCACACTACCCAACCTGGGCAAAGTAATTGCAACTGTTGCCTCAAAAATCGTCCCAGAATTAACATGGGATCAATTCTCACACATCGTGAAACAGGCCGCCACGCCTTCACTGGGCAAAGTTGTCGCCCTGTCGCAACTCGACGCCCTCACCTATGACGGTAGCCTAGACAACACTTTCGTCCAGGCACGGCTACTCATCACCACTGCCTATTCCGAAGCAACCGCAGCCACTCGGGATCGACACACCTTTAATACCCTGCTGAGAATCCTCCCAAGCACAGCCAGAGAGCATTTTACCATCCATGATCCCTCTGGCAATATGGATCGTGATCTACAACTCGTATGACGTCTCCTCACCGCCCGCCCCAGCCTATCCACACTGTGAGCAAATTCCCCACCACCAAGGCTCCACCACCCAAACCTAGGACGCCACCTACCCAGCCTACCATGGAGCCATCACTCACCGTTCCCAGGGCCCACTCCCAGAAGAAACGTCCTAACCCCAGGGAAAATCACAATCTCATTTCCATCAACCCCTGGGAATTTACGGCCTGCAGTCGCACCTGCCCCCTGCATGACATCAGGGAACAACTGAAAGCTAGCCGACGCAGGCCCTTCACGCAAGGGCGCCGAAAGGTATCCTCCCTGGAAGACGATGCCCCACAAGATGACGCCTCACCCATAATATACTCAGAGCCAGGCGACGAGGAGCCCGACGAGGAAGACCACACTCAGCAGATGGATTTTTAGGTCTGCCCCCCCACCTCCCCACGGTGGTGGTGGCCACTTCACACAAGTACAGACCCCCAGTCTACGACAAAATACGCCTGAACGGGGTCAAGGCAAGGCTACTGGTGGACATGGGAGCTGCCAGGTCATGTCTGTACTCACACTTTTACTCCCGCCACAGTTCCGCCTTTGGCCCCCTTCTCTCCACCTCAGCCAACCTCATAGATGCAGAGGACTGCCCCCTGCCTATCCGTGGAGAAACACGGGACCTGTGGACTGAAACTCACCAACAAGCTTCCACCAGACATCCCTTCATCGTCTTTGACTGCACCTGCCGTGCATACGACGGGTATCTGGGGCTGGACCTCCTACAGAAGCTGCACACCACCATCGACTGTTACCAACGCCGCCTCCACTTCTGTCCAGCCCCCAACACCCCCCTAAAAAACAACAACAACAACATAACCCTTCATGCTTCATACACACACCATCATCATCCACCACTCATCTCCCCCAACCACTCTGCACATGCAACCCACCAATCCCATCACCCCACATCTCACCTCACCCCTATCCCTCACGCTCTCCCTCACCTATTCCACCTTCACCTCCAACTTTTCCCGCCATCATCACTTCTGCTATCACCATTCCACCCCACCATGAGGCTTGGTTACAACTCAACAGAACCTCCAGTACCTCCGTCCTCTTCTCCCCAGCCCTACCAACCGGACCCCTCTCATCCTGTTTACTGTCTGCAACCTACCTCTCCCCCCCATGTCTGTGCGGTCCGCATCGCGAACCTCGCCGCCACACCACTTACCCTACCATGGGGATTGCTTGTAGGCGACATGGAGGAGGCAGAACCCTGTGAATCACCTCCCTCCACCCCTCCCACTCTACTTACTCTACCTTCCCACCTCTTCACCTCCCAAACTAACAGCCTCCAACATTTACACCTGGATTTTCAAGACCTTTTCTCGTCAGGCCCAACAGACATCGGCCACACTACCTATCTCAACCATGAGATCCACACAGCCGGCCCACCCATCTGTCAACTCTCATGCAGCAAAAACCCCTACCAGCGAGCAGAGGAAGACTGGCAGGTCCAGGACATGCTCAATGCCGGTGTTATTTCTAACTCCACCAGCCCATGGTCCTTCCCTGTCGTGCTGGTTAGAAAAAAAGATGGCACCATGCGGTTCTGTGTGGATTACCGCAAGCTCAATTATGTTAGTACCAAGGACGCCACACCCCTACCCCGAATTGACGATTCCCTCGACTCATTACACGGCTCATCATGGTTTTCCACCCTCAATCTGCAATCGGGTTACTGGCAGGTCCCCGTCCACCCAGAAGACAAACAAAAAACGACCTTCTCAACCTCAAACGGCAAACACTATGAGTTCAACGTCCTCCCCTTTGGACTCTGCAATGCCCCAGCTACATTTTCCCGTCTCATGGAATCGGTCCTGAGCAGCCTTACGTGGGAGATCTGCCTGGTGTATCTCAACGACGTCATATTATTCAGCTGTACTTGGGCAGACCACCTCCACTGCCTCAAACAAGTCTTCATACGTATACGCCAGGCCGGACCTAAACTGAAACCATCCAAATGCGTCCCAGCCGAAAGATCCGTCTCCTTCCTAGGGCATGTGATCGGAGCTGAGGGCATCTCTCCTGATCCTGACAAACTCCACGCCATAGCCGACCTCCCTCTGCCTAAAGACGTTCACGAAACACGGGCCTTCCTAGGCCTAACCTCCTACTACAGACGTTTTGTCAAAGGTTTTGCAGACATTGCTAAACCCCAACATGACCTCACAAAGAAGGGCGAACCATTCGTGTGGACGGATGCAAGGAAAACAGCATTTACCACCCTCAAATCAAAACTCATCTCAGCCCCCATTGTAGCCTTCCCAGACTACAACCTCCCCTTCCATCTTTACACCGATGTCTCCCTCATTGCCATAGGGGCTGTACTCGCTCAGGTACAGGATGGGCGAGAACACATCATCGCCTGTGCCAGACGCACCCTCAATCAAGCCGAACGGAATTACGCTGCCACCAAGCGCGAGTGCCTTGGCATCGTCTTGGTGTTGGGCTATTTCCGTTCATACATCTCCGGCACCCACGTAGTCATTATTACGGATCACCAATCACTTCAATGGCTACGACAATCTAACACCACCAACGCCCAACTCATTCGTTGGCGAGAGGCTCTGGAGGAATTCGATTTCGAAATATCCTACCAGCCCGGGAAACTACACACCAATGCCGATACCCTTTCCCGCCTCTCCATCGGCGCTGTTCGCCCTGACACTGACCTAGTTCAAATGTGGCGGAATAAAAAATGCCCCACCTGGATCCTGCCACGTACCTTCGCCAAACTGTACCAGCAAGGCAATCAACTCTTCAACCCAGACGGCCACATCGTCCTCAACCCTGACACTGCACATGATGCCATGCTGCACCTTCACGCTGACAATGGCATTCACCTTGGCACAAAAAAGCTTCTGCAAGTCTTCAACGACATATTTTGGACACCAAACCCCTCAAACATCACCAAAAACATCATTCAAGCATGCCAAGCCTGTGCCTTAGGGAAGGATATCACACACACGCCTGGACCACTGGGGAAACTGATGGCTTAAAAACCATGGCAACTACTCTCAGTTGATGTCGTCAGCCCTCTCGCACCTAAAGTGGGATACAAATACATCATCACCTTCATTGATATTTATTCAGAATTCATCATCACCTGCCCCACTAAAAAGCACAGCGCCGTCACAGTCGCTGACGCATTAGTCCGCCATGTCTTTCCCTACTTCGGGATTCCCCAAGCCCTACATTCAGATAACGCTCCAGAATTCACGGGCAAGATCTGGGAGGAACTCGCAACAATCTTTGGTTACTATATTTCCCACTCTCCATACTGGCCACAGGGAAATAGTGTCTGCAAGAGAAGTCATAGATCCCTCCTAAACCAAGTCAGAACCAGAATTATGCAAACAGGCAACGATGATTGGCTGGCCCACGTCAAAATTGTGCAGTGGTGCCTCAACACATGCCCCAGAGACGATGGCATAACACCCCACGAGCGAGTCTTTGGGGAAGCCCCGCTCCTCCTACCCCTCTGTCAACGCCTCCAACCCCCAGCCCCACCCTCCACCACTGACCCCCTACACCACCTCAAAAAACGTCTTCACCACCTCCAAGCCCAACAGGACCTACAACCTGACACACTCCCCTCCAACCCCTACAAACCAGGAGATTCCGTCGTCATGGCACGTCTGCCAACCCCCAGCAAAACTTCCCCCTGATTCGACAGTCCCTTCACAATCACCAACATCCCCAACCCCTACAAAGTCACTATCAACCACCAAGGACAAACACGCACATACTGCAACAGGCACGTGCGTCCCTTGCGCCTCACCAACAATGAACCCAGACTCAGCCGCGCGCCACACACCTTCCGCCGCGCACCACCCGCCTCGGCGTCTTCTGAGAATCACCCCCCTGATTCATACACCTACTCCTTCTCACCCCCACCCTCCGCTTCACCCACCGCCACACCGCTGCCCCCTACACTGACACCTGACCCACCACCAACTCTCTCCGATTCTGACCCTTCACCACCTCCAACTATCCATGATTCCCCTACGCCCACACCACGATCTCCACCACCTGCGGCACCCACCACCCACCCCACACCCCATCGCCAGACGGAAACCGCACCCAACAGCACAACCACCACCACCGCCCCTACACCCCTCCCGCACCCGTCCATGCACCACCCAACGCAGTACACCACCTACGACCCACCATATGTACACACTCCACCTGCCAACCGCACCACTCACACACCCATTCCTGCCAACCCCTTACCCACCGACCATTCTCACTACACACGACACCGCACACCCTCACCCACAACCGTCCCTGACCAAATTAGAATGCCCATGCCACCACGTGCCTCCCCACCTTCACCACCAACACCCACCCTCACCACCACTACCACCAGATCAGGACGCCTCTCACGCCCACCATCAAGATACACCCTACACCAACCCATTCCTCCCCTACTACCTCACATTTGCCCCAACACATACTACCCATACCCCCAACACCACCCCCATCACGCTCCCCATCCATCAAGCAAGGTGGAAAATTCCCAATTCCCAAAACCCGCAAGGATAACGCTCCTCCCACCATATCCTCCCACATAAAAGACCCAACCCCTCCTGCCTCGCCAGCATACAGCCTCTACCTCTGCACCAAGCACCACCTCCAGAGATGAAAATCGACTGCATACTATGGCGCCCACACGACCGTCCACCAGTCAGACTACGGGGGACCCAACAACTCCTCTGTATCCTATGCCACACCATGCAGCCTTCGTTGCTCCGGCTCACCCTCAACCCCCACCAGGAGACAAACACCACCACATACCACTGGACTACCCTCCTCCAGCACATCCAACCGGCTCACCAGACGTCCACCACCAGCACATATCACCTCCAGTCATGGGGCCTTGACTTCTTGACTGCAGAAGGTGGTAAAATACCTCTACTGCTGCCGGACCAACCACCCCGCCACCCCCCACCCCACTGCTGACTCCCAGCCCAACCACCACCCCAGACGGACACCACGGCAGGCCAGGACAGGGTAAGACTGACCCGGAGCAAGAAGGGCGCCAGGGCGCCCCCACCTTGAGTTCCTCTTCCACGGAACCGACCCAACAACGGCCATGCAGGAAGAAGAGACAACCCTATGAGCGGGGCAGCCTTCACCAGGTTTGGAGTGGGACTGCTCCAGAAACAGTCCCAACCATCGTACACCCCTCATCCACTTTCTCCTCCTACGGGAGTAACACCGTCACAACGGCCATCGTACGTGTAGGAGAAGGAGTGGCCACCCTACGCCCTTCAGTTACTTCCCGTCGGGCAGGCAGAGCCACGGTAACGGCCATCGTACGTACAGGGGAGGGAGCGGCCATCGTACGCCCCTCATCTGCCTCTTACTCCTTCGGGAGCAGCACCGCCACAACGGCCATCGTACGTGTGGGAGGAAGGAGCAGCCACTGTATGCCCTTCAGCTGCTGCCCTTAGGAGCTGCGGAACCGCCAACACGGTCATCGTACGTGTGGGGGAAGGAGCGGCCATCATACGCCCTTCATCTGCAGTTCCTAGGGTTCTCTTGGAGGGGAAGGTCCCTTGCGCGGCTGGCCCACTACTCTTGGCTGCGCGGGATGCCTTTCTCTCTCTCCCTCCAGGTGTGGTTCCCCGGAGGTGCTGCCATTCCTAGAGTGGTGGTGTGGTCCTGTCCCAGTCCTGCAGCCGACCCCTGGACGACCCCGGCCCCTGATGGATGTCCCATGTGGAGGTGCCGCAGCTCACTCCTGACGGTGCCCCGTCCTACAGGTGACCACAGCATCCAGACCTCCAGGGCCAGTCAGCAGGCCCCAGAGCAGGGCCGTCCGGGCCCCACTCCCCCATGAAGAGGCAACAGGCCCGGCTCCTGGAGTTATTTGGCCCCAGCCCCGAGGGCCACCTATCAGGTCGAGGCCCCCAGACCGGAGGGCCTCCCTGCACCCCACCGACGAAGCCCCAACACGAGGGCCACCTATCAGGTCGAGGTCCTTAGACGGAAGGGCCTCTCTGCACCCCCCTGACGAAGCAGGCCCGGGCGACGACGCCCCTGCGGGTGGTCCACTGCCTCCTGCAGAAGGGTTCCCCAAGAGGGCCCCCTCTCACGTCCGGGCGCCACCTCTGTTAGTCCAGAGACCCGGGCTTTAGTAGCGACTTCAACGCATCTCGTCTGTCATGCATAAATGTAAGCCCCAGCGACAGTGATAAAAGTGACAGTGAAACAGTGAGGGAAATAATATAAAGTAACGCACTATCTCAGTGAACATCAAGGCAGCAAACCAGGGTCAGTGAACATATATAGTAAAGTGACTGGATGTAAAGAAACTCCAACACTGGCAAAAGAACGAGAAAACCAGAATTACATTGTCGCCGCGGCTAGGCTAAGTGACAGTTCCTGGTGACGTGCCGCGTGCTGTAACAAGTGTATGCAAATTTAAGTCAACCTGACCCTTTATTCCGATCATATATTGTGCATCCGGTCCAGAACACTAAAATGACAATTATTCACTGTTTATAATACTGATGCCATGTTCTAGTAATTACCAACACACACACACACACACACACACACACACACACACATATATATATATATATATATATATATATATATATATATATATATATATATATATGAATTCTGCCCTTGACATTCTTGTGTGTATTGTATACATTGTGTGTTAGTAAACCCGCTCTGTCTTCCTGTTCATGCCATATCCAGTCTCTCTGTTCTTATATTCTAAGGTGTACTGAACTAATGCAATAGATGTGTTAAGGTGTATTGCCGAGTTATTATGCCCTGTTCCTCTGTTGGTGCTTTAGTTCCGGTCCGGAGATAGGACCCCGCTTAGTCGATGGCGTTTTTAGGACGAGAGGTCGGACTAAAAACACCCCGCATCAGTCGGAGGTAATGCCTTTTCAACGGCACCTCCTGAACTTTATTCCTTTTCATGCATTCACTACGTTGTGGTTTGCTCCATTAATAACATGTGTAATGGCGGTGTTCTAACTTAAGTGCTTAATTAAGCCTAACTTAGCTTAACCGTACCTAATAATTGAACCTAACCTAACTTAACCTCCAGTTGGGATTTTGGGGAACGAAAGCCACCTTTTAGTACGTTAACTAAATTCTTCCATTACTCCCGAAACAATCGTCGGTACCGCTTGGGGAACGTGATGATAGTAACAGGGGAAATTTTTTTTTTAGCAAGAAAAGGTAATTTACCACCCTGAAAACATTAAGAAAAATACAGAAAACAAACTAGAGAACATGAAATGTCATTCCTCTGCTTCATGTAAACCGTACATATATCCACTTCCCAGTATGCTGCACCAAAAAATAATATTATGACTTAATATCAAGAAGTAACAATAGCCCCGTAGTCCCTTGCAAACGAGGTGCCAGTTATTATTTTTCTCTCATTAAGGAAGGACGCCGCCAGTGATTTACAGCATTTTATTCGGTACTGGTGAGACTAGGCTTATAAATACAATGAATATTTGATGACCGTCGGACACACAAGTGATGTAGTCACCCAAAGTGAATAAGACCATGCTTTATAAGCATTTGAATAGCATAATTTTTGCGACGCGTGTCGGGCTTGGACCAATGCTTCTATGGTTGGGATTAGTCTATCTACAGTACAGTATCTATCTATTGCCAGACGCCATAATCCCGTTTGGGGTGACCATTTGACTTTGAGTTATTTGTTTTACAGGGAGGGGCACTAACCCTCCACCAACCCACTTGACACGTAGGGAGCACGTATGGTTTGGTTATATGGTTACCACCCAGCGTTGTAAATGGTTTCATGGCTTACAGGAAACCATTTGGCTTGTCACTCAATGTAAAACCACCTGCAACGGAAAGAAAAAGCATTAAGTAGTGACAGGAAAGATGGGAGAAATAGGAAGAGAGGAGGGCAGGCACAGAAAAAGAATGATAAAGGCGAAGGAAGAAGTAGGCAGCACTACATCAAGTGAGTGGATGATGTACAGCTTTTTTTTTTTTTTCTTTTCTTTGTGACACGGAGTATACGTGAGGGTCGTCAAGGGATTTAGGATTAAGGGTAGGAAGACAACGATTAATGTCCCTAGGTGTAGAATTGTTGGTAAAATTCTGCAATGTGACCATAAAGGTTTTGGACATGAAGTCATTGATATGGAATTTTGTTGTAAATTATTTTGGTAAACATACTTTTTTTTTTTTTTTTTTTTTTTTTTTTTTTGAGGCAGTAGAAGCACCATACCAAATCAGTTCTTCCTGATAGTCTGTTATTTTTTTCAGATTATTTTTGGGGTGGTAAACATTTCATGCAAAATTTCTCCGATGGTTTTATCACCGTTCAGCTGTGTCAGCTCCTTTGATTTAGCATGCATAATGGTGGAAAGGACTGTCCTAACCTAAGTGTTTAAGAAAACCTAAGGTACCTTAGCGTTACTGAACCTAATGATTTAATCTAACCCAACCTAACCTAGCATCTAGTTGGGAAGTTTGGAAGTGAAACCCACCTTTCAGTATGTTGAGTAAGATTCTTCCATTACATCGTAAACAAACAACTGTTGGGACGGCATAAGGAACATGATGATAAAAAGTGGGAAAATTTTGAAGCAGAAAAAGGCAGTTATCACCCTGAAATCAGAAATATACAGAAAACAAACTGGTGGAATATGAATTTAACTGGTAAGGTGCTTTTGTTGCCTCAAATACAGCATATGTTTATCGTTATTTTCTGTAATAGGCACTGCTAGACATTCTTAATATGTCACTTTAGGGCAATAATTAAAAAATGATGACCCATTTTTCGTATTAACCTACCCAGACCACACATAATGTGGTGTGTGTAAAACACCCAAATCACAACTAAATCTTAGGTATACAGTTTTGGAAGGAGCACCATTGGGTGCCAATCCCACAAACTGGCAGTGTAAATATACAGCATCGTTATGGGAAATGTTTAAAAGATGCAAAATTGTCAGGAGTGGATTGTTGACTCGACTGTATGAACTTTACAACCAGTACATGGACCATACGCCTTTTGGCAGGCCCATCTGTGTGGAGTGGATGTGTTAACTGATATATGGTAGCTACATGAAATAATTCCATACTTGGATAGATATGAGTTAGACTGGGAAAGAATGAGTAAAGACGTCAGTGGTAGACTAAATAGCAAAAAGTTCATGTAGGTACTGTACTGTAAGCTGTATGTTTGGTGGCTGACGATATAAAAGCACATTTGGCTAATCACAGTATCAGTTTTAACGTATTGGTTTGGTGTATGTTACTGGTTTGCCTTTTGTTGCCAGGTAGCCAGCAGGTGATGAGGCTTGAGTGATAATGACCATCATAATTTTTACTCCATCTCTAAGCAAATATTTTTTATTTTTCAGTACATATACCAGTACTATATTATTGCAGTGGACATTAATGATGATAATACTCAATAAAAGCATTGGATTAGAGGGGAGTTAAGTCACATATGGAGCAGAAATGATAAATTTTTTCCTTTACACCAAATGCATTGAGTAAAAAACCAGTAGGCCTGCATTATACAACTATGGTTTTCAGCAAATTTTCATCTTTAAACATCTTAGAGACATTAACTGTTTCCAAGATATTAATTAAACTAGCACCTCCACTAAGAATCAGTGTGGCAGCCTGCAGGTTTACAGTTAATGAATAAAATAACTAATCTGACTGACAAGCATTAAAAAATGCTATATTTTGGCATTAGCTTAAATCCATCTGCCACCTTGTTACTTAATCATAACTTAACCAGATTACATTATTTTGTCAGCGAGGGACACAGGAAAACGGTGACCTACAAGTAGGATGCTGTCATGTCCATCTCAAACAAATTCAAATACGGTACCTTATTCAGGGGAATTTGAGTTGCTCTTCAGAGTACAGTACCGTACTGTATGTTTATAGAAGGAAAATAGCCAAGAATGACAGTGTATTCTCTAATTTAGGCCAACTGGCTTTTCTTGGCATGAGTTTGGTGTAAAAGTAGAATAAAACAAAAACTAAAATACTGTATAGCCTATCCCCCAGAAAAAAAGTCAACTTAGGCTTATCTGTCCTGAAAAACAGATAAAGTAGAAAGTGCAATAGAGACACACAAACCTAACCTAGATTAATGTAACTTTTTAACCCAGATCTAACCTAACCAACCTAGCCTGATTACTACTGAATTAATGGCAAGCATTGCTGTGGCTGTAGTGGCCTTTAGAAGCTCCATATTCCTGCAAGGAAATAATTGAAAATGAGTCAGAATAGTGTGAAACAATTACACATATGGAAAATGGCTATCAGTATTTACTGGTACTCTACTACATATCACCGTTATTGGAGAATCTTGTTTCCAACATAAGTTGGAAGGGTTCTGTAATTGACATGTAAATGTAATTAGATTTATAGGTAGCTGTAATTCATGATATAAAATAAATAACTATCAAGTACTTATACCGGTACTTTCTCTGATGGAAAGAGAAATGATCTTCAATTGTGTATGTAACCCTTATGCTGTCCTATACAAAATTAATAGTATTGACTTACGACCATCCGACTTATGACCAATTCGCACATATGGCGAAGGCCCCATAGGGCCTCTACAAGTACTTCTGAGTTGCAGCTGATGGCAGTTGTAGCATTCCCAAGGCTCGCTCGCATGACAGACCGATTGCTCGGCCAGCAGTATGAATAATGTTAATGAATATCAAATTTTTAATACTGTACAGCAATAATAAACAGCTGTGTCATTGATGTGTGAGTATTGTTTATTGTTATATGTTATTTTTACAGCTTCTCTTAACTGTGAAAGTACAGTACATACATCACACTGTATGATAGTTTCCTACCAAGACTCGTTTCATCTCAAACCCAGGCCTACACCCTGTTTTCTTTTTGCGATGCTGAAGGAATGTGCGGGCCCTGATTGTGATGTGCAGTTTAATGCTTGTCATGGCTGGTTCATCTATTGCCAGAAGCCTTTCCCATAAGAGGTGGCTACAAACAAATCACTTGCATGTTGCCCTGTCCTCCGCCATTTCACTGCCCTGCTCCCAGCTCACACCTCCGTGTCTCATTTACCTCTCCATTCCATCTCTTTATCTCATTCTTAGCCTTCCCCTCCCACTCCCTCCCTCCACCTCACTCACATACACTGTCCTTGTCAGTCACTTGCTCTCCATCCTCTCCATATGGGCAAACCACCTCAGTGTATTTCTCCTAACGCTTTCTATCACATCCACATCCATGCTACAATGCTTCTTCATTTCCTCATTTGTCAGTCTGTCTCTCCATGTGACGTCACATGCTCCTCTCAGATAACTCAGTTCCACTGCACTCACTCTTGACTTGTGTCCCTCCAACGAGGTCCAAGCTTCACTTCAATATGGTAGCCTGTATTAGAGTTAGTGTCACATTACTGTCATGCAGCGACGTTTTTACTTCCATGCTCACTTTGCTGTTCCTTATCACTGCTTTCAAAGACCCAGCAACCTTTCTTCCTTCTTGTACCCTTCCAGGCACTTCGCCCTCTCAACTTCCATCCTTATTCATCACACCACCCAACTACGTAAATGCATTCATTTTCCATATCCCCCCCATCCAACCTTACTGTACATTCAGTTACTTCCTTTGACTTGAAGACTGTAACTTTACTCTTCCCTACATTAACATTTAGATTCCTTTTCTTATACACTCTCCCAGACTCCTTCACCAATCGTTGCAGCTCCCCTTGATCTTTCCTTAACAACACAGTATCATCTGCAAACAACAGTACCGTACAGGGAGTTTCCAGACACTGCCTTCTCTCATTAGGGCCATTCCAACATCCACTACCCTACCTTGTTTCTCTTTTATAACCCCATGCATTTACAGATTGAACAACTGTGGAGACATGACACATCCCTGTTTCATCTAACCTTTCATCCATCCATCCATCATCCAATCCTACTTTGCCCCATGAGGAGTGTAGGAGCCCGGTGTCATATGCACAAAGTGACTTTACGCAGGAAGTTACCGTTCTGCCAAGTGCGCATGCACCAAGTGCCCTTTTAGTTGCTGTGCTGAAAGTATGTGCATGTTATCTCAAGTATTGTTCCATTTATCAACAATATTTAATGAAATATGTATGTCATTGAGATAGTTGTATGTCTTATCAACCTATAGGTAACATAGGTCAATACAGTATACAGATACAGTGAGTCCTCGAAACACAAAAGGGATAGGGACAAAAAATATCTTTTGTAATCCGAAATTTCGTATATCGGAACGATTTTCCCCTTTGAAATACTGTATACATATAAGGGGGGGGATGCATTCCAGGATCCCATTGGACCCCCCACTTAACTTTACCCCTCCTGTTTAGAAGTATGCAGTACACATATACAGTACCAGTACTGTACTATTGTACGGACATTAAAAAATAAAACACAACTAAGTACTGTGGCAGGCGATTCATGTCGTCGATATGGTGCTAACTCACATGGTGGGACCCTAATAATTTCCAATTTCCTCTCCAGAGTTAGAGTACGGTGTTGTTTCTTCTTGGCAGCTGGTTCCCTGGATGCTGGAGATGATGCAGGGTGCTTGGGAGGCATGGCGAAAGTACGAGATCAGGAAGAACAACGAAAAACTGCGTAACGTACAGTGAAGCTGAGAGGAGAGGACGGATGTGACTCGACTGGGAAGAACGCGAAAATGTGTTTACCAAAGAGGGGTTCGTTCGTTTTCTCACCGCAAGCGAGCACGGCGCTGTGCAGTGCGCCCATTTTGAATTTTTCGTATTTCCTCTTGTACCGCTTTTCTTACCATTGAGACAGATACTTTCGTAATGTGGAATTTGTCCTACATTCATCGCTTTCGCACCATCAGAAACTTGTACTTCGAGTTTTCGTATTTCAAGGACTCACTGTATATATAAAAAAATATACAGTACTTATGTTTGTTACAGGCAGATTATGAAATCAGTCATTTCGTGAGTTAAGGTTAGTTTAATTTAGGTTTACTTAGGTTAGGTTGATCTTGGATAAAGTTAGGTTAGGTTAGTTTAGGTTTGGTTAGGTTAGATTAATTTATGCTAAATAGAGAAGGGAACGGTAACTTCCTGCATAAAGTCACTCCGTGCATATGACACCAGGGCTAGGCATGTTGGTCTTGACATTTAAGATGAGAGTGACCAGCCTCACTCATCCCAGAGTGACATTACATGAGCAATAACCCCAACCACTCCTTGGATATAAACCTTCACCGGCTTAATCCGATTGGAGCACCTTAATTACCCACTAACCACCAGGCGCCATGATTTGGTTATATGGTTACCACCCACCGTAGTAAATAGTTTCCTGGTGTGCAGGAAACCATTGGGCTAGTCACTCAGTGTAGAGTCACCCACAGGCAGAAGTAACAGGAAAGAAAGACAAAAGAGGGATTGTAAAGTCACCCGTAGGCAGAAGGACGAGGAAAGAATGAAGTAAAGAAAGACAGAAGAGGAAAGAAGAAAGGAGGGAGAGGAAAGGACAGACACCCAAGGGCAGCACTACATAGAGTGGGTGGATTCAAATAGAAAAATTACTCAGTTCATTGTCCACACGCACTGGAGCCTTAGCACCCTCATACATACTCGTCATGACATTCAGCAACTTCCCATTTACTTCATATATTCTTAATACTTTCCACATTCCTTGTCTATCCACCTTGTCATAAACTTTCTCCAAATCCATGAAGGCCACATGCAACTTCTTTCCCTTCTCTAGAAACTTTTCCACTGAAGACCTAAGAATGAATATTTGATCTACACAACCTCTTCCCTTCCAAAATCCTCCCTGTTCTTCTCCAACTAATTCCTCTTATTTCCTTAACTCTGTCAGTAAGTATCCTACCATATACTTTTCCTGTTACACTAAGAAGACAAATGACCCTGTGATTACCACACACTTCTTTTTCCCCCCTTTCCTTTGTACAGGGGAATAATTATACCTGACTTCCAATCCATCCTCCCAGGCCAGTCAGCATACCTTACACATCCATTCTACTACTATCTCTCCCCCATGCTTCAGCATTTCACCAAAACTCCATCAGTTCCTGGAGCTTTCCCCATTTTGACTTTCTTCATTGCTTCCACAACTTCCATCCTACTGATTTCTGTGTCTCTTCTCACATCTCTTCTTCTCCCAACCATTCCCCAGGCACTTATACTTGCATTACTTTCATTCTCTATGTTCAACAATTCCTTAAAGTGTTTTCTCCATCTGTTCACTTTTTCTTCCTTCTCCACTAGCAGTCTGCCATTTTTATCTTTCACTCCTTAACTAACTTGTTTATCACCCAGTCTAAGTTTCTTTACCTCTTTCCAGAACATTTTCTTACATTCCCTCCACTTTATGCTCAAATTCCCTCCAAATTCCTCATCCACTTTTTTCTTACTCTCTCAGATTAATCTTTTCACCTCTCTCTTCTTATTGACATATAATTCTCTCTTCTGTCTCTTAACTTTCTCCACGCTCCTGCTCCCCATCCACTCACTATACGGTATGCTTTCTTCTTTTGTGCCGCAGCCTGTCTCACCTTTTCATTCCAGCATGCTGTTCCTTGCACCCCCCTTGCGTCTTCTCTTCACCCCACACATCACCTCACATGCTGCACAGATTTCTTCTGCTACTATCTCGCACACATCTTCCATGTCCCCCATCTGCTCCAAATCATATTTACCCAGTCGCTCATCCACTTCTGTCTTATATTCTGCCTTTTTACCATCCTCTTGCAACCTTTATACCCTCCATGTGTGAACTATATACTTCCTCCTGTCCTTCCCTTCTTTTATTCCTCCATTATTTCATTTGAATCATGACTTTCACCACCACCAAGTAGTGGTCAGAAAATCCACTCCCCAAACCTCTGTATGCCCTGGCATCCATTACACACCTCATTCTGTCATCCACACACACACATAATCAGTCATTGCCTTCAGTTCACTGCCCATCCTTCTCATCACTGGCCTTGTATGCTATGGATCATTTGACTGGTTTATGTGGCTAAAAAATCGTTTCTGCTTCCATACACCATCGAGGTGAATGGTGAGGCTGCTAGTGCTGACGTGAAGGCAGCTGAGGCGTTTGTGGAGGAATTTTTTTTGTTCATTTGTTAATATTGCTGTTGTGTGGTTATTTAGATGTTGTTCAATATTTTGAGTAACAGTTATTTGCAGTATTAATCCATATTATTAACTTTAAAAGTGTATGGACGTGTGTGTGACTTCTTAATGTGTAGCTACTCTATATTCAACTTCTGACAGTTCTGTATTGTAGGGTACCGTATAAGTCTTTTCGACTTACCAGTATGACCAGATTGACATGACGGATCCGTCAGAACATAACCCTGTCCTAAGTCTTGGACTTAAATTTTCCTTACCAGTGGTCAACAGGCATTCCTTTATTTTTCACAGCTTTTTTTCAGCCACAAGCTATTGTAAATTGGTAGGAATGGGTAATCTCTTCATCATTGAGGTTTTAGTATGGTAGGATTTTTTTATTTTTTTCATAATTTGCTGTGGACATGATAGGAAAAGAGAATATCAGAAAAGGTGACTTCCAATGAGCACTTACTAAACATGGTTCCTTCATTTTCAGAGATCATTGCCTTTGGAGAGATAGAGAGAGAGAGAGAGAGAGAGAGAGAGAGAGAGAGAGAGATCCAGCTTACAGTGAGAACTAAGAAGTTACTATTGCTACTGACTTTGGTTCTGTACTTTTCAGAGATCATTAGCAGTGGAGAGAGGGAAAGAGACACGTAGGAGGAGTACAGAGCGTCCGGCACAATGTACCTTTACAACCTGACCCTTCAGCGGGCATCAGGCATCACTCATGCTGTCCATGGAAACTTTTCTGGCAGCCGTACGCAGGAGTTGGTGGTGTCCCGAGGTCGTTCACTTGAACTCCTCCGTCCTGACCCCAACACTGGCAAGGTAAAGTGGTAACAGCCAGTCCCACTTTACCTCCTTTAAGGTGTAGGGGACAGAGGCTAGGGAATTATAACCCAGTACATTTTGGGTAGATGAGAAGTTAATTTTTCTTGGTGACATTACATGATTGAAAAGCCTTGGATCAGCTCTTGGAAGTTGAATTTATGGAAGACTGTCACTCTTCATAACCCTAAAGGGTAAAATGGGGTAATTTCGCCATGATGCCAATAATTCCAGTTCAGAGGCCCATAGCTCTCAAGCTATTGCATGGATTCAGCATTTCATGAGCTTAGGTTTTAGAGGAATGATGACCTAACAAGGTCATGTGAAGTGTTGATCCATTGTGCAAAGAAAAGGGTGTTGGAGAAACAAAACTTTTTACTGAAACAGCATTTATATCATCAGTAAAAAACGAAAAAAAAAAAAAAAAAAAATTACCCATCATTTACATGTTTCAGGTAAAAAGTGGTTCAGAACTGTTTGCATTATTCACGCACGCACGCACGCACACACACACACACACACACACACACACACACACACACACACACACACACACACACACACACACACACACACACACACACACACACACACACACACACTATGGAGAAGAGACAGAAAAGAAAAAACGGGAGGAGGAGTGATGATAGCAGCGAAGAACAACATAAATGTAGATACCGTGGAAATGGGAGAAGGCAGGGCTAAAGTGATATATGTGAAGTTAGAAACTGGAGAGAACGTCAAGAGTGATGTGGCGGTAGTGTATGTTCCCCCTAAGACGAGAGCATGAAATGTTGACGAATACCAGGAGGTGTTGTCAGATGTGGCTAGTTATTTACAAAAAATAATTGAGAAAAGCAACAATATAATTTTGGTGGGTGACTTTAACTGTAAAGAGGTGAACTGGGAGGAATGGGACTCAGGAGGTAGCGAGGATTCGTGGGGCACTATATTATTAAATATGATAATGAATAATGTGATGACGCAATGGGTCAGAGAAGAGACACGGTTCCGAGGTGAGGACACACCAGCAAGGTTAGATTTACTGTTTACCAAAGAACCCGATGTAATAGAATCCTTGAAATATTTCTGTCCTATAGGAAAAAGTGATCATGTGGTCATTGTGTTCCAGATGATAATAGGGAAAGTCGAGCCAAGAGACGAGCTTCATAGACAGGGAAGATACAATTTTGGGAAAGCAAATTTCACAGGATTGAGAAAATTTTTTGAAAATGCAGACTGGAGAAAATTCAGCGAAACAAGAGAGATACAAAGGAAGTGGGATATCTTTCTAGACCTCTATAATTTGGGAGTGGAAAAATTTGTACCAAGAGTAAGAGGGAAAGAAAACAGGAAAAAGGAGTAATTTAATAGAAGGTGTATGATAGCAAAAAAGAGAGAGATATGGCGTGGAATAACTTGAGAAAGAGAGGTAACAACAGAACAAAGGAAGAATATAAAAGAACTAGAAATGAATACACAAGAATATGTAGAGAAGAAAAAAGGAATTTTGAAAAAGGTATAATAGACATGTGCAAGGATGAACCCAAGCTGTTTTATAGATTTGTTAATGGCAAACTGAAACAAAAGGAAGGACTCACCAAATTGAAAGTAAAAGGAGAGGTTTATAAAGATGCAGCAATGCAAGCTGAAATAATGAACAAATGATTCCAATCGGTTTTCACTAATGAAAAAGAGTTTGTGGAAAGGGAGGGAGTGATTAGAAATGTACCGGTGCTGAAAGATATAAAAGTGGTGGTACAGGAAATGTATAAATTGCTGGAAACCCAAGAAGTAAGGAAAGCCCCAGGACCTGATGGAATCTCTAATTGGGTACTGAAGGAATGCAGAGAACATCTGGCGGATAAAATTTACAGTTTAATCGTGTGCTCTCTGGAAGAGGGGAAAGTGCCACAAGAATGGAAGAGGGCAAATGTGGTACCAATTTATAAGGGAGGAAACAGGGAAGAACCCCTGAATTATAGACCAGTGTCTAACCAGCATGGTCGTAAAATTGTGCGAGAGAATCCTGAAAGACAGATGGATAAAATATCTAGAAGAGATGAATATTTTGGCTGAATGATAAAATATCTAGAAGAGATGAATATTTTGGCTGAATGTCAGTTTGGATTCAGAAGTGGAAGGTCATGTGTTTCTAACTTGTTGAGCTTTTACTCAAGAGCGATTGACGAGGTACAGGAGAGAGATGGTTGGGTGGATTGTGTGTACTTAGACTTAGAGAAGGCCTTTGTCAAGGTACCTCATAAGAGACTAATGTGGAAACTAGAATATATAGGAGGACTGAAGGGGAAACTCCTGGAATGGATGAGAGACTTTTTGAGAGACAGCCAAATGAGGACAGTAATAAAGGATAGGATGTCTGGATGGAGGGAAGTAACAAGTGGAGTCCCTCAAGGCATGGTGTTGGCACTAGTAATGTTCCTGATTTACATAAATGATATGGTAGATGGAGTGAACAGTTATGCAGGTCTGTTTGCTGATGATGTAAAGATCTTGAGGAAGGTAGAGATTGAGGAGGATTGTAAAATGCTGCAGGAGGATCTGGATAGGATACATGATTGGAGCCGGACGTGGGAAATGAAATTTAACGTAAAGAAATGTAAAATATTGGAAATGGGTAAAAGTACCAGGAGGCCATCACTGAACTATTTGTTGGGTAATGAATTAATCACAAAAATGAGAGAAGAGAAAGATTTGGGAGTGCTGGTCCAAGATAGTTTGTCACCTGAAAAGTACATTAACAAGATAGTTAGAGAGACTTATAAACTCTTGATGAACATAAGAGTAGCATTTCATTCTGAGGGTGGGAACATGGAATGTGAGAGGAATGAATGATGAAGTGAAAGAGAGAGAGGAATGAATGATGAAGTGAAAGAGGTGCTTGAGGATGCAAAAGTGGATATATGTGGATTGACTGAAACTAAATGGGAAGGTGAAAGGATGAGAGAATGGGAATACGGTGTAGGTATATGTGCGGGAGTCAGTGAGAATGAGAGGGCAAGAGAGGGAGTATGTCTGATGATAAGCAAGAAGTGGAAGGAGAATATAAGAGAGTATGGAACAGTGGGTGCAAGGATTGTATGGGTGAGGATGAAAGTAGGTATACAAGCATGGCCGATTGTATGTGTGTATGCTCCAACAGAGGATCGAGTGGCAAGAGTGAAAGATGAGTTTTGGGCGAGAGTAGAAGCATGTATGGACAAGTTTGAGAGGAGCGAGAGAGTGTTGTTGATTGGAGACATGAATGGCAAAGTTGGGAATGTACGAGTGGATGGAGTGGTTGGTCAGTGGGGTGTGCCACTTGAAGTAGATGGGAATGGTAGTGCTTTGGTGGACATCTGTGCTGGTAAGGGGTTGGCAACAGCCAGCACCTACTTTCGTCATAAGATGATCCACCGGTATACATGGAGAGTAATGAGGAGGATGGATGGTGAACTTGTTGAACGAAAGGCAATGATAGACTACGTGTGTGTGGATGAGCGAATGAGAAGACAAGTGTTGGATGCAAGAGTATGGAGAGGGTGGGGGAATGGAGTCTTGGACCATCATTTAGTGATGGCCAAGGTAGAGCTGCAAAGAAAGTGGTTGAGGAGACGAAGGGGAAGACAGGAGGAAGCAGCTTCTGTGAGAAGAGTGGAGAAATTGCAAGATAGTGAGAAAATGACAGAGTATAAGAGCATAGTGGAAGAAAGATTGGGAAGGTATGAGCTAGAGCAGATAGAAGGGGTGGAAGACGTATGTAAGATATTCACGGAAGAGATAAGCGCAGCGTGTGAGGCGGTTTGTGGAGTGAGGAGGAGATGCAAGGGTGTGCAAGGGACAGCATGGTGGAATGATGAGGTGAAACGAGCTGTGGAACAAAAGAAGAAGGCATATGGTGAATGGTTGGTGAGTAGAGGTTGGGGAGAAGATGAGAGAGAGAAGAGAGAGGTATATGTGAGCAGGAGAAGGGAGGTTAAGAGACTGGTGAAGGAGAGTAAGAAGAAAGTGGATGAAGAGTTTGGGAGGAATCTGAGTGTGAAATGGAGGGAGAGTAAGAAATTGTTTTGGAAGGAGGTAAAGAAAGTAAGGCAGTGTGAAAGGGGAAATAGTGGGGGAGTGAAAGATAGGAATAATAGATTGTTGGTGAAGAAGAGAGAGAAATTGAGATGGAAGGAGCACTTTGAGGATTTGTTGAATGTAGAGAGTGAGAGCAGTGTGAGTATAAGTGGTTGGGGAATGGCTGGGAGAAGAAGAAATGAGAGGAGGGAGGAAGAGATCAGTAGGTCGGAAGTAGTTGAAGCGATGAAGAAGATTAAGCTGGGAAAGGCCCCAGGAATTGATGGAGTGTGTGGTGAAATGCTTAGGTATGGGGGTGAGATTGTTGTGGAGTGGATATGGAAGTTGTGTAGATTGGCTTGGGAAGAGGGAAGGGTTCCAGAGGACTGGAAATCAGGTATAATTGTTCCTCTGTACAAAGGAAAAGGGGAGAGAGAAGTATGTGGTAACCATAGGGGTATTTGCCTTCTTAGTGTGACTGGTAAAATATATGGTAGAATACTCATTGATAGGGTTAGGCATATGACAGAGGAGCTAGTTGGAGAAGAACAAGGGGGATTTAGGAAGGGAAAAGGGTGTGTAGATCAGATATTTGTTCTAAGATGTTTAGTGGAGAAGTATCTAGAGAAGGGAAGGAAAGTGTATGCTGCCTTCATGGACTTGGAGAAAGCTTATGACAGAATAGATAGGCAAGGTATGTGGAAGGTATTAAGAACATATGGAGTGGAGGGGAAATTGTTGAGTGCTGTGAAGAGTATGTACGAGGGAGCTAGGGCTACGGTGCGAGTGGATGGTGAGCTGAGTGAGTTCTTTGATCTCAATGTGGGACTGAAACAGGGGTGTGTGATGTCTCCATGGCTGTTTAATATATATATGGATGGGGTTGTAAAGGAGGTGCAGGGTAGGGCAGTGGATGTGGGGGTGGCCCTAATGAATGAGGGTGAGATGTGGAAGCTTCCGGTGTTGCTGTTTGCTGATGATACAGTATTGTTGAGTGAAGATGAATGGGAGTTGCAAGGTTTGGTGAATGAATTTGGGACAGTGTGTAGGAGGAGGAAGCTGAAAGTTAATATAAACAAAAGTAAAGTTATGGTGTTTGAGAGGAATGAAGTCACAGAGTGTGCAGTAAGGTTGGATGGTGAGGATATGGAGAATGTGAGTGCATTCAAGTACTTGGGTAGTGTGATGAGTAAGGATGGAACTCTGGGGGATGAAGTACATGAAAGGGTACAGCAGGGAAGAAAGGTTGTTGGTACACTGAAAGCATTGATGAGAAATAGGGAGGTGAGTATGGAAGTTAAGAAGTCACTGCATGATGGTATTGTGATCCCTACCCTGACGTATGGAAGTGAGGCGTGGACCTTGCAAGAGGGGAACAAGTCAAGAGTGAGAGCAGTGGAAATGAGTTACTTGAGAGGAGCATGTGGAGTGACGTGGAGGGACAGGTTGATGAATAAAGAAGTGAAGGAACGTTGTGGGGTAGATGTGGATGTGGTTGAAAAGATTAGGAGAAATACACTGAGGTGGTTTGGACATGTGGAGAGAATGGAGAATGAAAGACTGACTAAGAAGGTGTATGTAGGTGAGGTGGAGGGAGGGAGAGGGAGGGGTAGACCGAGGATGAGGTGGAGGGATGGAGTTGAGAGGTATATGAGGGAGGGAGGGGTGAGTTGGGGGGAGGGGAGTCAAATGGTGGGTGACAGAGTGACTTGGAGGCGTTTTGTCTGCGGCCACCCTTTGCGGGATTAGGGCGTCGGGCTATAGATAAATAGATAGATAGATTTCATTATATGGATGAGGAGATGATGAAAAAATTGATAGTGGCCATGATCCGCCCCAGGTTAGAATATGCAGCAGTAGTGTGGTCCCCACACAAAAAGAAAGATATAAACAAGATTGAGAGAATACAAAGAACAGCAACCAAGATGGTCCCCAATCTGGCAGATGTGTCATACAGAGAGAGGCTGGAAAAGCTGGATTTGCCTTCCTTAGAGGAAAGGAGAAAGAGGGGAGACATGATTGCAGTGTTCAGGATCATGGTGGGAGTAGATAAAATTGACAGAGAAGTTCTGTTTTTATGGGATAAGAGAGCAACAAGAGGACATGGAATGAAATTGAAAAAGTCAAGCTGCTTGAAGTACATCAAGAAATATAGCTTTCCTTACAGAAGTATAGACTTATGGAATAGCCTGGACAAAGAGATCGTCCAGTCTAAAAACTTAAACGAGTTTAAAACTAAATTTGACGTACTGAGATACAGCGATGGGAACCCACGAGCATAGCATATTTTGTGTGTATCGCAAATATGTATACAGTATTGCGTAAATACATAAGTATTTGGAATGACGTAGACGAAAAGGTGGTGCAGGAGAAAAACATTCATGTGTGTAAAGGTAGACTAGATAAATGTGGATATGGAAACAGGACAACACGAGCATCGCTCAATTCCTGTATACTACAAATAGGTAAATACAAATAGATAAATACACACACACACACACACACACACACACACACACACACACACACACACACACACACAAAACAAAACAAAACAAACCAGTACCCTGCCATGCACTCGTGCCATGGGAGTCCCCTAACCAACTTACCAACTGTGAAACAATCAGTGAAACAATGATGGATGCTGTTGACGTAAAGTTCACCCAATACGTGGCATAGGCCCTACTGTATGGTTGCCCAGGCCACCTAAGCCCAGTTATAGTCAGTTGTGTATGATATGTAGTGTGGTATTATAACAGTATTTTCATTCGTTCATCATCTGATCCAGTGTTGCCCCATGAGGAGCGTAGGAGGCTAGGCAAGTTGGTCCTGACATTTAAGATGAGTGACCAGCCTCACCCATCCCTGAGTGGCATTATGTGAACAATAAACCCCAACCACCCCGTGGATAGAAACCTGCACCGGCTCAGTCCTATTGGAGCACCTTAATTACTCAGTAAACCACCAGGCGCCATAATTTGGTTATGTGGTTACCACCTGGCATAGTAAATGGTTTCATGGTGTACAGGAAACTAAAAATAAATACTGTATTATAACAATATAAATAAATATTACAACAGTACTGTAATAGCAACAAATAGGTAGCAGTGAAATTACCTCGTTAGGCGGAGTAATTTTGCTGCAAGACTTAAAAAATCTGTGGCATGGGCCAAAATTTTTTTTTTTTTTTTTTACAAAATGATTATGTGTATCTTTAGTGGAAAGGATGAATTTGTAGATAAAACAATAAAAATGCCAATATTCCATATGTGGCAGTTTACGTTTAGCAAAAACCACCGTTCACGTCGAAATTACCCCGTTTTACCTTACTGTATGTATGTCTGTTTATTGCAAGATTCTTTAAACCCCATAAGGGGTGGCCACAAGCAACTTGTCTCTCACCTTGTCCACTCCCATGTGATTGCCTTGTCTCCCACTCACCCCCACTGTCTTACCTCTCTGCCCCAGCTGCCCATCACATCAGTCTCTCTGGCTCCCTCTTCCCCCTCCACATCACTCATGTGCACTTTGCTTGTCAGTTTGTCACTCTCCGTCCTCTCCATGTGGCTAGTTTATTTTTTGTACTATATATATATATATATATATATATATGTATGTATATACATATATATATATATATTTTTTTAGAAACGATGTTAGGAGCTATGATATTTTTGTCATTAAGATGACTTATGACACACATATGGTGCAACAATTTAGGAGATGGAAAGCAGGGGAGAAATGAAGCTGCAGGTATGTTATCCCTACTGTACAGTGCTGCTGCAGTGGATGAGTGGTTAGCACTTCTGACTGTGAAGCTGCCAGCCTGTTAGTGTCAGTGTTCGAATCCTGGTGCAGGCAGCTGGCATCAATTGACTCAGGTGTCCATCCACCCTTTGTGGGTTGGTAGGTAAAATGAGTACTTAGGTTAACATGAGGGAGCTAGGGGAGATAACAGTGGTTACGTGGATGATGCAGTGGCCATGTATCCCAGGCTGTTGGGTGAATAACCTGCCACAGGCCCAAAGGCCTATTTTATGGAGCTGAGCACCACAACTAAGCGCCTCATGGCATCTGCCTCCATTACCTTTAGTTACAAGAATTTTGTAAGATTTCCTGAAGTAATGATAAAAATCATGGTGATAGGACAGTCTTCTGGTGTGGAAACTGGTGCTTAAACGAAAAGGTATAATCTGCCTTGTCCACCAGAAGGTGCTGATACATTTTAGTCTCATGTAAAATTTTCATCATAACTTTAACATTTGTGGTAGGTGGGGGCACTCACCAACCACTCACTCGATGTAGTGCTGCTCTCAGGTGTCTGCCCTTTCCTCTCCTCCATCCTTCTTTCCTTCCAACCACTTCTGTCTTTCTTTCCTTCATTCTTTCCTCATCTTTCTGCTTATGGGTGACTTTATGCTGCCTCTTCTGTCTTTCCTTCATTCTTTCCTCTTCCTTCTGCCTGTGGGTGACTCTACACTGAGTGATAAGCCAGATGGTTACCTGTACACCAAGAAACCATTTATTACACAGGGTGGTACTCATATAACCAAATTTTGGCACCTGGTGGTTTAGTGGGTAATTAGTAGCAGCCGTGGCTCAGTGGGTTAGAGCGCTCCATTCTGACCGAAGGGTCGGAGGATCGAATCCACCCAAGGGTCATTGGTAGACATCAGGAAGGGCATCCGGTCATAAAATGCTACGTGCTCGAATCCAAAGTCCTCTACCCAGGGGGCAATGCCTTAGCCCTTCAGGGATACCTGGCGTAAAAAAATATATATATATATATATATATTGTGCTCCAATCAGATTGAGCCAGTGAAGGTTTATGTCCAAGGAATGGTTGGGGTTTATTGCTCATGTAATGCCACTCGGGGATGAGTGAGGGTGGTTACTCTCATCTTAAATGTCAGGACCAACTTGCCTAGCCCCGCCCTCCTATGCTCCTAATGGGGCAACAAAGGTTTGGATGATGGATTGATGAACTTTAACATCAGATGTCTGAAGTGCCTGGTTTCTTGCTGTCCATAAGGTTCATGTTCAAATGAGCATGAGGCCACAACAACGTCTATATACAGCAGATGATTGCTTTTGAAACTGCAGTCTCTTGCAACATTCTGATTGAATCTTGTAACCTTGAGTTTCATCTTGGGATTTCATTCCCTATTTTCATTGATCTTCCCAGCTATTACAAATGAACTACCTCTCATAGAAGTAAGAAGGAATTTGGCCTCCCTTGCATTATCTAATAGATACAGTAATCCCCCGATTATCCGGATGTCCATTATCCAAACGATCTGTTACCCGGACGTTGTGATCTGGCTTTATGCAACCATTATATGTAAGTTTTTCCATTTTATACTGATGGAATGCTTGCATCTTGGCCTCCCTTGCATTATTTTACAGGTACAGTAATCCCTTGATTACCCGGACATCCATTATCCAAACGATCCGTTACCCAGATGCTGTGGATTTGGCTTTATTAAACCATTATATGTAAATTTTTCTATTTTACCCTGAGAAAATGCTTGCTTCTGGGTGGAAATTATGGTTGCGCGAACATTTTCGCCTGCTCAGGCAGGCAGGAATAGCTTAGTGGCACCATGCTGTCTGGCTTGGTAGCTTACCCAGCATCCGCTAGAGACCCCTTTGGTCATTCCCAGTTCCTGCCTGGTGACGGTATAATGAACACTTCCTCTCAGACAGTTGTTATGGCAGTGCATGTGTGGCATTTGTGGTTGTTCCCTACCTGCTTCAGTCTCATCAGAGTATGCCACTAGACCACATGGGATGTATTGTGCAATGCAACAGTCAGAGTCAAGGAGCTACCAGGGTATTTATCACAATGTCCTGCAAGGAATCATGTGTTGACGTTGATTTTATTCTAGCTTACTGTACTGTATCATGATTTTATTTTATTTTACCTTGACATTTTGTGTTCCCTTCATTTTTCTTGTGTTGCTGTTTTTTCAAGTCACTGCAGGGTATGGCCCTGCAGTGATGATTGCTTGTCTGTGGTTGATGGGTCTGCTTGCACATGGTAATTGGTTGGCCGTAGTTTATAGGTCTGCTTTACCAGATAGTGTAAAACAATAGGAACAAGTGTTGTACAGTGTTCTGTAGTGGCCTTTTACAATGGCTTTCAGAATTAGGTTATGTATGAAAGGGGACCAGGGGACCAGGCCATTATCTGGATGGATCCACTCTCCGAACATGCCTTTGGCTCTGTTATATTGGATAATCTAGGAATTACTCTTGTAAGGTAAATGCTCTACTGAGGTTGCATCCATTGTGCTCTCTCTCTGTGCCTTCTGCTCTGCCTCTACGTGGGCATCTGGTGTTGTTTTTGACTTGTTCTCACACTGTCATATTGCTTCTTGTCAGAATTTCTGTATTTACTGGGCTGCTTCTTTTTGGAATTCAGTTCCCCAGATTAATTTCCCCCAAACTTCAAACCTGAGCATTTCAAGTGCAAGTGTCAGCTACTGGTTTTTTATGAATGGTTACCTCTGTAATCTGGAATATGGATTTTTTTTTTTTTTTTTAAATTTATTTTGCCTTCCTCTGTTCATTTTTGTGTATGTGTAGGCCTGTAGTGCAGTTCACCCAGTTACTTTCACACATTTTCAGTACATGCCCAAGTCATCTTAGGCTAATCAGATAAATCACTAACATTGTCAGTACTGAAACATCAGAGTACTGGCATGTGATGGTGTGAACATGAATTAAATGTATATTTATAGGTCATTTTAGTATCATAGTAAAGCTTAATCAAAATATCCATCCTTCACAGGTACACACCATCCTCACTACGGACATATTTGGGGTGATCCGCTCGCTGATGGCGTTCCGCCTCACTGGTGGCAACAAAGGTAGGACTTGAATGTAGTAGGCTTTGTTTGGTTTATTGGATTTAAAACTATGTACAATATCTCCCCGAAACTGAGAGCATGAAGGTTTATGCAAACTCCCAGTTTCTGATGCTCATTTGTGAGACAGTTCTGATCATGAGATGAGATTGTGCATGGCATAGTGTGGATTGCATTGAACAGTGAAGTAGAGAAGAGAGTGCTTTTGCTCTCATCAAGGGTTTTGCAAGGAATTTACTAATATTAACTGTTGGTAGCATAGATCTTAGTCACTTATGTAATTCTATCTTGCCCTAGCAGTCTTGAAATTGAACCTTTGGAGCTGTATATTCTACTGAGTTCAGGATATACTGTATATACCATAACTGCATGCATAATGCGGGAATATTTTATCCCAAGCTCCCGCTGTATGAGATTTCCATGTTATAGGGCCATATGTTTACATGTTAAAGGGTTTCATGGTACCTAAGCCAACCCCAAGTTCATCTTTTGGGGCAATTTTTAGTTTTTTTTTTCCAGGACATTTACTTCCATAATAAAGACATTTTTACTTACAAACACTGGAGGATTCCTCACCTTGAATGGAAGAGGTTGTGGGCTTGCTGGGGAGAGGTAGAGTGGGGTTCCGAGACAGGGCAGGACTCCTACTGGTCCCCAGTACCTTCGTCCTGCCGTTCCGGGTTCATAGTCCTCATCTGAGGAATAAGACAAGTCCTGTACGTCCTGATTCCTCTGTTGCCATTTTTCAGCTTACTGCGCAAATCCCTCAAAGTCAACAGAAACATTAGACATAGCATCTTCCTCAGGTTGTTGTTGCTCTGGAATCTCTCGAAGAGGAAAGTAGTGGGCGAGGAGAGTCTCGTGGAGTTGGCGAATTTTTTCTTGCTGGGAGTCTTCATAGGCTTGCATTGCATGCAACACAGTGTCCAGAGTTTCATCCATATGTACTTCATCATTTTCATATGCCAGGATGGCTTCCTTGAGAGCACTTTTGCACCAGCCAAGGTAATGCTGATACAAGCCATCGACATAACTGGTGCAGTGGTTGGTGCCTCTGCCTGATATTCCTGGTCCTCTGCCTCACAGTGTCTCTGGTTAACTTGTTGATTCGTTGCATGGCCTCCTTTGGCATGGTATTATCCATGACAACCTCCACCAAATCTTGTTATTGGACCTCTTCACAACCAGACACAGTTTGGCATGCTCTCACCACTTCCTTCCGCATGGTTGGGCTGGGTCAGGTGGCCAAAAAAAAAAAAAAAAAAAAAGAGCAGAGATCACACAGAGCACGTGTCACGTGTACAGCCGGAGCATGGGGAGAGGGTAATCTCAACTGGGGGAGGAATGCTCAGTGGACCATGATGACACCTCACTCAGGCACATGATAGCTATATGTCATAGGCTGATGTAGTTCATGTTCTGTCTATCACTTGCCACGTTGAGTGATTTCCAACCATAATTTTATGTCTTCCGCGACGTTCTGTCAATCATTGGTCATGTAGTATGACTTTGAAATCTAAACAGGGGCCTCCTACCGCATTATGTCCATTGTCACTGCATAGTCCGGTGCTGTAAAAAATGAGCAGCATACTCTGACTGTTATATCTATTTTTTCCATGTTGTGACTTTTGGGGACACAGTATGGCACCTCTCATATTATGTGAGGCTTGTGCTATGGTTCATAAAAAAAAATCAGGTGTCTCTGTTTTTATCCTGTCGTGGTGGAGTGGCATCAATGCCTGACTTCTACCTTAGAGGTCTAGGGTTCGATTTCCAGTCAGGAGTGTAAAAAAAAAAAAAAAAATTGTACATGTGCGTAATGCGTGTCTTTCCAACATATACAGTATATAATATACACACACACACACACACACACACACACACACACACACACACACACACACACACACACACAGTATGCAGTAAAATCTCGATATAAAAGGCTTCAGTAGACCGGAATTCACTTTTATTGGAATCAAGGAGTCACTGGACTAAATTCTTATATATCGGAAAAAGTCTGATAAAGCCAGAAGCAGTCCAGGTTGCCTGACTGCTTTAGCTATGTTCGCCACAATAAGGTAAATAAAAGACATGTTTGTCAGTGTACAGTACAGTATTGTTATATTTATTATACCATTTGATTATTGTACTGAATGTATAATACAGTACTGTACAGTACTACAATGGTATAGTCGCAGCGCGACCCTGAGGTTGTTATTATCGTGCCCTGGCAACCTGCCATTCAGAAGTGTGTCTGATTTCGTGTATAATATGAGACGCATGTGATTTGTGTATATCCATCCATCTATCATCCAATCCTACATTGTCCCATGAGGAGCGTAGGAGCCCAGGGCTAGGCAGTTGGTCTCAACATTTAAGATGAGAGTGACCAGCCTCACTCATGCCTGAGTGGCATTACATGAGCAGTCAACCCCAACCACCACTTTGATATAAACCTTCACTGGCTCAATCCGATTGGAGTGCAAAAATTACCCACTGAACCATCAGGCACCAAAATATGGTTATATGGTTACCACCCAGCATAGTAAATGGTTTCCTGGTGCACAGGAAACCATTTGGCTTGTCACTCAGTGTAGAGTCGCCCACAGGCTGAAGGAAGTGGAAAGAATGAAGGAAAGAAAGACAGAAGAGGGAGTGTAAAGTCACCGTAGGCAGAAGGACAAGGAAAGAATGAAGGAAAGAAAGACAGAAGAGAATGGAAAGAAAGAAGGATGGAGAGGAAAGGGCAGACACCCGAGAGCAGCACTACATCAAGTGAGTGGATGGTGAGCGTCCCCACCTACCACAATAATATGTATAATATGTTCATATGTGGTGAAATGCTGAAACATGGTGGAGAGATAGTAATAGAATGGATGTGGAAGATGTGCAGATTGGCCTGGGAGGAAGGTAGAATCCCGGAGGATTGGAAGTCAGGCACAGTATAATTATTCCCTTGTACAGTATAAAGGAAAAGGGGAAAAAGAAGTGTGTGGTAATCATAGGGGCATTTGTCTTCTTAGTTGAATAGGAAAAGTGTATGGTAGGATACTTATTGACAGAGTTACGGAAATAACAGAGGAATTAGTTGGAGAAGAACAGGGAGGCTTTAGGAAGAGAAGAGGTTGTGTAGATCAGATAAAGATATTGATTGTTAGATCTTTAGTGGAAAAGTTTCTAGAGAAGGGAAGGAAGTTGTATGCGGCCTTCATGGATTTGGAGAAAGCATATGACAGGGTGGATAGACAAGGATTGTGGAAAGTATTACGAATATATGGAGTAGATGGGAAGTTGTTGAAATCTGTGAAGAGTATATATGATGGTGCCAAGGCTGCAGTGCGTGTGGATGGTGAACTGAGTGAATTTTTCTCTTTGAAGGTTGGGTTGAAACGGGGATGTGTCATGTCTCCATGGTTGTTCAGTCTGTACATGGATGGGGTAATAAAAGAAATGCAAGGTAAGGCAGTGGATGTTGGAGTGGCCCAAGTGAGAGAGGGTAGTGTTTGGAAACTCCTTGTACTGTTGTTTGCAGATGATACTGTGTTGTTGAGTGAAGACAAAAGGGAACTGCAAGGCTTGGTGGATGAGTTTGGGAGAGTGTGTAAGAAATGGAATCTAAAGGTGAATGTAGGGAAGAGTAAAGTGATGGTCTTTGAGAGAGGTGAAGTCAGTGAATATACAATGAGGTTGGATGGTGAGGAATTGGAAAATGTGAGTATGTTTAAGTACTTGGGGCGTGTGATGAATAAGGATGGAAGTTTGGAGGGTGAAGTGCTTGAAGGGGTACAACAAGGAAGAAAGGTTGCTGGTTCCTTGAAAACAGTGATAAGAAACAGGGAAGTGAGTATGGAAATGAAAAAGTTACTACATGACAGTATTGTGATACCAACTCTAACTTATGGAAGTGAAGCTTGGATGTTGTTGGAAAGACACAAGTCATGAGTAAGAGCAGTGGAAATGAGTTATTTAAGAGGAGCCTGTGGAGTCACATGGAGAGACAGGCTGACAAATGAGGAAGTGAAGGAGCGTTGTGGTGTGGATGTGGATGTGATAGGAAGCGTTAGGAGGAACACACTGAGGTGTTTTGGCCATGTGGAGAGGATGGAGGGTGAGAGACTGATGAGGAGAGTGTATGTGATTGAGGTGGAGGGAGGAAGAGGGAGGGGGAGGCCGAGGATGAGATGGAGGGATGGAGTGGAGAGGTATATGAGAGAGGAGGGTGTGAGTTGGGAGCAGGGCAGTGAAATGGTGTGAGACAGGGTGATGTGGAGGCGTACAGGATTGAGGCGTCTGGCAGTAGATAGATAGATAGATAGATAATAATATCAGTGTATACAGTAATATATTCGTGCATAATAATATGATTCGTGTATAATATGATACGAAATCAGATGTACTTTGAATGAAAGATTGCCAGCGTACGATAATGACAACCTCAGAGTCGTGCGCCGCAACTACAGTGAAAACAGCTTAAAAACCTTTAATGTGATCCGGACTAATGTCTGATACATCGGAAAAAGTCTGGATTACCAGGAGGAGGTTCGTATGTTCCCTTTATCGAAATTTCTCCTTTTTCGGAATGACATGGGTCCCAGTTAATCCTTTTTAGTGAGGTTGTACAGTATATTTATTCATTCACTATCATCTATTCCTGTGTTTTCCCATGAGGAGCATAGGAGCCTGAGGCTAGGCAAGTCGGTCCTGACACTTAACCCTCTTGCACTCTTTCGACGCCACCTGCATCCAACCACAGCCAAGTACTGAATGACAGTCTCTCGCCAGCCCAGACCTCATGCTCCCCACACTCCTCACTCAGCGATTCATGCTTTATCAGAAACTGATTTCAATCATTTCATTCCCCCGCCCTTATTATAACTGTATTGTTTTGAAACTGGTTTATGTTATAAATGAACCCCTTAAGTCCTATTCGCATCAATTGAACGCGGCCTGTAAAAAACTGCGGAGCGCTTGCTCCACTCCAATTATGATGTCCAATGAGAACTTGCCCCTGATGTGGCGTGAGGGGGGATCGGACCAACCCGGGCAGTGGGGGGGCACCCCCCTCTCGGCCACCTCCATGCCACCCCTCTACTCCACTCCCTCATGCCTTCCTTGTCCCCCATCACCCTCCCACCCCTCCACGCAACTGCATCTCTCCTTCCACAACAGCCTGCGTCCCCACCCTCTCTTGCCCCTCCTTCCTCCCTGCTAGCCTCGTCCTCCCCCCAAACCCCATCCCATCACTCCATCCCTGTCCCTCACTACCCATCCAACCCCCAACAGGCCCCTGAGTGTCAGGCCTGATGTACTTACCTGTTTCATATTATTTCTACTTCTTCCCAAATTTTTACACCTCACTCTGTTCATTTCTCACTTCGTACCTACCAGTTTCTGTATGTACGTAGTTGGAGAATGCTGTATGTTGTACTACATACGACATCTTTTTTTTTTCCCCTACCTGCCCAGATTAGCACCTCTGGGTAGTGTCCGTCTGTGTTAGCTATCGAAAGACTCTGAGGCCTTGTAGGGCTACTCCCCGCACCTGTTTCATCTCCCCACACATTCAGACACACCTGTTTTTGTGGCTGGTGTGATAAATTCCAATGAATGGAGAGTTTCCACAAGAGAATTTGGATGTTGCTGAAACTGTAATGGTAAGTGTGATGAAATGTATTGATAATGTGATAATTATAATGGTGTGATAAATGTGTAACGAGAAGTTGGGACAGTAAAAAGAGAAATCGGAAACAGATTATTGCTTTTTTTTTTTTTGTTTTTTTTTGTTTTTTGTTTTTTGTGCATGCATTTATAGCATTATTCAACTTTATTTTGATGTCCGTGATGATTATAAACATTTATATGTGTCTGTGTTAGTTTTTTAATGACTATGAGGCCTTGTAAGGCTACTCCCCACACCTGTTTTATTTCCCCACACCTGCATACACACCTGTTTTTATGGCCGATATGACAAATCCCATTGAAATGGAGGGTTTCCACAAGAGAATTTAGTTGTTGCCAAAATTTTTCACCTCAAGTACCACCAAGGCCTTGTAGGCCTACTCCCCACACTAGTTATCTCCTCACACATACATACACACCTGTTTTCATGGTAGATGTTACAGAACAACAATGAAGTGCTTTCTTTTCATGCGAAAAGCTGGTTATTTCCAACCCCTGTACCCATAGGCCTACTCCGCCTACTTTATCTCCCCACAGTCTAGTAATCTCCCCACACCTACATACACCTGTTTTCATGGTTGGTGTGACAAAACACCTTGAAATGACCTGTTTGAATGAGAAAAATTGGTTGTTATCAAAATTTTCATGTTTTCGATTGTTTTCGAAGGGTAACTATCATAAACTTTTTTTTAAATTTGACGTGCAATTGTGCGGTAACTATTAGGCCTATGGGGGTACGGATTGCGTTGTCAGGTGTGCACATTCTTCCTCTTTAGCCAGAACACAGTCAGTTTACCCTTGGTGAAAGTCATCAAAACACTCCCGAATTGCGGTTGTGGGGGGTACCCACATTTGTGGTCTTAAGAGGTTAATGAATGATCTTCCTGATGAACGAAAATATAAAAAAAAAAGGAATTGCTATATTGTATCATTCACTTATTTGTTCAGTGCTCATTTACTCACAGACATATAAACATTTCGGGAATCTATCTATCTATCTATTGCCAGACGCCTCAATCCTGTTTGGGGTGGCCACAAACAAATCGCCTCCAAGTCGCCCTGTCCCCCGCCATTTCACTGCCCTGCTCCCAACTCACACCCCCCTCTCTCATATACCTCTCCACCCCATCCCTCCATCTCATCCTCGGCCTCCCCCTCCCTCTTCCCCCCTCCACCTCACTCACATACACTCTCTTCATCAGTCTTTCACCCTCCATCCTCTCCACATGGCCAAACCACCTCAGTGTGTTCCTCATAACGCTTCCTATCACATCCACATCCACACCACAACGCTCCTTTATATCCTCATTCGTCAGCCTGTCTCTCCATGTGACTCCACAGGCTCCTCTCAAATAACTCATTTCCACTGCTTTCACTCTTGACTTGTGTCCTTCCAACAACGTCTAAGCTTCACTTCCATAAGTTAGAGTTGGTATCACAATACTGTCATGTAGTAACTTTTTCACTTCCATGCTCACTTCCCTGTTTCTTATCACTGCTTTCAAAGAACCAGCAACCTTTCTTCCCTGCTGTACCCTTTCAAGCACTTCACCCTCCAAACCTCCATCCTCACTCATCACACTACCCAAGTACTTAAACGTACTCACATTTTCCAATTCCTCACCATCCAACCTCGCTGTACATTCACTGACTTCACCTCTCTCAAAGACCATCACTTTACTCTTCCCTACATTCACCTTTAGATTCCATTTCTTACACACTCTCCCAAACTCATCCACCAAGCCTTGCAGCTCCCCTTCCTCTTCACTCAACAACACAGTATCATCTGCAAACAACAGTACAGGGAGTTTCCAAACACTATCCTCTCTCACCAGGGCCACTCCAACATCCACTACCCTACCTTGTACCTCTTTTATTACCCCATCCATGTACAGATTGAACAACCATGGAGACATGACACATCCCTGTTTCAACCCAACTTTCAAAGAGAAAAATTCACTTAGTTCACCATCCACACGCACTGCAGCCTTCCCACCATCGTACATACTCTTCACAGCATTCAGCAACTTCCTATCTGCTCCATATATTCTTAACACTTTCCACAATCCTTGTCTATCCACCGTGTCATGTGCTTTCTCCAAATCCATGAAAGCCGCATACAACTTCTTTCCCCTCTCCAGAAACCCCTCCACCAAAGATCCAAGAATGAACATCCGATCTACACAACTTCCCCCCTTCCAAAAGCCTCCCCGCTCTTCTCCAACCAATATCTCTACCCCATCTCCAACTCTGTCAACAAGCATCCCACCACACACTTCTCCTATTACACCAAGAAGACAGACGCCCCCACGACTACCACACACTTCTTTTTCCCTTTTTCCTTTGTACAAGGGAACAACTACACCCGACTTCCAGTCCTCCGGGACTCCACCTGTGGTAGGTCTCCATATTATAATTGCAAATCATAATAGATAGATAGATAAATAGATAGATAGAGAGACAGATAGAAGCAGGAAGTCAAATGATGAGAAGGTGTTGTGTCTGCGAGAATCCAGCAGTGCGGTGGGGGTTGGGTGGATGTAGCAGAGAGAGGAGGGTGAGGTCTGGTGGTTATGAGTTGTGAGTCGTCTCTCACTCTCCGTTTGTTTGTTTGTTTGTTTCCTTTCTTTCTTGATGTATTCTTGGTCCTTTTTTCTTGTGAATTACTCGTTGTAGGATGAAGACTGCCGCTTCTTGTAGGTGAGTGTAGAAGATTATACTGACGACGTAGAGTTGTTAATTGTAGTTGATTGTAGATGGCTGTAGTTGATTGTAGATGGCTGTAGACGTTGTAGACTATTTGCACTGTAAGCTGTATTTTGTAGGATTCAATGTAGAACTGAAGCTAATCTTGTAGTCTCGGTTGCTTTTGTAGAAATTTGCTTTTAATTCGGAGACGATGTCCGCAGATTTGCTGGTTTGTCGTTAAGCTACTTGCAAGGCGTCGAGTGATCTTTTGACCTCTGCATCAGCGTAATGATCTGGGAGACGGAGGGGGCGGGATGGAGAGAATACTGTCAGGAGCTGATGTTGTTGGTTGTTTTCAATCTTGATATTTTGTAGGAATTTAATGTTGATTCGTAGACGAGGTTCGTATACGTTCGCTGCTACCAAATGTCATAAAG
This sequence comes from Coenobita brevimanus, assembly GCF_032717465.1. Classification (NCBI taxonomy): domain Eukaryota; kingdom Metazoa; phylum Arthropoda; class Malacostraca; order Decapoda; family Coenobitidae; genus Coenobita; species Coenobita brevimanus. Next base: position 13,584,229 of record NC_136992.1, on the reverse strand, counting down.
ACTTTGTAGTTACTTGTAGAGAAGTATATTTTAGACTTGTGGTCGAGCGGCTTTTATATCTTGTAGTAGTTTCCCCACCAGATGTCATGTAGTGACGGGAGAGGTAAAGAATAGTATGGGACTATTTTTATTTGTCTTGGAAATATTAAACAGGTATAAGAGTATAAGTCCCGGGTAGCTACCTCCCTGTCTCGCTATCTCTCTCTCTTTCTGTTCTAAGGCTAATCTCCGTCTCGACCTCTCTCTAGGGTCGCTTGTCTCCTTCTAAACTCTCTTTCCTAAAATCTGGTGTAGCAGGGGTGTGTCACGTATGTTCCTCGTGGGTGGACTAGATCTTTCTCACGAGAGGACTGCTGACAGCTAACTGCATCATCTCCTTACTGGCCGCTGTCGTCAGCTTTCCTCAGTGTTAAGAGTGTGTAAGCATGTTTAGCACTGCTGGATTCTCGCAGACACAACACCTTCTCATCATTTGACTTCCTGCTTCTATCTGTCTCTCTATCTATCTATTTATCTATCTATCTATTATGATTTGCAATTATAATATGGAGACCTACCACACACCCTCCTCCTAGGCCAACCTGCTACATCCCCCACATCCACTCCACTACCATCTCTCCCCCATGCTTCAGCATCTCACCACACACTCCATCAATTCCCCCCCCTCCCCCCCCAACTTAACCCCCTTCACTGCCTCCACAACCCCCATCCTACTGATTTCCTCCTGTCATCTCACCTCCCTCCCTCTTCCAGCCATTCCCCAGCCACCCACACTCGCATCACCTCCATCCTCCATGCTCAACAATTCCTTAAAGTGTTCTCTCCATCTGCTCACTCTTTCTCCCCTCTCCACCAGCAATCTACCATTCCCATCTTTCACTCCCCTGCCAACTTCACTTCCACCCCGTCCCACTCCTCTCACCTCCCTCCAGAACACCCTCCCACAGTCCCCCCACCCTACACTCAAATTCCTTCCAAATTCCTCATCCACTCTCTTCTTACTCTCTCTTACTAATATTTTCACCTCTTTCTCTCTCTTCACACATAACTCTCTCTTCCGCCTCCCAACTTCCTCCACGCCCCTATTTCTCATCCACTCACCGCATGCTTTCCTCTCCTGTGCCACAGCCTGTCTCACTTCTTCAGTCCACCATGCTGTTCCTTGCACCCCCCCTCCGTCCTCTCTTCCTTCCACACACCACATCACATGCTGCACATATTTCTTCTGTAAATATCCTACACACACCCTCCATGTCTCCCATCTGCTCCAATTCATATTTGTCCAATTGTTCCTCCACTTCTCTCTTATACTCCGCCCTTTTCTCATCCTTTTGCAACCTCTCCACTCTCCTTGCAACTACTCCTTCCTCTCGTCTTTCCCTTCTTCTATTCCTCCATCTTACTTGAATCCTAATTCTGGCCACCACCAAGTAGTGGTCAGAAAGTCCACTCCCCCAACCTCTATAAGCTCTTGCATCCAATACACATTTTCGCATCCTTTCATCCACACACACATAATCAATCATTGCCTTCCTTTCATTCAGTTCACCACCCACCCTTCTCATCACTCACCATGTATACCTGTGGATCATTTTATGCCTGAAGAGGGTATTGGCTATCACCAACCCCCTCCCAGCACAAATGTCCACTAATGCACTCCTATTCTCATCTATCTCAGCAGGCACACCCCACTCACCAACTATTCCATCCACCTTCACATTCCCAACTTTACCATTCATATCACCGATCAAAAACACTCTCTCATTCCTTCCAAACTTTTCCATGCACACTTCTACATTTGTCCAGAACTGTTCTTTCACTTTTCTAGCACGATCTTGCGTTGGCGCATACACACACACAATCACCCACATTTGTATTCCAACTTTCAACTTTACTCACACAATCCTTGACCCAACTGATCCATACTGTCTTATGCTCTTCTTCCATCTTTTACTCACAACTATACATTCTCCTTCCTTTGCCCTTTCATTCTCACCTACTCCTGCACATAAACCCCATCCATACTCCCATTCTCTCACACTTTCTCCTCTCCATTTTGTTTCAGTTATTCCACATACATCCACTTTCGTACCCTCAAGCACCTGGACAATCTCTCTCTCTTTCACCTCGTCATTCGCTCCTCTTACATTCCATTTCGGGAATGATTATAGAATATTGTAGAACATTTATCTGTGATCCATTTCATTAAAAAAAAAAAGCACTTTATACTAGAACATTTTTTATGGCATGTGGAATAACAATAGTCGTTCATCATGCCTGGCTGCTCTGAGTGAACTGTTTCTTATCATTTCATTCTCGCCCGCCCAGACCTCACACTCCCCACATTCCTCACTCAGTGATTTGTGCAGCATCGAAAAATGATTACAATCATTTCATTCCCCTGTCCTAATTTTTAACTGTATTGTTATGGAACTGATACATGTTACAAATGAATAAATGAGCTTCCTAATGAATGAAAAAAAATAAATAAAGGATATAAAACATCATACTTTATCATTCAGTAATGAATATCATTCAGTAATGTATTCATTTACTCACCGACATATAAACAGTATATATAGTACAGTACTCACTATTTTTTTCACAAGAACAAATTGTTGTGACAAAAATAGTGTTTGAGTACTGTATATACAGTATATCGGTATGTCAGTGAGTAAATGAATATATTACTGAACGATAAAGTATGGTGTTTTATAACCCTTAGTTATTTATTTTCTCATTCATTAGGAAGATCATTTGTTCATTTGTAACATATATCAGTTTCATAACAATACAGTTAAAAATTAGGGGAGGGGAATGAAATGATTGTAACCATTTTTCGATGCTGCACCAATCACTGAGTGAGGATTGTGGGAAGCGTGAGGTCTGGGCGGTCGAGAATGAAATGATAGGAAACAGTTCTCTCAGAGCGGCCAGGCGTGATGAACGACTGTTGTTAGTCCGTATGCCGTAATAAATTTTCTAGTATAGCTAGAAGTGTTATTTTTTTACGAAATAATTGAAGTTAAATGCTCTACAATATTCTATAATGATTGCCGAAATGTTTATATGTCTGTGAGTAAATGAGTATTGACTAAATAAGTGAATGAGACAATGTGGTAATTCATATAACCGGGGTTTCCGGCAGGGTTAAGTGTCCCCCAGATTCCCCTATCCAAAATCACTTAATCATGGCATTCGTTTCAGAGAGTCTCGGAGGGCCCAATACCTGCCCAGGGCCCCAACCAAATGGGCAGAGTCGTGTGGTCATGTGGAATGTGAGACGTGTGAATGAGGAGAGCAAGAGGGTGGAAGTGGCGAATGTGTTTAAGAGTTCGAGATATGCTGTGATGGCATTGTGTGAAACGAAGATGAAAGGGTGCGAAGTGGAGGAGTGGGAGGGTGTGAAATGTGTATGATCGGAAATGAATGGGAGAGGAAGATGTAAGGAAGGAGTTGCTTTGTTGATGAATGAGGTGTTGCAGAGTGGAATGAGAGACTACAAATGTGTCACCTTGAGGTGTATGTATGTCAAGTTCAAGTTTGAGAAGGTGAAAGTGGCAGTCATTGTAGCGTATGCACCGTGTGAGGTCAGGAGTGAGAGAGAGAGAAAGACAGGTTTTGGGATGAGCTGGGTGAAGTACAGGTAGTGGGAGAAGTGTCCAGGAGCGATAAAGTGATCGTGATGGATATGAACGGAAGAGTAGGCACTTGTCCGGAGTATGACATAATGGGTTGTTATGGAATACCAGGAGAAAATGATAACGGGAATCAACTAAAGGATATGTGTCAGGAGAGGAGGTTGTGCATTTGTAATTCGTATTTCAAACAAAGATGCACGTAAATATACATGGTATAGAGGAATCGGGGATTGTGTTGAAAGGAGCCTGATTGATTACGTGCTCGTAGAGAGGTCGATGATGGGAATGGTTGCTGATTCGAGGGCTGTGAGAGGACGATGTGGAGGTCTGTCAGATCATATGATTGTGGTATGCAAGATCAAGCTGAGAGGAGTGAGGTGGATCAAGAGAGAGAGAGGAGCAGTCAGGGAGAAAGACTGAAAGTTGAGAAGCTGAGGATCAAAGAAATGGCAGATGATTACAGGACCAAAGTAGAGGATGAGTTAGAATCAGTGAACTGGAATGAATTGGATCTGGACAGCCTGTGAAATGCATATAGGGATTGCTTAATTAGGAATGCTAAAGTGGTGTGTGGTGTGACAAGAGTATCAACAAAAAAGAAGGGTACAGGATGGTGGGATGAGAAGGTTAAGAGGGCAGTGGAGGAAAAGAGGAAGAAGTGGCTAAAGTGGTTACAGGATAGGGGTTCAGTTGAAATAAGAACTGCATATATCGAGAGCAAGAAGCATGTAAAGAGACTAGTGAAGAGGAAAAAGACGTAGGTAAATGATGATCTGGGAAGAAAAATGAATGCGAACTACTCTGAAAATAGGAAGTTATTCTGTAAAGAGGTGCGGAAATGTAGAAGTGAAAGTGGAAAGAAATGTGATGGTGCGAAGGATGCTGGTGGTAAGTTACTAACCCATGGAGACGAAGTAAGGACCAGATTGAAAGAATATTTTGAAAGTCTGATGAATGGGAATAGAGAGAGCAGAATGGCTGTAAACATGATTGGTTTTGGGGGTGTACAGAGAAGGAATGTAGTGCCAGGAGACGTGACACTCGCACAGGTGAAGAGCACTGTGAAACGACTGAAGAATGGGAAAGCAGCTGGGGTTGATGAGGTGTATGCAGAGATGCTTATGTGTAGTGGAGAGAGTGGAATGAAGTGCTTGTTGGAGATATGTAAGAAGGCATGGATAAGTGAAACTGTTCCTGCAGAGTGGAAAAAGGCTGTGATTGTACTCCTGTACAAAAATAAAGGTGAGCGAAGTGAGTGCAAGAATTATCGTGGCATAAGTTTATTGAGTGCTGTAGGGAAGGTATATGGAAGAATTATTATAGAGAAAGTAAGGGAGATATCAGAAGTCCTAGTGAGTGATCAACAGGGTGGCTTTAGGAGTGGCAGAAGATGTGTGGATCAACTATTTGCAGTGAGACAGATAGCAAAGAAGGCTTGTGAGAAGGACCATAAGGTGTTTATGTCATTCATGGATCTGGAAAAAGCATATGACAAAGTAGACCGAGAAGGATTGTGGAAGTTTTGCACATGTACAGTGTAGATGGTATGCTGCTAGCGGCCGTCAGGAGTTTTTATGATGGTAGTGACGCATGTGTATGGGTTAACGGGCATCTAAGTGAATGGTTCACGATTGGTGTGGGCATGCGACAAGGTTGTGTGAAGTCCTCATGGTTGTTCAATGTATATATGGATGGGATGTTGAGAGAAGTAAAAACACAAGTAATTGAGAGAGGGATGGCGTTGGTAATGAATGGTGGTGGATGGAATATCTCAGATTTGTTGTATGCTGATGATGCAGTACTGCTTGCAAATAGCAGACAAGAACTTGGTAGACTAGTGCAGAGTTTTGTTGATATCTTTGAGCATCGTGCCTTGAGATTAAAATAAGAAAAGTAAAGTGATGGTTATTGAGAGAGAAGTTGACTCCCAGTGTGATGTTACAGTGAATGGAGAGAGACTGGAATTGGTGAGAGAGTTCAGATACTTGAGTACAGTGATTGAAAAGAGAGAGGAATGTGCAAAGAAGTGGTAGGTGGAGTGACACATGGAAGAAAAGTTGCAGGTGCAAGAAGACCTTGAGAAGAAACAGAGGCTTGAGTGCTGCAGCTGCATGAGGCTTGCATGAAGGAGTGTTAGTGCCAACTTTAACATATGGATGTGAGACTATGGTGTGGCCTGAAAATGAAAAGTTGAGAGTGAGAGCAATGGAGTTGGGACTGAGGAATGTATGTGGAGTACAGACGCTGGATAGGATACGAAATAATGTGATTCATGATAGATGTGGAGTGAGGAAGTCTGTGGACACTAGAATTGGAGAGAGTGTACTGAGATGTATGGTCATGCATAGATAGCAACAGAGTGGTGAAAATGGTATATTTGAGCGAATTTGAAGGAGGGAGGAGGTGAGGTAGACCAAGGAGAAGGTGGAAAGATACGGTGGATGAGTATGTGAGGAAGAGAAGTTTGGAAGCCGGTGAGGCTAGGGGACTGATGAGAGATCGAGCTGGCTGGATGAATATTGCGAGGAGAAGCATATGATCAAGGATTTGGCACCCCTTTTTAACGTGACAGCGTCTGGATTGACTCTATTGGATACGTTTATATGAATCTACAGAACGTGGTGGATGTTTTGGTGTATTGGATAGAGCCAGAATTTCAGGGGCTTGAATAATGAGTGAATGGAACTGTGGCCCATTGGAGTGGGCAGATTTGGGCTGTCTGGACATTGCTACTCCTCACCCTGCCCTAGGGTGGGAAAGGAGGTCCAGATGATGATGATGATAATGATGATATATATGTATTCAAGGAAATATTATTGTGTTGTTGGCAGATTATGTAACATTTGGGTTGTCTGGACATTGCTGCTCCTCACCCTGCCCTAGGGTGGGAAAGGAGGTCCAGATAATGATGATGATGATGATGATATATATGTATTGAAGGAAATATTGTTGTTTTGTTGGCAGATTATGTAGTAGTTGGGTCTGATTCTGGCCGCATCACCATCCTGGAGTACAACCAGGCCAAGAACCAGTTTGAGCGCATCCACATGGAGACCTTCGGCAAGAGTGGCTGCCGCAGAATCGTACCTGGCCAGTACCTTGCCATCGATCCAAAAGGACGTGCAGTCATGATTGGTTAGTCCCACCCTTTCTTGTGTTATATCATGCATATGTACAGTACAGTATTTGGGTTCCGTGTACAGTATACTGTACTTATTTCTTGGTTTCAGTTCTGTGAGTTGTTCAGATGTACAAATTATCACCACCTCGGAAGACAACTGTTTTGGTCTGACTTGAACTCCCCATAGACTGGGCTAGAATTGTTGTACTTTCCGGCATTCAACATTTCCCTATGTCGAAATAATTGTTTCATACTTATTTGACCTCACTTCATAATTCCCATACATCTGTGCTTGTTTTTACCCATATTGGAATCCTACCTAGCTCATTTAAAGTGACAGGATTATGCTGATGTGATTTAATAGTCAGTGGGATGACTGTACCCCAGAGGTATTGCAAAATAGTTAATTAAGATATCGCCTATGACTTATTAATGAAGATATCCTTGACGGGTTGCATTCCTCTTGAACTTCTGTTACCAAACACTACAAGTACCGTCAAGCCTGGCTGATTGCCTTTTCTCCAAACTGACTCCTTGTTGCTGGCTTTTGTCTTGAAAAAATGAAAAATAATACTGTGTTGTTGAAGTAAAGTGGATGAATGTTTCTTCCTTGTTAAAAATAAGATGAAATTTGTCATATCTTTGAAGATGTCATAATGAGAATATGGTTGCTGTTGCAGCTACTTTAACTCTTAGCAAAGATACTGCCTTAACTTCCTTTTCACCTTTGATTCATTTTGTGTACAACAGAATCTAATGCTTCTGTATCTGGTAATAGTGCGGTAGTGTGCATTTCAGTACAGTAAACTGTCAATTATCCGTCGTTGCTATATATGGCCTAACGCCATATCTGGTGCTGGTGGCTCTATTACAGCAATAACCGGCAAAACTATGCAATATCAGGTGCAGAAATGGGACATAACCGGTGGTTCTATGCAATATCTGGCGTAGAGGTGTATCACCCGGCTCGTAAATGGTACCCAACCAGTGCTGTATTAATGTATTACTGTGTTGTATTTTATGCTTAATTTTCATCTTTTACTCTTGGGAATGCTTTTGGGATGGAGTTTGAAGATGGATACTAATGCAGTATCTGGCACGATGCCAGATATTGAGTTGGTTGGGGATACAATGCAATATCCGGCATTTTACTTTAACTGGTGTAGGGCTTGGCTGAATTATGCCAGATAATTGAGAGTTTTTCATCATTTTCGGGAACCCTGCAACAGAGTATGGCCTTGACGAAACTGTCTCTGAGATACTTTTGGCTTTCATGCCTCTCTCTCTCTCTCTCTCTCTCTCTCTCTCTCTCTCTCTCATTGCAATGTTCTACTTTTCTTTCACACCAGGTGAGTCTTGCTGTTTCACCACAACCTGTTTAAGTCATATGTTTTATTTTGTTTATAAAATCCCTGTCTAGCTTGCTTGCGTTGGCCCTGGTCACCTACTGTTGGCTCTACCCCCAGCTTGATCACAGGCAGCCTTTCTCTTTAGTTCAGTATCATTGAGGCCACACTTCTGTGATTACATTCCAGATCTTTTTTAGTCTTTCTCGCAACCCTGTCCCTGACCTTCACACCTCTCATCTCTTGGACCCAATTGTCATCGTCCATTCCATCCTCTCAGAATGCTGAAACCATCTTAATCTACCCCTCCTCATCACAGCATTAAACCATTCAAATCCCATGCATTCTCTCAACTCATCGGTCCCAATCCTAACCCCTCAAGCCTCCTCAATCAAGAACCCACTACACAACCATCTAATCATCATTTTTGTATGTTTGAGTCTAAAAATATCCTCTTCTTCTACTGCCCAGGTCTCACTACAGTACAGCATTACACTCCCAACACATGCTGTGTACAAGTGCCCCATAACACAGGGAGAACCCCTCTTCAATGTTAGGAGAGGCAGCAGCTCCCTGAACTTCCTCCAACCACTCTTTATCCTAGCCCCACCGGCACCTCCAGCACATAACATGTCTCTCAAATAACAGAACTACTCCATACACTCAAGAAACTCTCCAACATGATCCGTCCTTTCATGCCTCTCAGTCTCTACAAGAACCCTCTGACTCACCGTACATATGAAATTAGCATTACATCGCAGCCTACTTCTGATACCATGACATCTCTTATGTGTAGACTCATCACAAACACTGCACAGTTTGGAGTTACTTCACAGACCTGTGTGGCAAACTACACATGGCAACCCTCTCTCTGCTTCGACAGTACAGCCACCAACCCTAGAAACCAACACTTGTTTATTGTGCATTTACAGTCATCCCTTAACATTCGCGGGGGTTAGGTACCAGAGACACCCGCGAATGTTAAAAATCTGCGGATATATGCTGCTCCTCCCTTAAAAACACCTCTGGACCTCCCATTTCCTTCTATAACTAATGAAAAACCCTATGTGCATGTTTACAACCACTTTATTTAATACAAGAACACTCATCATCCTTCCCTCCTCTTTTCTACTCTGATGGTTCTGTAGCTATTTCTTCTACTGATAAAGCAGATCTCTTCGCACAGACTTTCTCCTTCAATTCCACCTTAGACGATTCTGGTGCTGTTCCTCCATCACTTCCCCCCTCTGACTTCCTCATGGCTGACATTAAAATTTCTTCAGTTGATGTATTTTCTGCCATCACTGGCCTCAGTACTAACAAGGCATATGGGCCTGACGGGGTTCCTCCTGTTGTTCTCAAGAACTGTGCTTCTGTGCTTACACCCTGCCTAGGCAAACTATTTCGCCTTTGTCTGTCAACTTGTACCTTTCCTTCTTGCTGGAAGTTTGCTCTCATTCAGCCAGTCCCAAAGAAGGGTGACCACTCCCAACCCTCCAACTATCGTCCAATTGCTTTAACGTCCTGTATTTCAAAAGTTTTTGAGTCAATTCTTAAGAGAAAAATTTTAAGGCATCTTTCCTATCACAACCTTCTTTCCGATCGTCAGTATGGGTTCCGTCAGGGACGCTCCACTGGCGATCTTCTCACCTACCTTTCAGACTCCTGGTCATCCTCCTTTCGGGAATTTGGCGAAAGCTTTGCCATTGCACTTGACATCTCAAAGGCTTTCGATCGAGTCTGGCATAAATCTTTAATTTCCAAACTGCCCTCCTACGGTTTCTATCCTTCTATCTGTGCCTTCATCGCTAGCTTCCTGTCTGGTCGTTCTATAGCCGCTGTTGTAGATGGCCATCGTTCTTCTCCTAGATCTATCAACAGTGGTATTCCTCATGGCTCAGTACTATCACCAACTCTCTTCCTTTTATTCATCAATGATCTTCTAAGCTGTACATCTAACCCTATCCACTCATACGCTGATGACTCCACCCTTCACCTTTCCATTCGGTTCCCGCAACGCCCATCTCAACAGTTACTTCAAGAAACAAGGGATGAGGCTATGGCACACCTAATGTCTGACTTGGCTCATATCTCTGACTGGGGTAAAAATAATATGGTTGTCTTTAATGCATCTAAGACTCAGTTCTTACACCTATCAACCCGACAAAATCTTCCACAGGTATACCCACTAATGTTTAATAATATTCAGCTTAATCCTGCATCATCCTTGAACATGCTTGGGGTTTCATTTACTTGGGACTTATCTTGGAAAGATCATATTACATCTCTTGTAAAATCTGCTTCCAAGAGATTGGGTGTGCTAAGCTGACTCCTCTCTTTCTTTACCCCTGCACAATTGTTGACTCTATACAGGGGTTTTATCCGCCCCTGTGTGGAGTACAACTCTCATGTGTGGGGAGGCTCCCCACATACAGCTCTTCTCAATAGGGTGGAGTCAAAGACTTTTTGTCTCATTAACTCTCCTCCTCTTACTGACTCCCTTCAACCTCTGTCTCTTCGCCGCACGGTTGCATCTTTATCTCTTTTCTGTCGCTACTTTAATGGTCACTGCTCCTCTGAACTGTCTGCTTGCATTCCTCCACCTCTACGATGGGCGCGTAGCACCCGTCTGGCAGTAAACTCTCATCCCTTTTCTGTCCAACTCTCTAATGCAAGAGTTAACCGTTACTCCCAGTCTTTCATTTATGCAACAGGTCAGCTCTGGAACTGTCTCCCTCTGTCTGTATTTCCTGCTGCCTATGATCTCCAGTCTTTCAAACGTAGTGTGTCCAGGCATCTCAAAATGATCGGATCTTGAATTTGGCTCTCTATTGTATTTTGTTTTTCTCTTGGAGGGAACTGTTACTGCGGGCTCATGGCCTTTGGTTCCTTCTTCCTCGCATTAAAAAAAAAAGAAAAAAAAAAATGCATTATTTAATACAAGAAAGAGAAAGTTAAAAATAATGAATAGTGTACTCCTGCATGGCCTCTTCTGACTACTGCACTCATCCCAACTCCCGCCTCCAGCCTCCCCATCATCGATACTGCCGACAACAAAAACAAATATTCCGTGAGTTGGTGTTGATTGCAGAGAATGAAAGGGAGGCGGAGGATAGGTTTAGGAAGTGAAGAGATGGTATGGGGCACAAGGGCTTAAGGGTAAACGTAGATAAAACAAAAGTGATGATACCTAGGGTTGGTGGTGGTACTGTCAAAGGCGAGGGAGAGTGGCCATGGGCAGTTTGCCACAAGGGCGTGGGAAGTAATTCCATCTTGTGCGGTGTTTGTGATAAATGGTTGCATAAGAGATGTAGTGGTATCAGAGGTAGACTGCGAGATAATGCTGATTTTATGTGTACGGTGTGTCGGGGTGAGCAGGTGGAGATTGTCAGACGTGAAAGGATTGAACTTGCTGGTGAATCTCTTGAGTGTTTGGAGGAGTTTTGTTATTTGGGAGACATATTGTGTGCTGGAGGTGGGGCTGGAGCTAGCTCTGTGGCTAGGGTGAGAAGTGGTTGGAAGAAGTTCAGGGAGCTCTTGCCTCTCCTGACATTGAGAGGACTCTCCCTATGTGCTAAGGGGTCTTTGTATGCAGCATGTGTTAGGAGTGTAATGCTGTATGGTAGTGAGACCTGGGCAGTGAAGGAGGAAGATATTCGCCGGCTCAGACGTACAGAATTGACAACGATCAGGTGGATGTGCAGTGCGTCCCTGCGTCCAAGGCCTGGAGGGGCTGGGTTTACGATGGAAGAGTTGAGAGGTAGGATGGGACTGGAGTGTATTGGTGTTGTGATGAGGAGAGGTAGATTGAGATGGTTTGGACATGTGGAGAGGATGGGGAATGATAATTGGGTGAGGAACATGTGAGGTGTTAATATTGGGGGTGGGGTTGGGAGGGGTAGACTGAGAAAGACATGGGACGAGGTCATTAAATATGACCTCAGGGTTAAGGGACTGAACAGGGAGGCTGCAATGGATCGTGCAGCGTGGAGAGCCGCCATTAGGTGACCAAGGCCGACACATGCAAGCATGTTGGAGCCTTTAAAAACAAAACGAGTACTGTAACAGCAACCCCCATTTCCTATGTACTGTACACCTTTACAAACAATAGTACAGTAATAAGGTCAAGAAAAGCTATAAAAACAGTTAAAATTTCCATGTCACTTCATTCCACAATGGGAGGTGAAGCAGGGGGTAGTGACGGGTTGAGAGGATTCGGCACTACTGACAATAACAAAAATAAATATTTGTTGTAACTAAAGATAATCTCTATGTATATTTTTATAAACAATAAAAATGGCTAGTAAAGCTATAAAAGGATTTAACATTTTCACTTTACCTCTCCTTGGTGATTTTCGATTAGCCAATGATGGAGGCTCTTACACACAAAACTTTGGTATGACCAACCAGTCATGGAGCTTTCCCCTTGTATCAGCTGGTAAACACAACAAAGCCCTTCACCACAAAGATTGCAAGGGAGCAAATGAAAGTAAAGAAAAACTGTACAGGTAATCCCAGCCCATCCTAACTTTTCCACTGATGAATTAATGACATTAATAAATTAAGGGGCTGAGAGGAAGAGCGTTACAGTATATTTCATTCACTGGATAATGCCATTACTAAAACAGCCATGAACTGTGCCTAGGGTAATGTTACAGTGTCAGCAGAGTTCAACAAGATAATTTTTTTTTTTTCTTTCTGTAGCCATCCGTGGATATTAAAAAACGTGTGTGTTAAAACCGTGGATGTTAAGGGATGACTGTACTCTCAAACCCTTGAACAGCGCAGCCTCGTTATGTGATAGGGTTGCATCAGGTGATGACCTATTGCATACTGAATTATTGCATAACGAGGCCCATAAAACATGGGTTCACTGGGGTTAGGGAGGGTGTCCTTGACTGCAAAACCTAAAATAACCTAAAAAAACCTCTGCCACCCATCTGAAGTTTGTCCTATACTGGTATGAGGTAAGAGTTGTCACCAGGGCCCCCCCTTCCTCTCTCCCCCAGGATGGGAGATAATTCCCGATGTCACTAACCGAGGAAAAACTGCCACGCTTCACCAGATTATTTAATTTTCGACATCAAAGTCAGTCAACTAAACCCGGTTCATTTTGTGTGCCCTCTGTGTCACTAAAAGGAAGGGAGAAATTATAACAACATTATTTTACTCACTGCTACAGGGAAGAGAGGCTGTAATATAATCAAATAGAATCAAAAATTGGTGGGCTGAGTCTACCATCTCGGTTTTGGGACAGTTACTATTCTTTCCTTCCTTTAATATCGATGAGCTTTATTTTACATCCATGTCATGTGTTTGTCCATCAAAACAATAATAAATAGTGTTCTGAGAAATATGTAACGATTTTTCGTTAAGAATTATTAGCTCAACACGGTTGAAGATCGTACGTTATGATCACAAACGATAACAAACTCACGTGTGTCTGCTGCCCTGGTGGACCTGCTGTACAAAGATCATGGAAAACCGTTGTATAGAAAAATGGACAGTGCCTAGACTGAAGTTTTTCCTGAAGTCTAGAGGAATGCCCTGTTCAGGGTACACCACTGGCTTGTTGTTTTGACTTTTTGTACGGTATTTTGGAGCTCTCGGCATTGTCAGATTTCGGCCGGCGGTCTCGTCTCTGCACGTTTTCGGCTGTAAACATTGTATGATTTTCATATGAAAAACTTTGCAGATTTTCTCCAGCATTTTGGAGATGAAGCATTGTTCTTTTTGAAAACTAAATTATAGTACAGTATATGGGTTTCAAACAAAAGGTGCAGCTATAGACTTATAAATATGTGATGAATGCTGTTACACCCGGTGTGCTTTCACAACTTCTATAGTAACGTTTTCCTGCATTTACCGCATTAAAGCATATCTAGGAAATTAGTATAACAACTAAAGAATAATATCATGAAGAGCATACATACGTTATATCAATAACTGTCACGGGAGAGATTTTTAAAGATATTCGACTTCTGTGGTCTCTGCATGAGTAGCCCAACTTCCATATTGAACTAGCTGGCTATCAGTGGCAACTCTTGAGTTAGTGACGGTGGGAAATGGAGGGTCTGGATGACCACTTCACAAAAAAGATGCTGTATTGCTTCATTTAATATCATACACTGCATTATTTAAGTACTTGCGCCATTATTTGGCATTAGCAGTGGTGTTTCAGTGGGTTTTCATGCACAAAATATAACAAAGGCTATGATCACATTCATTGTAAACACTGGGCAGCCATCTTGGCTCAGTCAGCTGTGTAGAGGCCCACAAAGGGGCTCATGGTTACTTATGGTTGACACAATTTCCAAGTCACAAGTTTCAGTATTTCACACACAAAAAGTATCACTTCACTTAATATTGCACACAGCACTATTTGTTAAGCGTTTGCACTGTTATTTGGTGATAACAATGGTGTTTCAGTGGCCATTCATGCACAAAGTAGAACAAAAGGCAACGATCACGGCCTTTGTAAACACTGGGCGGTCATTTAACTTGCATGCATCACCACATCTGCACAAGATTCTTGGAGACGACTGTGAAAAATATTGTTGTAGGAAAATTGCGATTAATTTTTTAACCTCGTAGCAAGGCAGGATATAACTTTTTAATTACAGTATTGTTGTAGCGATTTGTCACATAATGAGGTGTTGTATAATGAGGCTGCACTGTACCCCATTCTGTCTCTCCACTTCCTAAATCTTTCCTCTGCTTCCCTCTCATTCTTTGCAGTCAATACCAAGTCATCAACATACAGCATCTCCCATGTGAGTTCATTACTGAAGTCACATGAGAGAGCTTCAAGCACCATGGTAGGCAAATAGTGGCAGAAGACCACTTCCTGATTCCAATCTTTCTCATTGTCCATTTCACTGCCTCTCTAGGAGCTCTGTCAAAGGCCTTCTCCAGATCAACATTAAACAATGTACAGCTCTTCTTCTTTCCTACATATTTTTGCCTGAAGCTGTCAGACAATGGATATTACATCGTTGGTCCCTTTGCCTGACGTAAGCCCAAACTACATCCCATCAGTATTCAGTCTCCCTGTTATACCCTCCAGGATTCTCTTCAGTACCTTCTTTATCTGGTTCATAAGTGTCATGCCTTTGTAATTTTCTTTCTTCAGGGCATCACCCTTCCCCATATACACATTTACTATCACACTCTTCTACCGGTCTTCGGAAACAACATACAGTACTCACATATTATCAAATTTATTAAGTCAGTAGCTGAACTCTCTCCTGCATCTCCTAAGGTCTTCAGCATTTCAGCAGTCAGCCCAGACACACCTGTCGCCTTCCCCAACTGCATCCAGCCATTTGCCCTGCTCACAGTAGCAGACCAAGGGCCAAGATACTGCATCCACTAACTCCAAACCTTCCCTTTTCCAGTCAGACTACTCATGCAAGAACTGTTCATAATGCTGTCTCCAAGCATCTAAATGTCCACACTGTCCCCCACTACCTTTCCTTCATCAGTCTTCACACACTCGTCACCTCTGATATCCTTGTTTTCTCTCTCCATCTGTTTTGCCACCGTGAATACCGTACCAAATTCTTTCGGCGCTGTTAAGGGTATCCAGTAATAGTCTTGGAAACTTAGATTTTACCTTGTATACCTCCTTTATGGTCTTACACTTGGCCGCCAAATATTCCTGTTTGTTAAAACCCCCTCTCAGTTCCTGAAAAAGTCTTCTTCGTTTCTCCTTAACTGCGGGTTGTATGCTCTAATATCACCACCATGTTGCCTTGTATATTGGTGAGCCTTGTGTCTATCCATACACTGAATCAGTAACTCAAGGGATTGTTCTTGAGGACTCTTCACCCTGTTTGGCTACCAC
Source organism: Coenobita brevimanus (assembly GCF_032717465.1). Taxonomy (NCBI): domain Eukaryota; kingdom Metazoa; phylum Arthropoda; class Malacostraca; order Decapoda; family Coenobitidae; genus Coenobita; species Coenobita brevimanus. Next base: position 13,568,275 of record NC_136992.1, on the reverse strand, counting down.
TCTGTTCATCTAGCTGTCAAAGGCATCCCTTACTGCTTAGTTTTTCCAATTTTCATATTTTTCTCCTAGGTGCATGTCTTTTTCTTCATTATCCTCTCCTTTAGTACCATGTTACATATCAGTTATATGTGTTGCTGCACACATACTTTGCATAGTTAAATACAGTAAAACCTCACTATAATGGACTAATTGGGGCCCAAGCCATTCCAGAAAAAGTTAAATTCCGATAAAAGTGACATCTGGACTTCCCCCTGCTAACCCGAACTTTCTCCGATGTATGAGACATTAGTCTGGATTTCACCAATGGTTTTTAAACTGATTTCATTACCATTGCAGTACTGTACTGTATTATACATTCACTACAATAATCAGATGGTATTATATATATATAATAATACTGTACTCTATATTGATAAACATTTCTTTTATTTACCTTATTATGGTGAACATAGCTGAGGTGCTTAGGCAGTCCAGACTGCTTCTGGTTTTATTGGACTTTTTCCAGTACAGTACTGTATATTAGAATTTAGTCTGGTAGCTCCTTGATTCCAGTAGAAGCGAATTCTGGTTTATTCAAGTCCATTATATCGAGGCTTTATCGTACTGTATTTTATCTGGCGCTTTTATTCATTCTATCAACATGTTCACATCATCTTGGTTTTATGTACAGTATGTTTATTCATTCGTGCCATGCCTCATTTTACTCCTGTAGCTCCTTCTTTTATTCCCAGGTTCTCCTCATTTTTCACAAATTTACACATCTTTCATGCTTAAAGTCTGCCTTTGTTTTGAGGAAATTCATCTCTACAGCCTGCAGTTTAGAAACTTATCTAGGATTAACAGCCCAGGTTTCTAATTGATTTAAATTAAGTAGAAATGTGGGGGTGCTCACCATCCACTCAGTCACTGTAGTGCTGCTTTGGGTTCTGCCGATTCCTCTCTTCCTTCCTCTTCTGTCTTTCCTTCATTCATTCCTCTTCTTTCTACCTACGGGTGACCTTACACTCCCTCTTCTGTCTGTCTTTCCTTCATTCTTTCCTCTTCCTTCTGCTTGTGGGTGACTTTACGCTGAGTGACCAGTCAGATGGTTTCCTGTACACCAGAAAGACATTTACTATGCTAGTTGGTAACCATGCAACCAGATTACAGCACCTGGTGGTTTAGTGAGTAATTAAGGTGCTCCAGTCGGATTGAGCTGATGCAGGTTTATATCCAAGAGATGGTTGGGGTTTATTGCCCACATAATGCCACTCAGAGATGAGTGAGGCTGATCACTGTCTTCTTGCTTAGCCCCGGGCTCCTATGCTCCTTATGGGGCAGCATAGGATTGGATGGTGGATGGATGGAGAAATGGTTGCATTAGTGGGCTGTGGCTGGGAAACAGCTGTACAGTAAGTTGTTGTTATAGATATCCCCTTTGTATTTATTTATTTATCAAAGAATGAAGCAATTGGAGAAGGGGAAGTATGAGGAAGATTAGTGTTTGAGAGAACAAGAGAGATATGTGGGGATAAGGTAGCCTGGAAAATGTTTAATAACCATCATCTCTTTGGAGGTTCCCAGGGGGAGCAAGGCGTCGGAGATGATGATGATGATGATGTCCTTAGTACATCACAGAAAAGTTACATGTCAAAGTTCCATTGCTACCTGAAATGCTGATTGCCAGTTTCCTCCCAATCTGTAGTACCAAGTGTATGTAAAAAGGTATGATATTTAAGAACATCCCCTACAAATAACAATGACTTTGTGTATTGTGTAATGATGATGATAGTAATGAAGATATTAGTGATCATGGTGATGGTATTCTTGTGATGCAGGTGCAGTGGAGAAGCAGAAGTTGGTATACATCCTGAATCGTGATGCAGCTGCACGACTCACCATCTCATCCCCACTGGAGGCACACAAGAGCAATACACTGGTCTACCACACTGTTGGGGTGGATGTGGGCTTTGAGAATCCACTCTTTGCTTGCCTGGAGATTGACTATGAGGTGAGAGCAACATAATCATATATTGTACAGTGGCCCCCAAAGAACGTGGGCAGTCACTTCATGGTTACCCATTAATTTGACAACAGTGGAGAGAGAGAGAGAGAGAGAGAGAGAGAGAGAGAGAGAGGTGGGGTATTGGTAGGGAGAGGGTTGGGTGTGGGGGTAGAGAGAGGGACCAGTCTATAATTGCCCTTTCCCCCATCTTTCTCCTTCCTCTTCATCTCTCCCCTCTCTCATCTTTCTCCCCCCCCTCTCTCTCTCTCTCTCTCTCTCTCTCAGACTATTTGCTTCCTTGGCTGCATGAAAAATGCTTGCTGCCCAGCCCTGTTTTTCGTGTCCAGGCTAGCAGTTTTAAGTGAAATATTGAGAGAGAGAGAGAGAGAGAGAGAGAGAGAGAGAGAGAGAAAGATACATTCTCATTTCTCTCTACGTTTTATACTGTAAATCTTTTTTTTTTTATGCGAGGAAGAAGGAACCAAAAGCCATGAGCCCGCAATAACAGTTCCCTCCAAGAGAAAAACAAATACAAGAGAGAGCCAAATTCAAGATCCATTCATTTCGAGATGCATGGACACACTGCATTTGAAAGACTGGAGATCATAGGCAGCGGGAAATACAGACAGAGGGAGACAGTTCCAGAGTTGACCTGTTGCATAAATGAAGGACTGAGAGTAACAGTTAACTCTTGCATTAGAGAGTTGGACAGAAAAAGGATGAGAGTTTGCTGCTAGACGGGTGCTGCGCGCCCGTCGTAGAGGTGGAGGAATGCATGCAGACAGTTCAGAGGAGCAGTGACCATTAAAGTAGCGATAGAAAAGAGATAAAGATGCAACAGTGCGACGAAGAGACAGGTTGAAGGGAGTCAGTAAGAGGAGGAGAGTTAACGAGACGAAAAGCCTTTGATTCCACCCTATTGAGGAGAGCTGTATGTGGGGAGCCTCCCCACACATGAGAGTTGTACTCCACAGAGGGGCGGATAAAACCCCTGTATAGAGTCAACAATTGTGCAGGGGTAAAGAAAGAATGGAGTCGGCTTAGCACACCCAATCTCTTGGAAGCAGATTTTACAAGAGATGTAATATGATCTTTCCAAGATAAGTCCCGAGTAAATGAAACCCCAAGCATGTTCAAGGATGATGCAGGATTAAGCTGAATATTATTAAACATTAGTGGGTATACCTATGGAAGATTTTGTTGGGTTGATAGGTGTAAGAACTGAGTCTTAGATGCATTAAAAACAAGATTATTTTTACCTCAGTCAGAGAAACGAGCCAAGTCAGACATTAGGTGTGCCATAGCCTCATCCCTTGTTTGTTGAAGTAACTGCAGATATGGGCGTTGCGGGAACCGAATGGAAAGGTGAAGGGTGGAGTCATCAGCGTATGAGTGGATAGGGTTAGATGTACAGCTTAGAAGGTCATTGATGAATAAAAGGAAGAGAGTTGGTGATAGAACAGAGCCCTGAGGAACACCACTATTGATAGATCTAGGAAAAGAACGATGGTCTTCTACAACAGCGGCTATAGAATGACCAGAAAGGAAGCTAGAGATGAAGGCACATATAGAAGGATAGAAACCGTAAGAGGGCAGTTTGGAAATTAAAGATTTATGCCAGACTTGTTCGAAAGCCTTTGAGATGTCAAGTGCAATGGCAAAGCTTTCGCCAAAGTCCCGAAAGGAGGATGACCAGGACCCTGAAAGGTAGGTGAGAAGATCGCCAGTGGAGTGTCCCTGACGGAACCCGTACTGATGATCAGAAAGAAGGTTGTGATAGGAAAGATGCCTTAAAATTTTTCTATTGAGAATTGACTCGAAACCGTTTGAAATACAGGACGTTAAAGCAATTGGACGATAGTTGGAGGGTTGGGAATGGTCACTCATCTTTGGGACTGGCTGAATGAGAGCAAACTTCCAGCAAGAAGGAAAGGTATAAATTGACAGACAAAGGCAAAAGAGTTTGCCTAGGCAGGGTGTAAGCACAGAAGCACAGTTCTTGAGAACAATAGGAGGGACTCCATCAGGCCCATATGCCTTGTTAGTATTGAGGCCAGTGATGGCAGAAAATACATCAGCTGAAGAAATTTTAATGTCAGCCATGAGGAAGTCAGAGGCGGGAAGTGGTGGAGGAACAGCACCGGAATCGTATAAGGTGGAATTGGAGGAGAAAGTCTGTGCGAAGGGATCTGCTTTATCAGTAGAAGAAATAGCTACAGAACCATCAGAGTAGAAAAGAGGAGGGAAGGATGATGAGGTAAAGTTGTTAGAAAGGTTTTTGGCAAGGTGCCAGAAGGAGCGGGAAGAATTCAAGTTGGAGGGTTGAGAGCATTTGTCACTCATTTGCTTTAAAATGTGTTTCATTAAGCCATATTTTCTTTGTATCCAAGATATTTCATTCATATTCCATCCCAATATTTTTGTTCCATAAATATTTTGCTGAAACACACACACACACACACACACACACACACACACACACACACACACACACACAAGATGGGTACCAAGCTTAAGGGATCTAAGCTACGAAGAAAGACAATAAACTGAATCTTCCAACACTACAGGAGAGAAGGAAAGGAGGTGACATGATTATGCTATATAAATGCATACCAGGGAAGGAGAAAATAGACAGAAATGATTACTTAACCTATGGGGAAGCATTAACAAGAGGACACTGCAAAAAACTGCATAAGAAGAGAGGTGATAAAGACATAAGGAAATTTAGTTTCCCAAATAGAGCAATTGATCAGTGGAATGCACTACCGAATGAAATAGTTTGTACCAAAACAATTCACAAATTTACGGATGTGTACGATAAATATGGTTTAACCCTTTAACCGCGGGTGTCATCTCAGAATGACATTGCAAAAACTGGACCAAACCGCGGGTGTCATTCTCGAATGTTTGTGAATATTTTGAATACCCCGCGTTTTTTCCGTGCGCCAATTGTTTCAAGGGAGAGTAGCTAATAAGTTCTTTCACTCCAGCCGACCCCCACCTCCCTCCTCCCACCCCCCGGGCCTCCACCTCCCACCCCCTGGGCCCCCCACCCCACCCCTGGCCAACACGCATCAGTATCTGTCCAGCTGTGTGAGTGACAACACCGCTGATGTGGCAGTGAAGTGCGGGCAATTACAGTGCCTTTTACCTGCCTCAGTGAACACAGAGTGGGTGTTTATCGTGTGTGCAGTGTTCATATATGTTCATAGTATTATTATCAGAATGAGGTTGGCATTTGGTAATGGTGTGTGAGCGAAAAATAGTGATTACAACACCGCTGATGTGGCAGTGAAGTGCGGGCAGTTACAGTGCCTTTTACCTGCCTCATTGAACGCAGGGTGGGTGTTTATCGTATGTGCAGTGTTCATATATGTTTATAGTATTATTATCAGAATGAGGTTGGCATTTGGTAATGGTGTGTGAACGAAAAATAGTGATTACAACACCGCTGATGTGACAGTGAAGTGCAGGCAATTACAGTGCCTTTTACCTGCCTCAGTGAACACAGAGTGGGTGTTTATCGTATGTGCAGTGTTCATATCAGAATGAGGTTGGCATTTGGTAATGGTGTGTGAGCGAAGGTAATGGTGTGTGAGCGAAAAATAGTGATTTTAGATCGCTCACTTCTAACGGCACTGCCCATCCAGTGATAGTCAACGAAATCATGAAACCTACATCATTGCAAAGCCGAAGGTTAGTACTTTCTAATGGTACCTTATTTTTCGCTCTAGATTTATTCTGTGCAGAGTTATAAAGGTTTAAAGTTTGTTTACATTTTGGCTGAAACCCCCGCGGGAGAGGCCAGTCGGGGCAAAACAATGGCCGCGGTTAAAGGGTTAAGACACTGGACAGTACGAGCTTGACTCATTCCTGTAAAGATACAATTAGGTAAGAACACACACACACACACACACACACACACACACACACACACACACACATTGTATACAAAAGAAGCTGTTTAATATAGATGATGAAGAGTGAAAATTTTTGAAATTTATGTATATATACAGTATTTCATTTCACCTTGTATACTAAATCAAGCAAGCAGACAAACACAGCATATCTGTTGGCCACTCTCCATCAAGCAGGGGTGATGCAGAGCCTGTCATGGTGCTCCCCTAACTGGATACTGTGATGCAAATGTGGCACACAGCCATGACCCAAACCATCATTGTCTTGTTGTGGTGAGGCATTGTCTACTGCAAGGTAAATGATTGCCTGCTGTTGATGAGTCTGCTCAGTTGAGCAGACTTGAGCAGCAGAACAATATCAACAACAAGTAGTTGTCTAATACCTTATCCAGTATGCCTACCCAGCCACTTCCCTCATGCATTAAGCCTCAGCTAATTGGCTGACCTTGCTTGACCCAAAGTGTGTGTGTGTGTGTGTGTGTGTGTGTGTGTGTGTGTGTGTGTGTTTGTCTGTGTATTTACCTATTTGTAGTATACAGGAATTGAGCAATGCTTGTGTTGTCCTGTCTCCAGATCCACATTTATCTAGTCTACCTTTACACACATGAATGTTTTTCTCCTGCACCACCTTTTCGTCTAAGTCGTTCCAAATACTTATGTATTTACCTAATATACCTAATTAAGCAACGTTGGGTCTGGTTAGTACTTGGATGGGTGACCGCCTGGGAACACCAGATGCTGTTGGCATCCCTACGTGTCAAGTGGGGTTGGTGGAGGATTAGTGCCCCTCCCTGTAAAACAATTAACTCTAAGCCCTTGACCACCCCGTTTGGGATACATGGCGTCTGGCAATGGATGGATGGATGGATGATATACACGAAATGTGCTATGCTCGTGGGTTCCCGTCTCTGTTTCTCAATAAGTCAGATTTTGCTTTAAACTCGTTTAAGTTTTTAGACTGGACGATCTCTTTGTCCAGGCTATTCCACAGGTCTATACATCTATAAGGAAAACTATATTTCTTGATATCCCTCAAGCAACTTGGCTTCTTCAGTTTCATTGTGTCCTCTTGTTACTCTTATCCCTTAAAAACAGATCTTCTCTGTCAATTTTATCTACTCCCATCATGGTCCTGAACACTGCAATCATGTCGCCCCTCTCTCTCCTTTCCTCTAGGGATGGGAAATCCATCTTTTCCAGCCTCTCTCTGTACGACAGATCTGCCAGACTGGAGACCATCTTAGTTGCTGTTCTTTGTATTCTTTCAATCTTGTTTATATCTTTCTTTTTGTGTGGGGACCATAGTACTGCTGCATATTCTAACCTGGGGCGGATCATGGCCACTAATAATTTTTTCATCATCTCCTCATTCATGTAATGAAATGCTACTCTTATGTTAGTCAGAAGTTTATATGTCTCTCTAATGAATGTGTGTGTGTGTGTGTGTGTGTGTGTGTGTGATAGCAAAATATTCATGGAACAAAAATACAGGGGTAGTATATGAATGATAATATCTTGGACACAAAGAAAAATAAAGTTTAATTACAAGCATTTTAAAACAAAGGAATGACAAGATATTTTTTTTTTTTTTTATGCGAGGAAGAAGGAACCAAAGGCCATGAGCCCGCAGTAACAGTTCCCTCCAAGAGAAAAACAAAATACAATAGAGAGCCAAATTCAAGATCCGATCATTTTGAGATGCCTGGACACACTGCATTTGAAAGACTGGAGATCATAGGCAGCAGGAAATACAGATAGAGGGAGACAGTTCCAGAGCTGACCTGTTGCATAAATGAAAGACTGGGAGTAACGGTTAACTCTTGCATTAGAGAGTTGGACAGAAAAGGGATGAGAGTTTGCTGCCAGATGGGTGCTACGCACCCGTCGTAGAGGTGGAGGAATGCAAGCAGACAGTTCAGAGGAGCAGTGACCATTAAAGTAGCGATAGAAAAGAGATAAAGATGCAACAGTGCGGCGAAGAGACAGAGGTTGAAGGGAGTCAGTAAGAGGGAGGAGAGTTAATGAGACGAAAAGCCTTTGACTCCACCCTATTGAGAAGAGCTGTATGTGGGGAGCCTCCCCACACATGAGAGTTGTACTCCACAGAGGGGCGGATAAAACCCCTGTATAGAGTCAACAATTGTGCAGGGGTAAAGAAAGAGCGGAGTCGGCTTAGCACACCCAATCTCTTGGAAGCAGATTTTACAAGAGATGTAATATGATCTTTCCAAGATAAGTCCCGAGTAAATGAAACCCCAAGCATGTTCAAGGATGATGCAGGATTAAGCTGAATATTATTAAACATTAGTGGGTATACCTGTGGAAGATTTTGTCGGGTTGATAGGTGTAAGAACTGAGTCTTAGATGCATTAAAGACAACCATATTATTTTTATCCCAGTCAGAGATACGAGCCAAGTCAGACATTAGGTGTGCAATGGTGTATAAAATGTAGAGAGAAATGAGAATGAATCAGCTTTCTCTCCCTGTCTGTCTGTCTGTCTGTCTGTCTCTCTCTCTCTCTGTCTGTCTGTCTCTCTCTCTCTCAATATTGCACTTAAAACTGCTTGCCTGGACATAAATAACTGGGCTGGGCAGCAAGCACTTTACACGCAGCCAAGGAAGCAAATAGTCAGAGAGAGAGAGACAGACAGAGACAGAGAGAGAGATGAAGAGGAAGGAGAAAGATGGGAAAGAGCAGTTAGAAAGTGGTCCCTCTCCTTCCCCTCACATCCAACCCCCTCGATGCCCCACCCCTCTCTTTTTGTCTCTCTCTACACTGTTGTCAAATTTATGAGAGAGAGATAGAGAGAGAGAGAGAGAGAGTGGAAGAGGAAGGAGAAAGACGGGAAAGAGCGATTAGAGAGTGGTCTCTCTCCCTCCCCCCATATCCAACCCCCTTCCCACCAATACCCCACCCCTCTCTCTTTGTCTCTCTCTACATTTTTTTCAAATTTATGGGTAGCCAAGGAGTGACTGCCCAGGTTCTTTTGGAACTTGTTTTTAGCAGACCTGTCAAACTGCCCCTATTGGGTCCTCTCCAGATTCCCCACACTGCTAATGTTGTAGCTGCATTGTGATGTGCCATGCCCCATGCAGTGCTTCATTATGGATAGGGTCATTCTATCTTGAAGAACTTTACATTTGGAGATAAGTTATTGAACTACTCTCAGTTTTATCTGCAAAAGTATGCAGTATAAACAAATGGCATTCCAGCTATATGACCAACATTTCACACCACATCACACCACAGTCAGATTGCTTATGTGTTTTAATGTTGATGTTATATAGATTTTCAAAAGTTGTGTGAGGAATGTTACTACGATGCAGTCCTCTCTTGTACTTTGCTTAAGAAATTTCAGTAAATCTGTGATTTTACTGGTTCAGTCAAGGAATGCTTCATATCAATAATATATCAGTAGATAAGGACCATAACCGTACCCTACAAATTTGATTATTCCTAATAGCTGTTGTCCTGTTAAGGAAAATGTGACTGTCACACATGTTACCGGAAAAGTGAGAATTGTTGCTTGTGCATTTTTTTATTGAAATATGATTATACAGTCAACTCTTATTACAGTTACAGTAATTGTATCACAAACATAAACAAAATGTGTACTGATGTGAAATTTACATACCATAATAAACTAACCAGGAAGTGGTTGGTAGGGACACTTGATGTAGTTCTACTCTCAGGTGCCTGCCCTTTCCTCTCTTCTTTCCTTGTATCCATCCTTCTTCTCTCTTTGTCCTTCATTCTTTCCTCTTCCCTCTGTCTGTAGGTGACTGTACACTGAGTGACATGCCAAATGGTTTCCAGTACACCAGGAAACCATTTGCTACACCAGGTGGTACCCATGTAACCAAATTATAGCACCTGGTAGTTTATTGGGCAATTAAGGTGCTCCAGTCAGATTGAGCTGGTGTAGGTTATATCCAAAGGGTGGTTGGGGTTTATTACTCATGTGATGTCACTCAAGGATGAGTGAGGCTGGTCACTTTCATCTTGAATATCAGGACCAACTTACATTGCCCCGGGCTCCTACGCTTCTCATGGAGCAACACTGGATTCGATGATGAATGAATGAATGGACTAACCAGAAGACAATTCTTGTTTAACTCCTAGATGCCGGATTATTTATACTGCGGTCGCCCTCTCAGCACAGCCAATTTTCCCAAAATTACTTGTTTTCAAACCTTAATATCTCAGAAAGTATAGCAGTTCATCTTCTTGTGAATAAAAGCATCCCCAGATCTGTAGGTGGTCGAGTCGATGAGTAAGGATGAGAAGAAGAGAAGTCACTTTTGGCGTGCAAGGCAGGATGTATTCATGCGTGTGCACGTGGCCCTGACTTTCACTTCGCTCTCATCATGAGAACTTCTCCATTACTAGATAAACTAGGCACAGTTGCATTCAAGGCACACCCTATTGCACTATCACTAAGCCCTTTCCTAGTATCCTTGGTAAGAGGTGTGGCAGGGGTGGATGAGACAAGGAGTCCAGGTGAGGTGGGAGTGGAATTGGATGAGAGGTTTAAGAAAACATCATCCTACACCCAGCAGAGTCACGGAGATGACTGGGGTATACATGCCTTGGGTGGCGTGAGTCTATCCTTACCCTTTTCGTGATGAGATCAAGTGGTGGCCACTTCAAACTGTGCCGCAAAAACACACGGTTATATCGGACACCTGGCATCCCAGGCCCACCAATTTCACGTCAGATATAACTGTCTGCTGGTGGCAGAGGGCTAAGTGACATCATCATATTTAAGTGACATCAACTACATGACATCATCATAGACTAGTTGATCGTGGAGGAAAAAGTCACCCCTTTGAATGTATGTACCGTTCTTGGTACAGTAAGGAGTTGGCAAAGCCTGCACACCCATGTATGTCCTCTGCTCTTTCATCTTTGTCTGGATTGTCAGGGAAATGAAACTGAGTATGATCCACTCTCTTGATACCCCTCTTTTTAAGGTAATTAACTTTGATCTTGGCCTCTTCAGGCACTGACTCAATGACTGCAGCTCATAATGTTTAGACAACTTCTTGGTTGTATAATGAACCATTAGCCACAGGGGACAGGGTTGTTGTCCACCAGAGGGCAGGTTAATTGTACAGTGCTCCCTTAACATCCACGGGGGTTAGGTAACAGAGACACCCGTGTATGTTAACCCCTTAACCGCGGGGCGTCACTTTCATGACACTTGGGAGCAAGGGATCATACCGCGGGGCGACACTTTTGTGATTCTGTGTTATTTTGAATTCGCCCGGGCTTTGAAGTGGTGGCTTGTATCATCTATCAGTACTGCCAATGTCCAACACTAGTCAGCACTCCTAATCTCATCTGTACTCCCATCCATTGTTGACAATATAGCCATTTTTCCCCATTCTTGACTCCCCTTCCTACCTCCCCTCCATTACCCTATCCTCTCGCCTGCCCGGCCGTGCTACGGTAAGTAAATCTTCCCTGGAATTTTTCACTGATTTCATCCATTGAAATAAGCCCTATGCCCTATTCTTATACCAAATAATATATACAAGAAAGAAATAAGGTAAGTGAGAGTGCCATACACCTATAATTGGCTAATTATCACCTGACAACACCTCATGTGCACTTGTTCGCTAACTTTCGCTGTTTATTTCCCCTTGAAATATGCTGTATAATCTATTTTCGTAATTAAAATATATATAAGAAAGGAAGGGAGAAGCCTAAGTGATATTTACATTCACCTGGAACTACCTAATTATTGCTGGCCATCACACTGTATTCTACGCTAAGTAAATCTTCCCTGGAATTTTCCACTGATTTCATCCATTGAAATAAGCCCTATGCCCTATTCTTATACCAAATAATATATACAAAAAAGAAATAAGGTAAGTGATAGTGCCATACACCTGGAATTGGCTAATTATCACCTGACAACACCTCACTTGCACTCGTTCGCTAATTTTCGCTGTTTATCTCCCCTTGAAATATGCTGTATAATCTACAGTATTTCCATAATAAATATACATATAAGGAGGGAAGGGAGAAGCCTAAGTGATATTTACATTCACCTGGAACTACCTAATTTATTATGTATTGTCTTGGTTTCCTGACAATCATTTCATTGCTATATATTAGCAGGTCTCATAGGGCTGAAGTTGGTAGTATTGCACTCACCCTAGCCAGGTGGCAGGAGGCCACTACTATCAGTTCACTGTCGTCTTTGAAAGTGAGAGTATGTCTGATTTGCTCCTGCTAACTTCTGCCGCTTTCTAGCCCCATGCAAAGGGCCCTGTGACCTTTACCCTCTACTAACCCTCGTGTGGAAAGAGGTAAAGGGCTGACAATTGATAGAGAGTGACTATGATCATTTTATTGCGTAAAACAGTGCAAGTGGAATTGTAAATAATGTGTAAATAATGTGCAAACAGTAAGTGAAAGCAATGAATATAAATATAAGTGAACAGTGGAAAATAGTTTTATAAGTTACTTCAAGTGACAGTGTATAACACAGTGTAATAGAAATGTAAATAATGTAAATAAATTAGAGAACGTAAATAGAAATGTAAATGAGTGGTATTATAAGAATACGAGTATATATACTAGGAGTAATGAAAGTGAAAGTTTCACTCTAGCATGTATGAATACTATGAGTTATGAGAGTGAAGGTGAAAGTGACATTCACTCTCAGTGCTAGTATACAGGACGAGAAAGTGAATGCTAGGTATTTTACTGAAAGAAATTGAATCCCTACAGTGACAATAAACTACTATTACTGAAGGAAACTTATGGATAAAGACTGTAGATATATATAAGTGTTATATAGTAACAGAAATATAAACTGTGAGTGTTTTTATGAATAATAGACAACACTAGCGGCGAACGATCGGAAGTGAGATGGTCATACACCCTCGTAATTTTCATTGCTTTCACAGTGTTTTTTTTGGGGGGGGAGTATGGATTCCAAACTATTTGAGAATCATAGATTAGTGTTTCTAGTGATAATCTCAGGCTGTGGTAATCGTATTACGAGTTGTCGGTAAGTGTAAAGTGGAGACTTCGTTACCCAACTTCAGAGGTCTCCACAAGTCCTACGGTAATCGACGAAGGCTCAACAAACACCGAAGGAGAAAGCTGAAGGTATGTGCCATAAGTATATGTGATTTTAATATTCTAGGACTAATAACTGATTTTTGGCAAATATTTTTAGAGAGTCTGTTGGAGCGCGAATTTGCCCGCGGGAGCCGCAAGTCAAAACTGAACAAGCCCACGGTTTAAGGGTTAAAAATCCGTGGATATCTGCTGTCCCCTTTAACCCCTTAACCGCGGGGTGTCACTTTCGTGACGCTTGGGAGCAAGGGATCATACCGCGGGGCGTCGCTTTTGTGATTCTGTGTTATTTTGAATTCACCCGGGCTTCCAAGTGGGGGCTTGTATCATCTATCGGTACTGCCAATGTCCAACACTAGTCAGCACTCCTAATCTCATCTGTACTCCCATCCATTGTTGACAATTTAGCCATTTCTCCCCGTTCTTGACTCCCCTCCCTACCCCCCCTCCATTACCCTATCCTCTCGCCTGCCTGGCCGTGCTACGCTAAGTAAATCTTCCCTGGAATTTTTCACTGATTTCATCCATTGAAATAAACCCTATGTCCTATTCTTATACCAAATAATATATACAAGAAAGAAATAAGGTAAGTGAGAGTGCCATACACCTGGAATTGGCTAATTATCACCTGACAACACCTCACGTGCACTCGTTCGCTAATTTTCGCTGTTTTTTTCCCCTTGAAATATGCCCTATAATCTATTTTCGTAATAAATATACATGTAAGGAGGGAAGGGAGAAGCCTAAGTGATATTTACATTCACCTGGAACTACCTAATTTATAATGTATTGTCTAGATTTCCTGCCAATCATATCAGTGCTAGACAAAGCTGTTTCAAGATATAACATTGGTAGCTCTGAATATATATATCTCCTAAGTAGGCCTCTAATCTATTTTCGTAATAAATATACATGTAAGGAGGGAAGGGAGAAACCTAAGTGATATTTACATTCACCTGGAACTACCAAATTTATAATGTATTGTCTAGATTTCCTGCCAATCATATCAGTGCTAGACTTAGCTGTTTCAAGAAGTAATATTGGTAACTCTGAATAACCCCTAGCAGGCCTCTACGCTGGTGGTCCTCCGTTATCACTCAGTTCTCTCTCAACTTCCGAAGCGAGAGTACGTATGTTTCTTCTTGCTGACTTCAAGGCCTTTTTTCACCCCCATGCAGATGGCCCTGTGACCTTTACCCCCTACTAAACCTCGTATGGAAAGAGGTAAAGGGCTGATAATTGATAAAAGAGTGACTACGATCTTTCTATTGAGTAAAACAGTGCAAGTGGATTTGTAAATAATGTGTAAATAATGTAAACAGCAAGTGAAAGTAATGAATGTAAATATACGTGAACAATGGAAAATAGTTTTATAAGTTATTTCAAGTGACAGTGCACAACACAGTGTAAATAAAATAGAAATGTAAATAACGTAAATAAAATAGAGAACGTAAATAGAAATGTAAATGAGTAGTATTATAAGAATACGAGTATATACCCTAGGAGTAATGAAAGTGAAAGTTTCACTCTAGCATGTCTGAATGCTATGAGTTATGAGAGTGAAGATGAAAGTGACATTCACTCTCAATGCCAGTATACAGGACGAGAAAGTGAATGCTACGTATTTTACTGAAAGAAATTGAATCCCTACAGTGACAATAAACTAATACTACTGAAGGAAACTTATGGATAAAGACTATAGATATATATAATTGTTATATAGTAATAGAAATATAAAGTGTGAGGGGTTTTATGAATAATAAATGACAGACTACCAAGAGCGAACTAGTGCCAGTGTGACGATCAGACGCGCTCGTAATTTCCATTGCTTTCACAGTGTTTTTTTTTTTAGTATGGATCCCAAACTACTTGAAAATTGTAGAATAGTGTTTATAGTGTTTGTATCTGGCTGTGGTAATCATATTACGGGTTGTCGGGAAGTGTAAAGTGGAGACTTCGTTACCCTACTTCAGAGGTCTCCACAAGTCCTACGGTAACCGACGAAGGCTCAACAATCATTCCATGAGAAAGCTGAAGGTATGTGCCATAAGCATATGTAATTTTATTATTCTAGGACTAATAACTGATTTTTGGCAAATATTTTTTGAGAGTCTGTCGGAGCCCAAATAACCCCGCAGCACACGCAAGTCATTGGTAAACAAGCCCGCGGTGTAGGGGTTAAAAACACCCCTGGACACCACTCAACCCTTTGGCTGCAGCGGCTGTGATGACAACGTACTGACTGTGCCCATTGCGGAGAAATAGGAAAAAAGTATGTGTTTTCAGCTCGTGTTTTAACCCACTCATCGTTAATCTTGAGAGCTAAAATTATTGTCAGACAGACATCAATCTTTCTATTAGTGTTTGCAACAAACTGCATGTCCCTAGGCACTCCAAGCGCAGAGAATGATCTGAGAGAATACAAGGTGTGTTTTGACTGTCTGATGCAAGAAATGCCTAGAGAGGTGGAAATTTCCACCAAACCACAAGATTTTTTCCATACAAAATAGGGTTACAGCCACGTTACCTCATCACAGTAGCTAATTTCAATAATAATATAAATAAAACACTTCTTGCCAGTCTCCCATGATTTTGTTACGATGTTCCAGTGTTTACATTAGACTTTAGCGAAAGAGTAACGATAAGAGGAAAGTCATTATTGTACAAACCTTATCAAACTTCGTGAATGACATTTATTACCACTTACTGTTATAAAGCTTACTGATATAATGTCATGAGTCATTTCCTAGCATAGCTGCACAATTTACAACTGCAAAAATGTTCGCTAACTAATGCGCTTAGCATCATGACTTCTCTGATTATTGCAAAAATATCACTAAATCACTTGTATTTTATCACAGTAATTCACAATATAATAGAAAATAACACTTTCAGTTACTCGTGTGATTTCAGTGCGATTTGGGTGCGTATTGCTTCATATTATTTACGAGAAAGAGAGCAGGGGGAGGGCAGCAAACCGGTTTAGACCAGCTCATCGAGGGGGATGAGAGAGAGAAGGGGGGGGAGGGCAGCAAACCGGTTTAGACCAGCTCATCGAGGGTATATGGAAGAAAAGAAATACTCCCAGCCAGCCCGTCCTAACTCTTCCCCTGATGAATTAAAGGCATTAATGAATGAAGTGGACAAAAGAAAGAGTGTTATATTTGATTCACTGGATAATGCCATCACTAAAACAGCCTCGAACTGTGCCTGGGATAATGTTTCATTTGCAGTGAACAGTGTCAGCAGAGTTCAGTGAGATAAAATGCTTTAGTGAAACCAGCCCTGGTAGTGTATCCATCTGCAGATATTTATAACTGTTTATGTGATATCCACCCGCGGATATTTAAAACCGTGTATGTTAAAAATGCGGATGTTAAGGGATGACTGTACATGTCCACCCCCAGCTGCCCCTCCTTACCCCCACAAAACCAACAATTTGTTAGGCGGTTGGATCAGAGGTCTGAAGCTTTGATCTCTCTCACGTCTTGCAACATGTAATAGTATACAGTAATTGATTCTACTGTTAGGTGTGTTCTTACCTGGATACATCCACCTTCGGTTCAGTGAGAAGTACAGTAAGACCTCACTTCAACAGATTAATTGGGCCCAAGCCATTCCGAGAAATGCAAAATTCCGATAAAAGTGACATCTGGACTTCTGCCTGCTAACCCAGACTTTTTCCCATTTATCAGACGTTAGTCCAGATCGCATGAATGGTTTTTAAACTGTTTTGACTACTATTGTGGTACTGTACTGTGTTATAACTTCACTACATTAATCAAATGGTATAATATACAGTAATCTCTCCAATATCCGATGTAATGCAGCCAAAGTTATGTCCAGGATATGGGTATGTCCGGATACTGGAACCCTGTCCCCTGGACTGGTACTTATGGACCCTAACCTAGCCTAACTCATAAAACCACCTACATAACTCCCTACCGGACATGCATAGCACCTATTTAAGACCCTATTCACACAAATGAGGGACAGAAAACATGAGATAAATGAAAAGGAACCAGAGAATGAGGAATTAGAAGTGAGTATGGAAAATACATTAATCCCCGTACTATCCGGACGCACACTTTCCAGACACCCCACTTACCGGACATTTTGGTCCCGGGATTTAATATTCCCCAAATTACCCCAAAATCGCAAAAAATTTGAAAAAAATCCAACTTTTTTTCCCCCGTAATTTGCACTCGGCGCATACGGCGCAGACCAGCTGTGTTTTGGTGCATAGTTCCGCCACCGTCCACTAGAGCGCCCCTGCACCCTCCCCACTCACCACCTGTCTCTTGTTGTGAGTGCATGCTCGTCATCATGGCCACCCACTTGCTCACTTTTGTGGTGGTGCCCTACAGTGCTCGTCAGAAGTATGGGGCGCCCTGCGTCCCTCCTGAGAAACAAACCTTTCAACATTGAAAAAACATATAAATAATGCATTTTATTTACCTTTAGTGCTTCGTAGGGTAGCCTTTACGTTTCTTCACGGACCTGAGACATCTTGGAAATGAAAGGACAAGGCTCCTGAGGTGCTGGAGGGGTATTTTGTCCCAGGAGTCACGAATGGCGGCTTCCAGCTTAGGCAGAGAGCTCACGTCCTTCCCTTGGAGACTCTTCTTTACGAGGTACCAGAGGTTTTCAATCGGGTTGAGGTCTGGGCTATTTCCTGGCCAGTCTGTCATGAATGATACCTCGCAGTCACGAAGTCAATTGGTGACCGATTTGGCCTTGTGAGCAGGTGCACTGTCCTGCTGAAACACTCGTGCACCTGTTAGCTCGAAGGAGTCTGGTAAATGATCACACAGAAGCTCCAGGTAAACATCCTGATTCACTCTGAGGTTCTTGGGAAGTACAACAAGCTTCCCCAAACCCTTCCCTGAGAAACAACCCCATACCATGAGTGAATCAGGATGTTTAACTGTGCTTTCTACATACCGTGGGTCAAGTGGGTCACTACCTTTGCATGCTCCTCTGTTACAGGTAACACTAAATGTTGCCTCATCAGACCACAACACTGACAACCATTGCTCCTCACCCCAATTTAGATATTTATTAGCAAAGGCAAGCCTACGAATTCTCTGGCTGCTAGAGAGAAGAGGCTTTTTCACAGGCCTGTGACTTGTGTAACCAAGCTCATGCACCCTACGAGACACTGTTCTCACTGACACCTCACCAAACACTTCTGGGTTGCTCTCCTTAATTTTCCTTGCACTCACAC
The DNA here is from genome assembly GCF_032717465.1 of Coenobita brevimanus. Taxonomy (NCBI): domain Eukaryota; kingdom Metazoa; phylum Arthropoda; class Malacostraca; order Decapoda; family Coenobitidae; genus Coenobita; species Coenobita brevimanus. The sequence goes on along the minus strand of NC_136992.1, from coordinate 13,550,050 downwards.
AAGGATTAAACTCCACTGCACGTTTTAAAACATTAACAGACCTTGGGGAAGTTTTCCTAGGCCTACCAGACCTCGGTTTCTTTGTGGGAACTTCGCCACTGTTTTCCTCCCAAAACCGCGCACACCAACGACGCACTGTCGATCGTGCCACACCAACCAATTCACTAATTTCCTTTGTGTGGTGGCCTGCCTCCTTTAGAGGAATGATCTGGGATATGATTTCACTCGATAGTTCACGGGTAGGTGCCATAACAAAGTTTTGAAGGCCAAAACACTGCGGGACACTCGGTAAAAAATGGCGCAATTTGAGAGGGACACTCGGCGGAGTTCCTCTCTCTCAGGCAGCCCGTGGGCGACTGAGGCGGGAACCAACCAGCGCGTCAGAAGGCCTCAGGCTACCGTGACGTCATGCTCGGAGCTCAAACTTATGGCTCAATTCTTACCCCCATAAATGGGTGATTCTTTTTGGGCCATAAGTATTGCGTGCCCGGCGGACAACGCTGAATACTTCTGACGAGCACTGTACTTGCTGCAGGCTCTCCTGCTGCTCTCCTGCCTCTTGTTAGTGTGTGTGATGATGGCCCTGCCTCCTGAGAAGAGGAAGAGAGTGGTTTTGACTCTGGAGAAGAAGAGGGAGATATTGGACAAGGTGGATGCGGGATGGTCAACCTCACGCATCCTCCGTGAATTCGGTCTGGCCCGAATTACTTTGATATCAAGAGATCCCATGACAAATTCATGCAGTACACAGCTGACTTCTCGTCAAAGAACAAACGCAACGTGGAGAGGAAGATGATGTTTACTCCCTGGTATGCTAAAGTCGACCGCTCCACGTTGATTTGGTATCAACAATAACATGCTGCTGGTGTGCAGGTGCGTGGCAAGGAGCTGAAGGCTGCTGCTGAGAAGTTCGCAAGGCTTCACGATGCCCTAGACTTGAAGGCATCTCAGGGTTGGCCCTTCGCGTTCAAGTTACGACATGGCCTTATCAACCGTAAGTCTCATGGCGAAGCTTTGGATGCTAAGGAGGATGGAGTAGAGGAGTTTCGGCACAAGGTGAAGGGCTTGATCGACAGGGAGGGCCTCACTCTCGGTCAATTCTACAACGCTGATGAAACTGGTTTATTCTATCGCTCTTTGCCAACAAACACTCTAGCCGAGAAGCGAGTACCTGGCTGCAAGCTGTCCGAGCAACGGATATCTGCTTTGTGTTGTGCCAATGCTAACAGCTCAAGCCCGTTATTGTTGGCCGTGTAAAGCAGCCTCAGTGTCTTTGTGGGGTGATGGATATCCTTCCTGTTGTTTGGTACCATTCTTTGAAGGCATGGTTCACTGCCCAGATCTTCAAAGACTGGTTCCACCGCCATTTCGTTAAGGAGGTCATCAATTACCAAACGAACACACTGGGAATCCCGCGCGACCAGGTAAAGGCTCTCCTTCTCTTGGTTAATGTGCCTGCCCACCCGTGCGACAAGGAGTTGGTGGCTGAGAATGGCCGCATTAGGTGCATGTTTCTACCACCTAATACGACTGCTCTCATCCAACCAATGGACCAAGGAGTGATTGTGGCAACGAAGCAGCTGTACCGAAGGAAGTTCCTGGACGAGGTGATGGTTATTCTCGAGGACGAGGACGAGCGTAGGGAGGGACGGGACATGCGAGGCCAGCGGACTTTGGAAAACCTTTGCCACTACAAAATCAAGTGTACAATCTACAACTGGGCCAGTGCATGGAAGGATGTCCCTGCCAAGACTCTAGGAAGTGGTTGGTCTTGTCTGCTTCTCGGAACAGATGTGGAGCATGATTTCCAAAGTTTTGACGTGGATGACTTCCATGCACATCTTCGTGTTCATGGCGACGATGTTGATGTGGGCAAAGTGCATGAGTGGTTGGATGACGACGAGGGCGATCCTGGGTATCAGACATTGTCTGATATCGAGATCGCATCTTCAGTTGCAGGTGTCAGTACCCAGCTTGAAGATTCTGACGAGGACGGCGATGATGATGCGGACTCCTCTAAGCGTGACACTACTCCAGCCATCCCCAAGCGGAGCGCACTCCGGGAACACATAGAGTTTATTCTCAACTACCTGGAACACCCGGACTGCAACAGGGAGATGGGGCCCTTGGGACTTGTGGAGAAAGTGCGTGCTTTCAGGCAGCGCATCATTAATCGCCAAAATCATCGTTCCTTGCGTCAGTCAACCATTGACAGCTTGTTCAGACCCATGACCCCCGCTGTGCCCAGGCCTGGCTCCACACCATTGCCTCCCCAAGACTGGCCCTCATCCTTCGAGCCACAGCCCAGCACATCAGGCACGGTGGAGTCGCCACTGGACGTGAGTTTGCGCCTCTCTTCAGAGTTGTCTGCAGTGGGTAGTCCATCACCACATCCCTAGGCCACCTGCATCGGCTACTCTCAGACTCTGACAGTGAATAAACAGCAAGAACTCGCCACTAGACCACATGGGAATTTACAGTGTTGTGCAGTGAAAAAACAGTGCACAGTGTTAAGAAAGAAAAAACAGTGCGAAATGTTAAGAAATTAGATTACTGAGTGCAAAGACTTAAGTGCAGAGTGCAACACTGATTTTACTGACGTACAATGGAGCGGACATTAGACTAGAGTGTGTAGTGTTAAGAAAATGGATTTATGAGTGCAGAGACTTAACCCCTAAAGTACTAATCTCATCGATCGGGCATTTTGCGCAATTTCTTAAAAAGGACGAGCAACACTGATCGTGCAACATCCACAAAAAACTGGTGGCAGCTGGCTCCACCCCAACTGTGATGCAGATGGCTTCTAACCAATCAGAACTAAGTGTTGGACACACCGGAAAGGGGACCCAGGCCTGTTCCCAGGCGGTGGGGGGTGTACCTCCCACCTCCCTCTACCCCACTACCTTGTTGCTGCCCTACCTCGCATCCCTCTTACCACTACCACCACCACCACCACCACCACCACTCTCACACCCTCCTCATGCATCCCCCCCTCCCATGTGGATCCCCCCATGACTGGGGGAGGGTATTTCCCCCCTACTCTCCCTCCATGTCCCTGTACTCCACTGGGGCCCTTCCTTTGTGTCTTGAGGTGGTCTCCTCCCATCCCTCCATCCCCATACTCCCCCTCCTGGCCTTACCACCTCCTACCACCACCCCCAACCCCCCCACCCCAACCCCCTTCCCTCACCCCCCACCCCCTAGCATGCAGTATCTTTACCTCCCCAGCCTCGAGTATTGCATATTTTTTACACCTTATTGCGCGTGTTCTTGAATCATTACCTGTAATTTAATCGTGTCATTGCATATAGATATGCACACCACAATTATTTTAGCTGTCTTTATTCGAAACCCACTCGAAAAAGAAATTTTATTTTATGCCGATGCTTGCAAACATGTTGGAGCCTTCAAAAACGAAAACAAAATGAAAACTAGCTAGATTTGACAGCTCGGAGGGGAAAAGGGGGAGGGGAGATTAGGCGAGGGGAGGGAAGGGAAGGGAGGAAAGACGAGGGGAGGGAATGGAAGGGGAGGGAGGGGACTGGAGGTATTGAGAGGGAAGTGGAGGGGAGGATAATTTTTACTACTGCATTTATCATATTTTTATTAGGGGGTTCATGACCATTTTCCCTAGCTAGATTTGACAGCTCAGCAGGGAGGGGAGTGGGGAGGGGAAGTTAGGCAAGGGGAGGGGAGGAAAGGGAAGGGGAGGGGAGAGGAAGGGATTATCATAGTTATTGGGGGGTTTGTCACCATTTTATGTTTTTCTTAGCACATTACAATGGTATATAACATCAATACATGCCAAAAAAAAAATGACCTTGGTGATTTTGTACGTATTTTTGTGAAGAAAACAAGTGTGAGCGGCGTATTTTCTTTCTTGCCGTGACCGTGACGGGTAACTATTATAAACTTTGACGGGCCATAGCTCGGTAACTATTGGGTCTAGGAGGGTGGGGTTTGCGTTTTCAGGTGTGTAAATTGAAGCTCTATAGATTGGGCATAAAACTTTTAACCTTTAAGAAAGTCGAAAAATACGCCTGTTTTGCATCCTGGAGGGCAGTCGAGGCCGGAGAATTGCGTACCCTACGGGTTAAGTGCAGAATGCAACACTGATTTCATTAAGGTACAATGGAGTGCAAGTAAGACTAGAGTGTGCAGTGTTAAGAAAATGGAATTATGAGTGCAAATGACTAAGTTCAGTGCAAGACTTCATGTACAGTGTACTGCAGGTGCTTCAGGTACTCCTTTTTACTGTCAGAGTCTTAGAGGAGGCAGGTTATTCATCGAGATGGCGAGGGACTTGTTGTAAGTACCCAGAATATTTCATATTGTACTGTATTTTCTATACTTACCTCTAAAACCTCATTTCACTCTTGTATGTCCCTTATTGGTGTCAATAGGGTCTTAGGTGCTATGCATGTCCAGTTGGGAGGTGTTTTTCTGAGTTAGGCCAGGTTAGGGTCCATAAGTACCCGTCCAGGAGCCAGGGATTTGTAAGTACCCAGACTGTTTAATACTGTATATACTCACCTCTAAAACCTCATTCTCTGGTTCCTTTGCATTTATTTCACTCATTTGTGTCCCATATTGGTGTGAATTGGGTCTTAAATAGGTGCTATGCATGTCCAGTAGGGAGTTGTATAGGTGTTTTTCTGAGTCAGGCTAGGTTAGGGTCCATAAGTACAAGTCCAGGAGGCTGGGGCCCACTATCCGGACGGGACCTCTTTCCGGACATGCCTTTGGCTCTATTACGTTGGATAGTAGGGGGATTACTGTATTTAGCAGTGTACAGGGTACTTACAACAGTAACGTTACAAAGGTTAACCCACCTCCTCTAAGGCTCTGGCAGTGGGGACAATGCTCTTGAAGCACGTACGGTAATCCAGTGTTGTGCTGCACTTATATCCTTTGCACTGCGAGTTATAGTTGTTTAACACTGCACATTCTGTTCTTAATTGCGCCATGTCAGTTTCAACTGCCAGTTTGCACTGTGTACATAGTCTTTGCACTCTGAATTCTAATTTCTTACACTGCACAGCAGTGTAAATAACCATGTGGTCTAGTGGCAAGGTATTGCAGTTTATTCATTGTTTATTCACAAAAACGAGCACGTTCGGCATCCATTGCAACAAGCGTCTAGTCAGGATGGTAGTTAGGCGGTAACTGGGGAGGGGGAAACAAAGGGCCAAGAGTAAACACAGCTGTTTGGCACTGTGTGCCAAGTTCAAAGTTTGGTTGAAAAAAATGTCAAATTTTTTTTTTGCTTTTTTACGTTTTTCGGTCATTTTTGGGTTCCGAAGGCTGGGCCTATAATGTTCAGATGGTGGGGTGTCGGGTTGTTGGGCGTCTGGATATTACAGGGATTACTGTATACAGTACACCCTCATTATCGACGGGGGTTAGGTACCTAAGATACCCGTCGATGCCTAAAACCATCGATACCGATTTTCGTCTGGTCAGGTACCCTTTGTTTATATATTTTAGTATCCCTTCAATCTATCTATCTATCTATTGCCAGACGCCTCAATCCCGTTTGGGGTGGCCACAAACAAATCGCCTCCAAGTCGCCCTGTCCCCCGCCATTTCACTACCCTGCTCCCAACTCACACCCCCCTCTCTCATATACCTCTCCACCCCATCCCTCCATCTCATCCTCGGTCTCCCCCTCCCTCTTCCACCCTCCACCTCACTCACATACACTCTCTTCGTCAGTCTTTCACCCTCCATCCTCTCCACATGGCCAAACCACCTCAGTGTGTTCCTCACAACGCTTCCTATCACATCCACATCAACACCACAACGCTCCTTTATATCCTCATTCGTCAGCCTGTCTCTCCACGTGACTCCACAAGCTCCTCTTAAATAACTCATTTCCACTGCTCTCACTCTTGACTTGTGTCCTTCCAACAACGTCCAAGCTTCACTTCCGTACGTTAGAGTTGGTATCACAATACTGTCATGTAGTAACTTTTTTACTTCCATGCTCACTTCCCTGTTTCTTATCACTGCTTTCAAGGAACCAGCAACCTTTCTTCCCTGCTGTACCCTTTCAAGCACTTCACCCTCCAAACCTCCATCCTTACTCATCACACTACCCAAATACTTAAACGTACTCACATTTTCCAATTCCTCACCATCCAACCTCGCTATACATTCACTGACTTCACCTCTCTCAAAGACCATCACTTTACTCTTCCCTACATTCACCTTTAGGTTCCGTTTCTTACACACTCTCTCAAACTCATCCACCAAGCCTTGCAGCTCCCCTTCATCTTCACTCAACAACACAGTATCATCTGCAAACAACAGTACAGGGAGTTTCCAAACACTATCCTCTCTCACCAGGGCCACTCCAACATCCACTACCCTACCTTGTACCTCTTTTATTACCCCATCCATGTACAGATTGAACAACCATGGAGACATGACACATCCCTGTTTCAAACCAACTTTCAAAGAGAAAAATTCACTTAGTTCACCATCCACACGCACTGCAGCCTTAGCACCATCATACATACTCTTCACAGCATTCAACAACTTCCCATCTACTCCATATATTCTTAACACTTTCCACAATCCTTGTCTATCCACCCTGTCATATGCTTTCTCCAAATCCATGAAAGCCGCATACAACTTCTTTCCCTTCTCTAGAAACTTTTCCACTAAAGATCTAAGAATGAATATCTGATCTACACAACCTCTTCCCTTCCTAAAGCCTCCCTGTTCTTCTCCAACTAATTTCTCTGTTCTTTCTCTAACTCTGTCTATAAGTATCCTACCATACACTTTTCCTATTATACTAAGAAGACAAATGCCCCTATGATTACCACACACTTCTTTTTCCCCTTTTCCTTTGTACAAGGGAATAATTATACCTGACTTCCAATCCTCCGGGACTCTACCTTCCTCCCAGGCCAATCTGCACATCTTCCACATCCATTCTACTACTATCTCTCCCCCATGCTTCAGCATCTCACCACACACTCCATCAATTCCTGGGGCTTTCCCGATTTAACTTTCTTCATTGCTTCCACAACCTCTATCCTACTGATTTCTACCTGTCTTCTCACCTCCCTCCTTCTCCCAGCCATTCCCCAGCCACTTATACTCGCATTACTTCCATCCTCTACGTTCAACAATTCCTTAAAGTGTTCTCTCCATCTGCTCACTTTTCTCCCTTCTCCACTAGTAATCTACCATGTTTATCTTTCACTCCCCTGCTAACTTCACTTCCACCCTGTCTTACTCTTTTCACTTCTTTCCAGAACATTTTCTTACAGTCCCTCCACTTTACACTCAAATTCCTTCCAAATTCCTCATCCACTCTCTTCTTACTCTCTCTTACTAATCTTTTCACCTCTCTCTTCCTTTCCACATATAACTCTCTCTTCTGCCTCTCAACTTCTTCCACGCCCCTATTTCTCATCCATTCATTGTATGCTTTCTTCTTTTGTGCCACAGCCTGTTTCACCTCTTCAGTCCACCACGCTGTTCCTTGCACCCCCCTCCGTCTTCTCTTCCTTCCACACACCACATCACATGCTGCACATATTTCTTCTGTAAATATCTTACACACACCTTCCACGTCTCCCATCTGCTCCAATTCATATTTGCCCAATCGTTCCTCCACTTCTCTCTTATACTCTGCCTTTTTCTCATCCTCTTGTAACCTTTCCACTCTCCCAGCAACTACTCCTTCCTCTCGTCTTTCCCTTCTTCTATTCCTCCATCTTACTTGCATCCTAATTCTGGCCACCACCAAGTAGTGGTCAGAAAGGCCACTCCCCCAACCTCTATAAACTCTTGCATCCAATATACATCTTCGCATCCTTTCATCCACACACACATAATCAATCATTGCCTTCCTTTCATTCAGTTCACCACCCACCCTTCTCATCACTCGCCATGTATACCTGTGGATCATTTTATGCCTGAAGAGGGTATTGGCTATTACCAACCCCTCCCAGCACAGATGTCCACTAACGCACTCCCATTCTCATCTATCTCAGCAGGCACACCCCACTCACCAACTATTCCATCCACCTTCACATTACCAACTTTACCATTCATATCACCGATCAAAAACACTCTCTCATTCCTTCCAAAGTTTTCCATGCACACTTCCACATTTGTCCAGAACTCTTCTCTCACTCTTCTAGCACGATCTTGCGTTGGCGCATACACACACACACAATCGCCCACATTTGTATTCCAACTTTCAACTTTACCCACACAATCCTTGACCCAACTGATCCATACTGTCTTATGCTCTTCTTCCATCTTTTACTCACAACTATACACACTCCTTCCTTTGCCCTCTCATTCTCATCTACTCCTGCACATATACCCCATCCATACTCCCATTCTCTCACACTTTCTCCTCTCCATTTTGTTTCAGTTATTCCACATACATCCACTTTCGCATCCTCAAGCACCTGGACAATCTCTCTCTCTTTCACCTCATCATTCGCTCCTCTTACATTCCATGTACACATTACCAAGTCCTTTGTCCGGTCCTGGGTCGTCAACGTTTGGTCATTCCTTGTCCGAGGCTTCTTGTTTGTTTTTTTAGTTAGTTGTTTTCCGGGGAGGGGCACTAACCCTCCGCCAACCCTTTTAGTCGCCTTTTACGACAAGCAGGGATACTGGGGGAGTATGTAGTTTAGTTTTAGTGTTTCTTAGAAATAAATTAGTTAGGCAATTGAAAAACTGAATATCTTAATAAAACTACTTATATTAAGTAAAGAATTATGGAAAAAATAGCATAATCTCTGATGTTGATGCATAGTGATCGTACACTGGACCTCAACTTGTAATGGCTGCTGAATCGTCACTTCTCTCTCCACTTACACCTCACTCCGTCTAAAAATAAAAGATGAAACCAGCAGTTGTAGCCATCCATACGTTTACATAACCGAGTGTGTAAAAAAAAAAAAAAAAACGAAAGCAGCAGTGGTGGTCATTCATACGTTCTGATAACTGAGAGTGTGAGGCAAGTGTTACGTTAGATCAGCTGTTCGCACCGATCTTCACAACACACGCGTGGTGCTGCTAGCTCATACCAGAGAGACCACGCTCTCCTATTTACTTTCATTCTCAAGAGCTTCCTTTCATTCTTGTATTCCATTTCTCCCAGACCTAAATTTTCACGACTGTATGGCAGTTTATGCTATCAAAGATGAATCTTAGCCTAGCTTTCGCTAGGATCTTCTTTTAGGAAAATTCAACTCTCGTATATTTCATATTTAATCTTCTTAACTTTTGCAAGAAATATCCTTTATTGACAAAAAATCCAACTCGTCTTTAACATTATAACAAATTCTATATCTTAAACAGTAAACTAGACAGAAATGTAATTCTGCTCACCATTCAGTTTATTGTAGTGCTGTCACTTTTTGGAGACTGGTCTGAAGAAGTGCTCAGTTTTGGTCTGAGATATTTCCCTCCTCATAGATCACTGAATCTCCACGTAGGACATCATGGCACGTTCCAGCAACCTCTTCATTTTAAGAGACCTCTTAACCCTTTAACCGCGGGTGTCATTCCAGAATGACGTTGCAAAAACTGGACCAAACCGCGGGTGTCATTCTCGAATGTTTGTGAATATTTTGAATACCCCGCGTTTTTTCCGTGCGCCAATTGTTTCAAGGGAGAGTAGCTATTAAGTTCTTTCACTCCAGCCGACCCCCACCTCCCTCTTCCCCCCCCTGGGGCCCCACCTCCCACCCCCTGGGCCCCCCACCCCACCCCGGACCAAACATGCATCAGTATCTGTCCAGCTGTGTGAGTGACAATACCGCTGATGTGATAGTGAAGTGCAGGCAGTTACAGTGCCTTTTACCTGCCTTAGTGAACACAGAGTGGGTGTTTATCGTATGTGCAGTGTTCATATATGTTTATAGTATTATTATCAGAATGAGGTTGGCATTTGGTAATGGTGTGTGAGCGAAAAATAGTGATTACAACACCGCTGATGTGGCAGTGAAGTGCGGGTAATTACAGTGCCTTTTACCTGCCTCAGTGAACACAGAGTGGGTGTTTATCGTATGTGCAGTGTTTTTATATGTTTATAGTATTATTATCAGAATGAGGTTGGCATTTGGTAATGGTGTATGAGCGAAGGTAATGGTGTGTGAGCGAAAAATAGTGATTTTACACCCCTCACTTCTAACGGCACTACCCGTCCTGTGAAAGTCAACAAAGTCATGAAACCTACATCAATGGAAAGCTGAAGGTTAGTACTTTCTAATGGTACCTTATTTTTTTCTCTAGCTTTATTCTGTGCAGAGTTATTAAGGTTTAAAGGTTTGTTTACATTTGGCTGAAACCCCCGCGGGAGAGGACAGTCAGACCAAAACAATACCCGCGGTTAAAGGGTTAAGCGATGGATCTATTTCAAACAGACGATCAGTGAGGGCCCGTGTCATTCTTAACACTTCTTCTAGGTTTTCCAGAGTAAGTGTGGGGAGCTGTTCCTCTTCTAGTTCATCCTCAACCTGCTCTCGAACCTCGATGAGTTGTTCTAGATCCTCATCTTTCAGGGCTTCACCAGGATGTCCCAGAAGTTCATCTTCTATCTCCTCAGGTCGTAAATTTGAAAAACCGTCACCACCAACTTCATGAGCCAGCTTCACGATGTTGAGTAACTGGGGAACAATAGAGGGGAATCCTTGGAAATCGTTTACGACGTCAGGCCATAATTTTCTCCAACATGAGTTCACACATTTTGTTGTCAACTCGTCGTGACTTTCTTTAATGAAAGCTGTGCACTGGGCGATATTATACTGCCTCCATATTTCCCTGCTTGTGGCCTCACTTTTCTCATCAAGAGACTCCCTGATCATGGCAAATGTTTTCTCTGCATATTTTGCTTTGAAAACGGCAATGACTCCCTGATCCATTGGTTGCAAAATTGAGGTTGTATTCTTGGGGAGGAAGACAACCTCAACGTTGGGGTGGGCAAATTTTAAACTTTCTGGATGCCCAGGGCAGTTGTCCAAAACAAGTAAAACTTTAAATTCCATTCCCAGGTTTGCCAGATATTTTTCTACCTCTTGGACAAAACAGTTGTGGAACCAATCAAGAAACAATTCAGCTGTCATCCATGCTTTCTTGTTTGATCGGTAAAACACAGGCAAGAGGTTCATGTCTCTATTTTTTAAAGCACGTGGACGTTTGGAATGATACAGGAGCATGGGTTTTATCATATGTCCTGCTGCATTACCACACAACAGCTCAGACACACGATCTTTTACTGCTTTAAAGCCTGGCGCACTTTTCTCCTCCTTCGAAATGTACGTTCTTTTAGGCATTTTCTTCCACCACAGGCCTGTTTCGTCCGCATTAAACACTTGTTCAGGCCTGTACTCTTTCTCCCTTATAAGTTCAGCAAAGTCACGTGGGTACGATTCTCCTGCTATCTGATCTGCTGAAGCTGCTTCACCAGTCATCCTAATGTTATGTAGGCCATACCTTTTCTTAAAATTCTCGAACCAGCCCTTGCTGGCTGCAAATTTCTTTTGCCTAGAAGCACCAACATTACTAGGCCCATCACTATCGTCATTACTTTCATCACCATCATCACTATTTTCACCTGCCTCACTTTCATCACCATTATCTTCACCAACACCACTGCTTTCACCAGCAAACCGAGCATAGAGTTGTTTTGCTTTGTTTCTGATGAACTGGGAGTCTAGCGGCTCGTGTCGACGGTTTAAGTCCTCAATCCAAATATTCAATGCCTTTTCCATTTTCACCAAGGCATCATCTCTCACATGCATCGTTACTTTAGCCGATCTTGGTGTGCACGAAGCCAGAGCATCTTTAATGTCTTTTTCTCTCCGTTTTATGCCACGAACACTGGACTTATTCATGCCATACTCGCGACCAACCGCTGCATAGCTCATTCGACTTCTAAGTTTTTGTAATATTTCGTTCTTTACTTCCAAGGTAAGTACTTTCCTTGCTCTCTTAGCTGCCTTATTTCCAGTTGGAGTGTTACAAGGGTGCTTCGGAGCCATGATGATCGCGAAAGCACAATAGATGTGGCCGAACACGATGTGAGAACAACAGACAAACGTGTACTGATGCTGTTGTTTGTTGGGTCGGCGGGAACATGCCGCGAGCAGCCAGAGACACCTGGCGGGATGGCGCGCAAACTTGCTAGGAGGTGCCAATACAATTCTTTATTTTTTATTTTTTTAATAATAATAATTTAACTCCCAGCAGAAAAAAAACCCGTCGATAATCAAATCCTTCGATAAAAAAAACGTCGATAATGAGGGGGTACTGTATAATAATACTGTACTGTGCACTGATAAACATGTCTTTTATTTACCATATTGTGGTGAACATAATTGAAGTGGTCAGGCAGTCCGGACTGCTTCTGGCAGGAATTTAGCGCGGTAGTTCCTTGATTCCGATAAAAGCGAATTCCGGTCTATTGAAGTCCATTATATTGAGGTTTTACTGTAATTATAGTGAGGTTTTAGCATATTTCGATAGAATGACCTTGCTGTATAGAATTTTATTCCAAATATTTATTCGTCTTCTAAACGATATACTGTACTAGAATCTGAATAACAGTGACAAGTTTTATGACTACCAGCCCTAAAAGTCCCACTCCTGCCTTGTCATGTGGGGAGCCACATATCCACCCATCCACTCATCCACCTGCTCACTCAACCCATCCAGCGCTCACCCTTCCCAGACACCTATGTGACCCACCAAGCACACTGAGCTTGGCCATCCACTCAGCCCACCCACAAATGCCACCCACCAAGCTCATCTAACAGTCCCACCCAACACATCTACCCACTCACCTACCCACCCTGAACCCGCCCACCCACCCAACCCACCAACTCAACCACCCACGCAGAGCACCCCGGCCACACAATCTTCTCAGCCACTCTGGCAACCCACCATGTCACCACACACCCTGGTGACCCACACATTCCGATGACCTATCTTGCCCACCAACCACGGTCACCCACCCTTCCCACTGACAGATGCCACCCACCCTGCTCACCTAATAATGCCATCCATCACATCAACCCACCCAGCCCTCCCACGAGTGCCATCCACCCTGCTCACCCAACACTACCATCCATCACATCATACCCACCCATCTTTCCTTGAATTCAGTGTAACTGCAGTGTTTTCTTGTTTACAGCTGCGCATGAGAAATGTTACATCTTTTTCCAGTAACGTTCCTCACGCTATGCATATAACGTGTGATGGAGCATATGGCCTACCAGAGCCTCTTATAAGATATCGCAGGGCAACATTAGCTAGGCACTAGGATACCTGTTTGTAATATTAAGTTATGTTAGTTTTCTCCAATTTGTAAACTGTATATGGAAAAAATGTAAAGAAAAAAGTCACTCGTTATTCCTGAAGTACTTCCACTTCAAGGTCATGCCGCAGTCTGACCGCAAAATATATGTAAACAATTGTAGTGACAGCTAAAACTCAAATAAATGCTATTTCAATAAAAGCCAATGCCATCATTCCAAATACATACTTGGGCCAATGATGACAAGAAATTCACTAATTTCATCATGAATTTTTCTTCAGTGGCTATCTATCTATCTAGATCTATCTATCGCCAGACGCCTCAATCCCGTTTGGGGTGGCCACAAACAAATCACCTCCAAGTCGCCCTGTCCCCCGCCATTTCACTGCCCTGCTCCCAACTCACACCCCCCTCTCTCATATACCTCTCCACCCCATCCCTCCATCTCATCCTCGGCCTCCCCCTCCCTCTTCCCCCCTCCACCTCACTCACATACACTCTCTTCGTCAGTCTTTCACCCTCCATCCTCTCCACATGGCCAAACCACCTCAGTGTGTTCCTCATAACGCTTCCTATCACATCCACATCCACACCACAACGCTCCTTTATATCCTCATTCGTCAGCCTGTCTCTCCATATGACTCCATAGGCTCCTCTGAAATAACTCATTTCCACTGCTCTCACTCTTGACTTGTGTCCTTCCAACAACGTCCAAGCTTCACTTCCATACGTTAGAGTTGGTATCACAATACTGTCATGTAGTAACTTTTTCACTTCCATGCTCACTTCCCTGTTTCTTATCACTGCTTTCAAAGAACCAGCAACCTTTCTTCCTTGCTGTACCCTTTCAAGCACTTCACCCTCCAAACCTCTTCAGTGATATGGTATGAAATTTTTTAATGTCTTATTGTCAGTAGACAGTTTAGAAACATTTCTCTCCAGATTCTTAAAATTCAGTGTTTAAGCTTTAAAATGATATTGCCGTGAATGATCGTTTTTGCTAAATACAGCCTACCACATATGGAATATTGACATTTTTATTGTTTTATCTTTACATTCAGCCCTTCCGCTAAAGATACCTATGATTGTTTTTGTAAAAAGAAAATTTTTGGCCCATGCCAAAGATCAGAAGAAAAAAAAAAAAAAAGTCGCAGCAAAATTACCCTGCCTGACAGGGTAATTTCACCGCAGACTATTTGTTGTTTAGTGGTTGGTGGGGGTGTTCACCATCCACTCACTTGATGTAGTACTGCTCTCAGGTGCCTCCCCTTTCCTTTCTCCTTTCTTTCCATCCTTCCTCTTCTGTCTTTCCTTCATTCTTTACTCTTCCTTCTGTCTACAGGTGACTCTACACTGAGTGACAAGCCAAATGGTTTCCCATACACCAGGAAACCATTTACAATGGGGTGGTAACCTTATAACCAAATTATGGCGCCTGGTGGTTCAGTGGGCAATTAAGGCGCTCCAGTTGGATTGAGCCAGTGCAGGTTTATATCCAAGGGGTGGTTTTGGGTTTATTGTTCAAATAATGCCACTTAGGGTGAGTGAAGCTTGTCACTCTTATCTCAAACATCAGGACCGACTTGCCTAGCCCCGGGCTGCTACGCTTCTCATGGGGCAACACTGCATTAGATGATGAATGAATGAAACTATTTCATGTTGTTATTGTTAGAGTATAATATTTATTGTTATTATTGTTACAATATCACACTACATATCATACATAACTGATTATAACTAGGCTTAGGAAGCCCAGGATATCATATAGCAGAGCCTGTGCCATGTACTGTGCGAACTTTATGTTGATCGCATCCATTGTTGTTTCACTGATTGCTTCACGGTTGATAAGTTGGTTGGGGGACTCCCATGGCATGAGTACATGGCAGGGTTCTGTTTTGGTGAGTATGTGTGTGTTTAAGTAATTCACCGGGTCGGTCAGGATCACTTGATGGTCGTGATGGTCAGCTTTTACCCTCCCGGAAGGGAGCTGAGAGCTCATATAATCCGATCTAAGGGCAAGGCTGTGACCTTCACACACGCACGCACCCGTTCCCCTTGCTCGAGGGGGACAGTAACCACCCACTTTATCAGTGAAACTTTTCGCAACCTGAGCGAGGCGCGAACTCCCGTCCACCAGTTGACAAGCGAGAACGTTACCACTGCACCAGCGAGCGGTGTGTGTGTGCGTGCGTGCGTGCATGTGTGTGAACAATGCAGACAGTTCTGAACCACTTTTAACCTGAAACATGTAAATAGTGGGTAAATTTTTTTTTTTTTTTTTTTTTTTTTTCCATTGATGTAATAAATGGTGAAAATTTTTGTTAAACAGTTTCATTTCTCCAGTGTCATTTTTTTGCACAGTGGATCAGAACTTCACATGATCTTGTTAGGTCGGCATTCCTCTAAAACCTAAGCCCAAAGAAGCCAAATCCAAGCAATAGTTTGGGAGCTATTGGCCTTTGAATAGGAACTGTTGGTGATGTGGCAAAATTCCCCTGGGGCAAAATTATCCCACTTTACCCTATAATTTATATATTTTTGATCAATTCTGAGATTGACACTAAAGGTTGACATTTGCATGGAATGACTGTGTACAATATTATTTTGTGTGGGCCAATTCTACAAGCAGGGCATATACCGTTTGTGTTTCCACCCAACCTAAATCTAAGCTGGTAACGGAGGAGAGCTGAGTGAGGTCCAGTCTAAGCCTAGCTAATTGAACTCAGTCACATCTGTTTAAGTACACCTCCTATAGTTGGATGTCAGGAGGAAGCTTGTAATATAGTCTTCTGATGGAGGTGTTATATTGCCCTGCATGTGAAGTACCAGTAAGTATGTTGGTGTTTCTTCATTGCTAGTGTTGGAATGTATGGAGGTGGGATTTTGTTGTAGAGGGTTTGATAATGTTTGTGTGGCGGTTGTTATATGAGCCTATGTGTGTTGTTGTGTTTGTCATATAATGACAGGGATATTGTGTATTGGCACAGGCTACTGCATAGAATTGTGTGCCTCTCATATCAAGGTAGTTTCTGACAGGGAGGACTTCAGTTTCAAAATGTGAGCTGTGAGAGTTGTCTTGTTGCAGCCAGTGGTGATGCTCAGGGCATTGTCCTTTGTGGTTTGCATGGTGTTGTAGTGAGCACAGTATTAGACAGGATGAGACATCCATCTAATACCGTACTTACTGCATAGGGCAAAGGAACATCACTGATCTTAAGTAATGTTTGTAGAGTAAGGAGGTATCTTTTTACTGACCAAAGTATGACTCTGTAGTTGCCCTGGGTCCGTTGAGTGAGCCTGGGGGTGCACCACCTCTTAATAACTTGTACATGGTCTTTCAAGGTGAGTTCAGTGTCATATGTCATTTCAAGGATCATAGTGGAGAGTGTATGTGGCACACATACATTGTTTAATGCGATGTGATGGGAGTAACTGTGTTCATGATTACTGCTGGTGATGAGTGTGGTGGTGGATTTGGCCGGTGTGATCATCAGCTCGTTTTTCTTAGTTCAAGTCTGCAGTGTGTTGAGTTAGTCCTGTTGCAGTGTTCTGATTGTATGCAGTGTGGTGTCTGGTTGTTATGGTGATGTGATATGCATATGAGGCAATGTTTGGTAGCAGCTAAGGTGTAAAAATACTGTGCATGTATAGTTTGAAGATTCTCGGTGAGAAGAGAATGGAGCCTTGTGGAATTCTGTTACAGAGATTTTGTGTTGTGATGGCATGCCTTGGAATGTAATATGTGCATTTCTACCAGGGAAATAGTTGACAAGCCAGTGTTTGGTGTTTCTTTTAATTTTTTGTTGTATATCCAGGTGATTATATAGCTTGATAATGCTGATGGTAGTAGTGGTAAGATGATAATATTGATAATGTATATTTTGTGTGCTGCATTAGGAAGCTGATACAGACCCAACTGGTGAGGCAGTGCATCGTACACAACAAACACTCACCTTCTATGAACTGGACCTGGGCCTTAACCACGTGGTGCGAAAGTATCATGAGCCGCTCGAGGAACATGCCAACTTTCTCATCTCAGTCCCAGGTAACTCTTGAATCTCCAGCTAACTATATCATCTCTGTCCGAGTTAACTTTTGAAACTTATTTCTTTATTTATGTGCAGTAACTGTTTTTTATGATCAAAAGGTTATACTAGATTCAAAAATTGTTCATAATGAATTGCCATTTTTTAACATTAATTTAGCTGAAAATTCCTCCATCTGTCATCTAGTTGCTAATTTTCCTGTCAGGACCGTAGGAGTCCAGAGCTAGGTTATGTAGTGTAGACATTCAAGGTAAGAGTGACCAGTTGCTCCTCCACTAGTGTCATTGTATGAGCAGTAAATTCCAACCATCTTGCTGAATTAAGCCCTTATGAATCCTCAGATAATTACAGGTAAATGGGGTGCTCACCATTCAATTACTCGATATATTGCTGCTCTCAGGTGACTGCCCATTCCTCTCCTCCTTCCTTCCTTTCCTTCCTTTGTCTTCTGTCTTTTTTTTTTTTTTTTCCTTCATTCATTGAACTTCCTTCTGTCTGCCGGTGACTCTACACTGAGTGACAAGCCAAATGGTTTCCTGTACACCAGGAAACCATATACTATGGTGGGTGGTAACCATATAACCAGATTATGGCATCTGGTGGTTTAGTGGGTAATGAAGGCACTTGTGCCAGATTGAGCCCGTGCAGGTTTATATCCAAGGAGTGGTTGGGGTTTGTTACTCATGTAATGCCACTCAGGGATGAGTGAGGCTGGTCATTCATACCTTGAATATCAGGACCTACTTGCCTAGCCCCTGGCTGCTACGCTCCTCATGGGGCAACACTGGGTTAGGTGATGATGAAATTTCCTGTTAATTTTCCAGTGCTGCTTTTAATGCTGATTTGCCATATTCTACTAGTTTACAATATCAATAGTATTGAAGTAGTTATTATTTTTTGGAACACAAGCATGACTTTAATACAGTAAAAGCTCGATTAACTGACATCTGATGCATCGGCACATCCGTATAACCAGAACACAAATTAGATCCGGCATGGGGTCAAAAATATTCCAGATACCGGTCGCCGCCGATTCAAATCTCCCATTCTCCGCTATTTTGACCCTGTTCCTTCCACTTCTTCAGCTCCTGACCCAGTTCCTTCCACTTCTTCAGCTCCTGACCTTGTTCCTTCCTTTACTCCTTCTTCGCTGTCTGAATCCTCATTGCATGATCCTGATGATCCCTCCATAATTCTTGAACAGTTCCGTACAGTACAGGATAAAGTAGTGTATGCAGCTAAGTTTTCAAAATTATTTTTGGTCTGTAACATATGCTAAATTTTTCTTTAAATAATTTTTGGTAATGTTTGCTGGTTTGTGTTCAGTCCTGTACAATTTCTCTTGCTGTCTTTTTTGTGTATTGTAGTGTACCTGTACTGTATCTTGCCTGTACTGTATCTAATACTGAATAATGTACACTATGAAATAAAGTCCCAAGTTTGGCCCTATTTCCTTTGTTTGACCCTCAGAAAATTTCTAAGAGTAACATTCGGTTATCTGGAAAATTCCATATCCGGAATGGAAGAATCCCCATGCATTCCGGTTAATCGAACTTTTACTGTATATAACTGGGGCTGCCTGTAAATCCTTTATTTAGTTAGATAATTTGGCCTGATAATAGATGACTCCATTGTCTAACTTAGTGACGTGTGTTGGGTGCCTTTAAGAACTGCTTGGTATATTCATAGGTGAGCAGTGTGTGAAGAATGATGAAGGAAGTGTTGTGGTGAATAGTGGGAATATTAAAGATGCATGGAGAGAGCATTACAATCAGTTGTTGAATGAGGAGTTTGACTGGAACAGGGAAGGTTTGGAGCCTGCAGATCCACTGTTTGGCCCATGGCCTTTGATTGATGCTTCTACTGTGAGCGGGGCAATAGGCAGGGTGCAGGTGTGGAAGAGAGCAGGTGTGTCTGGGTTGACTGCTGAAATGTTGGAAGCCTCAGGAGATACAAGTGAGGTTAGGCGCTGACGTGATAAATACAGTTATATATGAGTGTGTTGTCCCAGATGATTGACTGAAGAGTGTAATTGTAAATGTGTACAAAGGGAAGGGCGATGCCCCGGAAAGAGGAATTATACAGGCATAAAGCTCTTAGCCCAGATAATGATGGTAATGGAGAGAGTTCTAGAAGGTATAATTAGAGAAAGTTTGGGTTTATGCCAGGCAAAGGGATTGCTGATGCCATACTCATTGTTTGACAGATTCAAGAAATATATCTAGGAAAGAAAAGGGAATTGTACTTTGTTTTTGTTGATTTAGAGAAGGCCTTTGACAGAGTCCCTAGAGAGGTGGTGAAGTTGACAGTGAGAAAGCCTGGGATTGAGGAGTGCTGGTTAGGGTGGTTATGGCCATGTATGTGGGTGCTTGCACCCAGGTAAGGGTTAATGGAGACTTGAATGACGAGTTTACTGTGAATGTTGTGTGCACCAGGGGTCAGTCTTGAACCCCTTGTTGTTTATCATGGTACTTGAAGCCCTCTCACAGGGCTTCAGAAATGGTCTTCCATGGGAGGTGTTGTATGCTGATAATTTTGAATTGATTGCAGAGAATGGAGGGAGGTGGAGTAAAGATCTAGGAAGTGAAGAGATGGTATGGGGCATAAGGTCTTAAGAGTAAATGGAGATAAAACAAAATTGATGGTATCTAAAGCTGGGGATG
Source organism: Coenobita brevimanus (assembly GCF_032717465.1). Taxonomy (NCBI): domain Eukaryota; kingdom Metazoa; phylum Arthropoda; class Malacostraca; order Decapoda; family Coenobitidae; genus Coenobita; species Coenobita brevimanus. The sequence continues at coordinate 13,530,044 of NC_136992.1, read as the reverse complement.
TACTGTCAAAGAAGAGGGAGAGTGGCCATGTGCGATTTGCCTCAGGGGCATGGGAAGTACGTAATTCCATCTTGTGCGGTGTCTGTGATAAGTGGGTTCATACGAGATGCAGTGGTATTAGAGGTAGACTGCGAGATAATGCTGATTTCATGTGTGCAATGTGTTGAGGAGAGCAGGTGGAGATTGTCAGGCATGAAAGGATTGAACTTGCTGGCGAGTCTCTTGAGTGTGTGGAAGAGTTTTGTTATTTCGGAGACTTCTTATATGCTGGAGGTGGGGCTTGAGCTAGTTCTGTGGCTAGAGTGAGGAGTGATTGGAAGAAGTTCAGGGAGCTGTTGCCTCTGCTGACATTGAGAGGGCTGTCCCTCTGTGCTAAGGTATATTTGTATGCAGCATGTGTTAGGAGTGCAGTGGTGAATGGTATTGAGACCTGGGCAGTAATGGAAGGACATATTCACAAGCTCAGATGTACAGAAAGGACAATGATTAGGAGGATGTGCACTGCGTCCCTGAGTGTGAGGCGTGGGGGAGCTAGGTTTATGATGGAAGAGTTGAGGGGTAGGATGGGACTGGAGTGTATTGGTGTCATGATGAGGAGAGGTAGATTGAGGTGGTTTGGGCATGTGGAGAGGATGAGGGATGATAATTGGGTGCAGCAAGTGAGGAGTGTTGATGTTGGGGATATGGTTGCAAGAGTTAGACTGAAAAAGACCTGGGACAAGGTCATTGATTGTGATCTCAGGGATAAGGGAGTGAATAGGGAAGCTGCCAGAGATCAAACAGCAGGGAGAGCCACCATTAGGTGACAAAGGCCGACGCATGCAGGTATGTTGCCTTCAAAAATGAAACAAACAGTTTGCTATAGTAATCCCTGTACTATCTGGTCGCCCACTATCCGGACTCCCCACTTTCCGGATGTATTGGGCCTGGGCCTTTGGAACCCAAAAAAAAAAAAAAAAAAAAAAAAAAAAAAAATTCCGACATTTTTTTCATCCGTACTTTGGAATTGGTGCGCAGCACCAAACAGCCATGTTTACGCTCGGTGCTTCTTCCCGCCTTCCCTGATCCCTCCCCAGTTACCACCTAACTACCATCTTGACTAAATGCTCATTCAATGGATGCTGCACGTGCTCGTTTTTGTGAATAAACGGTGTTGTGCAGTGTTATGAAATTAGAATTCAGAGTGCAAAGATTAAGTACAGAGTGTAAACTCGCAGTTAAAACTGGCATGGTGCAATCAAGAACAGAATGTGCAGTGTTGAACAATTATAACTCATAGTGCAAAGGATTAAATGCAGCACAACGCCGGATTACTGTACGTGCTTCAAGAGCATTTTCACCACTGCCAGAGCCTTAGAGGAGGCGGGTTAACCTTCTTAACGAGCGGCCACGGATGTATTGTAAAGTACCCTGTTCACTGCTAAATATTTTCCATGCTCACTTCTAATTCCTCATTCTCTGGTTCCTTTTCATTTATTTCATACTTTCTGTCCCTTGTTTGTGTGTATAGGGTCTTAAATAGGTGCTATGCATGTCCGGTAGAGAGTTATGTAGGTGGTTTTCTGAGTTAGGCTGAGTTAGGGTCCATAAGTACCAGTTCAGGAGGCAGGGGCCCACTATCTGGACGGACCCACTTTCCGGACATGCCTTTGGCTCTATTGCATCGGATAGTGGAGGGATTTCTGTACTTACAGTACTGTTGTTCTGACTCTCATTTTAAATGTCAGGACCAACTTGCCTAGCCCCTGGATCCTACACTTCTCATGGGGTAACATAGGATTGAATGATGGATGGATGGATGGTTATTATTGTTATGAGATCAAGTTGACTGGATGAATATTTTGAGGAGAAGCACATTATCAGGGATTTGGCACCCCTTTTTAATGTGACAGCATCTGGATTGACTCTATTGGAAACGTTTATGTGAAGCTGCTGAACGCGGTAAATGTTTTGGCGTATCAGATAGTGTTAGGATTCTAAGGGCTGGATTCACTAACATCGTCGTAATTTCAGGTGCCTGAGCAAGATCTGGCACCTCAGATTACGCACTTCTGTGGCGCTGTATCTCTCACCAGAGTTTGATATTCACTAAAAATTTTTATGGCGCTGTACCCCTGTCATAAGTTGTACGCGCCTTATATTGGCCGTCATCAGCTGATTTCTGCTCAGCCAGTGACAGAGAATCTTACAAGTGAGGCTTTGTCGTGATCAACCAATCACGGAGCGAACCCTCATATCAGCTGTTTGTCTCCCTAATGTAAACACAAGCGCAGAGGGGAGAGCATGCACCACACACAAAACACAGTCCTCAACCCAACAGAAGGAAGTGACATCAGAAACTAACTCGACGTAAGTTCTTTTAGCGAAATATATAGTGGAAATAAAAACTCCAAGTCCAACAGAACAAAACGAGAAACGTCCTAACCTTTCAGGAGACGAACTCTCTGTGGTATTTATTTCCTTTACCAGCCATTTCTTTAGTGCTCAATCTTACCATACCCAGTGGATTTGTGCTGTCATATAGTGTATGCCTGTATGTGTTTTATTCTGTGCAAGTGAATATTACCAAATCTTGCTCAACATGCTGAAAGGAGGATTTCGTTTCCCAACTTTCCAACAGGGAGCTGGGTTAGGTTAGGTTAGGTTAGGCTGGGTTGGGTTGGGTTGGGTTAGGTTAGGTGAGGTTAGGGTAGATTATATTATTAGGTACAGTTAAGCTAGGTTAGGTTTAAATTATTAGGTACAGTTAAGCTAGGTTAGGTTAGGTTTAGTTAAACACTTACAGTAGGCTGTTTCTTTCCAGAATTACTAATACTGTATTTCTGATCATATTGTCTTAGTCATTTTATGGTTATTATTCATTTGCACATCAAATGAGGCCTCAAAACACTCAGATGAACTTAAAAAAAAAAAAAAAAAAAAAAAAAAACTATCAAATGGAAAAAAAAACAGACCAAAAATAGGAAACGACAACAAAGGAAATATTTACCCTCTTAGTTTTGATTAATGAAGTCTCCAAAACAAAAACAATTTTTTTCCCTCACTAAACACAAACATTACAAAGAAAGCAAAGATGCTAGCATGGGAAACTATTACCTATAGGGTGAATAGTGTTAACAGAGGGAAAAGGGAGAGCAATGAAGTGAGGAAGGAATTTCGTGATTTCAGATTACAAGTTAAGGGGAAGGCAGCCAAGGCAATGAAGCAGGCTAAGAAAATTTTAGGTTAAAAAAAAAAGAAAAAAAAAAAAATGCATTTTTCTGTTGTTAGTTACATAGTGCCTGTGAGGATGTAAGCTGTTTGTTCTAACTTACCATATCAAACAAACCTAACCCATTCATGAGGCGTTACTGGTAGAGGTAGGATTTGATTATAACTCTTTGGTTAGCTTGATCATAAAAGTCTAAAACTAAGAAGTCATTTCATTTTTTTGGGGGGGAGGGAGGTGGGTTATGTTTTTGGCATCAACGACTAAGAATCATTTGGGATTGTAAGCAATTACCTTAGAAAAACTTCCTATATCCCAGAGGCTAAAATTGATCCCATAAATCAGTAATAATTTTGCTTTGGTCTAATGTTGAGCTTTTATATTGCTAAAGAAGTCATTCATTTTGATTTTCCTTGTTACCTTATCCAGTATATTGATGCATGAAATGGTTTGTATTGCATAGGCTTTGTTCAGGTATTGTTTGTTGGGTTTATTTAACACCTTAATTCCACTGCCATGTGTGAAATAAAGTTATTGTCTTCATATAAGTTTAATTACCTTAGTATATCAAACCGTCATTGTTTAGCACATCCATTATCAACGCATGAACTGCTGAAAGTCTGATTTCACGTCGTGGAAACCTTTAATATCGTTGCAAATGCTCATCATGCACATGGAGAGGGTCTAATGGGTCTCTGAACCTGCTCTCTCGACATAAATGTCGGTGAGCTAAATACATAGCCACAAGCTCCATCGCTGTACAGTAAACATCGGCAGCTGACTGCCCAAGCGGCCCCAGTGGAGGCTTTCCTGGTGGCATGTTTATTTTTGACACATTCGAATTACCTTGCAAAGAAATAGGTATTGCCAGAGTTCTTAGGATCACTAAAAACGATTATGGCACATCTTTTATCTTTCTGTCTGTTCAATTTCTTCTTTTACAACGTTGATTAGAAGTGAAAAGGGACAAAGGCAAATGATAGGCCGAGAGGTTGCATACTTGATAAACACACTGACTCCGGGTTGTGATGTAGATTAAGGTATGTCCTCCAAGCACTTAACTTCCAGCGCCAGATCTTGGTGCAAGATGGCGGCGCCCATGCTTTGTGAATGACTGATTCTGCCTCAGCATCGTATCTTTAGGCACCGTTAGGAGATCTGGCGCCTTAAATGCTTAGTGAATCCAGCCCCAGGTGAGCAAATCGAAGTGTGGCCCATTGGATTGGGCAGATTTGGGCTGTCTGGTCATTGCAACTCCTTACCCTGCCCTAGTGTGGGAAAGGAGGTCCAGATGATAATGATGATGATGATGATTATTGTTATAATACTACACATCATACACAATTGATTATAACTAGGCTCAGGTAGGCCAGGCTACCATACAGTAGGGCCTATGCCATGTATTGGGTGAACTTTACATCAGTGGCATCCATCACTGTTTCACTGATTGTTTCATGGTTGGTAAGTTGGTTGGGGGGAAATCCTATGGCACGAGTGCATGGCAGGGTACTGTTTTGTTTGTATGTGTGTGTGTGTGTGTGTGTGTGTGTGTGTGTGTGTGTGTGTGTGAGAGAGAGAGTGTGCATGTGTGCATGCATGTGTGTGTGCATGTGAACAGTACAAAGAGTTCTGAACCACTTTTAACTGAAATATGTAAATAGTGGGTAAATAAAATGTTATTTTTCTAGTTTTATTGATGCAGTAAATAGTGAAAAATTTTGATAAATTCATTTCTCCAATGCCATTTTTTTGCACAGTGGATCTAAACTTTACATGAACTTGTTAGGTTGGCATTCCTTTAAAACCTAAGCCCATCAGATGCTGAATGCATGCAATGGTTTGGGAGCTATGGGCCTTTGAATTGGAATTATTGGCGTCGTGGGGAAATTACCCTGTTTCACCCTAATGAGTTGGTGTCAATGATGGTGTGGTATTGGTGCCTTGTTTTATCTTCTGTTATTTTTACAGTCTAGTGTCGATGTGTATTGAGTTTCTGGTGTTTTAGGTGGTAATGATTGCTTGTCTTTATCTTTTATTGTTATTACTATCAAATTGGTGGTAAGTGGGGGTGCCCACCATCCAGGGTGCATGGTTTTCTTTACACCAGGAAACCATTTACTGCACTGGGTGGTAACATTATAATCAAACTATTGGGCCTGGTGTTTTGCTGGGTAGTTAAGGTGCTCCATCTGGATTGAGCCTGTGTCGGTTCATAACTAAAGGGTGGTTGGGATTTATTGCTCACGTAATGCCACTCAGGGATGAGTGAGGCTGGTCACTCTCATCTTAAATGTCAGGACCAACTTGCCTAGCCCCGGGCTTCTACGCTCCTCAGAGGGCAACACTGGATTAGATGATGAATCAATGTTGAATGAACTATCAAATGGAGTGTTTTATAATGAGTTTTTTTGTATTGTAGGTGGTAATGATGGACTGTCTTTGTTATTATTTAACTATGAAATGTGTAATATGATGAATAAATGTTGAATGAACTATCAAATGGAGTGTTTTATAATGAGTTTTTTGTATTGCAGGTGGTAATGATGGACTGTCTTTGTCTGTTATTATTTAACTATGAGATGTGTAATGAGTGGTTGGTGTTATAGGTGGTAATGATGGTCCATCTGGTGTGCTTGTGTGCTCTGAGAACTACATCACGTATAAGAATCTTGGTGATCAGCCAGACATCCGCTGCCCTATACCCAGAAGGAGGGTGAGTACGAACTGCTTGCTGCTTGTTTTGCCATAGTAAGCCATGAAACTTCAGTATTCAGAAGCATTTCCTCAACTTTTCTTGCCTACTTTAAGATTGAGAGAACTGCCATCATTGTGGCCGATGAAATATTGTGGTGATGAATGGGCCAGTTCATGTGAAAAAAATTCTTCTGAAGTTATTGCAACAGCGTTATCAAGTTTAAGTCATTATAAAATGAGAGATAAAGTTGCCTGGGCATGCTGTTGATAATTCCCTCCCATTTTGTACTCTCCTTGTTCTCTGGATTCTAACTCAGTTTATCCATGGGTTGGGGAAGAAACTTCAAAATGATATTAGTAATTATGATGATAAAAAGTGTTTGTGTCATACTGCCTTTATATGCTCATGAACATATTAGTTATTCTGTGTTGTTATTTCAGAATGACTTGGATGATCCTGAGCGAGGGATGATCTTCATCTGTGCTGCCACACACAAGACCCGGTCCATGTTTTTCTTCCTGGCACAGACTGAGCAGGGTGACATATTTAAGGTTAGGTCTGGGGCTGTATTTTCATAAAGTCTGTCAAGTTTAACCCTCTAGCACACCATAAGTTTCCAATAAGAGTCCGTATCCCCCCACAGAACCAAAACCCCGCTCAGGCTGTCTCCGCTCACGCAGAAAGGAAAAAAATTCTAAGGCCAAATTTACCCTATGGAAAATGCTTATATTGTTATAAATTGTAGCCCATCATCATCGCTGATGTTTTTACTATAAGATAAGCGAAAAAACAAAAGAAAACAAAAAACAAAACGTGAATAAACGTACAGAAATGAAGTGAGAAAAACCTTATTTAGGTGAATGCTAGCTTCCAATAACTTTCCTGGATGCGCAGTTGCATAGTACATGTTTATATGCAGAATTTCTCAAGCTTTCCAATGAGCCTGGTTGCAATATGATACGTCCAACAGTTTTTGAGTAAATCGAGAAATTAAAAAATCACCTGAAAATGTCAGCTTTATTTATTATTTCGTATGTTATTAGTGACACTGTAACAAACATATATGTAAATTATTTCCAGTTTTGTAGCCCAAAGGTTATGGAAGCCCATGATATAATTCACAGTGTTATAACACTTACTGTTATTGAGAAATGAATTTTGAAAAGTTACTATGGGTTGCGCGCAGTGACAGCACCTACGCTCCGGCCCGAAGGCTGTGTATGTTTGTGTTTCAGAACTTTTCCCAGAATAATTATTTGTCCCATCCATCCATCCATTGCCAGACACCACAATCCTGCAAAGGGTGGCCATTTGACACTGAGTTAGTTGTTTTACAGGGAGGGGCACCAACCCTCCACCAACCCACTTGTTGACACGTAGGGAGCACGTATGGTTTGGTTATATGGTTACCACCCAGCGTTGTAAATGGTTTCTTGGCTTACAGGAAACCATTTGGCTTGTCACTCAATGTAAAGCCACCTGTAAAGGAAAGAAAAGGAATAAGAAGTGACAGGAAAGATAGGAGAAATAGGAAGAGAGGAGGGCAGGCACAGAAAAAGAATGATAAAAGCTAAGGAAGTAGGCAGCACTACATCAAGTGAGTGGATGATGGTCGCCACCACCTACCACAAATAATTATTTGTACACATAGGTTATTTTGCTTTACAAAAGTATGCATAAGAAATCATCAGCTTGATCACGCTTTCTTCGGATTTTTGATGCGACCCATACTTTACGAGTAAAATGACTAAGAGAATAGCAATGAAATGCACCGCATTTTCCCTTTGAGAATATATAGTAAACACACATTTTGTACCTTACAGTACAATAGCATAAAAACTAGATAAATAATCTGGTTACTCACATCCTCTAGCAGTGTTGTAGTGTTTCTTGAGAGGAGATGGAGTTGCAGAGAGGAGGAAAGGTACGATCATAGCCTGTGTGTGTGTGTGAGTATTTGTGATGTGTGTGTGTGTGTGTGTGTGTGTGTGTGTGTGTGTGTGTGTGTGTGTGATGGTGATGACGATTGTGTTGATGATGGTTGGGTGGATGAAGGTTCAGGTGATCGTGGTGATGGAGATGGTAGTAGTGGAGATGGTTGTGGTGGTGATGGTAGTGGTGGAGATGATTGTGGTGGAGGTGATTATGGTGGAGATGGTTGTGGTGGTGGTGGTGGTGGTGGTGCTGCTGCTGCTGATGGCTGAAATTCAGGGGGAATGAAGTCTGAAGGGGACAGTGACTTTGATGATTTCGTAGGGGAAGATGATATGGAAATATCTTGGATGGGTGGTGAGATGCAGGCAGGTTGGAGTGTTGTGAGAGTGTAGGGTGACTGTGGGGGTAACAGTGTCAGTGTTTGTAGTGGGGGGGTGGAAGAGAGGTGGCGATAAGATGGCTCAGTCTTCGTGGTCATGGTGGTTCCAGTGGTGGCAGTGGTGATACCAGTGGTGGCAGTGGTGACATCAGTGGTGGCATTGGTGATGCCAGTGGTGGCAGTGGTGATACCAGTGGTGATAATGGTGATACCAGTGGTGGCAGTGGTGACACCAGTGGTGGTAGTGCTGGTGTTACTAGCTGTGGTTGTGCTAATCGCCTTGGCCTTGACTGCGGCTTTGGGTTTATCTAGTCCCCTGGAGGAGGATTTAGCTCTCCCTTTCCTCTCCTCTCTCTCCTCCTCACCCCAGTAACTCTCATATTCACTGTCACCAGATTCTTTGTCACTTTCTTCCTCACTTTCCATCTTACTGAACAGATATTTCAATTACTCCTCCTCTGATAAGCCCTTGCCTGCCATCTTGGTTTGTTTCAGTGTATAGCAGGGGAACGGGCACAGTCGGTTATGAATTTCAAATTTGGATTTCTCTGATATTATATAAAAAACACTTATACAATTTCTTCACTAGCACACTGCACTATATATAACACGCTATCACTATAATACACGTAAGGTATGGATGGTGACGTAATAGAAAATGAGGAATAAGATGGCCGGCCACGCGCTCACACACCCTCCTAGTCTGACTGCTGAGAGGACATTGGGCTAAAAATAGACTGCTTGTCCTTGTGATAGGCTGTTGGGTGTTGCCATATATTTCCCTGAGACCTGGCCACCCTCACCTTTGACTCACCAAAATTTGACGCACTTTCAGCCACAGGAATAATTTCTACGATCATTTATAGGGAAGTTGTGTCATAGTGTGTCATCGGTTACTCTCCAGATTGCAAGGACAGTGACTTGTATTGCGTCATGGTGCGTGGGGGGGTTAAATTGTGTTTAAGATTGTGTTTATACTTATGACTTCACTCATACAGCCACCAAAAACTTTACAATCAAAGGAGATGTTCATTTATCCATTCATCCATCACCCAATCCCCTTTTTACAAATGGAGATTGGGGGTCTTGGGCTAGGTTACTCAGCCCCAACATTAACCTGACTTGTCCCGACCCATTTTTCACCACTGACCTCCCTCCCCCCCTCCAATCCTGGCAGATTTTCGATTTTTTTTTTTTTGGCTAAAACTTCCGCTTTTTATGAGAAACATTGGAAAATGCCCCCCAAAGTGCTCACCTGAGCTTAGAAGTGGTATAAACAGGTGCCCCTTTAAACACCTGGTACCATGTTCTCTGCAGCCGCGCTGTGGCTGTCGTGTTTCTGTGGAGTGGTAACCATTGCATATCACTCAAAATAGGTAGATATTTGTTCATTTGGTATGAATTTATATGTAGTACAAGAATATATTGGTTTTCACACAGTAATATAGGCGATATAAGTGTTGTTTCACTCGCCAAACACATCAACCTACTGCACCTTCCTTGGCGACCTTACCTCATCATTTCTGCTCGTTTCTTCCTCTAGCACCACGTAATCTTTGTCCTCCACATTGTCATCGATTGAGGAACCACTCATGCCTTGAATTTCGTAATGTGGAGCGACATGTCTTTACTGGCCAGGTCACTGATAACAGATGAGTTGCCGAGACAGTGGCGTGCAGGAAGAGGGGGAGGTCACGTGGGGTAAGGCAGTGTCCCTGCCGGGCGGCAGGTAGAGGAAGGTGTCCTGCATCAACCTACCAAAAATTACGTGTGAAATTTGAAAATTGTGGAAATGACGGACTTTGCATTTGCAAAACATATGGATACGTTATCGGGATTCACCGTGACAAAGTGTTGCAATGTATCCATATGTTATCGGGACGCCTCGGGTCAGTGGCGCATCCAGGGGGGGGGGGGCCATGGGAGCGCGGGCCTCCCCCGAAATTTCTACGTGTGTTCGAGAACAGACTGCCAGTTTTAAATGTCAAGTACTTGTTTAATCCAGGGTGTAATAATCGGCATGTCACATATTTGGAGAACTGAAAAAATATGCAGTCCTGAGTAAAAAGTCTTGTTTACACATGTACATTTTAAGACTCACTTTACTTTAGGTGCGACAGATATTCGAATTCACACATGGTGAACCATTGGCGCCTCGACAGGTGAGGAGCGGTGGCAGGAAAGGAAGAAAGAAACGTTTGCCGATCTGCAAAATTTTCATTTTTTTTTTTTTTTATGTACCTTATGACATTACACTGGTTTAAAAAAAAAAAAAAAAAAAAAAAAAAAAAAAAAAAAAAAATCTGAGGCAAGCATGTGAATAGGTGTTTTTGACTAATTTTGATATGCTTAATTCAAATTTCTAAACAGTTTTGGTCTATCACCTCTAGTTTTTTTGCTTTCACATATACCTTTTTCTATTATAATGCATATATTTATAATATAATGAGTTTATTTCATATATTAAAATGGCATATTACAGAACGAAACAAAACAGACACAGAACACTGACAGAACTAAATATTACCATTACTTGGATATAAGCATATATACACACCATAGTACTACAGACAATCAGAAGTGAGTTTTTTTGGACGATCTGGTGTACTTTGCCTCCGGGATGTCGCGCAGGAGCATCCAGCAGAAGTCCCCCATCATGCTGGGGTTCCACTTGCCTTGGTAGTTGCTCTCCATCTTAGTAATATCTTGGTGGAACTTTTCCCTATGTTCGTCACTTACTGCTCCGAGGTTCTGGGGGAAGAAGTTGAGGTGGGAGTGGAGAAAGTGAATCTGGAGAGACATTCGGCACCCCATATCCTGATAAGCCTGCGACAACTTCTCGACACGCTCTTGGTAATCTAGTGCCCATGTATTACCAAGGAAGCCATGGCAGACTGCCTTAAATGCTTCTCATGCTCTCAGTTCCTTCAAGGTGAGCTTCCTCTCGAATACCTCATCCTTCAGCACCTCCCGGATATGAGGTCCGATGAAGATGCCCTCCTGGAGCCTAGCAGAACTGAGAGCTGGGAACAGAGTGCACAGGTGTTGGAATGCAGTGTCATCCTTGTCCATGGCCTTCATGAAATTCTTCATAAGGCCAAGCTTGATATGAAGAGGGGGAAGAAACATCTTGTTCATGTCCACCAGAGGATTTTCTTGGGCACTGTGTTTCCCAGGCACGAAAGTGCTCCTAGACCCCCTTCTGCGTGTAGTGCTTGACCTGTTTGAGCTTGTTGTGGTGCGTGTTTTAAACCAAGTTCCAAGAAAATAGGACGGTAAATGGATTTTTGGCGAATATTTTGGGTCTAGGCCTACAGTGCTCGTCAGAAGTATTCAGCGATGTCCGCCGGGCGCGCAATACTTATGGCCCAAAAAGAATCACCCCATTTTTGGGGGTAAGAATTGAGCCACAAGTTTGAGCTCCGAGCATGACGTCACGGTAGCCTGAGGCCTTCTGACGCGCTGGTTGGTTCCCGCCTCAGTTGCCCACGGGCTGCCTGAGAGAGAGGAACTCCGCCGAGTGTCCCTCTCAAATTGCGCCATTTTTTACCGAGTGTCCCGCAGTGTTTTGGCCTTCAAAACTTTGTTATGGCACCTATCCGTGAACTATCGAGTGAAATCATATCCCAGATCATTGCTCTAAAGGAGGCAGGCCACCAGACAAAGGAAATTAGTGAATTGGTTGGTGTGGGACGATCGACAGTGCGTCGTTGGTGTGCGCGGTTTCGGGAGGAAAACAGTGGTGAAGTTCCCACAAAGAAACCGAGGTCTGGTAGGCCTAGGAAAACTTCCCCAAGGTCTGTTAATGTTTTAAAACGTGCAGTGGAGTTTAATCCTTGTGTGAGTGCAAGGAAAATTAAGGAGAGCAACCCAGAAGTGTTTGGTGAGGTGTCAGTGAGAACAGTGTCTCGTAGGGTGCATGAGCTTGGTTACACAAGTCACAGGCCTGTGAAAAAGCCTCTTCTCTCTAGCAGCCAGAGAATTCGTAGGCTTGCCTTTGCTAATAAATATCTAAATTGGGGTGAGGAGCAATGGTTGTCAGTGTTGTGGTCTGATGAGGCAACGTTTAGTGTTACCTGTAACAGAGGAGCATGCAAAGGTAGTGACCCACTTGACCCACGGTATGTAGAAAGCACAGTTAAACATCCTGATTCACTCATGGTATGGGGTTGTTTTTCAGGGAAGGGTTTGGGGAAGCTTGTTGTACTTCCCAAGAACCTCAGAGTGAATCAGGATGTTTACCTGGAGCTTCTGTGTGATCATTTACCAGACTCCTTCGAGCTAACAGGTGCACGAGTGTTTCAGCAGGATGGTGCACCTGCTCACAAGGCCAAATCGGTCACCAATTGGCTTCGTGACTGCGAGGTATCATTCATGACAGACTGGCCAGGAAATAGCCCAGACCTCAACCCGATTGAAAACCTCTGGTACCTCGTAAAGAAGAGTCTCCAAGGGAAGGACGTGAGCTCTCTGCCTAAGCTGGAAGCCGCCATTCGTGACTCCTGGGACAAAATACCCCTCCAGCACCTCAGGAGCCTCGCCCTTTCACTTCCAAGACGTCTCAGGTCCGTGAAGAAACGTAAAGGCTACCCTACGAAGCACTAAAGGTAAATAAAATGCATTATTTATATGTTTTTTCAATGTTGAAAGGTTTGTTTCTCAGGAGGGACGCAGGGCGCCCCATACTTCTGACGAGCACTGTATATGTATACATGTACATACATGTATACATGTGTATCTCAAAAACTAGAGGTGATGAGTGAAAATGGATTTCAAATCTGAAATCAACACCCCAAAATTAAGTTAGAACACCTAATTTCATGCTTGCCTCAAATTTTTTTTAAACCAGTGTTATCTTCAAAACGGAAAACTCCACTACTAATAGGTTTACGTAATTAACTAGTTAGGCTTACCTTTGGGCATGTAGGCCTACATGTGGCAGAATTGGCAGGAAAAATAAACTATCGTGGCAACGTTTACCGGTCATCAGCTGTGTGTGACTCAGAGTCATCTCCCACCTGCGCCGTCAGTCATCTCTCATCAGATCGTGTTGCACCAGTGACCAGTCCATACAACTTGCTAATTATGCCACTTGCATGCTGTACTGTGACAATAAGTGAAAAGATGTGTTCCGTGGGTTTCCCCGGATCACTTTGTTATGAAACGGAAGCAGCCACAGCAGTCAAGTACAGTATATTGGACTTCATGAGTTCAAATTCTAAATGGTTAGTTTATGTGTAGCAAATGCATTACATTGTAGAGGATATTATCACTGCCAATAATAGTAACAAATGATAATGTCAAGCCATGAGTTTTACATAAGTGTAGGTGCACGCAGAAACTGGAAGCCAATGAGTGCTTAAGATTTTCCTTGTGTTGTATTTCAGGCTTTAGCTACTTGTGCCTTGTGTGGCAACCATCACTGAAGTAAAATAATCATCATTGAACTAAGTGAAGTATTTAACAGACGATGGATTTTCATAGACATTAGCGTTAAGTGTGGTGAGTTGGGACAGTGCAGGACACGGGGTGAGTTGGAACAGTGGGCACTGCAATGCAAAAGTGCAAGACATTTCCATTTTGTGGTGCCCATTCAATAGCCCCGACTCTACAAATGTTGTTAATATTAGTTTTCTATAGAACCACAAATATTTGCATGAAAAATGTGCAAATATGAAAGGGTAGCGTTTTGACCTTGTAGAATTTCATTTTTGAAAATACACATTTTGCCAATTTTCCTCTCCCACAGTCAGTTTTAGAGCTAAAGGTCTAGTTTTTGGTGGGTGAAATCTTCAATTGTTATAGTTTTTTGTGATTTATCTAGAAAATGCATTTTTACAGGAGAGCAGTGCTGAAGAATTAATTGACAATTGTCCCGACTCGCCCACCATTTTTTTTTTTTTTTTTTTACCCAGGGTGAGTTGGGACAACAATTTCATTTGTGATTTTCACAAGGAAAAACCTACTTTTCATGCATTATACCTATCTATCTATCTATTGCCAGATGCCATAATCCCATAAAGGGTGGCCATTTGACTTTGAGTTATTGGTTTTACGGGGAGGGGCACTAACCCTCCACCAACCCACTTGTTGATGCGTAGGGAGCACGCATGGGTTGGTTATATGTTTACCACCCAGCGTTGTAAATGGTTTCTTGTCTTACAGGAAACCATTTGGCTTGTCACTCAATGTAAAGCCACCTGCAAAGGAAAGAAGAGCAATAAGAAGTGACAGGAAAGATGAGAGATATAGGAAGAGAGGAGGGCAGGCACAGAAAAAGAATGATAAAGGCTGAGGAAGAAGTAGGCAGCACTACATCAAGTGAGTGGATGATGGTTGCTACCACCTACCACTTGCTCATTATATATATACTACTATATTTTATAGTTTGCTGTATTTATGGTGGTTTTGGGGGTCAACAGTTAAATATTTCTCATTTTCATGTTGCATTCATCATGCAACTCTATCTCTTTAGTGCATACTTCATGCATGCCCCAAAGAGAGAAAATACTGTGATGTGGATTATGGCAAAAAAGCATATATTGGTATAGTGTTAAAAGTAGGGAAAAAGAGTTGTACAATGAAATTTCTGGAAAGGAGAGGAACTGAGAAATGCAACTGGCCAGTTTGTAATATATATACTGTATACTGATGATGATTTTCGGCAGTACATGTATATCATTGGTGGACCTGTCTTATTAGCAGGAACTGTACCTTTTACGATGTAAGAGGTGGACAAAGCCTTTCATGATTATAAAAAGCTTATTTCTCATTGAAAATTTTCAGCATAAATGGCTACAGGCAACTTAGTGGAATGCTTAACTACGAAACATGTATAGTGCAGTGTGTCCTTAAGTGCGAGGCGTGGGGGGGTGGGGCTAGGAATATGATGGAAGAGTTGTGAGGTAGGATGGGATTGGAGTGCATTGGTGCAGTGATGAGGAGAGGTAGATTGAGATGGTCTGGGCATGTGGAGAGGATGGGGGATGATAATGGGGTGCAGAAATTGATAAGTGCTGATGTTAGGGGTAGGGCTGCAAGAGTTTGACCGAAAAGGACCCGGGACAAGGTCACTGAGTGTGACCTCAGGAATAAGGGACTGAATAGGGAAGCTACCAGAGATCGAGCACCATGGAGAGCCGCCATTAGGTGACCAAGGCCCATGGATCAAGCATGTTGGAACCTTTAAAAACAAAACGAAAACGAACTAAACGAACTTCAAATTGATTAGTTGGAAAAATGTAAGTTTCTTTTTAAATTTTTATGAGCAGTAATGCACATTTAATTTTGATAATGCATTTTATATAAGGCAATAGAAATAAATTTAACTTTTGTGCTACTCCTTGTTTAACCTGTTCAGAAGTGTGTGATTGTTTGAAGGTATGTTTTTTTTAGTATTTTGAGGTAATAAAAAATCATCAAGATGGGCGATTTTGCCATACATCAACCCAAATGGTGAAGAGCATTGTGTTTTTATATTTCTCATGGTTAGTCATTGTGCCCCCCCCCCCCACACTGAATTATATTTCTGGCTGCGCCCTTCCTCGGGTTAAGGCAGGTGTGACCAGCCTCACTCTTCCCTGAGTGGCATTACATGAGCAATGAACCCCAATCATCCCTCTGTTGTAACCCTAACAGGCCTTAGCCCTTACATCGCGGGCTTGTTTCCCAATGTTTTGCGTGTCCTGCAGGGTTATTCGGGCTCCGACAGACTCTCAAAAAATATTTGCCAAAAATCAGTTATTAGTCCTAGATTATTAAAATTACATATGCTTATGGCACATACCTTCAGCTTTCTCCTGGGATGTTTGTTGAACCTTCATCGATTACCGTAGGACTTGTGGAGACCTCTGAAGTTGGGTAACGAAGTCTCCACTTTACACTTCCCGACAACCCGTAATATGATTACCACAGCCGGATAGTAACACTATAAACACTACTGTATGATTATCAAGTAGTTTGGGATCCATACTCCAAAAAAACACCACTGTGAAAGCAATGAAAATTACGAGCGCGTATGACCTTCCCACTTGCGCTAGTTCGCTGTTGGTATTCTGTCATTTATTATTCATAAAACCCCTCACACTTTATATTTCTATTACTATATAACACTTATATATATCTACAGTCTTTATCCATAAGTTTCCTTTAGTAGTATTAGTTTATTGTCACTGTAGGGATTCAATTTCTTTCATTAAAATTCGTAGCATTCACTTTCTTGTCCTGTATACTAGCATTGAGAGTGAATGTCACTTTCACCTTCACTCTCATAACTCATAGTATTCATACATGCTAGAGTGAAACTTTCACTTTCATTACTCCTAGGGTATATACTCGAATTCTTATAATACTACTCATTTACATTTCTATTTACGTTCTCTATTTTATTTACATGTACGTTATTTACATTTCTATTTTATTTACGCTGTGTTATGCACTGTCACTTGAAGTAACTTATAAAACTATTTTCCACTGTTCACTTATATTTACATTCATTACTTTCACTTGCTGTTTACACATTATTTACAATTCCACTTTTTTTTTTTTTTTTTTATGTGACCGACTCTAGGCATAGGCTTCACAGCCTGATTTCAAGGCCCAGTAGTCCTTTCTACGTACCGCACACCTCTACATGTCACCACTTCGGCGCTAACACCCATCGTCCATACTGAATACATGCTAGGGCTGTCTCATATAGGACTGATGTATTGGTATTAGCGGGGGTATTTTTACGACATGTCGGCGGGTCTTCTGGTAGATCAGTAAAGTCTGATTTTATGAAATTCAACTTGCACTGTTTTACTCAATAGAAAGATCGTAGTCACTCTTTTATCAATTGTCAGCCCTTTACCTCTTTCCACACGAGGTTTAGTAGGGGGTAAAGTCACAGGGCTCTTTGCATGGGGGTGAAAAGTGGCTGAAGTCAGCAGGAGCAAACAGACATACCTTCACATTGGAAGATGACAGTGAACTGATAAAGGTGGGCCGGGGTGGTGGCCTACCTAGGGAAATGCATTACTATCAATGTCAGCCTCTTGACAGCAGCTAATATATAGCAGTGAAATGATTGGCAGGAAATCTAGACAATACATTATAAATTAGGCAGTTCCAGGTGAATGTAAATTTCACTTAGGCTTCTCCCTTCCCTCCTTATATGTATATTTATTACGAAAATAGATTATACGGCATATTTCAAGGGGAAATAAACAGCGAAAATTAGCGAACGAGTGCACGTGAGGTGTTGTCAGGTGATAATTAGCCAATTGCAGGTGTATGGCGCTATCACTTACCTTATTTCTTTTTTTGTATATATTATTTGGTATAAGAATTGGGCATAGGGCTTATTTCAATGGATGAAATCAGTGAAAAATTCCAGGGAAGATTTACTTAGTGTAGAATACAGTGTGGTGGCCTGCAATAATTAGGCAGTTCCAGGTGAATGTAAATATCACTTAGGCTTCTCCCTTCCTTTCTTATTTATATTTTTATTACAAAAATAGATGATACAGCATATTTCAGAGGGAAATAAACAGCAAAAATTAGCGAGCTAGTGCACGTGAGGTGTTGTCAGGTGATAATTAGCCAATTATAGGTGTATGGCACTCTCACTTACCTTATTTCTTTCTTGTATATATTATTTGGTATAAGAATAGGGCATAGGGCTTATTTCAACGGATGAAATCAGTGAAAAATTCCTGAGAAGATTTACTTAGCGTAGCATGGCCGGGCAGGCGAGAGGATAGGGTAATGGAGAGGGGGTAGGGAGGGGAGTCAAGAACGGGGAGAAATGGCTAAATTGTCAACAATGGATGGGAGTACAGATGAGATTAGGAGTGCTGACTAGTGTTGGACATTGGCAGTACTGGTAGATGATACAAGCCACCACTTGAAAGGCCGGGTGAATTCAAAATAACACAGAATCACAAAAGTGACGCCCCGCGGTTTGATCCCTTGCTCCCAAGCGTCACGAAAGTGACGCTCCGCGGTTAAGGGGTTAGCCAACTAGACCACCAGGCATCATTTGGCTATGGTAAATACCCTGTGTAGTAATTGGTTTCCCGTGTTACAGGAAACCATTTCACTTTTCACTCAGTGAGAGATAGAGAGAGAGAGAGAGAGAGACTATTAATGTGAAAAATATGAAATAAAATTCATCATCATCAGGACCTCCTTTCCCACCCTAGGGCAGGGTGAGGAGTAACAACATTCAGGCAGTCTAAGTTTGCCCACTCCAATGGGCCACGCCTCTATTCAATCATCATTCAAGCCCCCGGAATCCTGGCTAATTCTGATATGCCAAAGACTTTCACCACATTCTGTAGCGTCATATAAACGTATCTGGAAGAGTCAGTGTGCGAATGCCGTCATGATAAAAGGGGTGCCAAATCCCTGATCATGCACTTCTAATCACAACATTCATCCAGCCAGCTCGATCTCTTTTCAGTTCCCTAGCCTCACCGACTTCCATACCTGTCTTTCTCACACACTCATCCGCCATATCCCTCCACCTTCTCCTTGGCCTACCTTGCCTCCTCCCTCCTTCAAATTCGCTCAGGTATACCGTTTTCACCACTCTATTGTTATCCATTCTCCCCATATGACCATACCATCTCAGTACACTCTCTTCGTTTCTGGTGTCCACAGATTTCCTCACTCCACATCTTTCATGAATCACATTATTTCATATCCTCTCCACTCTCTGTACAGTACTCCATATACATTCCTCAGCAGTCCCATCTCCACTGCTTTCACTCTTGACTTTTCATTTTCATGCCACACCATAGTCTCACATTCATATGTTAAAGTTGGCACAAACACTCCTTCATGTAAGCCTCTTGCAGCTGCAACACTCAAGCCTCTGTTTCTTATCAAGGCCATCATAGCACCAGCCACCTTCCTTCCTTGTGTCACTCTACTTTCCACTACTTTTGCACATTTTCCTTTCTTTTTTATCACTCACCAATTCCAGTCTCTCCATTCACTTTAACATCTCACTGGGAGTCACCTCTCTCGATTACCATCACTTTTCTGCATTTACTCTGAAGGCATGATGCTCACAGACATCAGCAAAACTCTGCACTAGCCTACCAAGCTCTTGTCTGGTATTTGCAAGCAGCACTGCGTCATCAGCATACAACAAATATGAGATATTCCATCTATTACCATTCATTGCGAACGCCATCCCTCTCTCCATTATTTGTGTTTTTACTTCTCTCATCACCCCATCCATATATATTTGTTGAACAACCATGGGGACATCACACAACCTTGTTGCACACCCACTTAGATTGTTAACCATTCACTTAAATCCCCATTTACCCTTACACATACCTCACTACCATCATAACAATAATATTCTTGATGGCACTTAGCAGCTTACCATCTACCATAAAATTATTCCCGACAGTAGTCAGTTGCAGTGGAGATATGCTTATCAAAATAATTGGTTAGGATCCATTAGTGGCAGTTTTAGTTTAGGAGTGATGATTGAGGAAACATTATGTAGATAGATCTCTGATCTGCCAGTCTTTATCATTATATCCTGTAATTTAAGTGTTCCTTATTCCCTCTCACTTTTTATAAGTTCTTGTCATATTCATTTAGTTAGTTCCTGTTGCAATAAATTCTCATTTTAAGTTGCCTATTTTCTGAGTTCCTTTTGCTGTAAAATCCACAGGTTGTTTTGAGAACTTACCTGTTACATGTCTCATGCAACCCATAATCAAATTTGCAACATTCCTGCTCCAGCATGGGTACTGGAGAGGGATGATGGCTTCACTTGGTGGCACTGATATAACCATCTTCCTGGTTATACCATTTTTTCACATCTCCCCCTCCTTATGGGGCTATAGATGTTTCTACTATTGCTACTGCCATTTCCCTAAATTTGTGAACCAGTTGTATGGAGTAGGTTGTGATAATTGTAACACGAATAATGAGGACTGTCTGTGTGTGTGTTTGCAGTATCTGAATCTGATGCTTGAGAAGGATGCTTTTGTGTGGTGGCACTGGTGTAACTGGCTTGCTCAGTAGCATGGTTTTACAAACATCCCTTAACTACATCCCTGTCTTCCAAGGGGAGGATGGCCGACCATTGGAAAAGGGCATTTTCAGCCTGTAGTCCACTGGATTGATGTTACAGAAGAACCTGGAACCTGGAGCTAGTAGTATCTGAATCCACATACATCTCCATAGTTGTGACAGGTGTTATTTGTAATACATACCAGTTATTAGAGCTGATTTCTTTTAACCCCTAAAGACCTGTGCCTCACGATCGTGCTTTTGTGTAATTTGACACACCAGCCTATCCCGCACGATCAATAAAGACACACAAAAAACTGGGGAAGGGTAACTCTGCCCCTTTGGTGACGTATATGGGATCATACCAATGAGAGCTAGAGTGTCTGGGGTGGTATGGCGTGACTGGCCCCCAAAGGTGGAGAAGGAACCCTCCCCCACCACCGTCACTTTACCTTCCTCAGCCCTATTGCATCATCTCCACATTGTCCCCTCCCAACCAATCATACCCCAACATACCCACTACAGCAGTGTGTGGATAGCAACCTTTCTGCCCTCTTCCTCCTCCCCCCTCCCTCCTCCCCTATCCCTCCATGCTGCTCCCCCCTCCAGCCACACACACTCCACCTCCACTTTTCACCTGGCTTGTTTTGTTGCTATGGACGTATGTTACACTGACATTTCATGCCTAGGGAACACTTCACATTGACATTAGTTATGTATATATAATTATTAACTGTAAATAATGCATTGTGGTAGGTGGGGGCACCCATCATCCACTCACTCAATGTAGAGGTGCCATATGATCTCTACACTGAGTGACAAGCCAATTGGTTTCCTGTACCCAGGAAACCATTTACTACGCTGGGTGGTAACCATATAACCGGGGTTTCTGGCTTGTTTTGTTGCTATGGGCATATGTTACACTGGCATTTCATGCCGGGTTAAGTGTCCCCCAGATTCCTCTATCCAAAATCACTTAACTCGGTATCAACAGGTATTGGCCTCAGAGGGCCCAATATCTGCCCAGGGCCCCAACCAGATGGGCAGACTTGCGTGGCCATGTGGAATGTGAGAGGTGTGAATGAGGAGAGCAAGAGGGTGGAAGTGGTGAATGTGTTTAAGAGAGAGATATGCCATGATGGCATTGTGTGAAATGAAGATGAAAGGGTGCGACGTGGGGGAGTTGGAGAGTGTGAAATGTGTAAGATCGGGAATGAGTGGGCGAGGAAGATGCAAGGAAGGAGTTGCTTTGTTGATGAATGAGGTGTGGCAGAGTGGAATGAGAGACTACATATGTGTTAGCTCGAGATGTATGTATGTCAAGTTCAAGTTTGAGAAGGTGAAAGTGGCAGTGATTGTAGCATATGCACCATGTGAGGACAGGAGTGAGAGAGAGAAAGATAGGTTTTGGGATGAGCTGGGTGAAGTAATGGGAGAAATGCCCAGGAGCTATAAAGTGATTGTGATGGGGAATATGAATGGAAGAGTAGGCACTGGTCCTGAGGATGACATAATGGGTTGCTGTGGAGTACCAGGAGAAAATGATAATGGGAAGAGACTAAAGGATATGTGTCAGGAGAGGAGGTTGTGCATTTGTAACTCGTATTTCAAACGCAGAGATGCACATAAATATACATGGTATATAGGGAACGGGGATCGTGTAGAAAGAAGCCTGATTGATTACGTGCTCGTAGAGAGGTCGATGATGGGAATGGTTGCTGATATGAGGGCTGTGAGAGGACGATGTGGAGGTCTGTCAGATCATATGATTGTGGTATGCAAGATCAAGCTGAAAGGAGTGAGGTGGATCAGGAGAGAGAGAAGCAGTCAGGGAGAAAGACTGAAAGTTGAGAAGCTGAGGATCAAAGAAATGGCAGATGAATACAGGACCAAAGTAGAGGACGAGTTAGAATTACTGAATTGGAATGAAATGGATCTGGACAGACTGTGGGATGCATATAGGGATTGCTTAGTTAGGAATGCTAAAGCGGTATGTGGTGTGGCAAGAGTAACAACAAAGAAGAAAGGTACGGCATGGTGGGATGAGGTGGTAAAGAGAGCGGTAGAGGAAAAGAGGAAGAAGTGGCTAAAGTGGTTACAAGATAGGGGTTCAGTTGAAATAAGAACTGAATATGTTGAGAGCAAGAAGCACCTAAAGAGACTAGTGAAGTGGAAAAAGGAGGAGGTAAATGAGGATCTAGGAAAAAAAATGAATGCGAACTACTCTGAAAATAGAAAGTTATTCTGGAAAGAGGTGCAGAAATGTAGAAGTGAAAGCGGAAAGAAATGGGATGGTGTGAAGGATGCAGGTGGTAGATTATTAATCCATGGAGATGAAGTAAGGACCAGATGGAAAGAATATTTTGAAAGCCTGATGAATGGGGATAGAGAGAGCGGAGCAGCTGTAAACATGATTGGTTTTGGGGGTGTGCAGAGAAGGAATGCAGTGCCAGGAAACGTGACACTCGCACAGGTGAAGAGTGCTGTGAAGCGGCTAAAAAATGGGAAAGCAGCTGGGGTTGATGAGGTGTATGCAGAGATGCTTAAATGTAGTGGAGAGAATGGAATGAAGTGCTTGTTGGAGATACGTAAGAAGGCATGGATAAGTGAAACTGTGCCTGCAGAGTGGAAAAAGGCTGTGATTGTAGCCCTGTACAAAAATAAAGGTGAATGAAGTGAGGTCAAGAATTATTGTAGCATAAGCTTACTGAGTGTGGTAGGGAAGGTATATGGAGGAATTAATATAGAGAAAGTAACGAGAGATATCAGAAGTCCTAGTGAGTGATGAACAGGGTGGCTTTAGGAGTGGCAGAGGATGTGTGGACCAGATATTTGCAGTGAGACAGATAGTAGAGAAGGCTTGTGAGAAGGAGCATAAGGTGTTTATGGCATTCATGGATCTGGAAAAAACATATGACAAAGTGGACAGAGAAGGATTGTGGAAAGTTTTGCGCATGTATGGTGTAGAGGGTAAGCTGTTAGGTGCCGTCAAGAGTTTTTATGATGGTAGTGAAGCATGTGTCAGGGTTAATGGGCATCTAAGTGAATGGTTCACAATCAGTGTGGGTGTGCGACAAGGTTGTGCGATGTCCCCATGGTTGTTCAATGTATATATGGATGGGGTGATGAGAGAAGTGAAAACACGAGTAATGGAGAGAGGGATGGCATTGGTAATGAATGGTGATGGATGGAATATCTCAAATTTGTTGTATGTTGATGATGCAGTACTGCTTGCAAGTACCGGACAAGAACTTGGTAGGCTAGTGCAGAGTTTTGCTGATGTCTGTAAGCGTCGTTCCTTGAGAGTAAATGTAGAAAAGAGTAAAGTGATGGTTATTGAGAGAGAAGGTGACTCCCAGTGCAATGTAACAGTGAATGGACAGAGACTAGAATTGGTGAGAGAGTTCAAATACCTGGGTACAGTGATAGAAAAGAGAGGAAAATGTGCAAAAGAAGTTGAAAGTAGAGTGACAAGGAAGAAAAGTAGCTGGTGCAATGAAAGCCTTGATAAGAAACAGGGGCTTGAGTGTTGCAGCTGCACGAGGCTTACATGAAGGAGTGTTAGTGCCAGCTTTAACATATGGATGTGAGACTATGGTGTGGCATGAAAATGAAAAGTCAAGAGTAAGAGCAGTGGAGATGGGACTGCTGAGGAATGTATGTGGAGTACAGAGGGTAGATAGGATACGAAATAATGTGATTCGTGAAAGATGCAGAGTGAGGAAGTCAGTGGACACCAGAATTGAAGAGAGCATACTGAGATGGTATGATCATGTGGAGAGAATGGATAACAATAGAGTGGTGAAGAAGGTATATCTGAGCGAATTCGAAGGAGGGAGGAGGCGAGGTAGGCCAAGGAGAAGGTGGAGAGATATGGTGGCTGAATGTGTGAGGAAGAGAGGTTTGGAAGTCGGTGAGGCTAGGGAACTTACAGGAGATCGAGCTGGTTGGATGAATTTTGTGAGGAAATGTGCATGATCAGGGATTTTTGGCACCCCTTTTTAATGTGGCAGCGTCTGGATTGACTCTGTCGGATATGATATGTAAAGCTACAGAACGTGGTGAATGTTTTTGGCATATTCGATAGAGCCAGGATTCCGGGGGCTTGAATGATGAGTGAATGGAAGCGTGGCCCATTGGATTGGGCAATTTTGGGCTGTCTGGACATTGCTACTCCTCACCCTGCCCTTGAGTGGGAAAAGAGGTCCGGATGATGATGATGATGCATTTTCTGTACATTTTCTTTTTTCGACCATGGGGGATTGGTTACTTTTTTGCATCTTTGACGGGCGATTGTGTGATAATTATTTCGTCAGTCTGGCTGAAACATACATTTTCAGGTGTGTAAATTCAGTCTCTTGAAATGTGGAAGAAAAATTTTTACCTTGGTGAAAGTCGAAAAATCGACCCTGTTTTGCAGCTGGAGGGACAGATCTGCTGAGCAAATTGTGTACTTTAGGGGTTAACCTGTTGGGAGTGGGGTCACTTTCACATCTTTAATGGTGTACTAAGTTGAGGTAACATGAAAATTAATGAGCCTTAAGTAATGAAGTAGGAATGAGTTGTTGGTTACTGTAGTTGTTTAGTTTTTGTGTGATTGAAATGGACCACTTCCAGAACTTGAATACTTGTGACCCTATAAATGATGAGTCTTAGTTATGATGTAGGAATGAGCTTCCCTGGCTGCTACCCAGATTGACTGTCTTAATTTGACTACTGAACACTTAACCATCAATTGAGCTGAAAGGGGTTAGAAATCTTTGACAAATTAGAAACAAGTGTGTTTAAAACAATTGTCATTTGATTTCAGGCGTATTCAGTAGTGAATGTTGGAGAGAACTGGCAATTCATATGTAATATATGGTGGACTACACCCCTTCACTGTGATGGCATTTGTTTATTTTTCTGCTTCCTGACAGTTTTATTCAGCTTAGGATAGACTTTTCAGATTGGTGGTGTTAGATGTAGCCTTCACTAATGCTGACAGTACCAGAGGCCTGTTTTAATGATAGTGTACTCAGCATTGGCTGTGACAGTATGTAGGAAGACACCAAGTGAAGGAAGGGACTCGTTTTATTCAACGTTTCATCAAGCAGGCTTCTTCAGGAGTTATATGAAGAAGCTTGTGTAGTGAAACATTGAGTAAAATGGGTCCCTCCTCTGCACTTAGTGTTTTTGTACAGGTCTGTTCTAAGTTAAACAAAATTATCTGGTGTACCAAGAATATAATACAGGGGTACTCCTTCAGATTGAAAGGGTTTATGAGAAGAAAATGGCTTAAGTTATTGTGAGTGTTGATGGTGTTTTGGACAGATCACGCTGGAAACTGATGAGGATGTGGTGACAGAGATCAAGCTGAAGTACTTTGACACTGCCCCTCCTGCCACCGCCATGTGTGTTCTCAAGACTGGATTCCTCTTTGTGGCCTCAGAATTTGGCAACCACTACCTCTATCAGGTTAGTGCAAATGTGCAGGCAGAGATAAAAGTTTGCCCACTACTTCACTGTGTATACTTTTAGCTTAAGACATTGCCATTATTTTCCTCCCTAATGCATTGAATTAAAGAGCATCATCTGTGGACAGAATAGATAGGAAAGGTATGTGGAAGGTATTAAGAATATATGGAGTGGAGGGGAAATTGTTGAGTGCTGTGAAGAGTATGTACGAGGGAGCTAGGGCTACGGTGCGAGTGGATGGTGAGCTGAGTGAGTTCTTTGATCTCAATGTGGGACTGAAACAGGGGTGTGTAATGTCTCCATGGCTGTTTAATATATATATGGATGGGGTTGTAAAGGAGGTACAAGGTAGGGCAGTGGATGTGGGGGTGGCCCTAATGAATGAGGGTGAGATTTGGAAGCTTCCGGTGTTGCTGTTTGCTGATGATACGGTATTGTTGAGTGAAGATGATTGGGAGTTGCAAGGTTTGGTGAATGAATTTGGGACAGTGTGTAGGAGGAGGAAGCTGAAAGTTAATGTAAACAAAAGTAAAGTTATGGTGTTTGAGAGGAATGAAGTCACAGAGTGTGCAGTGAGGTTGGATGGTGAGGATATGGAGAATGTGAGTGCATTCAAGTACTTGGGTAGTGTGATGAGTAAGGATGGAACTTTGGGGGATGAAGTGCGTGAAAGGGTACAGCAGGGAAGGAAGGTTGTTGGCACACTGAAAGCAGTGATGAGAAATAGGGAGGTGAGTATGGAAGTTAAGAAGTCACTGCATGATGGTATTGTGATCCCTACCCTGACGTATGGAAGTGAGGCATGGACCTTGCAAGAGGGGAACAAGTCAAGAGTGAGAGCAGTGGAAATGAGTTACTTGAGAGGAGCATGTGGAGTGACGTGGAGGGACAGGTTGACGAATGAAGAAGTGAAGGAACGTTGTGGGGTAGATGTGGATGTGGTTGAAAAGATTAGGAGAAATACACTGAGGTGGTTTGGACATGTGGAGAGGATGGAGAATGAAAGACTGACTAAGAGGGTGTATGTGGGTGGGGTGGAGGGAGGGAGAGGGAGGGGTAGACCGAGGATGAGGTGGAGGGATGGAGTTGAGAGGTATATGAGGGAGGGGGGGGTGAGTTGGGGGGAGGGGAGTCAAATGGTGGGTGACAAAGTGACTTGGAGGCGTTTTGTCTGCGGCCACCCTTTGCGGAATTAGGGCGTCGGGCTATAGATAGATAGATAGATCTGTGGACAGCATTAGGTTTAACACACTAGAATTAATTGGCTAAACCTGTTATGCACAAGTAATTCTGTGCCGTATTCTGACAGTGAATGATATCATTGCAGAATGGTTTAGAGTTTTTTAATATTGATGAGTGGCAGAGTTTGAATTTAATAATAGGGATGAGTAATGTGATTGTTAAGAGAGAAGATGATTCATAGTGTGGTCTGCTGGTAAACTGGGAAAGACGGTTGATGGAAACTTTTAATACAAAACACTTTTTTCACAAATACAGTAATGGTAAAATTATTGAATTAGTGGGACGATGGCATTTGATTATTATTTTGCATTAATATAATCATAACCTGATTGACAGATTGCACATCTTGGTGACGATGATGATGAGCCAGAATTCAGCTCAGCAATGCCACTGGAGGAGGGTGATACCTTCTTCTATGCCCCACGCCACTTGCAGAACCTGGTGTTGGTGGACGAGTTAGACTCGCTGTCTCCCATCATGGCCTGCCAGATTGCTGATTTGGGTATGTCATTGGAACCACTCTCACCAGTAATGAAGTACAGTGGAGTCTCTTTTATCCGAAAATCATGGGACTTTCGAAGTTTCGTTTAATTAATTTTTTTGGATAAAAGATACTGTAATAATATGTAGGATACAAGGGAACAATATTGTACTCACCTATCACCCATTTCTGGTGATGTCTAGCCCACCACCACCACCAGCACCCCAAAAGCGACTCAACCATCAGCAAAACACTTAAAACACTGTAGTAACTACATATGTAACTGCACTTTTATAACGTTGGGTGGGAGGTATATTGCCGTAAACTACCGCTAGTGGCGTTAAACAAGCCTGCCGTGTTTGAATTTTTGGATAGATTTCATATTTTTTTGGTTAATCGAAATGAGAATGTTTTAGTAAAACTTACGGTTAAAGGCGGTTAAAAGATTTTTGGATAAAGAGACTCCACTGTACTGTAATTATTAATCATTGTCATCATCATCATCATCCAGACCTCCTTTCCCACACTAGGGCAGGGTGAGGAGTATCTACATCCAGACAGCCTAAGTTTTGCCTAATTCAATGGGCCATGCTTCCATTCACTCATCATTCAAGCCCACGAAATCCTGGCTCCATCTGATAGGCCAAAAAAAAATTCACCACGTTCTGTAGCTTCACATATACTTATCCTATAAGTCAATCCAAACGCTGTCACATTAAAAGGGGTGCCAAATCCCTGGTTGTGCACTACTCCGCACAAAAGTTATCCAGCCAGCTCTGTCTCTTTGTCAGTCCCTTAGCCTCACCAACTTCCATACCTCTCTTCCTCATTTATCCACCATATCCCTCCACCTTCTTCTTGGTCCACCTCGCCTTCCTGCATCTTCAAATTCAACCAGATATACCTTTTTCACCATTCTATTGTCATTTATTTTCTCCACATGACCAAACCATCTCAGTACACTCTCTTCGATTCTGGTGTCCACAGACTTCCTCACTTTGCATCTTTCACAAATCACATTATTCCATATCCTGTCCACTCTCCACTCCATATACATTCCTCTCTAGTCCCATCTCCACTGCACTTACTCTTGACTTTTTATTTTCATGCCACACCATAGTCTCACAGCCTTCTGTTATAGTTGGCACTATCACTCCTTCATGTAAGCCTTGCATAGCTGCAACACTTAAGCCTCTGTTTTTTATCAAGGCCTTCATAGCACCAGCTACTTTCCTTCCTTGTGTCACTCTACTTTCCACTTCTTTTGCACATTTTCCTCTCTTTTCTATCACTGTGCCCAAGTATTTGAACTCTCTCACCAATTCTAGTCTCTCTCCATTCACTGTAACATCACACTGGGAGTCACCTTCTCTCTTGGTAACCATCACTTTAGTCTTTTCTGCATTTACTCCCAAGGCATGACACTCACAGACATCTACAAAACTCTGCACTAGTGTACAAAGCTCTTGTCCGGTGTTTGCAAGTAGCACTGCATCATCAGCATACAACAAATTTGAGATATTCCATCCATCACCATTCATTACCAACTCCATCCCTCTCTTCATTAATCATGCTTTTACTTCTGTCATCACCCCATCCATATACTGGTATATATTGAACAACCATGGGGACAGCACACAACCTTGTTGCACACCCACATTGATCGTGAACCAGTCACTTAGATGCCGATTTACCCATACACATGCCTCACTACCGTCATAAAAACTCTTGACAGCATCTAGCAGCTTACCATCTACACCGTAAATGTGCTAAAGCTTCCACAATGCTCCTCTGTCTATTTTGTCTTATGCATTTTTCAGATCCATGAATGCCATAAACACCGTATGGTCTTTCTCACACGCCATCTCCACTATCTGTTTTACTGCAAACATTTGATTCTGCCGCTCTTAAAGTCACCCTGTTCATCACTCACTAGGACTTCTGATATCTCTCTTACTTCATCCATCCATCCATCATCTAATCCTACGTATGTTGCCCCATGAGGACTGTAGGAGCCTGGGGCTAGGCAAGTTGGTCCTGACATAAAAGATGAGAGTGACCGGCCTCTCATCCCTGAGTGGCATTACATGAGCAATAAATCCCAACCATTCCTTGGATTTAAACCTACACAAGCTCAGTCTGATTGGAGTGCCTTAATTACCTACTAAGCCACCAGGTGCTATAATTTGGTTGTATGGTTACCACCCAAAGTAGTAAATCGTTTCCTGGTCGTACAGGAAACCATTTGGTATGTCGCTCAGTGTAGAGTTACCCATAGGCAGAAGGAGGAGAAAAGAATGAAGGAAAGAAAGACTGAAGAGGGAGTGTAAAGTCACCCTTGGGCAGAAGAAATAGGAAAGAATTGAAGGAAAGAAAGAGAGAAGAGGGAGTGTAAAGTCATCCATAGGCAGAAGGAAGAGGAAAGAATGAAGGAAAGAGACAGAGGAGGAAGGAAGGAAGAGAGGAAAGGGTAGACACTGACAGCAGCACTACATTGATTTAATGAATGGTGGGCATCCCCACCTTCTGTATAATAATTCTTCCATATACCTTCCCTACAACACTCAGTAGACTTATTCCACAATAATTCTAGCACATACCTTCCCTACAACACTCAATATACTTATTCCACAATAATTCTTGCACTCACTTTACTCCCCTTTATTTTTGTACAGGGGTAAGTGGTAGTTGAGGGCACTTACTATCCACTTACTCGATATAGTGCAGCTTTAGGTGTCTACCCTTTTCCTTCCTTCCTCTTCTGTCTTACTTTCCTTCATTTTCTTCTTCCTTTTGCCTACGGGTGACTTTACACTCCCTCTACTGTCTTTCCTTCACTCCTCTTTCTTCTGCCTATGGGTGACTCTACACTGAGTGACAAGCTAAATGGTTTCTTGTACACCAGGAAACTATTTACCACACTGGGTGGTAATCATATAACCAAATTATGGTGCCTGGTCCATATAACTAAATTATGGTGCCTGGTGGTTTAGTGGGTAATTAAGGTGCCCTAATGAGATTGAGCCTGGGTATGTTTATGTCGAAGGGGTGGTTGGGGTTTATTGCTCACTTAATGCCACTCAGGGATGAGTAAAGCTGGTCACTCTCATCTTAAATGTCAGGACCAACTTCCCTAGCCCTGGGCTCCTACGCTCCTCATGGGGCAACATAGGATTGGATGATGGATGGATGGATGGTACAATCACTGCCTTTTTCCACTCAAATGGTGCAGTTTCATTCATCCATGCCTTCTTACATATCTCCAACAAACACTTCATTCTGCTGTCTGCACTACACTTAATCATCTCTGCATTCACCTCATCAACCCCAGCTGCTTTCCCATTTTTCAGCTGCTTCACAGCATTCTTCACCTTTTTGTACTACCATAATAGTGTGATGTTTGACATGTATGGTTGTTGGTTAATTCTTTATAATTATTCTCTCCTCTTCCCACACACATACACACACACAGAGCAGCCACACTCATGGAATTCTTAAAAACTAAAAAGCATTTACCAGTACTACATTGAGTAGTACTCATGTGATGGCTGGTGGTTTTAATAGGATGAAGGGAGAAAAAGTGAGCAGATGGAGAGAACACTTTAAGGAATTGTTGAACATAGAGGATGGAAGTGATGCGAGTATAAATGGCTGGAGAATGGCTGGGAGAAGGAGGGAGGTGAGAAGACAGGAAGAAATCAGTAGGATAGAAGATGTGGAAGCAATGAAGAAAGTTAAATTGGGGAAAGCCCTAGGAATTGATGGAGTGTGTGGTGAAATGTTGAAGCATGGGGGAGAGATAGTAGTAGAATGGATGTGGAAGATGTGCAGATTGGCCTGGGAGGAAGGTAGAGTTCCGGACAATTGGAATTCAGGTATAATTATTCCCTTGTATAAAGGAAAAGGGGAAAAAGAAGTGTGTGGTAATCATAGGGGCATTTGTCTTCTTAGTACAGTATAATAGGAAAAGTGTATGGTTGGATACTTATTGACAGAATTAGGGAAATAACAGAGGAATTAGTTGGAGAAGAACAGGGAGGCTTTAGGAAGGGAAGAGATTGTGTAGATCAGATATTCATTCTTAGATCTTTAGTGGAAAAGTTTCTAGAGCAGGGAGAGAAGTTTTATGCGGCCTTCATGGATTTGGAGAAAGCATATGACAGAGAGTGGATAGACAAGGATTATGGAAAGTATTAAGAATATATGGAGTAGATGGGAAGTTGTTGAATGCTGTGAAGAGTATGTATGATGGTGCTAAGGCAGCAGTGCGTGTGGATTGTGAACTGAGTGAATTTTTCTCTTTGAAGGTTGGGTTGAAACAGGGATGTGTCATGTCTCCATGGTTGTTCAGTGTGTACATGGATGGGGTAATAAAAGAGGTATAAGGTAGGGTAGTGGATGTTGGAGTGGCCTTGGTGAGAAAGGATAGTGTTTGGAAACTCCCTGTACTGTTGTTTGCAGATGATACTGTGTTGTTGAGTGAAGATGAAGGGGAGCTGCAAGGCTTGGTGAATGAGTTTGGGAGAGTGTATAAGAAATGGAATCTAAAGGTGAATGTAGGGAAGAGTAAAGTGATGGTCTTTGAGAGAGGTGAAGTCAGTGAATGTACAGTGAGGTTGGATGGTGAGGAATTGGAAAATGTGAGTACGTTTAAGTACTTGGGTAGTGTGATGAGTGAGGATGGAGGTTTGGAGGGTGAAGTGCTTGAAAGGGTACAGCAGGGAAGAAAGGTTGCTGGTTCCTTGAAAGCAGTGATAAGAAACAGGGAAGTGAGCATGGAAGTGAAAAAGTTACTACATGACAGTATTGTGATACCAACACTAACGTTTGGAAGTGAAACTTGGATGTTGGAAGGGCACAAGTCAAGAGTGAGAGCAGTGGAAATGAGTTGAGGAGCCTGTGGAGTCACATGGAGAGACAGGCTGACAAATGAGGATATAAAGGAGCCATGTGATGTGGATATGGATGTGATAGGAAGCTTTAGAAGGAATACACGGAGGTGGTTTGGCTATGTGGAGAGGATGGAGGGTGAAAGACTGACGAAGAGAATGTATGTGAGTGAGGTGTAGGGGGGGGAGAGGGAGGGGGAGGCCAAGGATGAGATGGAAGGATGGGGTGGAGAGGTATATGAGAGAGTGGGGTGTGAGTTGGGAGCAGGGCAGTGAAATGGTGGGGGACAGGGTGACGTGGAGGCGATTTGTTTGTGGCCACCCCAAACAGGATTGAGGCATCTGGCAATAGATAGATAGATGTAGCAGCCTTGGCTCAGTGGGATAGAGCGCTCCGCTCTGACCGAAGGGTCGGAGGGTTGAATCCACCCAGGGGTCATTGGTAGACATCAGGAAGGGCATCCGATCATAAAACGCTACATGCACCAGTTCAAAAGTCCTCTACCCAGGGGCAACGCCTTAGCCCATCTGGGATACCTGGCGTAAAACCAGATTATTATTATTTATTTTTATTATATAGAAGTGCTGCAATTGGATTGAGCCAATATGAGTGTACAGTAATCCCTCTACTATCCGAACGCCCAGCATCCGAACATCCCCTTTAACCGGACATAATCGTTCCGGGATCCAATATTCAAAAAAAAAAAAAAAAAGGGGGGGGGGGGTCCTGCCCATAATTTGAACTTGGTGCGCGCGGCGCAGGACAGCTTTGTTGTGGCACGTCATTCCTCCGACGTCTGATAGAGCGCCGCTGCATCCTCCCCACTTTCTGCCTGTCTCTTGTTGCGAGTGCACGCTCGTCGTCATGGCTGCCCACGTGCTCGCTTTTGTGGTGGTGCCTTACCTGCTGCAGGCACTCCTGCTGCTCTCGTGCCTCTCCTTCGTGTGTGTGATGATGGCCCCGCCACCTGAGAAGAGGAAGAGAGTGGTTTTGACTCTGGAGAAGAAACGGTAGATATTGGAGAAAGTAGATGCGGGGTGGTCTTCTTCCCGCATCCTCCGCGAGTTCAACCTGGCCCGATCTACTTTGTTCGATATCAAGGGATCCCGAGACAAACTCATACTGTACACGGCTGACTTCTCGTCGAGAAGCAAACACAACGTGGAGAGGAAGGTGATGTTTACTCCCAAGTTTTCTGAAGTCGACTGCTCCACGTTGATTTGGTATCGACAGCAACGTGCTGCTGATGTGATGGTATGTGGTACGGAGCTGAAGGCTACTGCTGAGAAGTTCGCGAGGCTTCACGACGCCCTAGACTTCAAGGCATCCGAGGGTTGGCTCTTTGCGTTCAAGTTACGGCATGGCCTTACCAACCGTAAAGCTCATGGGGAAGCTTTGGACGCTAACGAGGATGGAGTTGACGAGTTTCGGCACAAGGTGAAGGGCTTGATT
Source organism: Coenobita brevimanus (assembly GCF_032717465.1). Lineage (NCBI taxonomy): Eukaryota > Metazoa > Arthropoda > Malacostraca > Decapoda > Coenobitidae > Coenobita > Coenobita brevimanus. Next base: position 13,496,284 of record NC_136992.1, on the reverse strand, counting down.
GACAGGGAGGGTCTCACTCTCGGTCAAGTCTACAATGCTGACGAAACTGGTTTATTCTGTCGCTCTTTGCCAATGAACACTCTGGCCGAGGAGACGGAGAAGCGTGTACCTGGCTGCAAGCTCTCCAAGCAACGGATATCTGCTTTGTGTTGTGCCAATGCTAATGGCATGCACCGGCTTAAGCCCGTTATTGTTGGCCGTGCAAAGCAACCTCGGCGTCTTCGTGGTGTGATGGATGTCCTTCTTGTCGTCTGGTACCATTCTTTGAAGGCATGGTTTACAGCCCAGATCTTCAAAGACTGGTTCCACCACCACTTCGTCAAGGAGGTCATACATTATCAGATGAAGACACTGGGAATCCCGCGCAACCAGGTAAAGACCCTCCTTCTCCTCGACAATGCACCTGCCCACCCGTGTGACAAGGACTAGGTGGCTGAGAATGGCCAGATTAGGTGCATGTTTCTGCCACCTAATACAACTGCTCTCATCTAACCAATGGACCAAGGAGTAATCGTGGCAACAAAGCGCCTATACCGAAGGAAGTTCCTGGACGAGGTGATGGTTGTTCTCGAGGACGAGGACGAGCGCAGGGAGGGACAGGACACGCGAGGCCAGCGGACTTTGGAAAACCTTCGCCGCTACAACATCAAGTCTGCAATCTACAAGTGGGCCAGTGCATGGAAGGAAGTCCCTGTCAAGACTCTAGAAAATGGTTGGTCTCGTCTGCTTCTCGGAACGGATGTAGATTACGATTTTCTAGGTTTTGATGTGGATGATTTCCATGCACGGCTATGTACGCATGGCGACGATGTTGGTGTGGACGATGTGCGTGAGTTGTTGGATGACGACGAGGGGGATCCTGGGTATCAGACATTGTCTGATATCGAGATCACATCTTCAGTTGCAGGTGTCAGTACCCAGCTTGAAGATTCCGACGAGGCCTTCGACGATGGTGCGGACTCCTCTCAGCATGACACTACTTCAGCCATCCCCAAGCTGGGCGCACTCCGGGAACACCTAGAGTTCGTTCTCGACTACCTGGAATACCCGGACTGCGACAGGGAGATGGGGCCCTTGGGACTTGTGGAGGAAGTGCGTGCTTTCAGGTAGCGCATCATCAATCGTCAGAATCGTCGTTCCTTGCGTCAATCAACGATTGACAGTTTTTTCAGGCCCGTGATCCCCGCTGTGCCATCCCTGGCTCCACTCCATTGCCTCCCCAAGACAGGCCCTCATGCTCCGAGCCACAGCCCAGCACATCAGCCACGGTGGAGTCACCGCTCGACGTGAGTTTGCATCTATCTTCAGAGTCGTCTGCAGTGGGTACACCATCACCACGACCCAGCGACGCACCCCTAGGTCACCTGCCAGTGATACTCTCGGACTCTGACAGTGATTAAACAGCAAGAACTTCTCCATTAGAACACAGGGGAATTTACAGTGTTGTGCATTGAAAAAAAGTGTGTTGTGTTAAGGATTTACAGTTGTAAGTGAGAAGACAATTTTTGATCAAAATTTAACGTAAATAGACTTGTTTGTTTTTGCTTTAGAAAATGGTTAGAAGAGTGGAAAAAGTTAAAGTGCAGAGTGCAACACTTAGTAAGTTACAATGGAGCATAAGTTAGACAAGAGTGCGCACTGTGAAGAGAACGGACTTCTGAGTGCGATTGACTAAGTTCAGTGCAAGATTTCATGAACAGTGTACTGCAAGTGCTTCAGGAAATCCTTCTTACTGTCAGAGTCCGAGAGGAGGCGGTTATTCATCGAGATGGCCATGGACATGCTGTAAGTAGGCAGAATGTTTCATACTGTACTTTTTTCCATACTATACTTACCTCAAACACCTCATTTCACCCCTCTTTAATGTCTTTTATTGGTGTGAATAGGGTGTTAGGAGCTATGCATGTTCAGTAGGAAGGTGTTTTTCTGAGTTAGGCTAGGTTAGGGTCTATAAGTACCAGTGCAGGAGCCAGGGACTTGTAAGTACCCAGAATGTTGAATATTGTATGAACCTACCTCAAAAACCTCATTTTATGCTTCTTTTGCATTTATTTCAGTCTTTTATGTGCCTTATTGGTGTGATTTGGGTCTTAAGTAGGTGCTATACATGTTGAGAGGGAGTTGTATAGGTGTTTCTCTGAGTTAGGGTCCATAAGTACAAGTCCATAAGCTGGGGCCCAATATCCGGACAGGACCACTATCCGGGCCTGCCTATGGCTCTATTACGTCGGATATTGGAGGGATTACTTATGCAATAGATCGTTGGACTTTGTTGCTCACTTAATGCCACTCAGGGGCTAGTGAATCTTGTTACCCATGCCTTAAATGTCAGAACTGAGTAACTTGGCTCCAAACCCCTACACTCCTGAAGGGGCAAAAAAGGATTGGATAATGGATGGATGGACAAAGACTGCTTATTTAGATGACTTGCCTTAACCCGTCACGTCCCGAGCTATTTTGCACCTCAGACACCCCCCAATCCCGAGGTATTTTCGAAAAATGTTTTTTTTGGCTAAAACCTCTGCTTTTGGTGAGAACATCGAAATTTCATAGAGAAATCGCTCACCTGAGGTTTAAAATACTCGATCCAGGTAGCAGTACCTCCTTACCTTACTGGGTTTTCTAACAGGCTGGCACCAAAGAAAACGAGTTCTATGGGAGGGTAACTATTTCACACCACTCATAAACGGTATTTATTTATTTACTTGGTACGAATTTATATGTAGTACAAGAGTATATTGGTTTTCAAACAGTAATATAGGCATTATAAGCATTGTTCCACTCACTAACTAATCACCATACCTGACCTTTTTTTGCCACATTACATGATCATCATTTCTGACTGTTTCCTCCTCTAATGCTATGTAAACTTTGTCCTCCACATTGTCATCGATTGGGGAATCACTCTGACCCTGAATGTCTTTATTGGCCAGGTCACTGGTAACAGGTGAATTGCCGAGACAATGGCGTGCGGGGGGGGGGGGGGAGGTTTATGCAATGTAAGGCATTGTCCCTGCTTAGCATCTTGTAGAGGAATAGAGGAAGGTCTGTCTATCTGTTGCCAGACGCCATAATCCCGTAAGGGGTGGCCATTTGACTTTGAGGTATTTGTTTTACAGGGAGGGGCACTAACCCTCCACCAACCCACTTGTTGACACGTAGGGAGCACGTATGGTTTGGTTATATGGTTACCACCCAGCGTTGTAAATGGTTTATTGGCTTACAGGAAACCATTTGGCTTGTCACTCAATGTAAAGCCACCTGTAAAGGAAAGAAAAGCAATAAGAAGTGACAGGAAAGATGGGAGAAAGGAAGAGAGGAGGGCAGGCACAGAAAAAGAGTGATAAAGGTGAAGGAAGAAGTAGGCAGCACTACATCAAGGGAGTGGATGATGGTCGCCACCATAGAGGAAGGTGTCCTGTGTATATATACGAAAAATCACACGCGAAAATTGAAAATTGTGCAAATTATGAACCTTGCAATTGCGCAACATACCAATACATCGTTGGGACTGGCAAATGCAAAATGTTGCAACGTATCCAAAAGTCGACGGGACGTCTCGGGTTAAGAAGCAAGAAGGTAGAAAGCACTGGTAGAGTGCATACATCTGCCAACACCAATAAAATTAATGATTTACTACTGTAATTTATCTTAACTTTCAGACAAAAACTTTTACAGTCCCACATAGCCAATTAATTCTACGGTCTTAGTTTGCCCTGTTATGTAATTTCAGACAGCTCATACATCTGCCAGTGCTAATAAAATTTATGATTTCAGGCTCTGAGATCTGAATCCATCTGAAGATCTAATCAGCTCTTCCTTGATCCACTGCTCACCTATCCAAAAATCATTGAAATCCACAAGCAACTCACTGAGGTATCACATACATAAGCAGACAGACAGACAGACCCGGTTAACTACATAATCATCTCGAACTTTGTTGGCAGAGATAGCAAGAGTACATCCAGTCAAATACTACATGACGTGGAAAGTACGTAGTTCTCTTCAGCACAGGATCCTTGACACTCATTTAATTTTATGTTGCATTACCCTCCACCACATTAGGAAACAACAACAACAACTCAGTACTACACAATGTCTTAACAACATCCCACCTCGCCCACCCAACACTCGTTTTAGGTATTCTATATACTGTTAGGAAGTTACTTCAAAACTTACAGCCAAACAATATCTTTCTTATACTTCCGTTGGAATTTGCCCTACAGAAAGTGCTCTTCCTAGTGAGACATGAGTGTACCTGGCCTTACCACACTATGATCATTTCCCTTCTTTGCTTTAGTACCAACACAAAACATAAAAACAAACAATGCACCACTCCCACTGTATTGCAGCCTTCATGTCATAACACACTGTGCTCGCTGTACACACATCACTCTTACAACACAAAGTCCTTCAATATAACCTCAACAAAAGATCTTTGGGAATGTGTGACTGAAGTGGCTGGTTTCACGCAGTCCACATAGTTCATGTTCAGCTGAGCTGGGGGCCACAACAGCAACAATAAACAACAACATCAACAACAATTTATATTTGTGGATATACTCCTTCCACTGTATTGCAGTGGGACACCTCGTGGTGGCACTGATAAAACTGGGTGGTTCAACTAGCTGGTCATACGGATGTCCCATGACTACTTCCCTATCCCCGAAAGGAGGATAGTGGACTGTGAAGAGCACCTTAAACATACAGTCCCTCTGATTCACATTTCAGGATAACAGCAACTCTTCAAAGACTGCCTTATATTTCAGCGAATGAGGACACACCCCAGCTATATACCGCCTGTGGTCGTGGTCCACGGTCGTCACTGCGAGTGCTTCGTCACGGCCTAGAGGTGAGCGAGATGGCTGTGTCCGAGCTGCCCGGTAACCCCACGGCTGTATGGACTGTCAGGAAGAGGAGTGAAGGTAACAACTATATTAACAGTGCATCCTTGTATTATAGCTGGGACACATTGTTGATAATCGATCGTATGATGAGTGATCATATTCTGATTTTAGCATTGAGGTGATTTTATAGATGAGAAAAATGATTGTATATTGAGAAATTTGGCATCATAGCGATGGTATAAAAAAAAAAAAAAAACGAAAAATTGTGCTAAAATGTTAAGGTCGTTTAAAATAACGAGTTACTGTAAAACGAGGACCCACTGTACTGATTAATCTGTTTAGCCCAGGGACATTTTTTCATTGTGTTATTGCCATTTGTTGATAGTTTTATTTAGTTTTGGAATAACTTCTGAAGGAAGTAGACAAAGCCGTCATTGTATGAACTGTTTGAAAGTGGAGTGAAGGTAACCATCACATTAAGTACTTAACCCATTGACCCTGGGGATATAATTTTTATTTTGTTCTTGCCATCATCTGACACTGTTATTTAGGTTAACCCCAAAGGTATGCAATTCTCCCGCCTCGACTACCCCCCTCAGGACGCAAAAACCGGCCTATTTTTTTACTTTCTCAAAAGTCAAAAGTTTTATACTCGATTTATAAAGCTTGAATTTACACGCCTGAAAACGCAAACCCCACCGTCCTAGACCCAATAGTTACCGAGCTATGGCCTGTCAAAGTTGATAATAATTAATCAAAACGGCCCCGGTGAGAAAGAAAATACGCCACTTGGACCTGTTTTCATCACAAAAATACGTACAAAAATCACCAAAATAAAGTTTTTGGTGTGTATAGATGTTGTAAACCATTGTAATGTGCTTAGAAAAAAAAATGGTGACAAATCCCCCCAATAAACATGATAAATAGTAAAAATTATTCTCCCCTCCTCTCCTCTCCCCATACCTCCAATCTCCTCCCTCCCCTCCCCTTCCCTTCCCTTCCCTTCCCTCCCCTCCTTTCACCTAACCTCCCCTCCCCTCCCCCTTTCCCCTCCCTGCCGAGCTGTCAAATCTAGGTAGGGAAAATGGTCATGAACTACCCCAATAAAACTATGATAAATAGTAAAAATTATCCTTCCCTCCTCTCCCCTCCCTGTACCTCCAGTCCCTTCCCTCCCCTTCCCTTCCCTCCCCTCTTCTCTCCTCCCCTTCCCTCCCCTCCCCTCCCATTTTCCCTCCTCCCTCCCCTCTCCTCCAAGCTGTCAAATCTAGCTAGGGAAAATAAGGTTTCTTTTTCAAGTGGATTTCGAATAAAGACAGCTAAAAAATTGTGGTGTGCATATCTGTGCAAAGACACAAATAAATTACAGGTAATGATTAAAAAACACACGCCATAAAGTGTAAAAAATACGCAAAATATTCGAGGCCGGGGAGGTAAAGATACTACGTTCTAGGGGGTGGGGTTGGGGGATGGTGGGGGAAAGTGGTAAGGCCAGGAGGGGGTGTATAGGGGTGGAGGGATGGGAAGAGACCACCACCAAACACAAGGAAGGGCCCCAGTGGAGTACAGGGACTAGGGGGGAAGTACCCTCCCCCCAGATGACTGGAGGAGGGGGACATGGGGAGGATCCACATGGGAGGGGGGCAGATGCATGAGGAAGGTGTGGGAGGGGTGGTGGTGATGGTAAGAATGGTGGGAGGTAGGGTAGTAACAAGGTAATGGGGTAGAGGGACATGGCGAGAGGGAGGTGGGGGGTACACCCTCCACCGCCTTGGTACGGGCCTGGCTCCCCCCTACAGTGTGTCCAGCACTTACTTCTGATTGGTTAGAAGCCATCTACATCACAGCTGGGGTGGAGCCAGCTGCTACCAGTTTTTTGTGGATGTTGCATGATCGGCATTGCTCGTCCTTTTAAGAAATTGTGCAAAAAGCTCGATCAACGAGCTTAGTACTTTAGGGGTTAAGATTGACTTTATAGATGGAAGGAGCTAGATATAGCCTTCATCAGCCTCTTTAGAACAAGAAGGCTTTGCAGAGTTGAATACAAGTAAAACTATTTTGAGGCAGTAGGATTTAACTTTAAAATGACATCAGTGTACAGTATTGTACAGGTTTTTATGATGCTGTTTTTAGCCTGCTCATGATCAGGACAACTCTAATGCAGTATTTTGTTCCAGTTAATACCAGATGATTTTATTCAGATGAATTATTTTGGGAACCAGAGAGAATTGATATTGGTAGGTACTGTTATCAGCTGGATAGTTTTATCGAGGTGATTATTTTATCAGCTGGATAAAATAATCTGGCATGCTAGGTAACATCAGATTTAATCCAGCTGAGAGTTTCCTCCTTACATTGAAGTTCCTGTAGTGATATGCTGTAATAGTGTTTGAACTACCATACTGGTGTAATTTTTAAGTTCCTGTACTTTTATAATGTGCTTGCACCACCAGACCTCTGTGATCCATAAGTCTTTATACAGATATACAAGGGATCCTTGTATGTAGCATGTGTTAGGAATGTAATGCTGTATGATAGTGAGACTTAGGCAGTAAAGTAGGAGCTGATATTGATTAGATGGATGTTTAGTGTGACCTTTAATGACAGGCCTGGGGGGTTAGAAATCTTAATAAAGAATTAAGAAGGATGGAACTTGAATGTCATAGTATTGTGACAAGAATGGGTAGATTGAAATGGTTTGGGTGTGTGAAGAGGATGAAGGATGACACCTGGGTGCTGAGGATGAGAATTGCGAATGTTGAAGGTAGAGTTGCAAGAGTCAGGCCAGAGAAGACTTGGGACAAGGTCATAGAGTGTGACCTCAAGGATAAGGAACTAACTAGAGATGCTGCTAGAGATCAAGCAGTGTGATGAGCCACCATTATCCCTTAGCCGGCAGCGGAACTATATACAGGTATACCCCAATATACGATACCCCTAGATGTATGTGATACCCCGGCTTGGTGATGGGGGTAGAAATACCACCTAACGATGGGCAAACCCTTGTATAGTGATGTGTTTATATATATATATATTTTTTTTTACCAATTTTGATAATATTTTAGATTTAAATTTTGTGTTAGGTTGATTTATAAACTTTTTTTGAGCCTATATTAATGTGTTTAAGTCATAGGTGGGGTGAACATTGTCATTTTGAGATACAGTTTACTAAGTCTGATTTTTTTCAGACTTTTATTTGACGATTTTCAAATTTTATTTTTGGGTTTAGGTGAATTAAAACTGCTTTTAGGCTTAGTTTAGCTTGTTTTAAAGCTATTTGAGGGTTTAGGTGAACTAGAAACTTGTTTTTGGACTCATTTGGGTGGGTTTAGGGTTTGGTTGGGGGGAAACCCAAGGTTCAAAAACACATACCCATACTTTACATGTTAAAATTACCCCGAGATACAATACCCCTCCTAGTGATGGGTTTTTACTTAACCAATTACATAGTTAAACCAGGGTATATCTGTGTAGACTGTGCAAACCCTACTGAAAAATTGTGGGGTGGCTGTATATGGACGTTTTCCCCAAATTGTCCCCTGTAAATCCTAGCAGAGACTATATATAGTTGGCAATGTGTAACTGCCCTAGAGCCTCAGATATCCCCTAACTAGCAACATATGGGTTGCAGGTAGCTTATATAAGGTTGCTCCCTCAGTGACTCAGTCAGTCTGTTCCTGGCTCGTAGAGAGGACAGCACTCCTTGGTTTTTCCGGTAGACCTCAATTTGTAGTTTCCTTTGGATATTTGGATATTGTAGACAATCTTGTCCCACACAAGGAAGAACATTAGTGATGATGAGATAAAGCTTATTCTAGATCAGGATTTGGATGACAATTTCATTGATGATATTAGTAGTGATTCTATGTTAGTGATGTGATGGCATTGATAGGTGTGATGAATCACAACTTGAGATTGCAGAGGAGCCAGATGATAATCTGTTAAGTGCAAAAGTTGATGGCAGTGATGACTGCTCCAGTTGGGTGGTTGAGTCATTCTCCAGTTAGTAGAGAATTATTTGCCATTTACTGGAGACAGAGGAGTCAGAGTAGCTTTGCAGAATCCTCTGGGCCCACTGGAGATTTTTATTTCCTTTATAGACAGGGATAAAATTGAACATATAGTGAGAGAAACAAACAGATATGCTGCCAAGCTCTTTGAAGAAAAGAGAAGAAAGGGGAAAAGGTGTAGAAAGAGTAGAGATCAGATCTAGAAAACTAATGTTGGGGAGATGTATACCATTTTAGGTTTGGCCATTTTACAAGGCATACTAAAGTAGCCTACAATCTACTCATACCACTCCACCGACTAGATGCTTGCAACACCCTTTTTGCTGTTAATGAAATATAGCACCTGTTCCACATTGTGTAAAGTCTGTATATATAGATTGTGTTAAAACATTACATGCGGTAGAGTTCATATATAGATCATGTTAAAACCATACATAATACTGTGTAACTATATTTATGCTCCAATTCTGTGGTCAGGGACAAATTTTTTTTCAGGTGCTTCTTAGCATCTGCTGCCGCCGGCTAAGGGTTAAGTGACGAAGGCCAATGCATGCAAGCATGTTGGAGCCTTTATAAACAGACAAACAAATGAACTGATTTAGTATGTTTGTGTCACCAGACCTGTAAGATTTGTAAGTTCTTATAAAGTATGGATATACAGTTAAGTGTTTGCACCACCAGACCTGTATGATTTGTAAGTTTCTGTACTGATACTCAGTTACATGTTTGTGACATGAGACCTGTATGATTCTTAAGTTCGTGTGTACTGATAAAATGTGTCTTTGACACCAGACCTGTACGACTCTTACATCATCGTGTCCTTCGTTAACGCCACGCTGGTACTGAGCATCGGTGAGACTGTAGAGGAAGTGACAGATTCAGGCTTCCTGGGCACCACACCAACCCTGGCTTGCTCCCAGCTTGGTGATGACGCCCTTGTCCAGGTCAGTTGGGATTCATTCCAGAAAGTGTGTTGAGGTAGGGTAGGTAAGCCTAATGTGTTGTTGTTATTGGTTTGTAAGCTAACTCCAATTTTTCTGGCTGAGCAGACCCATTGATCACGAGTAACCAACTGTTTCTGTGTGGCCGTTCTACAGGTACAGAAAAATAGACTTTCTGTGTATGGATTTGGCCCCCTGTTGTAGTATACAACGCCTCACCAGGGTCTTTCCCAAGATGAGGTGCATGCACTCAGTGTAGGGATGGGATTTGGCACCCTGTTTTGGTAGACAACACCCCACCTCATCCCAAGATGTGGTGCAGGGAAATATGGAGAGGTTTGGGTTCCAGGTAGATGTTGCAGCTGCTCCTCCCAGGGTTCCCAGTGCCACCGTATGTAGGCACCCTTCATCATCAGATGTGTATAAATTGTGCATATGAGTGAAGTTGAAAGTGTGAAGTGGCATGTTAGTCCAGGAATAATGTAGATAGCTGTTGTAAATGTGTGTGTATGGTAAGAGGTTTGGAAGCTGATAAAGCTACTGGATTAGCTTAGGATCAAAATGGTTGGATGAAAAATGCATAGAAAAGCATGTGAGAAAGATGAAATATTTTTTTCCATATCATAATAGTGGGAAGTTTATGTAGATGATAGTTTTCTCACAGTTATACTTCCATCTTGTTATTGTACATGTAAGTATGAATTGGGGTGATGGTGATGGTGATGATTGATTTATTTGTTTATTTACTTATTTGTTTATTTACATATTTTCCAAATAAATATTTATATATTCAGTACAGTACAGTACAGTAGTTAATTATTACCTTACCATCTGTATCAGTACTCACCCTCAGAATTTGGTGACATATATTCTAGATTCTTGCTGTCTCCAGATGATCATGTTCAGCATAGGAGATGCTTCTTGCACTAGAGGGATTATAGATATCCTTCATCAACCCCTTTACTTCACCCATGCTGTCTTAAGCTGAATAAAATTATCTGGTTGCAACAAGAATAAAATAAGAAAATATATAATTGGAGTGCAATTAATGTTGTATGCTAATTATCATCTCATGTATTTAACAGTGTTATTCATACACAGGTATATCCAGATGGTATCCGCCACATTCGTGCTGATCGTCGTGTGAATGAATGGAAGGCACCGGGCAAGAAGACCATTGTGCGCTGTGCTCTCAATCAACGTCAGGTGGTCATTGCACTCACTGGCGGAGAGATTGTATACTTTGAGATGGATCCAGTAAGTTGACAGAATCTTTTTTGTATGGTAGGGTTTTTTCATTGAGTTCATGCAATGGGTGGTGCACAGTATGGTACATTATCTGCATAAAATCATAGGCTGCCCTCATGTGTTTCCAATTATTTACATGATCTGTTCGTGGAATTGAGGAGGAAGGAATAGCTCAACTGGGCCATTGTACTTCTGGAAATTGAGTGTTATCTGCAGAACTCATGAATCCCACCTGGTACCACGTTAGTTCTTCTCAGACCATTTTAGTTGAGTGGAAGGTTTTGCCGCTACTGCACACTGCTTTCTCATTTTGTGTACAGTATCTTACTTGGTGAGTGGGGTGTGCCTGCTGAGATAGATGAGAATGGCAGTGCATCAGTGGACATTTGTGCTGGGAGGGGGTTGGTGATAGCCAATACCCTCTTCAGGCACAAAATGATCCTCAGGTATACATGGTGAGTGATGAGAAGGATGGGTGGTGAACTGAATGAAAGGAAGGCAATGATTGATTATGTGTGTGTGGATAAAAGGATGCGAAAATGTGTAATGGATGCAAGAGCGTATAGAGGTTGGGAAAATGGACTTTCTGACCACGACTTCGTGGTGGCCGGAATCAAGATCCAATTAAGATGGAGAAATAGAAGAAGGGAAGGACGGGAAGAAGGAATATTTGTAAGGAGAGTGGAAAGGTTACAAGAGGATGAGAAAAAGGCAGAGTATAAGAGAGAAGTGGAGGAACGATTGGGCAAATATGAATTGGAGCAGATGGGGGATGTGGAAAGTGTTTGCAGGATATTCACAGAAGAAATATTTGCAGCATGTGGTGTGTGGGATGAAGAGAAGATGGAGGGGTGTGCAAGGAACAGCATGGTGGAATGAAGAGGTGAGACAGGCTGTGGCACAAAAGAAGAAAGCATACAATGAATGGATGAGAAATAGGGGCGTGGAAGAAGTTGAGAGGCGGAAGAGAGAGTTATATGTAGAAAGAAAGAGAGAGGTGAAAAGATTAGCAAGAGAGAGTAAGAAGAGAGCAGATAAGGAATTTGGAAGGAACTTGAGTGTAAAGTGGAGGGACTGTAAGAAAATGTTCTGGAAAGAGGTGAAAAGAGTAAGACAGGGTGGAAGTGAAGTTAGCAGGGGAGTGAAAGATAAAAATGTAGATTACTAGTGGAGAAGGGAGAAAAAGTGAGCAGATGGAGAGAACACTTTAAGGAATTGTTGAACATAGAGGATGGAAGTAATGCGAGTATAAGTGGCTGGGGAATGGCTGGGAGAAGGAGATAGGTGAGAAGACAGGAAGAAATCAGTAGGATAGAAGTTGTGGAAGCAATGAAGAAAGTTAAATTGGGGAAAGCCCCAGGAACTGATGGAGTGTGTGGTGAAATGCTGAAGCATGGGGGATAGATAGTAGTAGAATGGATGTGGAAGATGTGCAGAATGGCCTGGGAGGAAGGTAGAGTCCTGGAGGATTGGAAGGCAGGTATAATTATTCCCTTGTACAAAGGAAAAGGGGAAAAAGAAGTGTGTGGTAATCATAGGGGCATTTGTCTTCTTAGTATAATAGGAAAAGTGTATGGTAGGATACTTATTGACAGAGTTAGAGAAAGAACAGAGGAATTAGTTGGAGATGAACAGGGAGGCTTTAGAGAGGGAAGAGGTTGTGTAGATCAGATATTCATTCTTAGATCTTTAGTGGAAAAGTTTCTAGAGAAGAGAAAGACATTGTATGCGGCTTTCATGGATTTGGAGAAAGCATATGACAGGATGGAGAGACAAGGATTGTGGAATGTATTAAGAATATATGGAGTAGATGGGAAGTTGTTGAATGCTGTGAAGAGTATGTATGATGGTGCTAAGGCTGCAGTGCGTGTGGATGGTGAACTGAGTGAATTTTTCTCTTTGAAGGTTGGGTTGAAACAGGGATGTGTCATGTCTCCATGGTTGTTCAATCTGTACATGGATGGGGTAATAAAAGATGTACAAGGTAGGGTAGTGGATGTTGGAGTGGCCCTGGTGAGAGAGGGTAGTGTTTGGAAACTCCCTGTACTGTTATTTGCAGATGATACTGTGTTGTTGAGTGAAGACGAATGAGAGCTGCAAGGCTTGGTGGATGAGTTTGGGAGAGTGTGTAAGAAACGGAATCTAAAGGTGAATGTAGGGAGAGTAAAATGATGGTCTTTGAGAGAGGTGAAGTCAGTGAATGTACAGCGAGGTTGGATGGTGAGGAATTGGAAAATGTGAGTACGTTTAAGTACTTGGGTAGTGTGATGAGTAAGGATGGAGGTTTGGAGGGTGAAGTGCTTGAAAGGGTACAGCAGGGAAGAAAGGTTGCTGGTTCCTTGAAAGCAGTGATAAGAAACAGGGGAGTGAGCATGGAAGTGAAAAAGTTACTGCATGATAGTATTGTGTTACCAACTCCAACGTATGGAAGTGAAGCTTGGACTTTGTTGGAAGGACACAAGTCAAGAGTGAGAGCAGTGGAAATGGGTTATTTAAGAGGAGCCTGTGGAGTCACATGGAGAGACAGGCTGACAAATGAGGATATAAAGGAGCATTGTGGTGTTGATGTGGATGTGATAGGAAGCGTTAGGAGGAATACACTGAGGTGGTTTGGCGATGTGGAGAGGATGGAGGGTGAAAGACCGACGAAGAGAGTGTATGTGAGTGAGGTGGAGGGGGGAAGAGGGAGAGGGAGGCCGAGGATGAGTTGGAGGGATGGAGTGGAGAGGTATATGAGAGAGGGGGGTATGAGTTGGGAGCGGGGCAGTGAAATGGTGGGGGACAGGGCGACATGGAGGCGATTTGTTTGTGGCCACCCCGAACGGGATTGAGGCATCTGGCAATAGATAGAGATAGATCTTACTCAAACCCTGTGTATTGTTTTTTTTTTCCAAATACAGTAGGATCTCACCAATAACGTCTTATTGGTGCCAGAAAAACACCGTTATTAGCGAAAATGTTATTTGTGTGACATTAAAATACCCGTATGAAGAGTTTATTGGTGCTGCCACTCCAAGACTTTTATCCAATTTTCCCACCTGGAGCCCATCTATTACTTTTTTTTTTTAGCTGAAATAATAAGATTTGTTACTAAATCATCATGAGTAGTATAATACTCACCTTAAAGGAGTTATGAGGTGTTTGGTATGATGATTGTTTTGAGGCTTGCGCATGGAAGCTACTGCAGCGTACCCTCTGACTCCTCACTGGCCTCATCCCCACTCCTGCCTCTCACACCAGGGTCACCCACTTCCATCAACACTTCATCAAACCCAATGGTGTCAAAATCTTCGGGAAAGTCCCCAGTGCCATCAATATCATCATGTACTCAACCCTTCTCTGTTGTTCTTCCTTGGCTGGCTAGCTTTGTGAAAGAAAGTGGGTGATGAGTGACTGATTGTGGGCATTCACTCGATTGTGATACTGTTTCTAGTATTTTCTTGAAATCTGATTTACAAGTCCAATAATTAGTCATTAACTCTGATGGCCACTCTCTCTCTGTCTCAGCAGACTTGAGTTGTGGCTGAAGTGCCAACCAGGCATGTGTAATGGTTGCCAGTGTTGTATTATTCCAGGCATTGACGAAGAAATTTACGGCCTGTTGAATGTTATATTTCTTCCAAAATGCAGCAACAGTCATTATGTTGGGGGGGTTGCAGGTATGCCAGGTGGAGCAGGTGTCACGTGGGGCTCTGGAGGTGGAGGAGGAGGCAGATTGTGAGTCAGGTGGTCTAGTGGAGGTGGAGGGGATGGTGGCGGGTGAGTCAGGGGAGGTGGTGATGGGAGGATCCTCCATCTGCTTCTCACTACTGCTCACATTTTCGGCGATTTTCTTTATATCTTCATGTTTGTCTGTTTCATTCCTCATCTTGTTATGGACATATTTGCAGTATAACAACTTGGCATTTGCGAAATAACCGTTATTCGAGTGAATCCAAACGTTATTACAGAAACTGGGTGTCTATTCTAACTTACCATTATTGCCAAAAACGTTATTGTCGAAGTCGTTATTGGTGAGATCCTACTGTATTCATCTTAAATGCCAGGACCAACTTGCCTAGCCCCAGGCTCCTACGCTCCTCATGGGGCAACGTAGGATTAGATGATGGATGGATGGATGGATTAATATAATGGGAAAGGCGATGAGGCAGGAGAAGGCTTGCATACTGCATGGATAATTGAAAATGTAGGTACAATTGAGCTCAGTGCACAGGTTGATTAACACTTTTGTTTCTGGAAAAAATTAAATGCACACATCCTGATGTTTTCTTGGCATATGTACACTATGATGTAGTAGTCAGCAAAAAACAATTTCATTTTCCCATATTTTATTTGGTACTAATGATACATGCTGGTTGAGATCTCGACCACTAGGATAAAATCAGTCTGGTATTTATCATGTTGTAACACTTGGTTCACAGACTACACACACATCCAAAGCCACTCCAACACTACAATTACACTTACAAGCACTTCTCACCCTACATACAATCTCTATCAGACAACATAAGCCATTTGGTAGAGATGCACTGGCTGTATCGTCCCAACTTTGGTTGGGGTAGGCTGGTCCTGCAGTGGATACTCAAACGACTGATGGTGATGATGATGATGATGAACTGTACAGGATGGTCGAAATTTTAACCATTAGGATGTAATACCGACACAATTGAGCCAAAATTCAAGGAAGAACATTATCAGAAATATTGAAAAGCACAGTGAAAGTGATTATGGCCTGCTTTCATACACTAATATCTGAAATAAGTATAGTTTACCAGACATAATTCTCAAATCGCCCATTGACCTTCAAGCTTCCCTACTGCCGCATGTGAAATGCTATGAAGCACTCTGGTTATAGCCCTTTTTCACACTTCATGCATCCATAGACTGATTGTGGTCCACAATGGGCACAGTGACAACGTGAGTTGTTGTTGTTTCGTGCAACAAAATGATCTTGACGATCAAACCGGACCTCATCAACACCTGGAGCAGCCGCAGATTTTCGACCAATGCTTTTTCCTTGAACTCCATATTGTGACAAGTAGTAGTTCACAACATAATGACGAAAATCCAGGAAGCTGCTGCGGTTTCTGATGCCTGCATGCTGTCACGTCTACCAACCAGATGAATATTGGAAACCACCATTTCTTATCACGCGTTGTTGCTCGGTAATTATTGACATGTTGATCTGGTCAGTCTGTACCTCTCATATATTCATTTTATTTCCTTATGGCAAATGATCTTTGTACTTGGATATGACATTCCACATCTTTAGAATACCTATCAACAGGCCCAACTGGATGAGATCCATAAATTGTGGAGCCAGTTGTCATGTCGTTATTGTCCTTCCAGCGCACCAGTGTCACATCGTCTCTGTCACTTGTAGTCTGAGCTATTGAATGTGAACCCCTTGGTTCTTCTTTCATTTCATCTGCCGACTTGATTTTGCATGGTTTAGGGATGCGATTGGCTCTCATTGTTCCTGTAGCGTCATACCCATGACGTTTCAGTTCAAACAAGTGTTCCAAAGATGTGAAACAGTTGTTGAATGTAATATGATACGGTAGGTTCTTTTTGTCATCAGAGAGTTTATCCAGGAGTGTACGGACTGTTGCAGAAAATTTTCCAAATTTTGTTTGTAGATCCTCATTGTAGGGACCTTTTCTGCCATGATATAGCTGGATAGGTGATCTGGTGCGCTGGGTTGAGGTTTCTCTTCTCCAGAGTCCTCATCACTCTCCATTCTTGTTGTTGGTGGTTGAATTCTTACACCAATGACATCATTCAATCCATTGTCTTCTTTTAACAGATCTAGAATCCCTGCAATGGTGGGTCCCTCATCCATGTAAATAAGAAAACCTGGTTATATACTGCTGATGGATTTCTTCCTATTGGTTGAGAAATCAGCCACCTAACTTCAAGTGCTTGCAAGTCTTACTATAAAATACTGAGGGGACTGATACTATATGGAAAATATACAAGGAACATCTATCAAACAGCCAAAAAAGTTTCAAAATCATGGGGTTCTCCTGATTCGAGAAAAGCAAAATTCAATCTTACCTTGTATTACTCTTTGCCACCATCACAGACATGTCAGTGTTCAGTGCAGATTTCAGCAAACACAATTTAATTGGAAGAATAGGTAGAACGTTCAAACTGTTCCTCACACTTCTAAGACTTATTACAATACCTGTGGGAACAAGTAAAATGATCCCTAACAACACAGAACAAGTATTAGAGGTTGGTAATTATGTGGTTGAGGTATCTGCTGCTAAGAACAAAAGGGTTAAGATTAATGAGTGCATGCTTGATACTGCTACGGTCATCACCTCACGTGTTCCCCCAAACGTGCGGAGGTTTGTCGGGCAGAGGAAAAACATATGCATCTGAGGCTGCCTGGTAAGGTGTGAAGTGGTGAAACAGTTAAGTGTGACCTGTAGCTGAGTGAAAATAGCACATCTTTACCTCCTAGATGTGTCACAGTGCTTAATTCAGTATTGTTCAAAGATCTGTAGGCCTACATCCCATAAAGAAAATCTGCTGTAAAGCTTCCCACAAATGCAATGTAGCATAAGATTTTTGATTTTGCCAATAAATATCATCATTTCAGAGGAGAACAGTGGTGTAATGTTATGTTTTATTGCTAGTCTTCCTTTAAATATAATCAGATGAAGCAGGGAAGGGTGCTGTAACCAAGGAGGTTGGTCATTTTAAGTTGTGGATCACTGTTAAGACTCTCAAACATTCTGACAGTGTCATGGTTTAGGGATGCTTCAGTGGTGGTGCTGGATGAAGTGGAGTGTATTTCTTACCCAGGAACCAAAGAGTAAACATCGTGTATCGCCTGGAGTGTTAGATCATATTGCTGCATGCACTTAGGATGCATGAGGTGTTAGGTCATGTGCTGCATAGAGAGAGAGAGAGAGAGGAATACCAGTATACAGGCATTAGAGTGAGCAGAAAACTCATCATGCCTCAGTCCATTTGAGGGCTGCTGGAATAAAATGAAAAAAATTTGATAGGTGTAATATCATACATCATTGGTGGCCAACCTTGAAAATGCGATCAAGGGCCGGTTGTACTCAGTGTGGTCCCATAGCTTGGTGCGGGTGGGGGAGAAGGGGGTGGTGTCAGATCTGATATGTTCTAAACACTTTTGGAGACCTTACAGGAGGCCGAGTTATGGTCGCCGCAAAGGGAGGATCCGACCACTCTCAGCAGCTCTGGTATCTTTCGGCCATCTGGAATTCTAACTGATTTAAGCATTCCCTTTTATGTAAAGAGAGTTATTTAACTATATTGGGTAACCATGTAACCAAATTATGGCACCTGGTGGTTTAGTGGGTAATTATGGTGCTCCAATGGGATTGAGCCTGTGTACAGTAGGTTATATCCACGAAGTAGTTGGGGTTAATTGCTCACCCAATGCCACTCATGGGGGGAGTGAGGCTGGTCACTTTCATCTTAAATGTCAAGACCAACTTAACTAGCCCCAGGTTTCCATGTTCCTCATGGGACGACATAGGACTGGATGATGGATGGGTAGTTTACTGCATAGGGGTGGTATTCAACAGTGTACAGTGTAGTGTATTGTACAGTAGTGTAAATTAGTGCTGTACAATCTTAAAGTTTGCCTTATTATATAAAACTATAGTGTTGTACAGAGTGTAATGGTGTAAGGTGCAGTTCTGTACAGTAGTATGTAGTTAGGTCCCGCTATTTGTGGGTGTTCATTTTCATTTTTGTTTTTAAAGGCTCCAACATGCTTGCATGTGTCGGCCTTGGTCACCTAATGACGGCTCTCCATGCTGCACGATCCATTGCAGCCTCCCTGTGCAGTCCCTTAACCCTGAGGTCACACTTAATGACCTCGTTCCATGTCTTTCTCAGTCTACCCTCATAACCCCACCCTCATTATTAACACTTCTCACCTTCCTCACCCAGTTTTCATCCCCCATCCTCTCCACATGTCCAAACCATCTCAATCTACCTCTCCTCATCACAACACCAATACATTCCAGTCCCATCCTACCTCTCAACTCTTCCATCGTAAACCCAGTCCCTCCAGGCCTTGGATGCAGGGACGCACTGCACATCCACCTAATCATTGTCATTTCTGTACGTCTGAGCCGGCGAATATCTTCCTCCTTCACTGCCTAGGTCTCACTACCATACAGCATTACACTCCTAACACATGGTGCATACAAAGACCCCTTAGCATGTAGGGAGAGTCCTCTCAATGTCAGGAGAGGCTAGAGCTCCCTGAACTTCTTCCAACCACTTCTCACCCTAGCCACAGAGCTAGCTCCAGCCCCACCTCCAGCACACAACATGTCTCCCAAATAACAAAACTCTTCCACACACTCAAGAGATTCACCAGCAAGTTCAATCCTTTCACATCTGACAGTCTCCACCTGCTCACTCTGACATGCTGTACACATAAAATCAGCATTATCTCGCAGTCTACCTCTGATACCATTACATCTCTTATGCACCCATGTATCACAAACACCGCACAAGATGGAATTACTTCCCACGCCCTTGTGGCAAACTGCACATGGCCACTCTCCCTCGTCTTTGACAGTATCGCCACCAACCCTAGATATCATCACTTTTGTTTTATCTGCATTTACCCTTAAACCCTTGTACCCCATACCACCTCTCCACTTCCTAAACCTTTCCTCCGCCTCCCTTACATTCTCTGCAATCAACACCAAATCATCAGCACACAACAACTCCGACGGGAGTCCGTTTTTAAAGTCACATGAAAGGGCTTCAAGTACCATGATAAACAACATGGGACTCAAGACTGACCCCTGATGCACACCAACATTCACGGAAAACTCATCACTCAAATCTCCATTCACTCTTACCTGGGTGCGAGCACCCATATATAGAGCCATAACCACCCTAACCAGCCACTCCTCCAAGCCAAGCTTTCTCATTGCCCACTTCATCACCTCTCTGGGGACTCTGTCAAAGGCCTTTTCCAAATCTACAAAAACCAAATAAAGATCCCTTCTCCTACCAATATATTTTTCCTGAAGCTGTTGAACAATGAATATAATATCAGTGGTCCCCCTACCTGGCATAAACCCAAACTGCATCTCATCAATATTCACTCTTTCTCTAATCATACCTTCTAAAACTCTGTCCATTACCTTCATTATCTGATCTAAAAGCTTTATACCTCTATAATTTCCTCTTTCCAGGGCATCACCCTTCCCTTTATACGCATTTACAATTACTTTCTTCAGCCAATCATCTGGGACAACACTATCTATCTATCTATCTATCTATTGCCAGACGCCTCAATCCCGTTTGGGGTGGCCACAAACAAATCGCCTCCAAGTCGCCCTGTCCCCCGCCATTTCTCTGCCCTGCTCCCAACTCACACCCCCCTCTCTCATATACCTCTCCACCCCATCCCTCCATCTCATCCTCGGCCTCCCCCTCCCTTTTCCCCCCTGCACCTCACTCACATACACTCTCTTCGTCAGTCTTTCACCCTCCATCCTCTCCACATGGCCAAACCACCTCAGTGTGTTCCTCCTAACGCTTCCTATCACATCCACATCCACACCACAACGCTCATTTATATCTTCATTCATCAGCCTGTCTCTCCACATGACTCCACAGGCTCCTCTTAAATAACTCATTTCCACTGCTCTCACTCCTGACTTGTGTCCTTCCAACAATGTCCAAGCTTCACTTCCGTACGTTAGAGTTGGTATCACAATACTGTCATGCAGTAACTTTTTCACTTCCATGCTCACTTCCCTGTTTCTTATCACTGCTTTCAAAGAACCAGCAACTTTTCTTCCCTGCTGTACCCTTTGAAGCACTTCACCCTCCAAACCTCCATCCTTACTCATCACACTACCCAAGTACTTAAACATACTCACATTTTCCAATTCCATACCATCCAACCTCGCTGTACATTCACTAACTTCACCTCTCTCAAAGACCATCACTTTACTCTTCCCTACATTCACCTTTAGATTCCGTTTCTTACACACTCTCTCAAACTCATCCACCAAGCCTTGCAACTCCCCTTCGTCTTCACTCAACAACACAGTATCATCTGCAAACAACAGTACAGGGAGTTTCCAAACACTATCCTCTCTCACCAGGGCCACTCCAACATCCACTACCCTACCTTGTACCTCTTTTATTACCCCATCCATGTACAGATTGAACAACCATGGAGACATGACACATCCCTGTTTCAAACCAACTTTCAAAGAGAAAAATTCACCTAGTTCACCATCCACACGCACTGCAGCCTTCACACCATAGTACATACTCTTCACAGCATTCAACAACTTCCCATCTACTCCATATATTCTTAACACTTTCCACCATCCTTGTCTCTCCATCCTGTCATATGCTTTCTCCAAATCCATGAAAGCCGCATACAACTTCTTTCCCTTCTCTAGAAACTTTTCCACTAAAGATCTAAGAATGAATATCTGATCTACACAACCTCTTCCCTTCCTAAAGCCTCCCTGTTCTTCTCCACTAATTTCTCTGTTCTTTCTCTAACTCTGTCTATAAGTATCCTACCATACACTTTTCCTATTATACTAAGAAGACAAATACCCCTATGATTACCACACACTTCTTTTTCCCCTTTTCCTTTGTACAAGGGAATAATTATACCTGACTTCCAATCCTCCAGGACTCTACCTTCCTCCCAGGCCAATCTGCACATCTTCCACATCCATTCTACTACTATCTCTCCACCATGCTTCAGCATTTCACAACACACTCCATCAATTCCTGGGGCTTTCCCCGATTTAACTTTCTTCATTGCTTCCACAACTTCTATCCTACTGATTTCTTCCTGTCTTCTCACCTCCCTCCTTCTCCCAGCCATTCCCCAGCCACTTATACTCGCATTACTTCCATCCTCAACGTTCAACAATTCCTTAACCCCTTAACCGCGGGGCGTCACTTTCGTGACGCTTGGGAGCAAGGGATCATACCGCGGGGCGTCGCTTTTGTGATTCTGTGTTATTTTGAATTCACCCGGGCTTTCAAGTGGGGGCTTGTATCATCTATCAGTACTGACAATGTCCAACACTAGTCAGCACTCCTAATCTCATCTGTACTCCCATCCATTGTTGACAATTTAGCCATTTCTCCCCGTTCTTGACTCCCCTCCCTACCCCCCCTCCATTACCCTATGCTTTCGCCTGCCCGGCCATGCTACGCTAAGTAAATCTTCCCTGGAATTTTTCACTGATTTCATCCATTGAAATAAGCCCTATGTCGTATTCTTATACCAAATAATATATACAAGAAAGAAATCAGGTAAGTGAGAGTGCCATACACCTGGAATTGGCTAATTATCACCTGACAACACCTCACATGCACTCGTTCGCTAATTTTCGCTGTTTTTTCCCCTTGAAATATGCCGTATAATCTATTTTCGTAATAAATATACATGTAAGGAGAGAAGGGAGAAGCCTAAGTGATATTTACATTCACCTGGAACTACCTAATTTATAATGTATTGTCTAGATTTCCTGCCAATCATATCAGTGCTACACAAAGCTGTTTCAATATTTAACATTGGTAGCTCTGATTATATATCTCCTAAGTAGGCCTCTAATCTATTTTCGTAATAAATATACATGTAAGGAGGGAAGGGAGAATATTTACATTCACCTGGAACTACCAAATTTATAATGTATTGTCTAGATTTCCTGCCAATCATATCAGTGCTAGACTTAGCTGTTTCAAGAAGTAATATTGGTAACTCTGAATAACCCCTAAAGCAGGCCTCTAGGCTGCCCCTGCGTTATCAGTGTACTGTCATCTTCCGAAGTGAGAGGACGTATGCTTCATCTTGCTGACTTCAAGGCCTTTTTTCACCCCCATGCAAATGGCTCTGTGACCTTTACCCCCTACTAAACCTCGTGTAGAAAGAGGTAAAGGGCTGACAATTGATAAAAGAGTGACTACGATCTTTCTATTGAGTAAAACAGTGCAAGTGGAATTGTAAATAATGTGTAAACAGCAAGTGAAAGTAATGAATGTAAATATACGTGAACAATGGAAAATAGTTTTATAAGTTATTTCAAGTGACAGTGCACAACACAGTGTAAATAAAATAGAAATGTAAATAACGTAAATAAAATAGAGAACGTAAATAGAAATGTAAATGAGTAATATTATAAGAATACGAGTATATACCCTAGGAGTAATGAAAGTGAGTTTCACTCTAGCATGTCTGAATGCTATGAGTTATGAGAGTGAAGATGAAAGTGACATTCACTCTCAATGCCAGTATACAGGACGAGAAAGTGAATGCTACGTATTTTACTGAAAGAAATTGAATCCCTACAGTGACAATAAACTAATACTACTGAAGGAAACTTATGGATAAAGACTGTAGATATATATAAGTGTTATATTGTAATAGAAATATAAAGTGTGAGGGGTTTTATGAATAATAAATGACAGACTACCATGAGCGAACTAGTGCCAGTGCGACGATCAGGCAGCTCGTAATTTCCATTGCTTTCACAGTGTTTTTTTTTTTTTAGTATGGATCCCAAACTACTTGAAAATTGTAGAATAGTGTTTATAGTGTTTGTATCTGGCTGTGGTAATCATATTACGGGTTGTCGGGAAGTGTAAAGTGGAGACTTCGTTACCCTACTTCAGAGGTCTCCACAAGTCCTACGGTAACCGACGAAGGCTCAACAATCATTCCAGGAGAAAGCTGAAGGTATGTGCCATAAGCATATGTAATTTTATTATTCTAGGACTAATAACTGATTTTTGGCAAATATTTTTTGAGAGTCTGTCGGAGCCCAAATAACCCCGCTGCACACGCAAGTCATTGGTAAGCAAGCCCGCGGTGTAGGGGTTAAAGTGTTCTCTCCATCTGTTCACTTTTTCTCCCTTCTCCACTAGTAATCTACCATTTTTATCTTTCACTCCCCTGCTAACTTCACTTCCACCCTGTCTTACTCTTTTCACTTCTCTCCAGAACATTTTCTTACAGTCCCTCCACTTTACACTCAAATTCCTTCCAAATTCCTCATCCACTCTCTTCTTACTCTCTCTTACTAATCTTTTCACCTCTCTCTTTCTTTCCACATATAACTCTCTCTTCCGCCTCTCAACTTCTTCCACGCCCCTATTTCTCATCCATTCATTGTATGCTTTCTTCTTTTGTGCCACAGCCTGTTTCACCTCTTCAGTCCACCACGCTGTTCCTTGCACCCCCCTCCGTCTTCTCTTCCTTCCACACACCACATCACATAATGCACATATTTCTTCTGTAAATATCTGACACACACCTTCCACGTCTCCCATCTGCTCCAATTCATATTTGCCCAATCGTTCCTCCACTTCTCACCTATACTCTGCCTTTTACTCATCCTCTTGTAACCTTTCCACTCTCCTTGCAACTACTCCTTCCTCTCGTCTTTCCCTTCTTCTATTCCTCCATCTTACTTGCATTCTAATTCTGGCCACCACCACGTAGTGGTCAGAAAGTCCACTCCCCCAACCTCTATAAGCTCTTGCATCCTTTACACATCTTCGCATCCTTTCATCCACACACACATAATCAATCATTGCCTTCCTTTCATTCAGTTCACCACCCACCCTTCTCATCACTCGCCATGTATACCTGTGGATCATTTTATGCCTGAAGAGGGTATTGGCTATCACCAACCCCCTCCCAGCACAAATGTCCACTAACGCACTCCCATTCTCATCTATCTCAGCAGGCACACCCCACTCCCCAACTATTCCATCCACCTTCACATTCCCAACTTTACCATTCATATCACCAATCAAAAACACTCTCTCATTCCTTCCAAACTTTTCCATGCACACTTCCACATTTGTCCAGAACTCTTCTCTCACTCTTCTAGCACGATCTTGCGTTGGCGCATACACACACACACAATCGCCCACATTTGTATTCCAACTTTCAACTTTACCCACACAATCCTTGACCCAACTGATCCATACTGTCTTATGCTCCTCTTCCATCTTTTACTTACAACTATACATACTCCTTCCTTTGCCCTCTCATTCTCACCTACGCCTACACATATACCCCATCCATACTCCCATTCTCTCACACTTTCTCCTCTCCATTTTGTTTCAGTTATTCCACATACATCCACTTTCACACCCTCAAGCACCTGGACAATCTCTCTCTCTTTCACCTCATCATTCGCTTCTCTTACATTCCATGTACTCATTACCAAGTCCTTTGTCCGGTCCTGGGTCGTCATCGTTTGGTCAGTCCTTGTCCGAGGCTTCTTGTTTGTTTTTTTAGTTAGTTGTTTTCCGGGACAACACATTCATAAATAATCCTATTTATCAGGTCAGTGACTAACCTCACCCCTATATCTCCTGAGGCCTTCAACATTTTGGCAGTCAACCCAGACACACGTGCTGCCTTCCCCACCTTCATCCTGCCTATTGCCTCACTCACAGTAGCAGCATCAATCAAAGGCCAAGGGCCAGACACGATCTGCTGGTTCCAAACCTTCCCTGTCCCAGTCAAACTCCTCATTCAACAACTGGTTATAATGCTGTCTCCATGCATCTTTAATATCCTCACTGTTCACCACTACCCTTCCTTCATCATTCTTCACACACTGCTCACCTGTAATATCCTGATTATCCCTCTTCACCTGACATGCCACCCTAAATATCATATTTTTCCTTTCCCCATGATTTAGGTTATCGAGTAACCTCAGACTTTGCCCTATATACCTCTCTTCTAGCCCTCCGCTTGGCAGCCAAATACAGGTATTCCTCTTTGCTACCACCCTTCTTCCATTCCCGGAAAAGCCTTCTTTTCTCCTTAACTGCAGCTTCTGCACCCTCATCCCACCACCAAGTTATTTTATGTCTTGGTGGTCCTTTTGTCCAACTGCATGTTACATCAGTAACTCTCAAGAAATTGTTCTTGAGGGCTTTGTACTGTTCATTAACGCCTCTGTCTACAGCTCCCTGTTCAGCCACCACTCTCCTCAACTCGCTATAGAAGGCATCCCTTACTACTTGGTTTTTCAGCTTTCATATTTTCCTCCTAGGTACATATGTCCTCTTTTTCATCACTTGTTCAAGCACCATATCACAAATCAATAGTTTGTGCTGCTGCACACACTCCTCACTTCCTATAACTTTAACATCCCTCACTAACCTCCTATCGGCCCTCCTAACCAGAAAATAATTCATCTGAATGCTATTTCCCCCAGACTCATACATAATTAACCTACTGTCTCTTTTCCTAAAATATGTGTTGCACACAATCATGTCCGTTGCCTACCCAAACTCGAGTATCCTTTCCCCTTCTGCATTCTTTATACCATACGCACATCCCCCATGCACTTCTTCATAACCTTGTGCTGCTTCACCTACACGACCATTTAAGTCCCCTTCCAAAATCACTATCTCATCATCCCGCATACCATCTGCTACACGTATTAAATCATCCCAAAATCTATCTTTCTCTGCTACATCTAATCCTGCCTGTGGAGCATATGCCGATATAATCGCAGCTATCTTTCTACCCTACAGAATTTTCACTACCAATATCCTATCGCTTACTCTGAAAACATTCATAACATATTCCACCCATTTCTCCACAGCTATCACACCAACACCTTCATATCTGTCTGTCCCCCCCTGCCAAAACAACTTATAGCAACAGTCTTTCCCAACAATCTGGCTGATCCACCCCTGTACCGGACTTCCTGCAAACACGCCACATCCACCTGCCTCCTACTGAATGCCTCAATGACTTCCCCCGCTCACCCCCTCAAACTTCCCACATTCCATGAACCCACCCTCATCCCCTTGGGTGATTTACTGTCCTCAGGCTTGCTTTGAAACTTATTTTGTTTTGTCATCTTCAGTATTAATAAAGGGGGATAGACATAGCACAGGCACCACTCACTGCACAGTCCCAGGTCCAGGCAATGGATCTGGGACCCCTAGCCCACCAGCTTACCAGTGGCTGTGTTAGTAGCTTCAGGGCACCCTGCCAGGACAGCTGCAGGGACACCCTCCAAGCGCGCCTTGGCATTGGAACTATCCTGCCATTATACACCCACTGATAGGGCAGCCTCCTGGGGCGCTACTCCCAGGTTCGGGCCCCTCTCTATTGGGCGGAAACATCTTGTGAATGTTGAATTCTGTAAATAGTCCAAACCTACCAGAGAAGTCACTGATTTCAATTTAGCTATTCCTGTTGCCTACAAACCCACTATAACACCTGCAAATGCAATTTATGGCACGTTAATATTTCCTCATAAGACAATACTGGATGATACACAAGCCTTTTTGGTACAGTGCATTGTACTCACCATGCAATGATGATGAGAGTTTGCTGTGTGGTGAACAGCACATACCTATACAGGGTAACTGCACAGTTTAACTGTATATTTAACTGTATAGGATAGTATTTCTCACAAAAATTATGCAAAAAAATCACTGATGAACCACTAGGAATAGCTGATGCTGGGGGGAAAAGCAGGAAATTCTTGAACTAATTTTCCAGAAAAATCTGTGAATATGCGAACCCGTGAATAGTGGGGGTTGACTGTAGTGTGTTGTGCAGTACAGTATTTTTCTGTCAGGATGAAAGCCCCATGGAATATAGCCTAATTGGTCAACCCTCTAGAACAAAAGCCCTTTTTTCAAATATTATTTCTCAAGGTAGGTTAGGCTAGGTTATGTTACTCTAAGGTTAGGTTAGGTTTAAGTTGAGGTTAGGTTTAAGTTTAGGTTACACTGGTTTAGTTTGAGTTGTTAGGTTGGTGTAGGTCTAGGCTAAGTTAGGTCACTTTATTCCTGGATTGAGTTAGGTTAATGTTAGTGTAATTTAAGTTTTAGTTAATAATTTAAGGTTAGGTTAGTGTTGGGGTAGATTAGGCTAGTTTAAGGTTAGGTTGGGTTAGTTTAAGTTTAGATGTCTTTAAGTTTAGATTAGATTGGGTTCATTTAAACCTGGGTTGTTATGGGTGTGTAGGTTTAGTTTAGGTTAGGGTAGTTTGTTTTTGGGATGGAGTAGGTTAAGTTTAGCTTGGTTTAAGTAAGGTTATGTTAATTTAAGTTTAACTTAGGGGAGGGGGGCAGGGAGAATTAGGGCATTCGAAAGGGGAAACAGAAAAAGCCAGAATGGTCAAAAAAGACTTTTATGTGTTGGTTACAGATTCGATAGATGGTGAAATGCTTTTTGGCTTTTGATTTATGCCTTTTAAGAATAAGGACACAATTTGTGTCCTCAGATAAATGTCATGCTACAAAAATCTTTATGATATTCCCATAACATGCTTTTTTTTTTTTTTTCCACAAAATTTCATGCCATCACATTTTAAAATTAAGTCTAGAGTGTATTTATTTAGTTACAGAGAAATCATGAAAGATTTTCTGACATAAGTGGGGAATGACCAAGAAGAATCTGGAATCTTCTGGCCTAGGTTAAGGATAGGTTAAATAACTTTAGCTTGCTAGGTAGGTTGTTCAGCTAGGCAGTGTTAGGTTAGGTTGTTATTTGATTGGTTGTCACATTAGGCTGTTTGGGTAGGTTAATTTAGGTTGATTGGTTAGGTTAGGCAGTACTGTAGTAGTAGTTGTTCCCTAGGCAGTCTGGCTGAACAGCCCCGAGTCCCTCAGGAAGGCCATGGCCGAGACCGGGCTTTCCCACAGATTGTGTGCAATGCAGTCTTCCATAATGTGCTTAATAGTATGGGGTGCTGTGTTGCATCCTGGACTGGCATCAGCAACGGAGTCATCCAGCCTCTTCAGGTAGCTTAAGAGGGCTGGATGGTGCCCACATCTCAGCCTGGCCAGGTGGACCCTGTCCTCACGAGAGAGATAGGATTCAGAAGGGTGGATGTCAGGAGGCCGTGCATGCAGCTGTGTGTTGTCTTTAAGTGACTGAATGGAGCGGCGAGTGATCTGAGTGTGGATATGCTTCTGGAAGCTGGTCTGAGGTGGGGGAGGGGGGAGAGATGACAGTATTTGTGTAAGGTATCGTGTGGTGGGTGTTGTTTTGATGTTCCTTGGTGTGGGTGGATGTGCTGCCATGTACTGTAGTGGATGTTGTGGGTTCGTTGAGGCTGCAGCAAGAAACTGGGTGCCTCTCATGTCTAGGTGATCCTTGACTTTGAGGACTTTGGTTTCTTGATGTTGGTGGTCTGTGGGTGTAGTAGCTGTGCAGCCTGTGATTATTTTTAGGGCCTTGTTCTGTAAGGACTGTAGAGTGTTGTAGTGTGTTTTGGTGAGGTTAGAAACCCAGGCAGGGCTTGCATAATTCATCACTGAACGTATGTATTATTTGTATACTGTGGTGGTGGTTTCTTTGTTATGTCCAAATGTTGTATGGGCAAGTGACCTCAAAGCATTGAGTCTTGGTGTTATTTTATTTCTAATGTTTGTGATGTGTTATTTAAATGACACTGACGTATTGTATGTTACACCAAGGATTTTGAGTGTGTGTGTGTGTGGTAGGGGGGTGTTGTTTATGGTGAGGTGTGGGATGTGACTGTGTTCTGCTATCCAGTTTGTGAGAAGAGTCACTGTAGATTTGGCTGGGGCTATTTTGAGCCTGTTTGTGGTGAACCATTCGTGTAGTGTGTTGAGGTAAGGTTGAATGATGTGTGCAGCTGTGTTTGCGTTTTGGTGCTTACATGTAAGTGTTATATCATCTGCATAGGAAGCTATGTGTATCTGTGGTGTGTGGGGTGTGGGTACGTCGTGCATGTATAGGTTAAAGAGTGTAGGGGACAAAACAGATCCTTGGGGGACGCCGTTTGTGAAGTTTCTGATGTTAGAAGACTGAATGGCAAATGTTACGTGTGCACATTTTCCTGCTAAGTAGTTTGCCAGCCATCATTTTGTGTTACTGTGCATGTTTGTGTTGAGTATTTTGTTTGTGAGGTTGTGGCGGGGGATGGCATCAAAAGCTTTGCTAATGTCTAGTGTGACTAGGAGCGTTCTGTGTGGTGGCCTAGCTGAATTCATGCCATCAAAAACTTTCTGTGTAAGGTCTGTAAGAAGGGTGTTTGTGGAGTGTAGTGGCCTAAAGCCATGTTGTGATTGGGCTAGGGGAATGTGAGGTGTGACTAGTTGTAAGATCAGTCGTTCAGTGACTTTAGAGGGGGTGCAGAGGAGTGTGATGGGGCGATGTGAGGAGGGTAACGTGGGGTCTTTGTTGGGTTTAGGGATAGTGATGATATTGCCATGCTTCCAGATGTTGGGTATTATGTTGTGTGAGTAGCTGTAGTTTGATATGTTGGTGAGTGCTTGTATGCCTTGTGGTCCTAGGTGTTTAAGGTGAATGTTGCTTATGTTGTCTGGTCCATAGGCAGATGAGTGCTGGAGGTTGTTAATGATGTGCTTCGTCTGGTTGTAAGTGAAAGGTGCGTAGTCTGGGTCTGTGGGGAACTGTCTCTTACGTCGGATGATACGTCGGTCTTCGGGATGGGGGTTTAGATGGCTGACTTGTGAAAAGTGATTGATGAGAGTGTTTGCTTGTTGTTTGAGGATATGGTGTCTGTTGTTGTGATGGCAGCGTGTGATTGTGTGGTGTTGCTGTTGGAAAGTGTGATGCTGTTTAGTGTTTTGTAGAGTTTACTGATGTTTGTTTTGTGATCAAGTGTTTGGAGGTAATTTTTCCAGTTTAGTGTTTGCTGTTCTGATATTTTATTGTTTATCTGAGTGTTGAGTTCTTGTATTTGTTGTATGGTGTCTTGTGTATGGGGTGTTGGGGAGTGTTACAGTGTGTCCCGTTGTCTGATGAGGCCTTGAATTTTTGGTGTGAAGTTGGGGTTGTGTTTCTTTCTGTTGCCTCTAGAGATGTGTCTTTTGTCTGCGTTTTGTATGATTGTATTGAAAGTGTTCACAGCGGTGTTGATGTTTGTGATGGGTGTACTGTTTAGTGTTTTGAAATGTTGTTCTGTTTCAGTTACAAAGGCCTCCCAGTTGGCTCTCTTATAATTAGTGTATGTGTGTTTGTGGCCAGCTGGGGTGATTCTGGTTTTGGTAGTGATGATGATTGGGAGGTGATCAGAACCTAGGGTTTTGACCACTCTCCATGATGTAGTGGGGCCGAGGTTTGGGGAGCAGAAGGTGATGTCTGGAGATGATGGGAGGAAGAGGGCTTGGTGTGGGATATGGGTATGTTGGTCTAGACTGTTTAGTATGAAGAGATGATCTGTCTGGGATTGTAGTACTCAGCCCTCTGTCTGTGTCAGGGTTGTTGACATGCCAGGCCGACGACTTGGTGTTGAAATCACCACCCAGGATGATGGGTATGTTAGTGATGTGGTGTATCTGTGGAGAGTAATTGTGTGGTACTGTGGGGGACGATTGGGGGGAAATGTATATGTTAGCGATTATGTGTGATTTGTTACCAGTGTCTATTTTAATTGATTGTATTTCTGTTGTGGTGTCATGTGGGGGGAGAAGTGACTTTGTGTGTGCTCTGGTATCTGCAAAGTTGATGGATTTGTGTACCAGGGTGATGAGTCCACTGCCGCCGCCGTCGGCCCGGTCTTGTCGAATGGTGGTGAAGTTATGAAATGTCGGTGTTTTCTGTGCTCTGTGTAGTTTTGTTTCTTGTAAGATGGCAATGTGTATGTTCTGTTGTTTGATGAATTGTGTGAGTTCATGTATTTTGGTGTTTATGCCGTCTATGTTTAACTGAAGGATTTTTATGTTGTGTGTGCGATGTGTGTTGGCTGCTGCAGCACGGGGGGGAGGTGGTGTGGGTGGAGGGGAAGGGGTAGGAGGTTGTGATGGAGGTAAGGGTTGAGGTGGATTAGAATGGGTTGGAATGGGAGGAGTTGGGGGACTGGATGGTGTGGGAAGGATCGGTGGGTTTGGCTGTGGAGGTATGAAGGAAGTAGGAGTAGGATTGGAAGGGGGGTTGATGGGTGGGGGGAAGGAGCATAAGGAGCAGGTCCAGGTGTTTGTGTAATGTTTTCTGGATGCAAGTGTTGTGCAGGTGTAATGGGTCCAGTTCTTTAAGGAATTGCACTGAACTGAACCCTTTGTCTGTCGGCTCGACGTGATAGGTTTTGAGCATGTTGGAAATATGTATTTGTTGGTGGGTCCTGGATTGCTCTCAATGTCCCTGGCTAGAGGAAGTCGTCGAGAAATGACAGCCGGGGAGTCATTTCTTGGTGTAGAAAAAACGGTGTTGTTGTGTGTGTTGTGTTGGGAGATGTGGTACTTGCCCGGGTACTCGAGCCCTGTGAGGGGCCGTGGGGGTTTGCAATGGTTTGGCCCCCATGCTGTCCTCCTATTCTCCTCGACAGCCTCTGGGGGGTAGACCCACGACGAAGACACCACCGCTCCAGGTCTGGTTAGGTTAGGCTGATCTTTTTGGTTAGGTAATTCAGTTAGATTAGGTTAGGTTGTTTGGTAAGGTAAGGTTAGGTTGTTTGGTTAGGTACGGTTGTTTAGTTAATGTAGGTTAGCTTATTTGGTTAGGTTAGGTAAGATTGACTGGTTCAGTAAGGTTAGGTTATCTTAGGTGGTTAGGTCAGGGAAGGTTATCGTCAAACAAATAACAGAAAAAATAGATTTATTTTTCAAGCTGGGGCTCTTAATCCCGGGGGCTGTTGTCCTTGGGTCCATTTGTTTTACATATATTGTAATGTATAGTAGTGTACAATGTACAGCAGTCAGTGTACAGTTATGTGCAGTGCACAGTAATGCCATAGCAAGGTTATATAGGTGCTGCTGTAAGGATAGAATATAATTCAGTTCTGTATAGTATAGTGAAAGTAGTGTACATTATTGTATAGTAATAGTAATTAAATCACCGTTGCACAGCATGCAGTAGTAGTTGTGCAAGTAAGTGTTGCACAGTAATAATGTAATATTTTCTTCTCACTCTGCACTTCCCAAAATGTCATATTTTTCATATATTTCATCCCAGTGTGAGAGTGCCTGTTGCCTGTTGTGTTTTTGAGTTCCCATCAGCTGAGACTCTCTGTCTCCAAACATGACGATTGACTGAAGCTTCTAGGTAGAGAAGCATCACACGCTGTGATTGGCCAAAGAGATCATCAGCTGAGCGAGGAAAAATTTCCCCAAACATGGCAAGTTCTCTCCCACCCATAGCTTATGGTAAACCGTACAATGATGGGAGAAATGTTAGTACAGTACATGGCAAAAATGCTGACCATCATACAGAGACCAGAATGGCGATGCTTTTATGGTGACCTTAAGGAGACCCGTTAGTACATTCACCTCCAAGAGTGTTTAGACTCCATGTATGGGCCAACAATACATTAAAAACATAGCCAGATCCATGCCACTATGTAAGGCTAATGGAGAGGTGGCAAAATTGTAGGGGATATATGTACCACTTTATTTCAGTGTAAAGATATCTTTTAATTTTGTGTATGATCCTTTAGAAAATTTATTTGTTTCCTTTGTGACAAATCATTTGTTGCAGTTACAGTATACTGGTCTCCTTTCCTTGCTTATTATTGACCACATTAGCCTAGCCTCAGGACCCTGCACCTTGAATAGGGTAATATAGGATTGGTTCTTACCAATCTTCCCCTTATGTATTCACCAAGGCATGTGAAAGTTTTTTGTATTGTGTAATGCCCTGAGGGGCATAGGCCAGCCACCCACACCCCTTCTGTCCACTTTGGTTAACGTGGATTCGGCCGTTCCAGTAACTTCTACTTCACTTGCAGACAAGGTAATTTGGTATGGAATTGGCTGCTTTAATAAGTTTTGTGTCTTACTTGCAGACAGGGCAGCTGAATGAATACACCGAGAGGAAGGAGATGAAGAGTGACGTTATCTGTATGGGCATGGGTCGTGTACCATCCGGGGAGCAGAGGTGTCGCTTCTTGGCTGTGGGGCTGGCTGACAACACTGTCCGCATCATCAGCCTTGACCCAAATGTACAACTCTCAGGTTACCTGTGTGGGATTATACTCACACACACACACACACACACACACACACACACACACACACACACAGCATGGGATGGCCGTCATTAACATTTTTGTTTCACACCATGGACAGTGTGAAGTGAGCGCTAGATGCGAGAGGGATGTCTGTTGAGCAAGGAAGAGTGGCTGTGCCTGACAGAAATAAATGGAGAGAAATTGTGAATGAATAAATGATGGCGCAGCCCTGAGGGGATATTCTCCCGCATTTGGTCTGATCAGCTATTCAGGTCAGGTGCGGGTAAGGGGATGGGTCTGTTATGACGTGGCAGGGATAAACCAGCTCTGCTGTCGGGCCCTGCTGTGGATGTCTTGTTGACCCTTGTGCGGTGTGGTGTGGTGAGGATCTATCCCTTCTCCCCTTTGGGGCTAAGATGCGAATGAATGCGTTTGAATGGATGAGTAAATGGGGAGTGTGTCGTTCTGTCTCGACTACCTCCCATTCCTTGGGGGAAGCAGCCTAGGTATATAGATAGATAAATAGATCAACATTATAATGCAATAATTTCTTCCTGCAGCTTGTTCATAGTTATATGATATACTTTTCACATACCCTGTAGTCGCAGCGCATGACTCTGAGGTTGTCATTATCGAACCCTGGCAACCTACCCTTCAACTGTGCTTCCGATTTCTTGTATAGTATGGTATGCTTGTGATTCATGTGTAATGTGCTGGTTTATAATAATATTCGTGTATAATAATGTGATTTGTGTATAATATGTTACAAAATCGGAAGCACAGTTGACGGGTAGGTTGCCAGGGTATGATAATGACAACCTCAGGGTCGAGTGCCACAACTATAGTGTTGTGTATTTGTAATTTGACGTTAGAAGGAATACACTGAGGTGGTTTGGCCATGTGGAGAGAATGGAGGGTGAAAGACTGACGAAGAGAGTGTATGTGAATGAGGTGGAGGGGGGAAGAGGGAGGGGGAGGCTGAGAATGAGATGGAGGGATGGGGTGGAGAGGTATATGAGAGAGAGGGGTGTGAGTTTGGAGCGGGGCAGTGAAATGGCGGGGGACAGAGCGACGTGGAGGCAATTTGTTTGTGGCCACCCCGAACGGGATTGAGGCCTCTGGCAATAGATAGATAGATTATGAGGGTAAAGTATGATTTTAACTTCAGATTTAATTGCCAGTTAAGAATGATGAATGGGGGGGTTGGGTTGGGTAAGGGTATGGGGGAGGGTCAGAGCTGGGGTAGAGACAGATGGAGCTCGTTTTGTCCCCCACTCTTCCTTGGGTATATAGGGGTAGGAAGAGGGCACCCCTGAGCAGAAATTAGTGATCATGAGTGTACATGATCATTAAAGAAACACTTAAAATGATATGGGTTATTGTTTTATCATCATCATCATCTGGACCTCCTTTCCCACCTTACGGCAGGGTGAGGAGTAGCAATGTCCAGACAGCCCAAATTTGCCCAGTCCAATGGGCGATGCTTCCATTCGCTCAGCATTCAAGCCCCCGGAATCCTGGCTTTATCTGATATGACAAAAACATTTACCAAGTTCTGTAGCTTCACATAAACATATCCGACAGAGTTTGTCTGGATGTTGTCACCTTAAAAATGGGTGCCAAATCCCTGATCATGCACTTCTCCTCACAATCTTCATCCAGCCAGCTCGATCTCTTGTCAGTCCTCTAGCCTCACCAACTTCCAAACCTTTCTTCCTCACACACTCATCCACCATATCCCCCCAACTTCTCCTTGGCCTACCTCGCCTCCTCCCTCCTTCATGTTCGCCCAGATATACCTTTTTCATGGTATAGGCTCTTGGATTCTGGTGTCCATAGACTTCCTCACCCCACATCTTTCACGAATCACAGTACTGTATTTTGTATCCTGTCCACTCTCTGTACTCCACATACATTCCTCAGCAGTCCCATCTCCACTGCTCTTACTCTTGACCTTTCATTTTCATGCCACACCATAGTCTCACATCCGTATGTTAAAGTTGGCACTAACACTCCTTCATGTAAGCCTCGTGCAGCTGCAACATTCAAGCCTCTGTTTCTTATCAAGGCCTTCATTGCACCAGCTACTTTCCTTCCTTTTCCACTTCTATTGCACGTTTCCTCTCTTTTCTATCACTATACTCAAGTATTTGAACTCTCTCACCAATTCCGGTCTATCTCCATTCACTGTAACATTGCACTGGGAGTCACCTTGTCTTTCATTAACCATCACTTTACTCTTTTCTACATTTACTCTTAAGGCATGATCTTCACAGGCATCAGCAAAACTCTGTACAAGTCTGCCAAGCTCTTGTCCAGTATTTGCAAGTAGTTCTGCATCATCAGCATACAACAGTATTGAGATATTCCATCCATCACCATTCATTACCAACGCCATCTCCCTCTCCACTACTCGTGTATTTACTTCTCTTATCACCCCATCCATATAGATATTTGTATATTGAATAACCATGGGGACATCACACAACCTTGTCGCACGCCAACACCAGTCGGGAACCATTCACTTAGATTTATTTATTTATTTATTTTTTTTATCGAGGAAGAAGGAACCAAAGGCCATGAGCCCGCAGTAACAGTTCCCTCCAAGAGAAAAACAAAATACAATAGAGAGCCAAATTCAAGATCCGATCATTTTGAGATGCCTGGACACACTGCGTTTGAAAGACTGGAGATCGTAGGCACCAGGAAATACAGACAGAGGGAGACAGTTCCAGAGTTGACCTGTTGCATAAATGAAAGACTGGGAGTAACGGTTAACTCTTGCATTAGAGAGTTGGACAGAAAAGGGATGAGAGTTTGCTGCCAGACGGGTGCTACGCGCCTGTCGTAGAGGTGGAGGAATGCAAGCAGACAGTTCAGAGGAGCAGTGACCATTAAAGTAGCGATAGAAAAGAGATAAAGATGCAACAGTGCGGCGAAGAGACAGAGGTTGAAGGGAGTCAGTAAGAG
The DNA here is from genome assembly GCF_032717465.1 of Coenobita brevimanus. NCBI lineage: Eukaryota > Metazoa > Arthropoda > Malacostraca > Decapoda > Coenobitidae > Coenobita > Coenobita brevimanus. The sequence continues at coordinate 13,459,340 of NC_136992.1, read as the reverse complement.
GGGGAGAGTTAATGAAATGAAAAGCCTTTGACTCCACCATATTGAGAAGAGCTGTATGTGGGGAGCCTCCCCACACATGAGAGTTGTACTCCACACAGGGGCGGATAAAACCCCTGTTTAGAGTCCACAATTGTGCAGGGGTAAAGAAAGAGTGGAGTCGGCTTAGCACACCCAATCTCTTGGAAGCAGATTTTACAAGAGATGTAATATGATCTTTCCAAGATAAGTCCCGAGTAAATGAAACCCCAAGCATGTTCAGGGATGATGCAGGATTAAGCTGAATATTATTAAACATTAGTGGGTATACCTGTGGAAGATTTTGTCGGGTCGATAGGTGTAAGAACTGAGTCTTAGATGCATTAAAAACAACCATATTATTTTTACCCCAGTCTGAGATACGAGCCAAGTCAGACATTAAGTGTGCCATAACCTCATCCTTTGCTTGTTGAAGTAACTGCTGAGATGGGCGTTGCGGGAACCGAATGGAAAGGTGAAGGGTGGAGTCATCAGCGTATGAGTGGATAGAGTTAGATGTACAGCTTAGAAGATCATTGATGAATAAAAGGAAGAGAGTTGGTGATAGGACAGAGCCCTGAGTAACACCGCTGTTGATAGATGTAGGAGAAGAACGATGGCCGTCTACAACAGCGGCTATAGAACGACCAGAAAGGAAGCTAGCGATGAAGGCACAGATAGAAGGATAGAAACCGTAGGAGGGCAGTTTGGAAATTGAAATTTATGCCAGACTCGATCGAAAACCTTTGAGATGTCAAGTGCAATGGCAAAGCTTTCGCCAAAGTTCCGAAAGAAGGATGACCAGGAGTCTGAAAGGTAGGTGAGAAGATCGCCAGTGGAGCGTCCCTGACGGAACCCGTACTGATGATCGGAAAGAAGGTTGTGATAGGAAAGATGCCTTAAAATTTTTCTATTGAGAATTGACTCGAAAACTTTTGAAATACAGGACATTAAAGCAATTGGACGATAGTTGGAGGGTTGGGAGTGGTCACCCTTCTTTGGGACTGGCTGAATGAGAGCAAACTTCCAGCAAGAAGGAAAGGTACACGTTGACAGACAAAGGCGAAAGAGTTTGCCGATGCCTGTTAACCCTTACACATGCTTCACTACCTTCATAAAAACTCTTGACCATATGTAGCAGCTTACTATCCACGTACATGCGAACAACCTTCCACAATTCTCCGTCTGCTTTACTGTATGGCTTTTCCAGATCCATGAATGTCATATACACCATATAGTGTTTCTCACACACATTTTCCACTGTGTCTCACTGCAAATATTTGATCCACACCTCTACTACTTGTAAAGCCACCCTGTTCATCACTCACCAGGACTTCTGATATCTCTTTTACTTTCTCTCTTAACCCCTTAACCGCGGGGCGTCACTTTCGTGACGCTTGGGAGCAAGGGATCATACTGCGGGGCGTCACTTTTGTGATTCTGTGTTATTTTGAATTCGCCCGGGCTTTCAAGTGGTGGCTTGTATCATCTATCAGTACTACCAATGTCCAACACTAGTCAGCACTCCTAATCTCATCTGTACTCCCATCTATTGTTGACAATTTAGCCATTTCTCCCCATCCTTGACTCCCTTCCCTACCTCCCCTCCATTACCTTCTCCTCTCGCCTGCCCAGTCGCACTGCGCTAGGTAAATCTTCCCTGGAATTTTCCACTGATTTCATCCATTTTAATAAGCCCTATGCCCTATTCTTATACAAAATAATATATACAAAAAAGAAATAAGGTAAGTGATAGTGCCATACACCTGGAATTGGCTAATTATCACCTGACAGCACCTGACATGCACTCGTTCGCTAATTTCCTCTGTTTATTTTCCCCTTGAAATATGGCGTTTAATCTATTCTCGTAATAAAAATATACAGTATATAAGAAAGAAAGGGGGAAGCCTAAGTGATATTTACATTCACCTGGCACTACCTAATTTATTATGTATTGTCTAGATTTCCTGCCAATCATTTCATAGTGCTTATATTAGCAGCTGTCACCACGCTGACATTGGCAGCCTTTCACTGCCCCTAGGCCACCACGGCATTCAGTTTACTTTCGTCTTTCAAGGTGAAACCACATCGGATTCGCGCCTGTCCAATTCCGCCGCTTTGTAGCCTCATGCAAAGGGCCCTGTGACCTCTACCCCTACTAAACCTCCTGTGGAAAGGGTTAAAGGGCTAAGTGACTGCTGTGGAATGTGAACTGGCTAATTTATCAATGAAAATGATGGACAGTGACTACGATCTTTTTGGTGAATAAAACAGTGCAAGTGGAAATGTAAATAATGTGTAAATACAGTACAATCCCAGTTAACCGGGTGGCTTGGGGAATTTACCTTCCCGGTTACAGATTTTTCCCGTATTTCTGATTTTCAAGTCAAATCTATACAAAGGCTATCACAGCAGTAAATACAGTTCAGGTACTTACCAGTCACATTAGGGGTTACACCAAGAGATTTCGCCTGAAAAACTGCCTTGTAAACACACACCATGGTCATAACGCACGTGTGCAATGTCTAGCAATTTGCATTACTGCAAATTCACCAGTCCATTGTTTACCGAATTACTGTATTCATTATATGCACTGTACTCATAAAAATTGAAAAATAAAATGAAGAAATAAAAGCTTGAACATTTATTAGTGAACTGATGATGTGTTAAGACTGCACTGTAGAATTATCACGACACCTGTGCCCCCACGTGAGTTTGTTTACGTTTCTGACCCCGACTGGTCTTCCTCTTCCCTACCTGACCTCCATCACTCCACCCCTCACCCGCCACTCAGCTGTTTTGCAGAAAATAAAATAAATGATGTACGTATGAAATGCAGGCATATTATTTATTTATTTTTCTTCCAACAAAATAAACTTTCATTCCTATTAACATTTATATTCAGGCATTAGTGTTTTATAATGTTCGCCTTTTTCAAGTCTGTTGCATATGTCCAGCTTCTGTTTCAAGGTAAGCACGATACGCTTACGTTTAGTTTGCACTTTAGGCATTTTGGAGTGTACAAATTACCGTCTATCAGAGGAACACAATAGCAAGAGAGCTTGTTTACTGTCTGGTGGTAAAAAGCAGACTGGTGATTTTTGGAGGGTGTGGAGGATGACTGAATTCAAGTATGGGAAAGAGGGGGAGAGGAGGGGTAGTTAAGAGGATTTGCTAGGGATTTACATTAGCCGGAAATGCTTTCACCTCGCTTTGTCTGACTTCACCCAGCCTCGTGTGACACGATCAAACGGCGGTTTGGCGGTCCATTCAAATTGGCGCACAGTTATAACTTATTGACATTTTTACCAGCCCTTGAATTTTCCCGTTTTTCTGAGTATTCCGTTTGTCTGGATACCGGATAGCTGGGATTGTACTGTAATGTGTAAACAGCAAGTGAAAGCAGTGAATGTAAATATAAGTGAACAGTGGAAAATAGTTTTATAAGTTACTGCAAGTTCATAACACAGTGTAAATAAAGTAGAAATGCAAATAATGTAAATAAAATAGAGAATGTAAATAGAAAAGTAAATGAGTAGTAATATAAGAATACGAGTATATATACTAGGAGTAATGAAAGTTAAAGTTTCACTCTAGTATGTATGAATACTATGAGTTTGAAAGCGAAAGTGACAGATTCACTCTCAACGCTAGTATACAGGACGAGAAAGTGAATGCTACATATTTTACTGAAAGAGAAATTGAGTGCCTACAGTGACAATAAACTACTATTACTGAAGGAAACTTATGGATAAAGACTGCAGATATATGTAAGTGTTATATAGTAATAGAAATATAAAGTGTGAGTGTTTTGATGAATAATAAATGACAGAATACCAGCAGCAAACGAGCGCTAGTGGGAAGCTGGTACGTGCTCATAATTTTCATTGCTTTCACAGTGTTTTTTTTTGTTTTTGGAGTATGGATTCCAAACTATTTGAAAATAATAGAATAGTGTTTCTAATGATAATATCAGGCTGTGGTAATCATATCACATGGTGTTGGGAAGTGTAAAGTGGAGACTTCATTACCCAACTTCAGAAGTCTCCACAAGTCCTACGGTACTCGATGAAGGCTCAACAAACATCCCAGGAGAAAGCAAAAGGTATGTGCCATATGCATATGTAATTATAATATTCTAGGACTAACAACTGATTTTTGGCAAATAATTTTACAAAGTCTGTCAGAGCGCGAATACCCCCGCAGGACACGCAAGGAGCGCCAAAACAACCCCATGGTTTAGGGGTTAATATATATATATATATATCATCTCATCTCATCAGCCATTTGAGTGTCCACTGCAGGACTGGCCTATCCAGACCAAATTGGGGACGATAAAGCCAATTTATCTCTACCAAGTGGCTAAGGCCGTCTAGTAGAGATTGTATGTAGGGTGAGAAATGCTTGTAAGTGTAATTGTTGTGTTGGAAAGGCTTTGGATGTGTATGTAGTCTGTGAACCAAGTGTAATCGGCCCACGCAAGCCGACTGGGTTCAAACATACTTTACAGTATGCGACACCGATTCAACCACAGCACCCCTTGTGTCCGCCAGTACAGTATGTGGCCTGAAGAACACTCCCAAAGTTTATTACCCTGGTGGGGCACGAACCCTCGTTCTTCAGTGTATGAAAACGTACACTTTACCACTGTACCACTGAGGCTCTATATACAGTAAAATCTCAAATTTAGGTGAGGATATGTACCAAAAAATTGCATCGAAATTGAAAACATTGAAATTTAAACTGAACTTCTTATGGGAAAAATCAGTTTGGGTCCTGGGCCTCCGAACCTAACTACCTATAATCATGATTTTTTACCCACACCTCCTGTAAACTTTATGAACTATAATTGTGGTTAAGTAATTATAGTTCTGCATTGTATTGCCATACTGTCAGCAAGTGTATACTTGGTATATTTTTGCCCTTTTCTGTATTGCCATTTCTCCTTTGCCTTTGAAGATTTAGAGGTTCCAGGCTGCTCTCGTACATTACCACTGCTACTCAAAGAACCACTCTTGCTTGCCATTTTGAAACAGGTAATTTGCAACAAAAATACAAAGAAAATACATACCGGTACAACAGGTAATGTGTGACGAAAATACAAAAAAATACATACCGGTACAACTAAATCGCAGTGAAATGCATGTCCACGTATGGTTATGCTCATACTTTTTCTTATAATTTTCCTTCACTTCTAGCATTTTGGTTCACATTAAAAATATTATCTTTGCTGGTTTTGGTTGGAGTCTGGCCCTGATAGCACGTTACATATGATATTAGGTTAGGTTCATACTTTTTCTTATAATTTTCTTTCACTTCTAGCAATTTGGTTCGCATCAAAAATATTATCTTTGCTTGTTTTGGTTGGAGTCTGACCCTGAGAGCATCGAAATTCGTGAATTTGCATAAAAAAGTAAGGTAGGCAGACCACTCTAAAATGGATTGAAATTTGATTAATTGAATTCTAAACTGTCAGAATTTGAGATTTTACTGTATATATATATATATGCCAACGGCCATACCACGTTGAGTACACCGCTTCCCGTTCGATCAGCGAAGTTAAGCAACGTTGGGTCTGGTTAGTACGTGGATGGGTGACCGCCTGGGAACACCAGATGCTGTTGGCATAACGTTCTCCCTATGTGTCGAGTGGGGTTGGTGGATGATTAGTGCCCCTCCCTGTAAAACAATTAACTCTAAGCCGTTGGCCACCCCGTTTGGGATACATGGCGTCTGGCAATGAATGAATGAATGAATGAATGTATATATATATGTATATATATATATATATATATATATATATATATATATATGTACACAGTATATATACAGTAATCCTTGTACTTTCTGGATGCCCACTTTCCGGACACTCCACTTACCGGACATTGTGGGCCTGGACCTTCAGAACCCAAAAATGGCCAAAAAAAGAAAAAAATCCCCCCAAAATCCGAATTTTTTTCCCATCTGTAATTTGAAATTGCCTCGTGGCCCTGAACAGCTGTTACACCATGGACCCTTCACCTCTTCCTTCCTCCACCCTCTCCCTTCCCCTGTCAGGGTTGCCATTTGGTATTTTTCATTACCAAATGTGAGCCAATTTGGTAATGAAAAATTCATTTGGTAATGAATCAGAATAATGCAATACAAAATGGATTTTTCACATGTGTGAGGATACACAGGATGGAGATGGTGGATTGTTTGCTCTGTCTGATTAATCTGCTAGCCTATATAGCGTGAAAATAATCAACGTGCTGTTAATTATAAGAAGACTGATTACATGTATTTCCACTATATATATAATTAGTGAAGAATAAATGCTAGCTTTATGAATATGGTAATGAAAAGTTAAATTTGGTAATGAAAATTGAGGAGTTTGGTAATGTGGCCATTGCGATCTGGCAACTCTGTTACCCCATCATCAACAGTCACAGTCTAACTCTGATCGAGAGCAGATGCTTATCGTAATGGAAGCCACATGTGCTCATCTTTTGTGAATAAACAGTGAATAAACTGCAATACCTCGCCACTAGACCACACGGGAATTTATAGTGTTGTGCATTGTTAAGAAATTAGAATTTAGAGTGCAATGGATTAACTGTGGAGTGCAAACTGGCGGTTGAAGCAGGTGTGGTGCAATTAACAATGTGCAGTGTTAAACAATTATAACTCACTGTGCAAAGAATTACTGTAAGTGCAGCACAACACTGGATTACTGTATGTGCTTCAAGAGCATTTTCACCACTGCCAAAGCCAGAGAAGGCAGCCACAGACTTGCTGTAAGTACCCTGGCTGAGGTACAGCCACTTCTAATTCCTCATTCTTTGGTTCTTTTTCATTTATTTCATGCTTTATGTCCAATATTGGTGTGAATAGGGTCTTAAATAGGTTTAAGTATGTGCTATACATGTCTGGCTGGGAGTTATTTAGGTGGCTTTCAAAGTTAGGCTTGGTTAGGGTCCTTAAGTACCAGTCCAGGAGTCAGGGACTTGTCGTAAGTACACAGAATGTATAATATTGTATAAACTCACCTCTAAAACCTCATTCTTTGGTTCTTTTACATTTATTTCAGTCTTTTATGTCCCTTATTGGTGTGATTTGGGTCTTAAATAGGTGCTATGCATGTCCAGTAGGGAGTTGTACAGGTGTTTTTCTGGGTCAGGATAGGTTAGGGTCCATAAGTACAAGTCCTTCATGCTGGGGCCCACTTTCTGGACGGGACCACTTTCCGGACATGCTTTTGGCTCTGTTACATCGGAAAGTGGAGGGATTACTGTATATATATATATATATATATATATATATATATATACAGTACCCTCGCGTCCAACACGGTAATATTGTCATGCATGGGTCATGTGTTGGACCAAAAACGTGTTGGACTAACAATAGAGCTTATGGGGAAAAATGAATTAAGTCAGCAACCTTAGGAAAAGTCACCCTAAATACCTACCATATACCTATACATATATTGGTACTATTGTAATTATAATAAATGGTATAGTGCTATGAATGATAACTAACCTTTTAGGATAGTGTTGGTGGGCTTGCTGGGAATGGAAGGTGGTATCCAAGGCTGTAGGTAGTCCTACTGGGTCCCCGGAGGATGGCTGCTGGTGTCACTAGTGGGTAATGGCTGTTGCTCCTCCTCAACCTCCCTCATAAATCCTTCGAAATCACACTCATAATCACTATCTTCGTCCACAGCCATGGAAGGTCCTGCTTCTGCCTGTCCTGGCACTCTGTAATCCTTGGCAAAGGGCATGCTTCTCACACTGTTGCCAGAGCCTCGTCTCGTGACTGTGGAAAGTGATCGCTGTCGCTGACTCTGTAGAGAATAAGAAGCAACTTTGTTTATAAACTGGTACACACACCGATGAGAAGGGTTTCAAAACGATTGATATTTATTCTAAAATATTAATACGTATTCAGTGTCAGGCTAAATGTTCAATGCTGTAGTATGATACATTCTCCGTCGAGTTGCCTGGGTTTTGGTCACACTGTTTTGCCCGTCGTATCCTCGGCAGGAATCCATCCAGATGAATTCCAAATGCCCGTGGTATCGTCGGCAATTTTACCACGTTACCGTTCTGATTTACCATCGTATCCTCGGCAAACCTGGTATGAAGTGCCATGTGATAGCCTTTGGCTGCCGGGATTTTGTCTTGGTTTTTTATTATGGTCCTCACGTTGGCTTCATTCATGTCGTAGGCCTTGGTAATGTCAACTTTCCTCTCCCCTTTCTTCTTCCTCTCGATGCTTTCTAGCTTGGTGGCCTGAGAGAGGTGTCGACGCTTCTTGGGGTTCTCAGAAGGCTTCATAGGCATCGTGAGCAGGGTAAAATGCAGTAACAAGGGCAAGAAAAAAGCACCTTCCAATGCGAATTATGCTACTGAGTGGCGCTGTGGAGGGAGACATTTAAACAAAACATCACATGACTGCAGAAGCGTTTTTAACTGGGCGGCATCACGATCACGTCACGATAGCGGGCGGGGAAGGCTACTTGATCAGAAGTTTCGTTGACTATCATCATCATGGGAATGTCCAGTATGACCGTGTTGGACTGGGGGTGATCGTGCTACAGGTGAACTCTGCGGATTTTGCCCACTTCTCGGAGCTCTGTGCGTGTTATGCTAACACACTCGTGTTGCAGTAATTAAATTGTATTAAATAATTCTAATTATCTGCTCTCCGTGCTGGACGTGAATCGTGCTGGACTAACACTTGTTGGACGCGAGGGTACTGTATATATATATATATATCTATCTGTCTATCTATCTATTGCCAGACGCCTCAATCCCGTTTGGGGTGGCCACAAACAAATCGCCTCCAAGTCGCCCTGTCCCCCGCCATTTCACTGCCCTGCTCCCAACTCAAACCCCCCTCTCTCATATACCTCTCCACCCCATCCCTCCATCTCATCCTCAGCCTCCAGCTCACTCACATACACTCTCTTTGTCAGTCTTTCACCCTCCATCCTCTCCACATGGCCAAACCACCTCAGTGTGTTCCTCCTAACGCTTCCTATCACATCCACATCCACACCACAACGCTCCTTTATATCCTCATTCGGCAGCCTGTCTCTCCATGTGACTCCACAGGCTCCTCTTAAATAACTCATTTCCACTGCTCTCACTCTTGACTTGTGTCCTTCCAACAAAGTCCAAGCTTCACTTTCATACATTAGAGTTGGTATCACAATACAGTACTGTCATGTAGTAACTTTTTCACTTCCATGCTCACTTCCCTGTTTCTTATCACTGCTTTCAAAGAACCAGCAACCTTTCTTCCCTGCTGTACCCCTTTCAAGCACTTCACCCTCCAAACCTCCATCCTTACTCATCACACTACCCAAGTACTTAAACGTACTCACATTTTCCAATTCCTCACCATCCAACCTCACTGTACATTCACTGACTTCACCTCTCTCAAAGACCTTCACTTTACTCATCCCTACATTCACCTTTAGATTTGTTTCTTACACACTCTCCCAAACTCATCCACCAAGCCTTGCAGCTCCCCTTCGTCTTCACTCAACAACACAGTATCATCTGCAAACAACAGTACAGGGAGTTTCCAAACACTATCCTCTCTCACCAGGGCCACTCCAACATCCACTACCCTACCTTGTACCTCTTTTATTACCCCATCCATGTACAGATTGAACAACCATGGAGACATGACACATCCCTGTTTCAACCCAACTTTCAAAGAGAAAAATTCACTTAGTTCACCATCCACACGCACTGCAGCCTTCGCACATACGTACATATACATATATATATATATATATATATATATATATATATATATATATATACCTATATATATACAGTAATCCCTCTAATATCCGAACGCCCAATATCTGAACATCCCCACTAACCGGACATAATCGTCCCGGGATCCAATATTCCCAAAATGGTCCGAAAACCGCAAAAAATTCGAAAAAAAAGAAAAAAGAATTTTTCCCGCTCGTAATTTGAACTTGGCTCGCGGGGCGCGGGACAGCTTTGTTGTGGTGTGTCATTCCTCCGACGTCCGATAGAGCGCCCCTGCATCCTCCCCACTTTCCGCCTGTCTCTCATCGCGAGTGCACGCCGTCGTCATGGCTGCCCACGTGCTAGCTTTTGTGGTGGTTCCTTACCTGCTGCAGGCACTCCTGCTGCTCTTGTGCCTCTCCTTCGTGTGTGTGATGATGGCTCTGCCGCCTGAGAAGAGGAAGAGAGTGGTGTTGACTCTGGAGAAGAAACAGGAGATATTGGAGAAAGTAGATGCGGGGTGGTCTTCTTCCCGCATCCTCCGCGAGTTCAACCTGGCCCGATCTACTTTGTTCGATATCAAGAGATCCCGAGACAAACTCATGCAGTACACAGCTGACTTCTCGTCGAGAAGCAAACGCAACGTGAAGAGGAAGGTGATGTTTACTCCCAAGTTTGCTGAAGTCCACCGCTCCATGTTGATTTGGTATCGACAGCGACGTGCTGCTGGTGAGATGGTACGTGGTACGGAGCTGAAGGCTGCTGCTGAGAAGTTTGCCAGGCTTCACGACTCCCTAGACTTCAAGGCATCCGAGCGTTGGCTCTTCGCGTTCAAGTTACGGCATGGCCTTACCAACCGTAAAGCTCATGGCGAAGCTTTGGACGCTAACGAGGATGGAGTTGACGAGTTTCGGCACAAGGTGAAGGGCTTGATCGACAGGGAGGGCCTCACTCTTGGTCAAATCTACGATGCTGACAAAACTGGTTTATTCTATTGCTCTTTGCCAACGAACACTCTAGCCGAGGAGATGGAGTAGCGTGTACCTGGCCGCAAGCTCTCCAAGCAACGGATATCTGCTTTGTGTTGTGCCAATGCTAACGGCATGCACCGGCTTAAGCCCGTTATTGTTGGCCGTGCAAAGCAGCCTCGGCGTCTTCGTGGTGTGATGGATGTCCTTCCTGTCGTCTGGTACCATTCTTTGAAGGCATGGTTTACTGTATATATATATAATGTGGTAGGTTGGGACGCTCACCATCCACTCACTCGATGTAGTGCTTCTCTTGGGCGTCTGCCCTTTCCTCTCCTCCATCCATCTTTCCTTCCATCCTCTTCGGTCTTTCTTACCTTCATTCTTTCCTCGTCCTTTTGCCTATGGGTGACTTTACACTCCCTCTTCTGTCTTTCTATCCTTCATTCTTTCCTCTTCCATCTGTCTGTATGTGACTCTACATGATTGACAAGCTAAATGGTTTCCTGTACTCCACGAAACCTTTACTACACTGGGTGGTAACCATATAACCAAATTTTGGCACCTGGTGGTTTAGTGGGTAATTATGGCGCTCCAATTGGATTGAGCTGGTTAAGGTGTATGTCCAAGGGATGGTTGGGGTTTATTGCTCACGTAGTGCCACTCAGGGATGAGTGAAGCTAGTCACTCTTGTCTTAAATGTCAGGACCAACTGCCTAGCCTCGGGTTCCTACACTCCTAATGGGACGACATAGAATTGGATGATGGATGGATGGATATATCTATCTATCTATCTATATTCTGTATATATATATATATATATATATATATATATATATATATATATATATATATATATATATACACATAAATCCCTCCAATATCTGACATAATAGAGCCATAGGCAGGTCCGGATAGTGGTCCTGTCCGGATATTGGGCCCCAGCTTATGGACTTGTACTTATGGACCCTAACTCATACAAACATCTATACAACTCTCTCTGGACATCCATAGCACCTATTTAAGACCTAAATCACACCAATAAGGCACATAAAAGACTGAAATAAATGCAAAAGAAGCATTAAATGAGGTTTTTGAGGTAGGTTCATACAATATTCAACATTCTGGGTACTTACAAGTCCCTGGCTCCTGGACTGGTACTTATGAACCCTAACCTAGCCTAACTCAGAAAAACACCTTCCTACTGCACATGCATAGCTCCTAACACCCTATTCACACCAATAAAGGACATTAAAGAGTGAAATGAGGTGTTTGAGGTAAGTTTAGTATGGAAAAAAGTATAGTATGAAATATTCTGCCTACTTACAGCAAGTCCATGGCCATCTCGATGAATAACCGCCTCCTCTCAGACTCTGACAGTAAGAAGGATTTCCTGAAGCACTTGCAGTACACTGTTCATGAAGTCTTGCACTGAACTTAGTCAGTCGCACTCAGAAGTCCGTTCTCTTCACAGTGCGCACTCTTGTCTAACTTATGTTCCATTGTAACTTACTAAGTGTTGCACTCTGCACTTTAACTTTTCCCACTCTTCTAACCATTTTCTAAAGCAAAAACAAACAAGTCTATTTACATTAAATTTTGTTCAAAAATTGTCTTCTCACTCACAGCCATAAATCCTTAACACAACACACTGTTTTTTTTCACTGCACAACACTGTAAATTCCTGTGTGGTCTAGTGGAGAAGCTCTTGCTGTTTAATCACTGTCAGAGTCCGAGAGTATCACTGGCAGGTGACCTAGGGGTGTGTCGCTGGGTCGTGATGATGGCGTACCCACTGCAGACGACTCTGAAGATAGACGGAAACTCACATCGAGCGGTGACTCCACCGTGGCTGATGTGCTGGGCTGTGGCTCGGAGCATGAGGGCCTGTCTTGGGGAGGCAATGGAGTGGAGCCAGGGCTGGGCACAGCGGGGGTCACGGGCCTGAAAAAACTGTCAATCGTTGATTGACGCAAGGAACGACGATTCTGACGATTGATGATGCGCTGCCTGAAAGCACGCACTTCCTCCACAAGTCCCAAGGGCCCCATCTCCCTGTCGCAGTCTGGGTGTTCCAGGTAGTCGAGAACGAACTCTAGGTGTTCCCGGAGTGCGCTCAGCTTGGGGATGGCTGGAGTAGTGTCATGCTGAGAGGAGTCCGCATCATCATCGCCGTCCTCGTTGGAATCTTCAAGCTGGGTACTGACACCTGCAACTGAAGATGCGATCTCGATATCAGACAATGTCTGATACCCAGGATCGCCCACGTCGTCATCCAACCACTCACGCATCCAACCACTCCACGTCAACATCGTCGCCACGCGTACGTAGACGTGCATGGAAGTCATCCACGTCAAAACCTAGAAAATCGTACTCCACATCCGTTCCGAGAAGCAGACGAGACCAACAATTTTCTAGAGTCTTGACAGGGACTTCCTTCCATGCACTGGCCCAGTTGTAGATTGTAGATTGCAGACTTGATGTTGTAGCGGCGAAGGTTTTCCAAAGTCCACTGGCCTCGCATGTCCCGTCCCTCCCTGCGCTTGTCCTCATCCTCGAGAACAACCATCACCTCATCCAGGAACTTCCTTCGGTATAGGCGCTTTGTTGCCACAATCACTCCTTGGTCCATTGGTTGGATGAGAGCAGTCATATTAAATGGCAGAAACATGCACCTAATCTGGCCATTCCCAGCCACCAAGTCCTTGTCGCATGGGTGGGCAGGTGCATTGTCAAGGAGAAGGAGGGTCTTTACCTGGTCGCGCAGGATTACCAGTGTCTTCATCTGGTAATGTATGACCTCCTTGACGGAGTGGCGGTGGAACTAGTCTTTGAAGACCTGGGCTGTAAACCATGCCTTCAAAGAATGGTACCAGACGACAGGAAGGACATCCATCACACCACGAAGACGCCGAAATAGACATATATATATATACTCACATACACTCTCTTCGTCAGTCTTTCACCCTCCATCCTCTCCACATGGCCAAACCACCTCAGTGTGTTCCTCATAACGCTTCCTATCACATCCATATCAACACCACAGCGCTCCATTATATCCTCATTCGTCAGCCTGTCTCTCCATGTGACTCCACATGCTCCTCTTAAAAAGCTCATTTCCACTGCTCTCACTCTTGACTTGTGTCCTTCCAACAACGTCCAAGCTTCACTTCCATACATTAGAGTTGGTATCACAATACTGTCATGTAGTAACTTTTTCACTTCCATGCTCACTTCCCTGTTTCTTATCACTACTTTCAAAGAACCAGCAACCTTTCTTCCCAGCTGTACCCTTTCAAGCACTTCACCCTCCAAACCTCCATCCTTACTCATCATACTACCCAAGTACTTAAACGTACTCACATTTTCCAATTCCTCACCATCCAACCTCGCTGTACATTCACTGACTTCACCTCTCTCAAAGACCTTCACTTTACTCTTCCCTACATTCACCTTTAGATTCCGTTTCTTACACACTCTCTCAAACTCATCCACCAAGCCTTGCAGCTCCCCTTCGTCTTCACTCAACAACACAGTATCATCTGCAAACAACAGTACAGGGAGTTTCCAAACACTATCCTCTCTCACCAGGGCCACTCCAACATCCACTACCCTACCTTGTACCTCTTTTATTACCCCATCTATATATATATATATATATATATATATATATATATATATATATATATACAGTAATCACTCCAATATCTGGATCAATAGAGCCATCGGTAGGTTCGGATATTGGTTTTGTCCGGATATTGGGCCCCAGCTTATGGACTTGTACTTACGGACCCTAACACAGAGAAACACCTATACAACTCCCTCCGGACATGCATAGCACCTATTTAACACCCAAATCACACCAATAAGGCACATAAATGACTGAAATAAATGCAATAGACACATAAAATGTGGGTTTAGAAGTATGTTCATACATTAATAAACATTCTGGTACTTATGGACTCTAACCGAACCTAACCTAACCGAACCTAACCGAACTCTGAAAAACACATTCCTACTGCACATGCATGAGGTAAGTTTAGTATGGAAAGAAGTACAGTATGACACTTTCTGGTAAGTATAGTATGGGAAAAAATACAATATGAAACATTCTGGTAAATATAGTATGGAAAATAGTACAACATGAAACATTTTGGCTACTTACAGCAAGTCCCTGGCCACCTCGATGAATAACCGCCTCCTCTCGGACTCTGACAGTAAGAACGATTTCCTGAAGCACTTGCACTACACTCTTCCTGAAGTCTTGCACTGAACTTAGTCACTAACACACAGAAGTACGTTCTTTTCACAGTGTTCACTTTAGTCCAAATAATGTTCCATTAAATTTAAGTGTTGCACATTAACTTTTCCCAAGTTTTTTTAAGTTTCCAAAGCCAAAACAAAGAAGGTTAGTTACGTTAAATTTCTTTTCTACTTAGTCTTTTCTCCCAACTTGAAAACCTTAACACAACACACCGTTTTTGCCACTGCACAACACTCAAAATTCCCGTGTGGTCTAGTGGAGAAGTTCTTGCTGTTTATTCACTGTCAGAGCCCGAGAGTATCACTGGCAGGCGTCCAAGGGGTGCATCGGTGGGTAGTGGTGATGGCGTACCGACTACAGAAGACTCTGAAGACAGCCGCAAACTCACGTCGAGCGGTGACTCCACTGTAGCTGATGTGCTGGGCTGTGGCTCGGAGCATGAGGGCCTGTCTTGGGGAGGCAACGGAGTGGAACCAGGGCTTGGCACAGCGGGGGTCACGGGCCTGAAAAAACTGTCAATCGTTGACTGACGCAAGGACCGACGATTCTGGCGATTGATGATGCGCTGCCGGAAAGCACGCACTTCCTCCACGAGTCCCAAGGGCCCCATCTCCCTGTCGCAGTCCGGGTGTTCCAGGTAGTCTAGGACGAACTCTAGATGTTCCCGGAGTGCGCTCAGCTTGGGGATGGCTGGAGTAGTGTCCTGCTGGGCGGAGTCTGCATCATCATCGCCTTCGTTGTCGGAATCTTCAAGTTCGGGACTGACACCAGCAACCGAAGACGCGATCTCGATATCAGACAACGTCTGATACCCAGGATCGCCCTCGTCGTCGTCCAACCACTCACGAACATCGTCCACATCAACATCGTCGCCGTGCGTACGCAGCCGTGCATGGAAGTCATCCACGTCAAACCCTAGGAAATCGTACTCCACATCTGTTCCGAGAAGCAGACGAGACCAACCATTTTCAAGAGTTTTCACAGGGACTTCCTTCCATGCACTAGCCCAGTTGTACAGCGCAGACTTGATGTTGTAGCGGCGAAGGTTTTCCAAAGTCCGCTTGCCTCGAGTGTCACGTCCTTCCCTGCGCTCGTCCTCGTCCTCGAGAACCACCATCACCTCGTCCAGGAACTTCCGACGGTACAGGCGCTTTGTTGCCACGATCACTCCTTGGTCCATTGGTTGAATGAGAGCAGTCGTATTAGGTGGCAGAAACATGCACCTAATACGGCCATTCTCAGCAACCAAGTCCTTGTCGCACGGGTGGGCAGGTCCATTGTCGAGGAGAAGGAGAGCCTTTACCTGGTCGCGAGGAATTCCCAGTGTCTTCGTCTGGTAATGTATGACCTCCTTGACGAAGTGATGGTGAAACCAGTCTTTGAAAATCACAGCTGTGAACCATGCTTTCAAAGAATGGTACCATACGACAGGAAGGACATCCATCACCCCACGAAGGCACCGAGGCTGCTTTGCACGGCCAACAATAACGGGCTTAAGCCGGTGCATGCCGTTAGCATTGGCACAACACAAAGCAGATATCCGTTCCTTAGAAAGCTTGCGGCCAGGTACACGCTTCTCCGTCTCATCGGCGAGAGTGTTCGTTGGCACCGAGCGATAGAATAGGCCAGTTTCGTCAGCGTTATAGACTTGACCGAGAGTGAGGCCCTCCCTGTCGATCAAGCCTTTCACCTTGTGCCGAAACTCGTCCACTCCATCCTCGTTAGCGTCCAATGCTTCGCCATGTGCTTTACGGTTAGTAAGGCCATGTCGCAACTTGAACGCGAAGAGCCAACCCTCGGATGCCTTGAAGTCTAGGGCGTCGTGAAGCCTTGCAAACTTCTCAGCAGCAGCCTTCAGCTCCGTTCCACGTACCATCACACCAGCTGCACGTTGCTGTCGATACCAAATCAACGTGGAGCGGTCGATCTCTGCATACTTGGGAGTAAACATAACCTTCCTCTCCACGTTGCGTTTGCTTCTCGACGAGAAGTCAGCCGTGTACTGCATGAGCTTGTCTTGGGAACGCTTGATATCAAACAAAGTCGACCGGGCCAGGTTGAACTCGCGGAGAATGCGAGAGGAAGACCAACCCGCATCAACCTTCTCCAATATCTCCCGTTTCTTCTCCAGAGTCAACACCACTCTCTTCCTTTTCTCAGGAGGCGGGGCCATCATCACACACACTAAGAGTAGGGCAGAGAGCAGCAGGAGGCCTTGCAGCAAGTACGGCACCACCACAAAAGCGAGCACGTGGGCAGCCATGACGAAGAGCGTAGGTCTTGTCGCGGTGAGAGACAGGCGGGAAGTGGGGAGGATGCAGCGGCGCTCTATCGGACGTCGGAGGAATGACGAACCAAAACAATGCTCTCACGCGGCGCGCGGCAAGTTCAAATTACGGACGGCAAAAAATCGATTTTTTTTCCAATTTTTTTGGATTTTCGGACCATTTTGGGAATGTTTGATCCCAGGATGATAAGGTTCGGTTAGTGGGGATGTTCGGTTATAGGGCGTCCGGATATTAGAGGGATTACTGTATATATATATATATATATATATATACATATATATATATATATATATATATACATATATATATATATATATATATATATATATATACAGTGGGCGAGAGATTGGGCGGTGCACGCGCTCGCGCACTGGGAATTCGCGTACTAGGAATACATAATCTTATGGGAATAATTACACATGGGCGGTACCCCCTAATACCTGGGCATTTTTTGGCCCTTAGAGACATAATAAAGGTCATATGTTTCAGACATTGTACTAAAGCTATAGCTACAATAACAAAAATATGGATAGTCACCTTAACAACTGTAGACAACAGGCCTGATGACCTTAAATAACAGGGGTTCCGAGGCGCGGCAACACTTACAGCGCCGCACTCCCTACCGCACCAACACTTCCCTCCACAGACTCCTCTTGATCACCTTCCCCAGGAGCATCCAAGTCACTCACTTCGGCCATAAACACTTCAAAGTTGAATGCTAACACTTCTGACATTGCATCCTCTTCATCCTCAACAGGATCAGGAGCAGATGATGTCGATGGTTCCTCTATTTCACCAACTTGAGCCTGCTGTGTGTAGCTTGTTATGAGCATCTGTCTTCTCCTGTTTATTTCTTCCCTGTGCCTGTCTGTGTAGAAACGGAAGAGTTTGTCGATACCAACCAGAAGTTCCTCTGTTCTTAGGTTGCTCACTTCCTGTGCCTTCACCTCTTCCTTGAGCTTATCCACGGCAGCAAGGATCTTGCTAATGTTTGACATACACAACTCAGTCCTGCTTTCCATCACACTAGGCTGCTCAACTTGACTCTGTCTGAGGTCGGGCTCGGCGTCAGCCTCATCTATCCGTTTCAACACTTCCTCGGGAGGTTGTTCCTCAGTAGCAGTGTGCACTTCTTGTATGCCCGCCAATGTAACGTCCTCAAAACCTTGTACAGCTTGTGCTGCTGTCAATGTTGCTGCCTCAGCATCGGCCAGTGGTTGAATGGCCATCTCCTGGGTGATGCACAGGTGAGGCACGAGCATTCGCCACGCATGGTTCACCGTTGCAGGTGTAATCTGGTGCCAGGCTTGAAGGAGAAATTCAACTGCGTCCTTCACTGTAAAGTTACGCCAAAATGCCTCAACAGTCTGGGCATCTGTGGTTGGTTGGGATAGAGGTGCTGGTGGAGATGGAACAGGAGCAGATGCCTCATCAAGGTCTTCGTCGTGATCTTCTTGTAGGGCATGAAGCTCCTCTTGTGTGTCGGTCTTCCTGCGTAGGTAGTCGTACACATCCTTATGGTAGAAATGCTTCACTGTGGCGATTAGTTCTTGATTGAGTGGCTGCATTAGTGACGTTGTGCGGGGCGGCAGAAACACAACACGACAATCCTTGTGAAGATCTTCCAGGTATGGAGGGTGACTTGGTGCGTTATCAAGCACAAGGAGCATCTTAAATGGAATGCCCAGTTCCCGACACTTGGCTCTCGCATCAGGGACACACTGCCTCGTTAACCAGTCTGCCATAATGTTCCCGGTCATCCAACCATTTACGGACTTATACCAATACACGCCACTTGCATCCATGTTCGTGAGGTTTTTGTAGCACCTTGGATGTGAAGCTGTGTGTACAACAACTGGCCTCATCTTGTGGCTCCCAGACAGGTTTACGGCGAACGTTACCGTCATCTTACGCTTCTGGAGCTTGCGACCATGGGCTTGTTTCTGTCTTTTAACAATGTAAGTTGATTTTGGCATGGCCTTGTAATATAAGGACGTTTCATCGATGTTGTAGATCTGGTCCTTGGTGTACTGTCCCTCTTCAATAATCGTTTTAAATATTGCAGGATAGTCTCTCGCGGCCAGCTCATCGGCAGAGGCACGTTCACCAGACAATTTCACGTAAAGGAGTTCCTTGCGCTTGAGAAAACGGTCCAGCCATCCAACCGATGTCCTGAACAGTTTTTCCACTTTTTAACCTTTGA
The DNA here is from genome assembly GCF_032717465.1 of Coenobita brevimanus. Taxonomy (NCBI): domain Eukaryota; kingdom Metazoa; phylum Arthropoda; class Malacostraca; order Decapoda; family Coenobitidae; genus Coenobita; species Coenobita brevimanus. The sequence continues at coordinate 13,439,847 of NC_136992.1, read as the reverse complement.
GATGCAGCCTTGTAAAAGAGCTGGGCTTGGTTCCAAATAAATCTTCCATTGAGTGGAACACCTTGATTTTCTTTCCGCATTATGAAGGTGGCAAGATAGCGCTCCATTAATATCATAGCACGATTTCCCACCCACGAACTGCCATCTAGGTCAGAGGCACCGTACGTCTTCACTACAGCCTTTATGGCTTCACGGTTCTTCCACACAGTTCTCACTGTAGATTCAGCCAGTCCCAGGGTTCTCCCGATAGCCGTGTTTCCTTGACCCTCCTCCTTCATCTTAATTATCTTTAACTTGGTGGCGTGCATCAGAAGTTTCTTTACTCTTGGGGTTGGAGCCATGGTGCAGCAAAGTACAGGCAGCACAAAAAACACCACACGTTGTACACGACAGGTTAGCTGTAGAGAGCGGATCCGCACAGTGCACGAGCCGGGACTGTTATGGCGTGCCCGCTCCCTTGTACCCCAAGCTGAGCAGTAGAATGCCCGGGAATTTCTGCGCATCAACACGACGACACGTGACGCGCTCTGTGAGGGGTGGTCGCGCACTAGTAGAAAATGGCATTTTTGAGCCACTCCTTGCCTCTGCCTCGCGTTCTGTGCGGTAAACTCGTGCATTAAAGGGTTTTTGGTTATGATTTTTGGTCACTCGTGCACAAGGTGAATCGCGCACTGCGGTGACGCGCACTGTGCGAGCCCACTGTATTATATACATATATATATATATACAGTATATATATATATATATATATATATATATATATATATTTTCATTCATTCATTCATTGCCAGATGCCATGTATCCCAAACGGGGTGGCCAACGGCTTAGAGTTAATTGTTTTACAGGGAGGGACACTAATCCTCCACCAACCCCACTCGACACGTAGGGAGAATTATACTGTACTGTATATTAATAACCCGATATACGATACCCCTAGATGCAGTACCTCGGCTTAACTATGAGGGTAGAAATACCACCATATCCTGCCTAACGATAAGCAAACCCGGTTTTATGATGGGTTTTGATTTTTTTTTTTACCGATTTTGATGATATGGTAGACAACTTGTGTGTTTAGGTTGATTTAGAAACTGTTTTTCAACTTATTTACTAAGATAGCTCGATTATCCAGGCTATGTGGTGAGAAGGGCTGCCCGATTAGTCCGAAATCACGATTAATCCAGCGGAAACAAAACATAGGTACTGTACTGTTAGACTGATTTATTTACTGGTAAATGTACACTTTAAGTAGCAGAAAGACCTTACCAATTCAATGTATATTCCTCCAGCTTGTTTTGGTATTTTTCAGACTATATCCAGTTTGGTAAATTACTTATTCTTTCTGAAAAATTTCCTGTCTGTTATATGTGCCTGCTGAGATAGATGAGAATGGCAAGGCGTTAGTGGACATTTGTGCTGGTAGGGGGTTACTGATAGCCAATACCCTCTTCAGGCATAAGATGATCCACAGGTATACATGGCGAGTGATGAGAAGGGTGGGTGGTGAACTGAATGAAAGGAAGTCAATGATTGATTATGTGTGTATGGATGAAAGGATGCGAAAATGTGTAATGGATGCAAGAGCGTATAGAGGTTGGGGGAGTGGACTTTCTGACCACTACTTGGTGGTGGCCAGACTCAAGGTCCAGTTAGGATGAAGAAATAGAAGAAGAGAAGGATGGGAAGAAGGAGTATTTGTAAGGAGAGTGGAAAGGTTACAAGAGGATGAGAAAAAGGCAGAGTATAAGAGAGAAGTGGAGGAACGATTGGGCAGATATGAATTGGAGCAGATGGGGGATGTGGAAGGTGTGTCCAGGATTTTACGGAAGAAATATGTGCAACATGTGATGTGATGTGTGGGATGAAGAGAAGACGGAGGGGTGTGCAAGGAACAGCATGGTGCAATGAAGAGGTAAGACATGCTGTGGCACAAAAGAAGAAAGCATACAATGAATGGATGAGAAATAGGGGCGTGGAAGAAGTTGAGAGGCGGAAGAGAGAGTTATATGTAGAAAGAAAGAGAGAGGTGAAAAGATTAGTAAGAGAGAGTAAGAAGAGAGCGGATGAGGAATTTGGAAGGAACTTGAGTGTAAAGTGGAGGGACTGTAAGAAAATGTTCTGGAAAGAGGTGAAAAGAGTAAGACAGGGTGGAAGTGAAGTTACAGGGGAGTGAAAGATAAAAATGGTAGATTACTAGTGGAGAAGGGAGAAAAAGTGAGCAGATGGAGAGAACACTTTAAGGAATTGTTGAACATAGAGGATGGAAGTAATGCGATTATAAGCAGCTGGGGAATGGCTGGGAGAAGGAGGGAGGTGAGAAGACAGGAAGAAATCAGTAGGATAGAAGTTGTGGAAGCAATGAAGTAAGTTAAATTTGGGAAAGCCCCTGGAATTGATGGAGTGTGTGGTGAAATGCTGAAGTATGGGGGAGAGATAGTAGTAGAATGGATGTGGAAAATGTGCAGATTGGCCTGGGAGGAAGGTAGAGTCCCGGAGGATTGGAAGTCAGGTATAATTATTCCCTTGTACAAAGGAAAAGGGGAAAAAGAAGTGTGTGGTAATCATAGGGGCATCTGTCTTCTTAGTATAATAGGAAAAGTGTACAGTAGGATACTTATTGACAGAGTTAGAGAAAGAACGGAGGAATTAGTTGGAGAAGAACAGGGAGGCTTTAGAGAGGGAAGAGGTTGTGTAGATCATATATTCATTCTTAGATCTTTAGTGGAAAAGTTTCCAGAGAAGAGAAAGAAGTTGTATGCGGCTTTCATGGATTTGGAGAAAGCATATGACAGGCTGGATAGACAAGGATTGTGGAAAGTATTAAGAATATATGGAGTCGATGGGAAGTTGTTGAATGCTGTGATGAGTATGTATTATGGTGCTAAGGCTGCAGTGCGTGTGGATGGTGAACTGAGTGAATTTTTCTCTTTGAAGGTTGGGTTGAAACAGGGATGTGTCATGTCTCCATGGTTGTTCAATCTGTACATGGATGGGGTAATAAAAGAGGTACAAGGTAGGGTAGTGGATGTTGGAGTGGCCCTAGTGAGAGAGGGTAGTGTTTGGAAACTCCCTGTACTGTTGTTTGCAGATGATACTGTGTTGTTGAGTGAAGACGAAGGAGAGCTGCAAGGCTTGGTGGATGAGTTTTGGAGAGTGTGTAAGAAACGGAATCTAAAGGTGAATGTAGGGAAGAGTAAGGTGATGGTCTTTGCGAGAGGTGAAGTCAGTGAATGTACAGCGAGGTTGGATGGTGAGGAATTGGAAAATGTGAGTACGTTTAAGTACTTGGGTAGTGTGATGAGTAAGGATGGAGGTTTGGGGGGTGAAGTGCTTGAAAGGGTACAGCTGGGAAGAAAGGTTGCTGGTTCCTTGAAAGCAGTGATAAGAAACAGAGAAGTGAGCTTGGAAGTGAAAAAGTTACTACATGACAGTATTGTGATACCAACTCTAACGTATGGAAGTGAAGCTTGGACATTGCTGGAAGGACACAAGTCAAGAGCGAGAGCAGTGGAAATGAGTTATTTAAGAGGAGCCTGTGGAGTCACATGGAGAGACAGGCTGACAAATGAGGATATAAAGGAACTTTGTGGTGTCGATGTGGATGTGATGGGAAGCGTTAGGAGGAATACACTGAGGTGGTTTGGCCATGTGGAGAGGATGGAGGGTGAAAGACTGACGAAGAGAGTGTATGTGAGTGAGGTGGAGGGGGAAAGAGGGAGGGGGAGGCTGAGGATGAGATGGAGGGATGGGGTGGAGAGGTGTGTGAGAGAGGGGGGTGTGAGTTGGGAGCGGGGCAGTGAAATGGCGGGGGACAGGGCGACGTGGAGGCGATTTGTTTGTGGCCACCCCGAATGGGATTGAGGCATCTTGCAATAGATGGATGTATATTATCATCACGTTCTTTAAGTTGTACCTACGATTGTTTCCAGCGCAGTGGATGAAACTTATTGTACTCAAATGTGGACTTTATTTCCCAACTTCCCAACTGGAGATTAGGTTAGGTTAAATTATTAGTGCAGTTAAGCTAGGTTAGGCCAGGTTTAGTTAAACATTTAGATTAGAACAGTGTCTTCTGCCATTACGTTAAGGAATCAGACAAAGAGTCGTCACACCAGGACAGCTAAAAACAGCAGTCAAACAGATTTAACAAGAAATGTTTATTTACCAACCCAGAAATAATCAGAAAAATATAACACACTATCAGGATGAACTGATTTGGTAAGGTGCTTTTACTGCTTACAGCAAAGCACAATGTTCGTGTGTCCAGAAATTTGTTTGCTCCTGTGGCAGACCTCGGAACCATTTTTTCAGAGTTATAAAATCAGTTTTATTTTCTTACAGATGTGAAAAGACTCGTCTGGTACACCTGGCTTTTTCCCCTCCCCCCTAAACCCATCTTGTGATTTGCTATGATTTGTTAAAGAATGAATAAAATTATAGGGCATGTTACATTAGCATTTATACATAAAATTAGGGTGCATGTTACATTAGCATTTAACCCCTCCGTGGCCGCTGGCGTTGAATGACGTTTAGCCGATCATTGGCCTCAGGCGTCATTTGAGCGTGGCCTATAAAAAACTGCAAAAATTTTTGGGAAGTGAACGAATGTTCTGAACGTCTTCGCACTGACCAGCACTGCACTCCCATACACCTCATCAAGCAGTTCAAAGCCAGCTGCTGTGATGAGTGGATTTTCGATTTTTCACTCCTAGCCATGCCTAAACAAGCACAACTATTGTACATCCATTATCTTGACCCAGGCAGAACATATCATCTCTGCCCTCTCTTGCAAAACACACACAACCACCTGTTTATGATTATGAAGTAATACAGGCACATACAAAAAAGACATGAGAATACGTGAAAAATACATTTTTGTCTTGGTATCTTTACCTATGTACTCAGGTTTGCCATAATGGTTTGCATCATTTGATACAGTGCAACTTGTAGAAAACTGAAAATCTTCGGGAAAACGAAATCTGAGACATGAGACTGACCTTGACTTCACCCTCTCACATATCTGTCAGTTCACCACCTGCTGTCATGACGAGTGGATGTATAATTTTTTTCGCTCGTGGCCATGCCTAAAAACACATAGTTACACCCATTATCTCAACCCAGACAGAAAATACAATCTTTTTCCTCCCTTGCAAAACACATTCAACCACCCTATTTATGAAACAGCAATATATATTTGCTAAAATAATAAGGTAAAATGGTAAAGATGAACGTAAAATGATAGAGAAAGATGAACATGTTATTATGGAAAAAATACGTTTTCCCCCGTCTATAAACTTATTTATTTCTGCTTTGTATCTGTATTCGTAATAATTAGACTTCTGAAACTGCATTACGATTCTATTTTTAGCCATGCTCGTGGTGTGGGAGCTTGAAGTTGTGACTCAACTTCCGCATTGCTAATCAGATCTGACCCTCCACTTTATTCTCCTGTGGCAGAGTCTAACCTTGGAGGACGTGCAGTTTTCTCATTTATAACCGAAAATTCAACTCTTTCGCTACCTTTTCCAAGCATGGGCACAACGATAACGTAAAAAATAACTAGAAACTACCATAAACATATTTTATATCAAAAAAGGTGAAAAAATATTCATAACATTTTTTTTTCCAGCCATTCCTAACAGATTATGTACTGAAATCATTCGATATCATCATATCTCATGTATGCACAACATTTCAGCACCATTCGTATTGTTTTGGGAGGTAAAAAATAACAACACCTGCCCAGTTGTGTTGCGGCATCGCCCCTGGGTGGCGATATCGGTTGCCGATATTTCTGCAACTTCCACGCTCCATTGCAAGCCATAAAATGCGTCTAGGAAGCTGGGATTTGTACCGTTAGGTGCATCTGAACTTTCTCTTCAATATGGCAAGAAAAAAAAACAATTTTGTAAACTTCAAAAAATGGCCCCGGCATCGGCCTGGCGTGCACGGGAAAATCCGGGCCTTCGGCCACAGACGGGTTAAACATATTGGTGAAAACATCTGGGATGAAGCTACTGCCTGGCTGTTTGGGATGGTAGAGTAGTGTCGTGTAAACATACCAGTGACCTTTGTTCCCTTCCCATAATTGTTCGCAGTTTTTTATAGCACTCCCTAACTCAACATCCCTGACACCTGTGCAGTAAAGCATTGTTCGAGGCTGGCAGCTATTATGGGATTAATGGAATACATTATTGTTTATATCAATGCTCTCTTTCACACATGCCGTACACTTAAGAACGAACAAAAGAATGAACAGTAAATATACGAGGAAGAAATAACTGTATGCTCTGTCGGTTCGAAATGTGTTGGGAAGTGCAATATCTAACGAAGAATGTAGAACTGAATGCTAACTTACGAGAACACGTGAGATGAGCAATTTTTTTTCTGAATAGCAGATGTTTTTGTTCCATTTTGTTCCCTAAAATTGGGAAACCCATTAATATTCATCTAAACATACAACCTAAAGACTTTACCAATTCACTTCATATTCCTCCAGTTTGTTTTCTTTATTTTGCTGTTTTGAAGGTGGTAAATTACCTTCTCTTGCTGAAAGATTTCCGTCTTTATTATCACATTCTTTAAGCCTTACCTACGATTGTTTCCAGCATAATGGAAGAAACTCAGTATACACAAAAGTGGATTTAGTTTCCCAATTTCCCAACTGGAGCGCAGGTTAGGTTAGGTTAGGTTAAATTAGGTTAAATTATTAGGTAGTTAAGCAAGGTTAGGCTAGGTTAGGTGTATCAGTTGCCTTACCAAACTCCACCCTACCACCCTTGTGATTGAGTTGTGAGCGGAAGGTGTGGGTGGGGGCAGGAGGGGAAACTCTCTCTGGTTTACCCATGCCTCGCTCGCTAGCAACTGGATGCTTCCTGTTTAAACCGGAGCAGTCCTACGGATAATTCTGTGTATTACTGTACCACTGAACCATTCGGTCATGGCCCGGATATACCGAAAGCTGGATAATCCAAGCCTGGATAATTGAACTTTCACTGTAATGTGTTTTAGCCATAGGTGGGGTGAATATTGTCATTTTGAGGTGCAGTTTACTAAGTTTGATTGTTTCCAGACTTACATTTGACAATTTTCAAATTTTCTTTGTTGGTTTTAGTGAGTTTACAGGTGTTAGGCTTAGGTTAGCTTCCTCTACAGCTGTTAGGCCATTTAGATTGGCTTTAAACTTGTTTTTGGGCTCATTTGGGTGGGTTTTGGGCTTGGTTTGGGGAAACCCAAGGAAGTAAATGCTCCATATTACAGTTCATGTTAGAAGTACCCCGATATACGATACCCTGCCTAACGATGGGGTTTTACCCAACCAATTACATCGTTAAACCAGGATATGCCTGTATCTGTATATATATACAGGTAAGCCCTTAATTCACGCGAACTTTTTTCACGCGATTTCGGTTATCCACGAATTTTTCGTACAATAATTAAAACAAAATTATAGTATTCAAATAAATATTTTTAATATACAAGAGAAATAAATAAAATATAAAAATGCCTACCTGCTGCCCGTGTGCATACATATATGTATATATGTGTGTGTGTGTGTGTGTGTGTGTGTGGGAGGTTGGTCTACCAATGCACCACACAGTCAGTTTGAATCTGACGGTCGAACCATGCGTGACTTGTGAATCGTTATTTGTGGCTTATTTTTCTGCCTTCCAGTGATTGCTTGACTTGTCTGCCAACATGAGGCCTAAGTGTAGTGCTAGTGATGCATGTGGTAACACACCAAAACGGACTGTAACGTGATATTGCTGACAGAAAGTTGTGTTGGACAAACTTAAGGGAGGAATGTAGGCGACAATTCTCCATCAGGACGATTCCCCGTCATTTATTTACATACCAGTTTATTTAGCAAGTACAGTACACTAGTTTTTTACTTATATGAGTTATAAAATCCCCCTGAAAATTAGTTATTAAAGTATTAATTAATCAATAATAAATATATTTATAGAATGACAGGGAATCGTCCATGATTTGATGGTGAATTGTCTTGGAACCGTGTGTTTGGGGTGAGTCAACTGTTCCAACAATAAAGAAGGAGGAACGTAGCATACGGGAGGCAGTGAAGGCCAGTGTACCAGACTGTGCTAAAGTTTCTCCACCTGTGCCTGTGAACTGGCTTGGAACCGTATGTTTGGGGTGAATGAGTCAACTGTTTGGACAATAAAGAAGGCAGAATGTAGCATATGGGAGGCAGTGAGGGCTTGTGCACCAGGCTGAGAAGTGTCTCCACCTACGCCTGTGCTTGTCAGGTTTCAGTGTTAAATTTCTTAACATTTTTGTTGTTTTTCATACTTTATGCTAGTTTATAAGGTGTATGTAGTGCATAAACAGTATTATTCAGATGTAATATAATTAGTAGACATGCGTAATTATGTGCACACAAGGGCAGAACATATACACGAATTTACCACATGCGCGAAGGGTCTGGGAACGTAACCCTCGCATGAATTATGGGCTTATCTGTCTATATATATATATATATATATATATATATATATATATATATATATATATATATATATATACACACACACACACACACACACATACACACACACACACACACACACACAGGTAATCCCTTGATTCACGCGAACTTTTTTCACGTGATTTGGGTTATCCACAAATTTTTCGTACAATAATTAAAACAAAATTATAGTATTCATTTAAATAATTTTAATATACGAGAGAAATAAGTAAAATATAAAAATGCCTACCTGCTGTCCGTGTGCATACATATATGTGTGTGTGTATGTGTGTTAGGGGGGGAGGTCAGTCTAACACGCACCACACAGACAGTTGAATCCGGCGTTCGTACCGTGTGTGACTCGCGAATTGTTATTTGTGGCTTATTTTTCTGCCTTCCAGTGATTGCTTGTCTTGTTTGCCAGTATGGAGCCTAAGCGTAGTGCTAGTGATGCATGTGGTAACACACCAAATTGGGTTTGTAAAGTGATGTCGCTGACAGAGAAAGTTAAAGTGTTGGACAAACTTAGGCAAAGAATGTCGGCGACAATTCACTGTCAGGACGATTCCCCGTCATTTATTTACATGCCAGTTTATTTAGCACGTACACAATTGTTTTTTACTTATATGAGTTATAATATCCCCCTGAAAATTAACTACGTATTAATTAATCAATAATAAGTATATTTATAGAATGACGGGGAATCATCCAGGGTGCGAATTGTCCAGACGGGGAATCATCCATGTTTTGACGGTGAATTGTCTTGGAACTGTATGTTTGGGGTGAATGAGTCAACTGTTCGTACAATAAAGAAGGCAAAATGTAGCATACGGGAGGCAGTGAGGGCTAGTGCACCAGACTGTGCTAAAGTGTCTCCACCTATGCCTGTCAGTTGTCTCGGAACCGTATGTTTTGGGTGAATGAGTCAACTGTTCGTACAATAAAGGGGCCAGAATGTAACATACGGGAGGCAGTGAGGGCTAGTGCACCAGTCTGCTAAAGTGTCTCCACCTATGCCTGTGCTTGTCAGCTTTCAGTGTTAAATTTCTTACATTTTCGTTGTTTTTCATACTTTATGCTAGTTTATAAGGTGTATGTAGTGCATAAACAGTATTATTCAGATGTAATATACTTAATACTACCTATCTATCTGTCTATAGCCCAACGCCCTAATCCCGCAAAGGGTGGCCGCAGACAAAACGCCTCCAAGTCACTCTGTCACCCACCATTTGACTACCCTTCCCCCAGTGCACTCCACCCTCCCTCATATACCTCTCAACTCCATCCCTCCACCTCATCCTCGGTCTTCCCCTCCCTCTCCCTCCCTCCACCTCACCTACATACACCCTCTTAGTTAGTCTTTCATTCTCCATTCTCCCCACATGTCCAAACCACCTCAGTGTATTTTTCCTAATCTTCTCAACCACATCCACATCCACCCAACAACGTTCTTTCACTTCTTTATTCGTCAACCTGTCCCTCCATGTCACTCCACATGCGTCTTTCAAGTAGCTCATTTCCACTGCTCTCACTCTTGACTTGTTCCCCTCTTGCAAGGTCTATGTCTTGCCTCCATACGTCAGGGTAGGGATCACAATACTATCATGCGTGACTTCTTAACATCCATACTCACCTCCCTATTTCTCATCACTGCTTTCAGTGAACCAACAACCTTCTCTCCCTGCTGTATCCTTTCACACACTTCATCCCCCAGGGTTCCATCCTTACTCATCACACTACCCAAGTACTTGAATGCACTCACATTCTCCATATCCTCACCATCCAACCCCACTGTGCATTCTGTGACTTCATTCCTCTCAAACACCATAACTTTACTCTTGTTTACATTAACATTGAGAGTCCTCTTCCTACACACTGTCCCAAATTCATTCGCCAAACCTTGCAACTCCCATTCATCTTCACATAACATTACTGTATCATCAGCAAACAACAACACCGGAATCTTCCAAATCTTACCCTCATTCATTAGAGCCAGCCCCAGATCCACTGCCCTACCTTGCACCTCCTTTACAACGCCATCCATGTATATATTAAACAGCCATGGAGACATCACACAACCCTGTTTCAGTCCCACATTGAGATCAAAGAACTCACTCAGCTCACCATCCAGTTGCACTGTGGCCCTAGCTCCTTCGTACATACTCTTCACAGCACTCAGCAATTTCCCATTCACTCCATATATTCTCAGTACCTTCCACATACCTTGTCTATCTATTCTGTCATAAGCTTTCTCCAAGTCCATGAAGGCAGCATACACTTTCTTTCCCTTTTCTAGATACTTCTCCACTAAACATCTTAGAACAAATATCTGATCTACACACCCTTTTCCCTTCCTAAATCCCCCTTGTTCTTCTCCAGCTAGCTCCTCTGTTAAATGCCTAACCCTATCAATGAGTATTCTACCAGTCACACTAAGAAGGCAAATACCCCTATGGTTACCACATACTTCTCTCTCCCCTTTTCCTTTGTATAAATGAACAATTATACCTGATTTCCAGTCCTCCGGAACCCTTCCCTCTTCCCATTCCAATCTATATAACTTCCATATCCACTCCACTACAATCTCACCCCCCATACCTCAGCATTTCACCACACACTCCATCAATTCCTGGGGCCTTTCCCATCTTGATCTTCTTCATTGCTTCCACTATTTCTGCCCTACTGATCTCTTCCTCCCTCCTCTCATCTCTCCTTCTCCTAGCCATTCCCCAACCACTTATACTCGCACTGCTCTCACTGTCTACATTCAACAAATCCTCAAAGTGCTCCTGCCATCTCCTCAGTTTCTCTCCCTTCTCCACCAGCAATCTATTATTCCTATCTTTCACTCCCCTACTATTTCCCCTTTCACACTGCCTTATTTTCTTTACCTCCTTCCAAAACAATTTCTTACTCTCTCTCCACATCACAATCAGATTCCTCCCAAATTCTTCATCCACTTTCTTCTTACTCTCCTTCACCAATCTCTTCACCTCCATTTCTCCTGATCACATATACCTCTCTCTTCTCTCTCTCATCTTCCCTATCTCTACTCGCTAGCCATTCACTATATGCCTTCTTCTTTTGTTCCACAGCTTGTTTTACCTCATCATTCCACCATGCTGTCCATTGCACACCCCTGCATCTCCTCCTCACTCCACCAACCAACTCACACGCTGCACCTATCTCTTCCGTGAATATCTTACATGCATCTTCCACCCCTTCCATCTGCTCTAACTCATACCTTCCCAGTCTTTCTTCCACTATGCTCTTATACTCTGCCATTCTCTCACTGTCTTGCAATTTCTCCACTCTTCTCACAGGAGCTGTTTCCTCCTGTCTTCCCCTTCATCTCATCAACCATTTTCTTTGCAGCTTTACCTTAGCCATCACTAAGTGATGGTCCGAGACTGCATTCCCCCACCCTCTCCACACTCCTGCATCCACCGCTTGTCTTCTCATTTGCTCATCCACACACACGTAGTCTATCATTGCCTTTCATTCAACAAGTTCACCATCCATCCTCCTCATAACCCTCCATGTACAGTATACCTGTGGATCATCTTATGCCGAAAGTAGTTAGCTATTGCTAACCCCTTACCAGCACAGATGTCCAACAAAGCATTATCATTCCCATCTACTTCAGCTGGCACACCGCACTGACCAACCACTCCATCCACTTGTACATTCCCGACTTTGCCATTCATGTCTCTAATCAAAAATACTCTCTCACTCCTCTCAAACTTGTCCATACATGCTTCTACTCTCGCCCAAAACTCATCTTTCACTCTTGCCACTCGGTCCTCTGTCGGCGCATACGCACACACGATCGCCCACGCTTGTATACCTACTTTCATCCTTACCCATACAATCCTTGCACCCACTATTCCATACTCTCTTATATTCTCCTTCCACTTCTTGCTTATCATCAGACATACTCTCTCTCTTGCCCTCTCATTCTCATTAACTCCTGCACATATTCCTAAACCATATTCCCATTCCCTCACCCTTTCACCTTTCCATTTAGTTTCAGTCAGTCCACATATATCCACTTTTGCATCCTCAAGCACCTGCACAGTCTCTCTCTCTTTCACTTCATTGTTCACTCCTCTCACATTCCACATCCCCATCCTAAGAATGTCCTTTGTCCGTTCCTTATTCGTCAATGTATGGTCCGTCCTGGTCCGAGGCGTTTTATTTGCTTGTTTAGTTAGTTCTTTTTACGGGGTGGGGCATTAACCCACCACCAACCCTTTTAGTCGCCTCGTACAACAAGCAGGGATACTGGGGAAGTATTATTGAAACCCCCCTACCCCGAGGGGTAATACTTAATACACCTGCGTAATTACGTGCACATGGGCAGAAGGTCTATGTGAATTTACGACATACGCGAAGGGTCTGGGAACGTAACCCTCGCGTAAATTACGGGATTAACTGTATATGTATATATATATATATATATATATATATATATATAGTATTTAAATGTATATATATATATATATATATATATATATATATATATATACAGTATATATATATATATATATATATATATATATATATATATATATATAAGCAACGTTGGGTCTGGTTAGTACTTGGATGGGTGACCGCCTGGGAACACCAGATGCTGCTGGCATCCCTACGTGTCAAGTGGGGTTGGTGGAGGATTAGTGCCCCTCCCTGTAAAACAAATAACTCTAAGCCCTTGACCACCCCATTTGGGATACATGGCGTCTGGCAATGGATGGATGGATATATATATATATATATATATATAGTATATACTGTATCTACAGTGGTGGGCAGCGCAAACGAAGAAGGACCTTGCGCAAGCACAATGCGCAATCCACAGTTCACTACTGTACCTTGCGCAAGCACAAGTGTGCAATTTTACAAATATTTAGCTTGCGCAATGTTGCAAAGCACAAGCGCAAATCATTTGCATATATTTGTGGGAATTTCTGTAAAATATTGAGATACAGTATTTAAATAAAATAGCATACTTACTTTTTTTTTTTTTATTATTATTATTTTCTATTACTGTATTTGTAATTTGCGCAAGTGCGCAATCTAATATTTAGGTTGCTCATTGCCGCTAAGCACTAGCGCAAACCATTTGCATATATTTGTGGGAATTACTGTAAAATATTGAGATATTTAATAAATTAGCATACAGTACTTACTTTTATTTGTTATTATTCTATCTATCTATCTATTGCCACATGCCTTAATCCCATAAGGGATGGCCACTGGCCACAAACAGGCAACAAATCATCTCCATGTCACCCTGTCCCCTGCCATTTCACTGCCCTGCTTCCAGCTCACACCCCCCTGTCTCATATACTTCTCCACTCCATCCCTCCATCTCATCCTTGGTCTCCCCCTCCCTGTCCCCCCCTCCACCTCACTCACATACACTCTCCTCATTAGTCTTTCACTCTCCATCTTCTCCATATGACCAAACCACCTCAGTATGTTTCTCTTAGTGCTTCCAATCACATCCACATCCACACCACAACGATCCTTCACTTCCTCATTTGTCAGTCCGTCTCCATGTAACTCCACATGCTCCTCTCAAATAACTCATTTATTTCCACGGCTCTCACTCCTGACTTCTGTCCCTCCAACAAGGTCAAAGCTTCACATTCGTACATTAGAGTTGGTATCACAATACTGTCGTGTAATAACTTTTTCACCCGTGGAAGTTCAAACAGAGGAGTGAGCGGGCTGCGAAATGGAGAGACAGGGAAACAAAGGCTGTGATGTTGCCAGTTTTACTTTTATCTGCATTTTCGCAAGACGTTTTATTTAACCCGCTGCATGCCAGTGCCAGTTTAAAACGGTTTGACATAATTCCGCGGCCAGTGCCAATGCCATTTTAAAACGATTTAAAATAAAAAACTTCACTGTGACCGCATTTTTCAAGATTCACGAGTAAAAATTGGCAGGCATGGAAGGTAACTGTTCCTCTACCATCCCTCATGCTGTCAAGGCCATACACTCACTTGCTCCCCCCCTTCACACTTGCTCTGCCTCACTCTGCCTGTGTGCCTCACCCAGTGCTGTACATACTGAAGGCATTTTGTTAATATTTTCATGTAAGTGTAAGTTGTAAATATTTTCTTGTAAGTGTAAGGACTATATAGTGAAGTCAAGTTGTACATACCTTCTTGTAAGTGCCAGGACTGTGTGTAATGAAGTCAGGTTGTACCTATCTTCGAGTAAGTGTAAGATAATGCATTCACAGTGAGAAAGACATGTAAATTGAGAAAGACATGTAAATTGTGATAGATGCTGAAGTAATAAGTAATCAGAAAAGTGTACTGAACAATGCTATACCTTCCCAGCATAAATACCTGAGTATACCTTACGTAGAAAACGGCTTTCTCACGTGCGTGGTGAGTGTGAGAGAGCGGCTATACCTGTAGACGAGTATGCAGGACTCAGTAAAACCGATTTCCGACCCTCAGTGAGCATTTTAATGGCAAAATTCGTTGTTTCCACATCAAAATCTATCATTTTAGCCCCCCCCAAGAAAAGGTCGAAAAATGGCAGGCACTGGGGTGACCCATAGGGCTAAAAATAGCCGGCACGTGGCGGTTTAGTAATTCATCATAGATATAGAATAGCGTATGTAATTCCTTACAGAAATCATTAAAACATATTATTTAAATCAAATATCCACAGCTTAATCAATTATTAGGCTGTGGATATTTGATTTAAATAATGTTTTAATGATTTTTGTAAGGAGTTGCATATGCTACTCTTAATAAATAATGTATTTTTAATGTATTATTATTTACTACTACTAATAATTTAAAAATATTAAAATACATTATCTCTGTTGAAGCGTTTTAAGAAATGCTACTGCCCCTCGTCCCTCCCGCCTACCCCCAGCAATCCAAAACCCTTGCGACCCGTTCGAGCCTCTCCCATCCCTTGTCCAGACATACGGGAAGCTCCCAAGACCACGTGTCCCTTGAATTGCGCAAGGTAGGTGCGCAAGCACAAATTTATTTGTGCAAGTGCAACTAAATTTGTGCTTGCGCACCTGCCTTTTTATGTGCGAAAGCACAATATTGCTTATGGTCTCATGCAGTGCGCAATGCACAAACGATATTCACCGGAGCGCAGCAGTGCGCAATTGCGCTTTGCGCAAGTGTTTGCGCACCTACCCAGCACTGTGTGTATATATATATAGTGTGTATATATATATATATATATATATGTACTGTATATATATGTATATATATAGATACAGTACAATCCCAGTTAACTGGGTGGCTTGGGGAATTTACCTTCCCGGTTACAGATTTTTCCCGTATTTCTGATTTTCAAGTCAAATCTATACAAAGGCTATCACAGCAGTAAATACAGTTCAGGTACTCACCAGTCACATTAGGGGTTACACTAAGAGATTCCGCCTGAAAAACTGCCTTGTAAACACACACCATGGTCATAATGGACGTGCGTGCAATGTCTAGCAATTTGCAGTACTGCAAATTGCACCAGTCCATTGTTTACCGAATTACTGTATTCATTATATGTACTGTACTCATAAAAATTGAAAAATAAAATAAAGAAATCAAAGCTTGAACATTTATTAGTGAACTGATGATGTGTTAAGACTGCACTGTAGAATTATCACGACACCTGTGCCCCCACGTGAGTTTGTTTACGTTTCCGACTGTTCTTCTTCCCCACCTGACCTCCATCACTCCACCCATCACCCGCCACTCAGTGGTTTTGAAGAAAATAAAATAAATGATGTACGTATGAAATGCAGGCATATTATTTATTTATTTTTCTTCCAACAAAGTAAACTTTCATTCTTATTAACATTTATATTCAGCCATTAGTGTTTTATAACGTTCGCCTTTTTCAAGTCTGTTGCATATATCCAGCTTCTGTTTCAAGGTAAGCACGATACGCTTACGTTTAGTTTGCACTTTAGGCATTTTGGAGTGTACAAATTACCGTCTATCAGAGGAACACAATAGCAAGAGAGCTTGTTTACTGTCTGGTGGCAAAATGCAGACTGGTGATTTTTGGAGGGTGTGGAGGATGACTGAATTCAAGTAGGGGAAAGAGGGGGAGAGGAGGGGTGGTTAAGAGGATTTGCTAAGGATTTACATTAGCCGGAAATGCCTTCAACTCGCTTTGTCTGACTTCACCCAGCCTCGCGTGACACAATCAAACGGTGGTTTGGCGGTCCATTCAAATTGGCGCACAGTTATAACTTACTGACATTTTTACCAGCCCTTGAATTTTCTCGTTGTTCTGAGTATTCCGTTTGTCTGGATACCGGATAGCTGGGATTGTACTGTATATAGATATATAGGGTACAGCAGGGAAGAAAGGTTGCTGGTTCCTTGAAAGCAGTGATAAGAAACAGGGAAGTGAGCATGGAAGTGAAAAAGTTACTACATGACAGTATTGTGATACCAACTCTAACGTACGGAAGTGAAGCTTGGATGTTGTTGGAAGGACACAAGTCAAGAGTGAGAGCAGTGGAAATGAGTTATTTAAGAGGAGCCCGTGGAGTCACATGGAGAGACAGGCTGACGAATGAGGATATAAAGGAGCGTTGTGGTGTGGATGTGGATGTGATAGGAAGTGTTATGAGGAACACACTGAGGTGGTTTGGCCATGTGGAGAGGATGGAGGGTGAAAGACTGACGAAGAGAGTGTATGTGAGTGAGGTGGAGGGGGGAAGAGGGAAGGGGAGGCCGAGGATGAGATGGAGGGATGGGGTGGAGGGGTATATGAGAGAGGGGGGTGTGAGTTGGGAGCAGGGCAGTGAGATGGCGGGGGACAGGGCGACTTGGAGGCGATTTGTTTATGGCCACCCCAAACGGGATTGAGGCGTCTGGCAATAGATAGATAGATGGATATATCTATATATATATCTATATACCTAGGGTGCTTCCCCCAAGGGAAGGGAGGTAGCTGAGACAGGATGATACACTCCCCATTTACTCATCCATTCAAACACATTCATTCGCATCTTAGCCCCAGAGGGGAGAAAGGACAGATCCTCACCTCACACTGCACAAGGGTCAACTGTGCAGTGCAATCAGTGACATCCACGGCAGGGCCCGACAGCAGAACTGGTTTACCCCTGCCACATCATAATAGACCCATCCCCTTACCCGCACTTGACCTGACTAGCTGATCAGACTAAATGTGGGAGAATATCCCCTCAGGGCTGTGTCATCATTTATTCATTCACAATTTCTCTCCATTTATTTCTGTCACACACAACCACTCTTCCTTGCTGAACAGACATCCCTCTTGCATCCAGCGCTCTCTTCACACTGTCCATCTATCATATTCGTGGTCTCCCTCTCAGTCTTACACCTCTCACATCAGATCTAGTTATCTTTTTCACCAATTGCTCATTATCCATTCTCTCCATATGCCGAAACCATCGCAACACCCTCTGCTCAACTCTGCCAGCCATCTCCCGAACAACTCCAGTTCTCCTTCGCCCTTCATCCTTTCGCACTCGATCCATATGCGTCACTCCACACATACTCCTCAGACACCTCATCTCCATTACATTCAAACTTTTCCTCTCTGCTACACCCATATTCCATGTTTCAGCCCCATATAACGCAGTCGGTTCCACAACACCCTCGTACAGCCTTCTTTTTACATCTATTCTAAGCGAACGACATCTAAAC
Source organism: Coenobita brevimanus (assembly GCF_032717465.1). Lineage (NCBI taxonomy): Eukaryota > Metazoa > Arthropoda > Malacostraca > Decapoda > Coenobitidae > Coenobita > Coenobita brevimanus. The sequence goes on along the minus strand of NC_136992.1, from coordinate 13,421,673 downwards.
ATATGTATATATTTATATATATATATATATATATATATATATATATATATATATTCAGTCAACCCTTGGCTATCACGGGTTTTGCTATCGCGTTTCATGGCTATCACGGACAGGTGAAATGCAACACGATTACCTTTATCGCGACCTCAAATACTGCTATCGTGGACGATGGTCGGCCAGAAACATTCAAATCGCGCGGGCTCCGCCCATGCGTATACTCGCGCCGTGATTGGCGCGACGTCACAGGCTACCCGAGCGCTGAGTGGCTCAAGACATGGTTACAGCTACCCATCCTTCCCGCCAAGGTTCAGAGAGAGTCCGCGTTACCAGTCGACAGCAGCTATAGCCGTGAAAACCTATTGTTCAACCACAATGGCCACCAATACCCCATCCAACCCTCCTACCATTGGTGCACTTAACGCGGCTAACCCAGGACGGCAAGTGAGGAAGAGGAAGAACCTGCCTTATGCTCAGAAACTGGAAATTGTGCAGCTGATCGACGGTGGTGAGTGCAAGTGCAGCGTGGGGAAGAAATTTGGTATCAACGAGTCCACGGTCCGAGGAATCTACCAGAAACGAGAGCACATAAGGAAGCACATGGAATTGGCATCGTCAGAGGGAGCCAGCAAAGCCTTGCGGAGTCGTAATCAGGTGCTCCTTAAGACAGAACAGTTGCTGGCCAGGTATCTTGATCAGCAGGCACGGAGGAACCAGGCGGTGGAGACGCGTGAGGTCATGGACACAGCCAGGGAGATATATGTTGGGGTTGCAAGGAAGCTGGCTATTGCACAACCACCATTGTTTGTGGCCTCCAAGGGATGGGTGGATCAATTTATGAAACGGCAACGGATCAAGAACAAGAAAATCAGTGGTGAGGCAGCAAGTGCGGACATGGCAGCGGCTAAGGAGTATCCCGACTTTTTAAAGCACGTGATTGAGGAGGGCCAATATACACCTGACCAAATATTCAACATGGATGAGACGAACTTCTTTTGGAAAACTATGCCCAGGCGGACATTCATCACAGCCAACTCTGCCCACGTACGAGGAAGGAGGGCGATGAAGGCACGGTTCACCCTCTTGTTTGCAATGAATGCGTCAGGAACATGCTGCCTTAAACCAACAGTTATTCACTGTGCTAAACGTCCACGGGCCTACAAGCGACAGGATATGAGCAACCTGAATGTGCACTGGATGTCTTCAAAGAAGGGGTACATGTCGGCAAAGCTGTAGCAAGATTGGATGAAGGAGGCGTTCATTCCCCAAGTCAAGAAGCATTGCGCCCAAAACAACATCCGCTTCAACATTCTGTTGCTGCTGGATAATGCCCCAGGACATTCACCTCTACTGAGGGATGCAGACCCTAACGTCAGAGTTGAATTCTTGCCACCCAACACGACATCATTGATTCAGCCCCTGGACCAGGAGGTAATATCTGTGGTCAAGTCTGCCTACTTGCAACGGCAATTCAGGATAATGAGGGAAGCTACCAAGGACGCCCAGCTCATCCAGCACCTAGTGGACAGTGATGGTGATGATGATGATGATGACGAAGTGCAAGGTGATAGTGAACATGACAGAAAAGTGTTTCTCTACTGGAAAAAGTACAATATTAAGCAAGCTGTGGACTTAATGGTGCAATGCTGGGATGATGTGACACAGAAGACAATTCATCACGCTTGGCGAAATATTTTGGAGGGGCTACCTGAGGACCGACGTGGGAATGTGGCAGGTGAGCCACAGTCTGTGCAGGCGGAGATTCAGGCAGCAGTGGAAGAGGCACGGCAAATTCCTGGGACTGGCTTTGCTGACACAACGGAGGACGACATTCGCGACATGATTCAGCCACCCCCTGTTACTGCAGCCGACATCCTAGAGGAGGAGAATGTGGCAGAGGAGGACAGGAGTGAGAGTGGTGAGGAGAACATCGGTGGTATTGCTGGGAGTCATGGGGGACTCTGCATAGCCAACATAAAGGAAATCATCGACTTGGGTGTAAGGCTACGTCATCTCATCGAGCAAGATGTTAGCGCCAACAGTGAGGCAAATTCTTCGGCGATTATGAAGGTACTGGAAAGTTACCACCAACAATACCATGCCCATATCAACAACCTACAACAACACCAGATAACAGACTTCCTACGCCGTCGCAACGAGGCTCAGCCCAACCCACAGCCAGGACCATCCCGTGAGCCTCAGGTGGATTCTGATAATGGAGCTGACGACTTTGAAGGTTTTGAGGGTCCCTTCCAGACTCCTGATGAAGCTGATCAATTCCTAGACGAGATAGAACGTCGGAGGGGTGGCCAGTAATACTCCACCCCAGCCTCGGAACCCCTTCAACCCGCCCAAGCCCCTCATCCTCTCCAAAAATGTTAAGTAAAATGGCTTATTACAGTTAATTCTGTTTTATTTATAACCTTTATGTACTGTACTGTTGTTAATTTGCAGCATTGGTTTGTAATCCCAGGTATTTTAGTGAAGGAGATGTGAAAATAGGGTAAGGTTGGGGTAAAGTTGGAGGTCGGGGAACCAATTAGAATTTTTCCCATTAGTTCTTAAGTATGGCTATCGCGATTTTGGCTATGGCGGGTCGCCTAGGGTACCAATTACTCGCGATAGCAGAGGGTTGGGTGTATATATATATATATATATATATATATATATATATACTGTATACATATACAGTACAATCCCAGTTAACCGGGCGGCTTGGGGAATTCACCTTCCCGGTTACAGATTTTTCCTGTAGTTCTGATATTCAAATCTATACAGAGGCGATCATTATCACAGCAGTAAATACAATTCAAGTACTCACCACTCACATCAGGGGGCACACTAAGAGATTCCACCTGAAAAATTGCCTCGTAAACACACACCATGGTCATAATGCATGTGCATGCAATGCCTTGCAGTACCGGTACTGCAAAATGCACAAGTCCATTCTGTTAACTACCGAATAATTTCTTGTATGTACTGTACTCACGTGGAAAACTAAAGAAATAAAATCCTGAATATTTATTGGTAAATTATCACGACACCAATGCTCCCACATCAGCTTTGTTTACGATCCCGGCCCCAACTGACCGCCACCATTCCGCCACTGTTTTGCACCATTCTGTTAACTACCGAAGTATTCGTTGTATGTACTGTACTCATAAAAGTGGAAAAATAAAGAAATAAAATCTTGAATATTTATTGGTGAACTGATGTTAAGACTGCACTGTAGAATTATCACACCTGTGCCCCCACAAAAGCTTTGTTTACGGTCCCGGCCCCGACTGACCTCCATCATTCCACCCTTCACCTGCCGCCAATCAGCTGTTTTGCACAAAATAAAATACATGATGTACTTATGAAGTGCAAGCATATATATATTTTTTCTTCCAACAAAGTAAACCTTCATTCCTATTAACATTTTTTTTTTCTCATCTCTGCCAGCACACATGCGTTCTAAGATGAATTTATGTGGTGCAAGTTAGAGCCAGTCTGTTAGGAAGCAAAACACCGGCTTTTGCTGATTTGCTCTCTCCCGAGATGTCTGGCTTACAAATTCCATGCCTGTCTTTGAAACGATTTAACCATCCAACACTAAAATCGCATTCGACTTCTGTATTCATTTTATTGTGAAACTCTCTTGCTTTTTCTTGGATAAGAGGACCAGAAATAGGTGCTCCCCTAGATCTTTCTAAGCAGAACCACTCGAACGATGAAGAGTATGCCTTTTTTCAATGGACTTACTTGTCTCGTTTTTCATGAAAAATTAATTGAGCTTGGATGCTTGGGTCTTGATATAAATCCTTGGATTTCCTACATTATATTCGGTCATCAGTGTTTTATAATGTTTGCCTATTTCAAGTCAATTGCATATGTCCAGCTTCTGTTTCAAGGTAGGCATGACACGCTTACGTTTAGTTTGCTCTTTAGGCATTTTGGAATGTTGAAATTACCGTCCATCAGAGCAACACAACAGCAAGAGAGCTTGTTTACTGTCTGGTGGTAAAAAGCAGACTGGTGATTTGTGGAAATTGTGGAGGGTGTGGAGGATGACTGAATTCAAGTAGGGGAAAGAGGGAGGAGGAGGGCTGGTTAAGAGGATTTACTAGGGATTTACATGAGCCAGAAATGCCTTCACCTCGCTTAGTCCGACTTCACCCAGCCTCGCGTGACACGATAAAACGGCGGTTTGGCGGTCCATTCAAAATGGCGCACAGTTATAACTTACTGACATTTTTACCAGCCCTTGAATTTTCCCGTTTTTCTGAGTATTCCGTTTGTCTGGATACCGGATAGCAGGGATTGTACTATATATATATATATATATATATATATATATATATATATATATATATATATATATATATATGTATAAAATAGATAGATAGATAGACATAAGAGGTGCTACCCAAAGTTCCATGAATTTGAACAAAGGGAGCCAGACGTTCGCAGCTTTGCCTTTTGCCACAAGGAGGAGTCAGCAGCACCCCTTGTGTGTAAGTGTGGCCCTGACCATGTTTGTGAGCAGACATGTTGTTGAGCTACATTTACTATTGTAAGGTGGTGTGTTTGCAATGGCGGACCTCATGGAACAAAGAACTTGCATCAAGTTCTGCGTGAAGATCAACAGGATGGCTGCAGAAATTCATCGGTTGTTTTAGCAAGCCTTTGGTGACAATGCTATGTCCCAAAGCAGAACATTTTTCTGGTACAAGCGGTTCATGGAAGGACGAATGTCCATCGAAGACGATAACCGTTCTGGACGACCGTCAACAGCAACAACACCAGAAAACGTCAGAAATGTTCGTCAGGCTATCCTTGCAGATTGTTTGACGAACTGTCTGTGATGTTTGTGATATCTTTGGACTGTCGCACAGGAGTGTGCACCGCATTTTGTCGGACGTGTTGGGCATGAGACGCATCGCTGCAAAATTTGTGCCAAGACTGTTGAGTGATGAACAGAAGGCACATTGCGTTACAGTTTGCAGGGAGCTCAAGAATCAGGTTAGAGATGATGCCACCTTCATCTCCAAGGTCATAACTGGTGATGACTCATGGGTTTATGGTTATGACCCGGAGACAAAGCAGCAGTCATCGCAATGGAAGTCTCCCAATTCACCGAGGCCGAAAAAAGCGCGTCAGGTTCACAGCAACGTTAAGTCGATTATGATTGTTTTCTTTGATATCCAAGGGATTGCTCACATGGAATTCGTCCCACCTGGTCAATCTGTCAGCGGGAAGTTTTACTGTGAAGTTTTGCAGTGCCTGAGGGAGGACATCCGCCGCAAATGTCCAGAACAGTGGAAGAACAAGGATTGGGTCCTGCATCATGACAACACTCCTGCCCACACATCAGTTGTTGTCCAGCAGTTCCTGGCTTCCACTAACACGGTAGTCATTCCCCACCCACCCTATTCGCCTAACCATGCCCCTGCAACTTTTTCTTGTTTCCCAAGCTGAAATTATGACTGAAAGGGCATTGATTTGGCTCGATTGAGGAGATCCAGACATAATCGCAGGAGGTGCTGAAGACTATCATGCCTGAAGCCTTCCAAGGAAGCATGGACTCATGGAAAAAATCCTGGGACCACTGTATACATGCCCAAGGGGACTACTTCAAAGGCGACAGTGAGAACTAGGAGGTAAGGTAATTTATCTTCCTACAATATTCAAATTACTGGAACTTCTGGGTAGCACCTCATACATGGTGTATATGTACAGTGTATGTATATACACTGCACACTTGAGTACCAAACTGGAAACCTTGTACGTATTATGCGGTAATGAAGAAGCATAGACAAGGTCTATATGTAGGTCTAGATTTTTTCTATCAGTTGAAGGATTGTTTTGCTGTAAAACTGAAACGAAGTTGCCAAATGTCGTTCATCTCCTAGTCTCAAGAGTTACTCTGCACTTATTGGCCCCATCAACTGCCTTCTTTCTTTTTAGATGCAGTAAACCACTTTTTGTAGACTACAGATAGAAGAGTGAATGTAATTGTTCCGACTAAATAAAGAATATAAAAACTAATGGATGCGGGCAGTTCTCGTTTTTCAACAGCATATGTACACTACCTGTGTACATAAACCCACACAGCCACCACATTTGCACACCACAAGTACGTGGAATGCCTCGCTCTCAGCTCATTGCTTTCGGTCTTCAGTTCTTTTCTCTCTTTTCTTTTCTCCATTCCCCATATACCCACTTACTATAATGAATCTTTAATACTTTTCAGTAGGACTTTATTAAGCTGCAAAACAGTGTCAGGGTAACAACATTCTTTCACACAGAATTGGGCAAAGCAATGAAGGAAATCTTCAGTAAATCACTTTAATATTTCTTCCATCCATATCCGATTTCCCGATATCGGCAGTAGATATTGTTATCGGTTCGGTATAGAAAAAAATGCAAATATCGGCGATATATCGGTTCAGCAGATTGTGTTGGTTACAGCACTAAAACTCAGTGCTTGTATTGCATATATTTTTCTTTGTGTATTAATAAACTCTCAGTTATCTGGTGTAACTCAGCCAAGCCTTACGCTGGTTAAAACAAAATGCCGGATGTTGCACAGTGCCCCACATTGCGTCGATATTCAGCGTTGAGCCAGATATTGCGTTATATCTGTCTCGAACCTCAATCCTGAAATCTTTCCTGTGAGTAAAAGATGAAAATTAAGCATAAAATACAGTGAATTAATGATACAGTACAATAATAGCTTACAGTAACACAGTGCAGGTTGGCTACCATTTACAAGCTGGTTGATACACCTCAGTGCCGGATATTGCATAGAACCGCTGGTTACGTCCCATGTTGGGGCTGGATATTGCATAGTCTCACTGGATATTGCTTTAATAGGGCCAAGCCAGCAGTGCCAGATATTTTGCTTTGGGCTGGATATTGTGACGACGGATAATTGAGAGTTTACTGTACAGTGCATAACAGTACCCTTTAATAGTATTCCTGTCAAGATACCTCCTACCTGATGAAACAAGCATGAAAGCTTGAAAATACATTTTCTAATTTTGTTTTTCTTCCCTCATCAGTAAGGATATGTGTGTTGAACAGTTATGTGAATTGCTCAAGGGGAAGAACCATATCCACAAATGGAAATGTTGTTTTTGTGGGAAGATACAACAGGTTTGATCCAGCGTGAACCCAAACTATTGTTTTGTTCTATTAAACCAGTCATTCTGATTATTTTTGTTTTGTTTTTAAATATAAATGCTACCTCCAGCCAGGTTTATCCATAGCTTCAGAAAGACTTTCTAAAGTAGAGTGATTAGATATAGGATTCCTCAACCTCATCATTATGAGGGGGCTTTCTGAACGTGAGTAAAGTATTATGATGGTAGTAGTACTAATAAGTAAAAATATGTCAGGATAGTGAAGGAGTTAATATTTCTGTGTGTGGATATAATCGTAGCATCTGTAAGGATACGTCATCCCTCAGTGTTTTATCTACTTGGCAGGACTGTCTTACTGTGCGAGGTATGCAGGCCCTGCCAGCACTGCCAGAGTCTCTGAGCATCATAGAGATGGGAGGACAGGAAGCAAGTGAAGGCGAACCACGCACACTTGGAGCTCTCTATCTCAACATTGGACTACAGGTAACTGGACAGTTCTTACATGTTGCATACTTTTGATATACAGTATATATCTATATCTATCTACCTATCTATCTATCTGTCTATCTATCTATATAGTTATATATATATATAGTTATACATATATATAGTTATATATATATATATATATATATATAGTTATATACCGGTATATATAGTTATATATATATACTGTATATATATATATATATATATATATATATATATATACAGTATATATATATACAGTATGTGGTTATCTATCTATCTCTCTATCTATATACTGTGGAATCTCATATTTCGATTGGCATATGTACCTAAAAATCACTGCGAAATTCAAATCATCGAAATTTAAACTGAACTTCTTATGGGAAATATTAGTTTGGGGCTGGGGCCTCCGAACCTAACTACCTAAAATCATGATTTTTTGCTCACACCCCCTGTAAACTTTATGAACTATAATTGTGGTTAAGTAACTGTAGTTCTGCATTGCATTGCCATACTGTCAGGAAGTGTATACTTGGTGTATTTCTGCCCTTTCCTGTATTGCCATTTCTCCTTTGGCTGCGAAGATTTAGAGGAGCCAGGCTGCTCTCATTCATTACCACTGCTACCTGAAGCACCACTCTTGCTTGCCATCTTGAAACAGTTAAGTTGCGATGAAAATACAAAGAAAATACATACAACTGAATTGCAGTGAAATGCATGTCCACATGTGGAAGGTACAGTCTGAAAGTGCGGCACTTGGCTGTAGAGGGCTGGCTGCTGGCAGGACAGTTGCAAGATGGCCGCCGACAACAGAGCATCGCCTTGCACGTGGCTTGTTGTTGTTGGTGCCTACTTTCATATGGGAGCTCTTGTCCTTAAAGAACATGACAATTTTTTTTCTCAGTCTCCACTATTCATTTCTGTGTTGCTCCTTATATTCATAATTACCATACTTCTCTTCGTTTCAGTATTCTGCCATACTGTATTTGCGACCACCTGTAATTCGTTTTGTATTAGTTTTTCTACTATTGATTCTCTTCCTTTAATTTCTCTTGTTATATCTTCAAGTTATTAAAGTATTGATTAGTTAATAATAAGTATATTTATAGAATGACGGGGAATTGTCGAGGGTGCGAATTGTCCTGACAGGAAATCGTCCATGTTTTGACGGGGAATTATCTGACAGGCGAATTGACTTGACAGTGAATTGTCTCGGAACCATATCATCATATGCTTCATATACTGTATGAATAAATGATGTTGATTTTCATTCTCTTCTTGACACATGTCACATACGATATTAGGTTATGCTCATACTTTTTCTTATAATTTTCCTTCACTTCTAGCATTTTGGTTCGCATCAAAAATATTATCTTTCCTTGTTTTGGTTGGAGTCTGGCCCTGAGAGCACATGTCACATACGATATCAGGTTAGGTTCATGCTTTTTCTTATCATTTTCTTTCACTTCTAGTATTTTGGTTCGCCTCAAAAATATTACTTTGCTTGTTTTGGTTTGAGTCTGGCCCTGAGAGCAAATGTCACATACAATATTAGGTTAGGTTCATACTTTTTCATTTAATTCTCTTTCACTTCTAGTATTTTGGTTCGCATCAAAAATATTATCTTTGCCTGTTTTGGTTTGAGTCTGGCCCAGAAAGCATCGAAATATGTGACTTTGCATCAAAAGTAAGGTAGGCAAACCACTCCAAAATGCATCGAAATTTGATTCATCGAATTCTAAACTGTGGAAATCTGAGATTCCACTAATATACATATATATATATATATATATATATACAGAGATAGCCCGATTATCCGGGCTATATGGTGTTAAGGGGTGCCCGATTAGTCCGAAAGCACGATTAATCCGGCAGAAACAAAACACAAGTAATGTACTGTTAGACTGATTTATTTACCAATAAATGTACAATTTAAGTACCAGAAAGACCTTTCCAGTTCAATGTATATTCCTCCAGCTTGTTTCAGTAGTTTTCAGGCTATCTTCAGTTCGGTAAGTCATGTTGTCTTACTGAAAGATTTCCTCTCTGTTATTATCGTCACGTTCTAAAGCTGTACCTATGATTGTTTCCAGCACAATGGACGAAACTCATCGTACTCAAATGTGGACTTCGTTTCCCAACTTCCCAACTGAATATTAGGTTAGGTTACATTATTAGGTGCAGTTAAGCTAGGTTAGGCCAGGTTTAAACACTTAGATCAGAGCAGTGTCTTCTGCCATTACATTAACGAATCAAACAAAGAGTCGTCACACCAGAACAGCTGAAAACAGCGGGGAAACAGATTTAACAAGAAATGTTCATTTACCAACCCAGAAATAATCAGAAAAATATAACAGACTGTCTAGATGAATTGATTTGGTAAGGTGCTTTTACTGCTTACAGCAAAGCGTATGTTTACCCCCCTCAAATCCTCAATGTTCGTGGGTTCAGAAATTTGTGTGCTCCCGTGGTAGACCTTGAAACCATTTTTTCAAAGTTATAAAGTCAGTTTCTTTTTCTTACAGATGTGAAAAGACTCATCTGGTACACCTGGCTTTTTCCCCTCCTCCCTAAACCCATCTTGTGATTTGTTATGATTATTGAAAAAAATTAATAAAATTAGGGGGCATGTTACATTAGCATTTAAACATAAAATTAGGGTGCATGTTACTTTAGCATTTAAACATATCGGCGAAAACATCTGGGATGAAAGGACCTCCTAGCTGTTTGGGATGGTAGAGTAGGGTCGTGTAAACATACTAGTGACCTTCGTTCTCTTCCCATAATTGTTCGCAGTTTTTAATGGCTCTCCCTAACTCAATCACTGACACCGGTACAGTAAAGCGTTGTTCAAGGCTGGCAGCCATGAAGGGGTTAATGGAATATTATTGTTTGTATCAATACTCTCTCTTTCACACATACACAAACGAACAAAAGAATGTGCAATAAATGTACACTTAACTGTAAGGAGCAGAAATAACTGTATGCTCTGTCGGTCCGAAATGTGTTGGGAAGCGACATCGAACAAAGAATGTGGAACTGAATGCCTCCTTAAGAGAACATGTGAGATGAAAGTATTTTTTCTTATTAGTAAACATTTTTGTTCCATTTCGTCCCCTATAATTGTGAAACTCACAAATTTTCATCCAAGCATACAGCCTAATAACCTTACCAATTCAATTCATATTGCACGTTTGTTTTTCTGTATTTTTCTGCCTATTTTGTGGGTTGTAACTTACGTTTGGCTGAAAGATTTCCTCTCTTATTATCATAACATTCCTTAAGCCTTACGTTTCCGGCATAATGGAAGAAAATTACTCATAATTAGGGTGCATGTTACATTAGCATTTTAACATATTGGCGAAAACATCTGAGATGAAGTGACAGGTCACCTGACTGTTTGAGATGGTAAAGAAGAGTCGTGAAAACATACCAGTGACCTTCGTTCCCTTCCCATAATTGTTGGCAGTTTTTTGTAGCTCTCCCTACCCCAACATCCATGACACCGGTACAGTAAAGCATTGTTCGAGGCTGGCAGCTATGATGGGGTTAATGGAATGCATTATTGTTTGTATTAATACTCTCTTTCACACATATAGTACACTTAAGAACAAACAAAAGAATGAACAGTAAATGTAAAAGGAAGAAATAACTATGCTCTGTCGGTCCGAAATGTGTTGGGAAGCGCGATATCTAACGAAGAATGCAGAACTGAATGCTGACTTACGAGAACACAAGATGAGTATTTTTTTTTTTTTTTCTGATTAGCAGACATTCTTGTTCCATTTCGTTCCCTAAAATTGGGAAACCCATTACTTTTCGTCTAAGCATACAGCCTAAAGACTTCACCAATTCTCTTCATATTCCTCCAGTTTGTTTTCTGTGTTTTTCTGTTTTGAGGGTAGTAAATTACCTTCTCTTGCTGAAAGATTTTCTCTGTTATTATCACGTTCTTTAAGCCGTACCTACGATTGCTTCGGGCCTAATGGAAGAAGCTCATTGTACACAAAAGTGGATTCAGTTTCCCAACTGGAGCCCAGGTTAGGTCAGGTTAGATTGAATTAGGTTAAATTATTAAGTAGTTAAGCAAGGTTAGGCTAGGTCAGGAGTATCAGTTGCGTCACCAAACTCCACCCTACCACCCTTGTGATCGAGTTGTGAGCAGGAGGTGTGGGTGGGGGCAGGGTGAGCAGACTCTCTCTGGTTTACCCATGCCTCACTCCCTAGCAACTGTATGCTTCCTGTTTAACCCCTACACCGCGGGCTTGTTTACCAATGACTTGCGTGTGCCGCGGGGTTATTTGGGCTCCGACAGACTCTCAAAAAATATTTGCCAAAAATCAGTTATTAGTCCTAGAATAATAAAATTACATATGCTTATGGCACATACCTTCAGCTTTCTCATGGAATGATTGTTGAGCCTTCGTCGGTTACCGTAGGACTTGTGGAGACCTCTGAAGTAGGGTAACAAAGTCTCCACTTTACACTTCCCGACAACCCGTAATATGATTACCACAGCCAGATACAAACACTATAAACACTATTCTACAATTTTCAAGTAGTTTGGGATCCATACTCAAAAAAAAAAAAACACTGTGAAAGCAATGGAAATTACGAGCGCGTCTGATCGTCGCACTGGCACTAGTTCGCTCTTGGTAGTCTGTCATTTATTATTCATAAAACCCCTCACACTTTATATTTCTATTACTATATAACACTTATATATATCTACAGTCTTTATCCATAAGTTTCCTTCAGTAGTATTAGTTTATTGTCACTGTAGGGATTCAATTTCTTTCAGTAAAATACGTAGCATTCACTTTCTCGTCCTGTATACTGGCATTGAGAGTGAATGTCACTTTCATCTTCACTCTCATAACTCATAGCATTCAGACATGCTAGAGTGAAACTTTCACTTTCATTACTCCTAGGGTATATACTCGTATTCTTATAATACTACTCATTTACATTTCTATTTACGTTCTCTATTTTATTTACGTTATTTACATTTCTATTTTATTTACACTGTGTTGTGCACTGTCACTTGAAATAACTTATAAAACTATTTTCCATTGTTCACGTATATTTACATTCATTACTTTCACTTGCTGTTTACACATTATTTACACATTATTACAATTCCACTTGCACTGTTTTACTCAATAGAAAGATCGTAGTCACTCTTTTATCAATTGTCAGCCCTTTACCTCTTTCCACACGAGGTTTAGTAGGGGGTAAAGGTCACAGAGCCATTTGCATGGGGGTGAAAAAAGGCCTTGAAGTCAGCAAGATGAAACATACGTCCTCTCACTTCGGAAGATGAGAGTACACTGATAACGCAGGGCCAGCCAGCTGCCCTGGAGGCCTTTTTAGGGGTTATTCAGAGTTACCAATATTACTTCTTGAAACAGCTAAGTCTAGCACTGATATGATTTGCAGGAAATCTAGACAATACATTATAAATTTGGTAGTTCCAGGTGAATGTAAATATCACTTAGGCTTCTCCCTTCCCTTCTTACATGTATATTTATTACGAAAATAGATTAGAGGCCTACTTAGGAGATATATAATCAGAGCTACCAATGTTAAATCTTGAAACAGCTTTGTGTAGCACTGATATGATTGGCAGGAAATCTAGACAATACATTATAAATTAGGTAGTTCCAGGTGAATGTAAATATCACTTAGGCTTCTCCCTTCCCTCCTTACATGTATATTTATTACGAAAATAGATTATACGGCATATTTCAAGGGGAAAAAAACAGCGAAAATTAGCGAACGAGTGCACGTGAGGTGTTGTCAGGTGATAATTAGCCAATTCCAGGTGTATGGCACTCTCACTTACCTGATTTCTTTCTTGTATATATTATTTGGTATAAGAATACGACATAGGGCTTATTTCAATGGATGAAATCAGTGAAAAATTCCAGGGAAGATTTACTTAGCGTAGCATGGCCGGGCAGGCGAGAGGATAGGGTAATGGAGGGGGGGTAGGGAGGGGAGTCAAGAACGGGGAGAAATGGCTAAATTGTCAACAATGGATGGGAGTACAGATGAGATTAGGAGTGCTGACTAGTGTTGGACATTGTCAGTACTGATAGATGATACAAGCCCCCACTTGGAAGCCCGGGTGAATTCAAAATAACACAGAATCACAAAAGCGACGCCCCGTGGTATGATCCCTTGCTCCCAAGCGTCACGAAAGTGACGCCCCGCGGTTAAGGGGTTAAACCAGAGCTAGCGTACGGATAATTCTATATATTACTATACCACTGAACCATTCGGTCACGGCCCGGATATACTGAAAGCTGGATAATCCGAGCCTGGATAATCGAGCTTCCACTGTATATATATATTTATATATATATATATATATATATATATACATACATATATGTACAGTAGGCTTGCACAGTGCACGACATCTCGGTGCACGAGTGACCAAAAATCATGACCAAAAACCTTGAATGCGCGAGTTTACCTCACAAAACACGAGCTAGAGGCAAGAAGTGGCTTAAAAACGCCATTACCCAACAGTACGCGACCCTCACCACAGCACAACGTGCCAATAGTCACCTAGAGGCTTGTGAGGAAGGTGCTCAAGACGAGTCTACAGTAAGATCTCGCCAATAACAACTTCAACAATAACGTTTTCGGCAATAACAGTTAGTTAGAATAGATACCCAGTTTCTGTATTAATGACGTTTATTTTGTGAGTGCCAAGTTGTTATACTGCCAGTACATCCATAAATGAGGAATTAAACAAACAAGCAAGAAGAGATGAACGAAATTGCCGAAAATGTGAGCAGTAATGAGGAGGAGAGGGAGGATCCTCCCCTCACCACCTCCCCTGACTTGCCCACTGCCATCCCCTCCTCCTCCACTACCCCACCTGATTCACCAACCGCCTCCCCCTCCACCTTCACCGCCCCACTTGACTCACTTGCTTTACCTGGCATGCCTGCAACCCCCACCATAATGACTGTTGCTGCATTCTGGAAGAAATGTAACATTTGACAGGCTGTAAATCTCTTTGTCAAAGCCTGGAATAATACAACATTGGCAACCGTTAAACAAGCTTGGTGCAGCGGTGGGGGCACTGTAAGTGCGTTGCCGCGCCTCAGAACCCCTGTTGTTTAAGTCCATGAGGCCTGTTGTCTACTGTTGTTAAGGTGACTGCCCATATTTTTGTTATTGTAGCTATATCTGTAGTACAATGTCCGAGAAATTTGACCTTTTATGTCTCTAAGGGCCAAAAAATGTCCTGGTATTAGGGGGTACCACACGTATGTAATTTTTCCCATAAGATTATGTATTCTCAGTGCGCGAATTCACACTGCACGAGGTCGTGGACCACCCAATCTCTCACGCACTGTGCAATCCTACTGTGTGTGTATATATATATATATATATATATATATACAGTATAAAATCATCATCATCATCATCATCCGGACCTCCTTTTCCATCCCAGGGGAGGGTGAGGAGTAGCAATGTCCAGACATCTCAAATTTGCTCAGTCCAATGGGCCACACTTCCATTTACTCATCATTCAAGTCCCCAGAATCCTGGCTCTATCGGATACGCCAAAAACATTCGCCCCTTTCAGTAGCTTCACATAAACGTATCCGATAGAGTCAGTCCGGATGCTGCCAAGTTAAAAGGGGTGCCAAATCCCTGATCATGCACTTCTCCTCACAACATTCATTCAGCCAGCTCAATCTCTTGTCAGTTCACTAGCCTCACCGACTTCCAAACCTCTCTTCCTCACACTCTCGTCCACCATATCTCTCCACCTTCTTCTTGGCCTACCTCGCCTCCTCCCCCCTTCAAATTCGCTCAGATGTTCCTTTTTCACCACTCTATTGCTATCCATTCTCTCCACATGACCATACCATCTACGCTCTTCGATTCTGGTGGCCACCGACTTCTTCACTCCACATCTTTCACGAATCACATTTCTTTGTATCCTAGCCACCCTCAGCACACCACTTACATTCCTCAGCAGTTCCATCTCCATTGCTCTTACTCTTGACTTTCATTTCCATGCCACACCATAGTCTCATCCATATGATAAAGTTGGCATTAACACTTCTTCATGTAAGCCTTGTGCAGGTGCAACATTCAAGCCTCTTTTTCTTGTCAAGGCCTTCATTGCATCAGCTGTTTTTCTTCCTTGTGTCACTACTTTCCACATCTTTTGCACATTTTCCTCTCTTTTCTATCACTGTACCCAGGTATTTGAACTCTCTCACCAATTCCAGTCTCTCTCCATTAACTGTAACATCACACTGGGAGCCACTTTCTCTCTTGATTACCATCACTTTACTCTTGTCTTCATTTACTTTTAGGGCACGATGCTCACAGATATCAGCAAAACTCTGCACTACCCTACCAAGTTCTTGTCTGGTAATTGCCAGCAGTACTGCATCATCAGCATGCAACAAATTTGAGATATTCCATCCATCACCATTCATTACCAATGCCATCCTCCTCTCCATTACTTGTGTTTTTACTTCTCTCATCACCCCATCCATATATACATTGAATAACCACGGAGACATCACAAATAACCTTGTCACACGCCCACATCGATTGCGAACCATTCACTTAGATGCCCATTAACCCTTACACATGCGTCACTCAAAAAAGCTCTTGATGCCACCTAGCAGTACATGTGCAAAACTTTCCACAATCCTTATCTCTCTCTCTTTCTATTTAGTGGTAGGTGGGGGCGCTCACCATCCACTCAGTCGATGTAGTTCTGCTGTTGGGTGTCTGCCCTTTCCTCTCCTCCATCCTTCTTTCCTTCCATCCCCTTTTGTCTTCCTTTCCTTCATTCTTTCCATGTCCTTCTGCCTACAGGTAACTTTACACACCCTCTTCTGTCTTTCTTTCCTTCATTCTTACCTCCCTTCTGTCTTTGGGTGACTCTACACTGAGTGACACGCCAAATGGTTTCCTGTAGACCAGGAAACCATTTACTACGCTGGGTGGTAACCCTATGACTAAACTTTGGCACTTGGTGGTTTTATGGGTAATTATTGCGCTCCAGTGGGATTGAGTTGGTGAAGGTTTATATCCAAGGGATGGTTGGGGTTGATTGCTCATGTAATGCCACTTAGGAATGAGTGAGGCTGGTCACTCTCATCTTAAATGTCAGGACCAACTGCCTAGTGCCTGGCACCTACGCTTCCCATGGGGCAATGTAGGATTGGATGATGGATGGATGGATATATATATATATATATATATATATACAGTACCCTCGCGTCCAACACGCGTTTGTCCAGCATGATTCGCGTCCAGCACGGAGAGCAAAAAATTAGTATGATTTAAGACAATTTAATTACTGTAACATGGGTGCATTAGCATACCACACACGGAGCTCCGAGAAGTGGGCGAAATCCGCAGAGTTCGCCTCTAGCATGATCACCCCCGGTCCAACACGGTCATACTGGACGTTCCTGTGATGCTGACAGCCAATCAAAACTTCTGATCAAGTTGCCTCCCCCACCCGCTATCGTGACGTGATCGTGATGTCGCCCAATCAAAAATGCTTCTGCTCTCACGTGATGTTTTGTTTAAATTTCTCCTGCCACAGTGCCACTCTGTTGCATAATTGGCATTGGAAGGTGCTTTTTTCTCGCTGCATTTTCTGCCCTTGCTACTACATTTTATCCTGCTCACGATGCCTAGGAAGCCTTCTGAGAACCCCAAGAAGCGGCGGCACCTCCCTCAGGCCACCAAACTAGAAATCATCGAGAGGAAGAAGAAAAGGAAGAGGAAAGTGGACATCGCCAAGGCCTACGACATGAATGAAGCCAGCATGAGGACCATAATAAAAAACCAAGACAAGATCCTGGCAGCAGTGAAGGCTTACGGAGTGCTAGGACAGGCAGAAGCAGGACCTTCCATGGATGTGGATGAGGATAGTGATTCTGAGTGTGATTTCGCAGGATTTATGAGGGAGGTTGAGGAGGAGCAGCAGCCATTACCCACTAGTGATGCCAGCAGTCATCCTCCTTTGGACCCAGTAGGACTACCTACAGCCTCGGATACCATCTTTCATTCCCAGTAAGCCAACCAACACTATCCTAAAAGGTTAGTTATCATTCATAGTACAGCATCATTTTTTATAATTACAGTAGTACCGATATATGTAAAGGTATATGGTAGATATTTAGTGACTTTTCCTAGGGTTGCTGACATAATTCATTTTTCCCCATAAGCTCTGTTGTTTGTCCAACACGTTTTTGGTCCAACACGGGACCTGTGCAAGACAGTATTACCGTGTTGGACGCGAGGGTACTGTATACACAGAGGAAGGCAAAATGAAAGAGTTAGTGCTCTAGGATTTCTAAGAAACAGTAATCTTGCAGACAACATTGTTAAATTCAACAGTGTATCTGACAGAGCAGCACTGGTGGTAATCAGACTGTGCAAAAAAATAAATCGGTACCCTGAAAGTAATACAAGTTTATGCACCAACTTCATAGAACTCAGATGAAGAAATAGAAACATTCTATGGTGACATATCCCAGATTATGGGAGAAGAAAAGACCACATATACTATACTCATGGGAGACTTCAATGCAAAAGTTGGGAAATCAAAAAATGGTGAAGCATCTATCTATCTGTCTATTGCGAGATGCCTCAATCCCGTTCGGGGTGGCCACAAACAAATCGCCTCCATGTCGCCCTGTTCCCTGCCATTTCACTGCCCCGCTCCCAACTCACACCCCCCCCTCTCATATACCTCTCCACCCCATCCCTTCTTCTCATCCTCAGCCTCCCCCTCTCTCATATACCTCTCCACCCCATCCCTTCATCTCATCCTCAGCCTCCAGCTCACTCACATACACTCTCTTCGTCAGTCTTTCACCCTCCATCCTCTCCACATGGCCAAACCACCTCAATGTATTCCTCCTAACGTTTCGTAATACATCCACACCACAACGCTCCTTTATATCCTCATTTGTCAGCCTGTGTCTCCATGTTACTCCACAGGCTTCTTTTAAATAACTTCCACTGCTCTCACTCTTGACTTGTGTCCTTCCAGCAACGTCCAAGCTTCACTTCCGTACGTTAGAGTTGGTATCACAATACTGTCATGTAGTAACTTTTTCACTTCCATGCTCACTTCCCTGCTTCATATCACAGCTTTCAAGGAACCAGCAGTCTTTCTTCCCTGGTGTACCCTTTGAAGCGTTTCACCCTCCAAACCTCTATTCTTACTCATCACATTACCCAAGTACTTAAACGTACACTGTACTCACATTTTCCAATTCCTCACCATCCAACCTCGCTGTACATTCACTGACTTCACCTCTCGCAAAGACCATCACTTTACTCTTCCCTACATTCACCTTTAGATTCCGTTTCTTACACACTCTCCCAAACTCATCCACCAAGCCTTGCAGCTCTCCTTTGTCATCACTCAACAACACAGTATCATCTGCAAACAACAGTACAGGGAGTTTCCAAACACTACGCTCTCTCACCAGGGCCACTCCAACATCCACCACCCTACCGTGTACCTCTTTTATTACCCCATCCATGTACAGATTGAACAACCATGGAGACATGACACATCCTTGTTTCAACCCAACTTTCAAAGAGAAAAATTCACTCAGTTCACCATCCACATGCACTGCAGCCTTCGCACCATCGTACATACTCTTCACAGCATTCAACAACATCCCATCTACTCCATATATTCTTAACCCGCCCCGTCCCGTTGATGTATGGGTACGTTGCAACGATTTGCATTTGCCAGTCCCGGCAACGTACCAGTACGTTGTGCAATTGCAAGGTCCCTAATTTGCACAATTTTCAATTTTCGCGCGTGATTTTTCGTATGTATACACGGGACACCTTCCTCTATTCCTTTACAAGATGCCAAGCAGGGACAATGCCTTACACCGCATAACCTCCCCCCTCCCCCCCTCACGCCATTGTCTTGGCAAAGGACCTGTTATCAGTGACCTAGCTGGTAAAGATATTCAGGGCTAGAGTGATTCCCCAATCGATGACAATGTGGAGGACAATGTTTACATAGCATTAGGAGAAGAAACAGCCAGAAATAATGATCAGGTAATGTGGCAAAAAAAGGTCAGGTATGGTGATTAGTTAGTGAGTGAAACAATGCTTATAATGCCTTTATTACTGCTTGAAAACCAATATACTCTCATACTACATATACATTCGTACCAAGTAAATAAATAAATACCGTTTATGAGTGGATAAAATAGTTACCCTCCCATAGAACTCGTTTTCTTTGGTGCCAGCATGTTAGAAAACCCAGTCAGGTAAGGAGGAACTCCTACCTGGATTGGGTATTTTAAACCTCAGGTGAGCGATTTCTCTATGAATTTTCGATGTTTCTCACCAAAAGCGAAGGTTTTAGCCAAAAAATTTTTTTTCGAAAATACCTCGGGACTGGGGGATGTCAGAGGTGCGGAAAACCTCGGGACGTGATGGGTTAATACTTTCCACAAGCCTTGTCTATCCACCCTGTCGTATGCTTTCTCCAAATCCATGAAAGCCGCATACAACTTCTTTCCCTTCTCTGGAAACTTTTCCACTAAAGATCTAGGAATGAATATCTGATCTACACAGCCTTTTCCCTTCCTAAAGCCTCCCTGTTCTTCTCCAACTAATTCCTCTGTTCTGTCTCTAACTCTGTAAATAAGTATCCTACATACACTTTTCCTATTATACTAAGAGGACAGATGCCCCTATGATTACCACACACTTCTTTTTCCCCTTTTCCTTTGTACAAGGGAATAATTTTACCTGACTTCCAATCCTCCGGGACTCTACCTTCCTCCCAGGCCAATCTACACTTTTTCCACATCCCTTCTACTACTATCTCTCCCCATACTTCAGCATTTCACCACACACTCCATCAATTCCTGGGGCTTTCCCCAATTTAACTTTCTTCATTGCTTCCATTGCTTCTATCCTACTGATTTCTTCCTGTCTTCTCACCTCCCTCCTCCTCCCAGCCATTCCCCAGCCACTTATACTCGTATTACTTCCATCGTCTATGTTCAACAATTCCTTAAAGTGTTCTCTCCATCTGCTCACTTTTTCTCCCTTCTCCACTAGTAATCCACCATTTTATCTTTCATACCCCTGGTAACTTCACTTCCACCCTGTCTTCCTCTTTTCACCTCGTTCCAGAACATTTTCTTACAGTCCCTCCACTTTACACTCAAGTTCCTTCCAAATTCCTCATCCGCTCTCTTCTTACTCTCTTTTACTAATTTTTTCACTTCTTTCTTTCTACATATAACTCTCTCTTCCGTCTCTCAACTTCTTCCACGCCTCAGTTTCTCATCCATTCATTGTATGCTTTCTTCTTTTGTGCCACAGCCTGTCTTACCTCTTCATTCCACCACGCTGTTCCTTGCACAGCCCTCTGTCTTCTCTTCATCCCACACACCACATCACATGCTGCACATATTTCTTCTGTAAATTTCCTGCACACACCTTCGACATCCTCTATCTGCTCCAATTCATATTTGCCCAATCATCCCTCCACTTCTCTCTTATACTCTGCCTTTTTCTCATCCTCTTGTAACCTTTCCACTCTCCTTACAAATACTCCTTCTTCCCATCCTTCGCTTCTTCTATTTCTCCATCCTAATTGGACCTTGATTCTGGCCACCACCAAGTAGTGGTCAGAAAGTCCACTTCTCCAACCTCTATAAGCTCTTGCATCCATTACACATTATCGCATCCTTTCATCCACACACACATAATCAATCATTGCCTTCCTTTCATTCAGTTCACCACCCACCCTTCTCATCACTTGCCATGTATACCTGTGGATCATCTTGTGCCTGAAGAGGGTATTGGCTGTCACCAACCCCCTCCCAGCACAAATGTCCACTAACGCACTGCCATTCTCATCTATCTCAGCAGGCACACCCCACTCCCCAAGTATTCCATCCACCTTCACATTCCCTACTTTACCTTTCATATCACCGCTCAAAAACACTCTCTCATTCCTTCCAAACTTTTCCATGCACACTTCCACATTTGTCCAGAACTCTTCTCTCACTCTGCATGCACAATCTTGCGTTGACACATACATACACAATCGCCCACATTTGTATTCCAACTTTCAATCTTACCCACACAATCCTTGACCCAACTGATCCATACTGTCTTATGCTCTTCTTCCATCTTTTACTCACAACTATACCTACTCCTTCTTTTGCCCTCTCATTCTCACCTACTCCTGCACATATACCCCATCCATACTCCCATTCTCTCTCACTCTTACCTCTCCATTTCGTTTCAGTTATTCCGCATACATCAACTTTCGCACCCTCAAGTCACCTGGACAATCTCTTTGTCTTTCACCTCATCATTCGCTCTCCTTACATTCCAAGTTCCTATAACCATGTCCTTTGTCCGGTCCTTGGTCGTCATCTTTTGGTCAGTCCTTGTCCGAGGTTTATCGTTTGTCTTTTTAGGTAGTTGTTTTCCGGGGAAGGGCACTAACCCTCCGCCAACCCTTTTAGTCTCCTTTTATGACAAGCAGAGATACTGGGGGAGTATTCTTGAAAAAAAAAAAAACCCTACCCCCAGGAGAAGCATGCATGGGAAAATTTGGAGTGGGAGAATGGAACGAA
Source organism: Coenobita brevimanus (assembly GCF_032717465.1). Taxonomy (NCBI): domain Eukaryota; kingdom Metazoa; phylum Arthropoda; class Malacostraca; order Decapoda; family Coenobitidae; genus Coenobita; species Coenobita brevimanus. The sequence goes on along the minus strand of NC_136992.1, from coordinate 13,399,433 downwards.
AGAGGAGAAATTCTGGTAAGCTCTGCTGAAATGTACAACATGAGATTAATGAACACATTCTTCTACAAAAGAACAGGGAGAAAGTGGATCTGGAGAAGCCCAAATGGAGAAACAAAGAACGAAATCGTCTTTATTATAGCGATAAGAATAACATGATCACAAACATCACAGTTATCAACAAAGTAAATATCGGAAATGACCATAGAATGGTGGTTGCACAGCCAGATTCAGTTTGAAAACTGAAAGATAGAAGATGATTATAGATAAAAAGATATCCTCAGTAAAATTAAACAATAATAAAGCAGCCTTTCAGTTGGAAATAAGGAACAGATTTCAGTCTCTGAGTAATGCTGAATGTGACATTGATAGCTGAATGACAGACTAACAAAAATGCTAAGAGGATCAGCTGAGGTAGTAGGAAAACCTAATACAACCAAAGCCAAGAAGTATTCAGAAGTGACACTTGAGCTCATGAAAAAAAGAAAGGAAATGAAAGTAAAAACAGAGAAGAATGAAATAGAATGAGCGGAATTAAATAAGCTTATCAAGAAAAGACAGAGAGAAGAAAAAGAAAGAGAAGCATGGATCAGATCAAAGAAACCATCAAAAAAGGAAGTCTGAAACAAGTCCAAAGTAAAATGGCACTAGGAAAGCAACAAATTACATCACCGAAAGACAAAAACTGTGAAGTCATTAAACTCAGAGATAAGATGTTGAAGAGAGTTGAAGAATTTTACAAAGAACTGTATGCATCAAAAACCATAATACCAATAGCTAACTTTTCAGTTGACACAAGTGAAATACCTGAGGTAACACCAGACGAAGTAAATATTTCTCTTAGAAATATGTAAAGAGGGAAAGCTCCAGGAGAAGATGGAATAGTAGCAGATTTACTGTTGGATGCAGTAGTAGAAGTACAAATTAGGCTTGCTCACTTACTTACTCAATGTATAAAGACGAAGAAAATTCCCAAAAAATGGTGTAATGCAATAGCTATTTTACTTTACAAGAAAGGTGACTCAGAAGATCTTAGTAATTATCAGCCCATTAGCTTATTATCAGTCATTTACAAACTCTTCACTAAAGTCCTTTCAAACAGAATAACAATAAATTTGGAGGAAAACCAACCTCGTGAACAGGCAGGTTTCCAAAGCGGGTATTCAGCTATTGATCATCTACACACAGTGAATCAACTAATTGAGGAAACTACAGAATATAATAAACCACTGTGATTAGGTTTTGTTGATTATGAGCTTTCTACTCAGTGGAGCACATAGCTATTATAAGTTCATTGCGAGAACAAGGAGTGAATGAGAACATTGTAAAACTGCTTGAAAACATATACTGTAAATAAGGACTCAGAGAAAATTAGGATTAAGAAGGGCGTGCATCAGGGAGATACAATTTCACCAAAATTATGTACAGAATGCCTATAAAGTATTTTCAGAATGCTAGACTGGGAAAACAAAGGAGTGATCAAAGATGGAGAAAAGCTAAACCATTTAAGATTTGCAGATGACATTATCCTAATCTCAGAAACAGCAGAGACATTGCAAGAAATACTAAATGACCTGAACAGAGAAAGTCTCAAAGTAGGGCTAAAGATGAACCGGAGTAAAACTAAAGTAATGTTTAATCCACAGACACCAAAGAGCGTCATCAGAATAAGCAGAGAAATTCTTGAAGAAGCCGAGGAGTACAATTATGTGGGACAAATGCTAAAGTTAACAAAAGATAATGATAGCAAAATAAAAAGTACAATTGGATGGAAAGCTTTCAGGAAACATAGAGACATTATGAAAAGTAGCTTGCCAGTTTGTATGAAACGAAAAGTATATAACGAATGTATAATTCTAGCTATGACATATGGTTGTGAGACCTGGAAACTGACAAAATCGATGAAAAATAAATTAATCCGTTTTCAGAGGGCAATGGAAAGGTCAATGTTAGGAATATCTTTAAGAGGCAGGAAAAGATCAACTTGGGTAAGAGAGCAGACTAAAGTCAAAGATATTATAGAAGTTATAAAAGAACAGAAGTGGAGGGGGGCAGGCCATGTATCAGGAATAAGGGATAACCGATGGAGCAGGAGGTTGACTGACTGGACACCAAGAGATTGTAATTATTTTTAGCAGAGCGAAGAACAGACTTAGCACGATTCCAGGCAGAAACATAATAAAGATGTGACTCAGAGGTGCGCTGGCTCTGATGCCTTTTATAGGCCCTCTCCTTGTTGTGGACAGCATTAGAACAAGTGTGATTAAACAAAGGCTTTCTTGCATAAGTCAAAGGACTTTAGAAGGGAATGTATGCTTCCATGCCCGAGAGAATGACCTCCACAATGGGCGTGGCACACTCAGATGGCTCCCGGTTGTGGAAACAATGATCATTCCAGGGAAAATCAAAGAAGTACTGCCTGAGGGCCTCCCAATCCGGAGCTTGAAAGTGCCACAGATGACGTTTCTTTGGAGGGTCCATGGGCTGTACCGGAGTGATAGGACACGTTAAGGCAATAAGGTTGTGATCGGAGGAGCCCAGCAGAGAGAAAAGATTAACAGTGTAAGCAGAAGGATCAGTTGGAAGGAAGAGGTCAGGTATGTTGGAGCTCTTTCCAAGGCTGTCAGGGATACGGGTAGGGTGCTGTACAAGCTTCTCTAGGTCATTAAGGATAGAAATGATGTAGGCTTGCTTACCAGGTGGATCAGTGAAAGGAGAGGAGAGCCAAAGGTGATGGTGAACATTGAAATCTCCTAGAATGGAGATTTCAGAGAAAGGAGTAATGGATAGAATGTGCTTTATCATAGAGGTAAGATAGTCAAAAAATTTTTGGTAGTCAATAGAATTAGGGGATAAGTAAACAGCGCAGATATATTTAGTCAGAGAATGATAGGAAAGCCGAAGCCAGAGTGTAGAGAATTCAGAATCGAGTTCAGGAACATGGGAGCAAGATAAGTCGTTGTGTATATATACAGTGCTCGTCAGAAGTATTCAGCGTTGTCCGCCAGGCGCGCAATACTTATGGCCCAAAAAGAATCACCCATTCTGGGGGGTAAGAATTGAGCCACAAGTTTGAGCTCCGAGCATGACGTCACGGTAGCCTGGGGCCTTCCGACGCACTGGTTGGTTCCCGCCTCAGTCGCCCACGGGCTGCCTGAGAGAGAGGAACTCCGCCGAGTGTCCCTCTCAAATTGCGCCATTTTTTACCGAGTGTCCCGCAGTGTTCTGGCCTTCACAACTTTGTTATGGCACCTACCCGTGAACTATCGAGTGAAATCATATCCCAGATCATTGCTCTAAAGGAGGCAGGCCACCAGACAAAGGAAATTAGTGAATTGGTTGGTGTGGCACGATCGACAGTGCGTCGTTGGTGTGCACGGTTTCGGGAGGAAAACAGTGGTGCAGTTCCCACAAAGAAACCGCGGTCTGGTAGGCCTAGGAAAACTTCCCCAAGGTCTGTTAATGTTTTAAAACGTGCAGTGGAGTTTAATCCTCGTGTGAGTGCAAGGAAAATTAAGGAGAGCAACCCGGAAGTGTTTGGTGAGGTGTCAGTGAGAACAGTGTCTCGTAGGGTGCATGAGCTTGGTTACACAAGTCACAGGCCTGTGAAAAAGCCTCTTCTCACCAAGAGCCAGAGAATTCGTAGGCTTTCCTTTGCTAATAAATATCTAACCTGGGGTGAGGAGCAATGGTTGTCAGTGTTGTGGTCTGATGAGGCAACGTTTAGTGTTACCTGTAACAGAGGAGCACGTGTGTATCGACGCAAAGGTAGTGACCCACTTGACCCACGGTATGTAGAAAGCACAGTTAAACATCCTGATTCACTCATGGTATGGGGTTGTTTCTCAGGGAAGGGTTTGGGGAAGCTTGTTGTACTTCCCAAGAACATCAGAGTGAATCAGGATGTTTACCTGGAGCTTCTGTGTGATCATTTACCAGACTCCTTCGAGCTAACAGGTGCACGAGTGTTTCAGCAGGACGGTGCACCTGCTCACAAGGCCAAATCGGTCACCAATTGGCTTCGTGACTGCGAGGTATCATTCATGACAGACTGGCCAGGAAATAGCCCAGACCTCAACCCCATTGAAAACCTCTGGTACCTCGTAAAGAAGAGTCTCCAAGGGAAAGACGTGAGCTCTCTGCCTAAGTTGGAAGCCGCCATTCGTGACTCCTGGGACAAAATACCCCTCCAGCACCTCAGGAGCCTCGCCCTTTCACTTCCAAGACGTCTCAGGTCCGTGAAGAAACGTAAAGGCTACCCTACGAAGCACTAAAGGTAAATAAAATGCATTATTTATATGTTTTTTCAATGTTGAAAGGTTTGTTTCTCAGGAGGGACGCAGGGCGCTCTATACTTCTGACGAGCACTGTACACAACAGCCACCTTTGGCTTGGAAATGAATATAGAGAAAGTAGGAGGATACAGAAAAGGGTTTGCTGTAAGTTGCCTCAGACAGCTGAGTCTCAGTTAGGATGAGAAGGTGAGGTTTAGAGAAGGAGAGGTGGTGCTCAATAGAGCGAAAGTTAGAGGAAAGGCCGCGAATGTTGCAGAAATGAAGAAGAAGTGAGTCAGACAGTGGTTCCAGGCAGCTCGCCTGGTCACCAGGAGAGGGGCAGAAGGTAGGGGCATTTATGGTCCCCTCCCCCCCTCCCCCGGGGACTCCGATGCTGTGTGTTGTGTAGCCATGATTTGTTATTGAATTTTGGAAAAGGAAGTTAGTGTGTACTGTGCATGTAGTTTGGTGTTGATAATTAGAGAAAGTTTCCTAGAAGCATCTCACACTGTATGCCCTACCTACCTTACCTTCCTGCTTGTGTTGTTTCAAGTCTGATTTTTTAGCAATAGCATTGTTTATGAGGATAATAACATTACCCAGGTGTTTCTGTTCAGTTTCTAATGATTAAGTTATATGAGAGTTTGGGTTTCGGTCTGGAATGCATCTCAGGCTTTCCTTCAGTATCTTATGGGGAAAACTGCTTCGATATCTGACATACTCGCTGACTGAACACTCCCACTGGTACACAACAGTGCTGGAAATCAGGGTATGGATGTATACAGTATGTGTGTATGTGTATTTATGTACTATAGATATATCGTGTTCATTTTTGTTTTTGAAGGCTACAACATGCTTGCATGCGTTGGCCTTGGTCACCTAATGGCGGCTCTCCATGCCGCACAATCTATTACAGCCTCCCTGTTCAGTCCCTTAACCCTGAGGTCACACTTAATGACCTTGTTCCACGTCTGTCTCGGTCTACCCCTCACAACCCCACCCCCAATATGAACACTTCTCACCTTTTGCACCCAGTTATCATCCCCCATTCTCTCCACATGCCCAAACCACCTCAATCTGCCTCTCCTCATCACAACACCAATACACTCCAGTCCCATCCTACCTCTCAACTCTTTCATCGCAAACCCAGCCCCCCCCAGGCCTTGCATGCAGGGATGCACTGCACATACACCTAATCATTGTCATTTCTGTACGTCTGAGCCTGCAAATATCCTCCTTTACTGCCGAGGTCTCACTGCCATACAGCATTACACTCCTAACACGTGCTGCATACAAAAACCCCATAGCACATAGGGAGAATCCTCTCAATGTCAGGAGAGGCAAGAGCTCCCTGAACTTCTTCCAACCACTTCTCACCCCAGCCACAGCACTAGCTCCAGCCACACCTCCAGCACACAACATGTCTCCCAAATAACAAAACTTCCACACACTCAGGTGACTTACCAGCAAGTTCAATCCTTTCATGCCTAACAATCTCCACTTGCTCTCCCTGACATGCCACACACATAAAATCAGCATTATCTCGCAGTCTTCCTCTGATACCACTACATCTCTTGTGCACCCATTTATCACAAACACTGCACAAGATGGAATTACTTCGCACGCCATTGTGGCAGACTGCACATGGCCACTCTCCCTTGTCTTTTACAGTACTGCCACCAACCCTAGGTATATATATATATATATATAGATAGATAGATAGATAGATAGACACACAGTAGATATATAGATATATACTGTAGATAAATATATATTGTATTATTTTTTTTTGTGTATGTCCAACTCTGGGCATATGCTTCACAACCCATTATCAAGGCCCAGTAGTCCTCCTACATCCGTACACCTCCACATTTCACCACTTTGGCACTAACACCCACTGTCCATATTGAATACATGCTAGGGCTGTCTTATACAGAACTGGTGTCTTGGTATTAGTGGGGGTATTTTTACAACATGTTGGCAGGTCTTCTTGTAGATCAGTAAAGGCTGCTTTAATGAAATTCAAATCCTTATGCTGTTCCCTGCCCCAGCTGGGATTCGAACCTGGGTCCACAAGGACTGCAAGCCACGTCTCTACCGATTCAGCCACCATCTCCCATGATTATAAAACAGCGCTGGCAGTCCCCATTATAAGTCTGTGCTATGTACAGTCACCCAAAAAAGAATTGGGACCATTGAGCTGATGTTTCTGTAAATTCACACAATGTGACATGCATGGCAGGTTCAATAGGGTTGGTATTTCTTACAGTGGTGTGCACTTTTGTTTCTGCTTTTGAACACCAGATAATTATCATTTATGCAGTATACCACTTACCCTCAAATGAGACAATGAGCCAGAGTGGCTTTAAGATTTTTTTTGTATACCATTAGCAAAACTACCACAGATACTTGTAACTCAAGTGATTCAGGCTCCTTAGATAATGTCCATTCCAGCTGTTGGGGTGCCAAGTAGCAATATAATGTCCTCATATTTGCATGAACTGAGCATCTTCCCGTTGAACTGTTTTGAACACAGTACACAGCCAGTTTCCTCTTGTTTTGTTTTGTTTTTGTTGGCTCCAACATGCTTGGATGCGTCGGCCTTGGTCACCCAATAGCGGCTGTCCATGCTGCCCGATCTCTGGCAGCTTTGCTATTCAGTCCCTTATCCCTTAGGTCAAACTGAGTAACCTCGTGCCAGGTCAATTTTGGTCTCCCTCTTGCTGCCCTACCCCAGACATTAACACTTCTCACTTTCTGCACCCAGTTATCATCCCCCATCCTCTTCACATGCCTAAACCGTCTCAATCTACCTGTCCTCATCACTACACCAATACATTCCAGTCCCATCGTGCCTCTCAACTCTTCAGTCGTAAACCAAGCCCCACCAGACCTTGCACTCAGGGACATATTGCACAGTCACCTAATCATTTCTGTATGTTTGAGCCTGTGAATATCCTCGTCTTTTACTGTCCAGGTTTCACTACCATACAACATTACATTCCTAATATTCTGCATACCAATATCCCTTTGCACAGAGGGAGAGACCTCTCAGCGTCAGGAAAGGCAACAGCTCTCTGTACTTCCAACCACTCCTCACTTTAGTCACAGAGCTAGCTCCAGCCCCACCTCCAGCACATAACATGTCTCCCAAATATAAACTCTTCCACACACTCAAGAGACTCACCAACAAGTTCAGATCTTTCATGCCTGCAATCTCCTCATGCTCTCCCTGACCGGCAATCTGCACATGCTCTCCCCAGCATACCGCACACATGAAATCAGCATTATCTCGCAGTCTACCTCTAATACCAATACATCTCTAATGCACCCACTTATCATAAACATTGCATAAGATGGATTTACTTCCCACGCCCTTGTGGCAGATCGCTCTTGGCTACACCCCACTTTGACAATACAACCCCCAGTCCTAGATACCATCACTTTTGTTTTATCTGCATTTACTCTTTAGCCGCTGTGACCCATACCATCTCTCCATTTCCTAAATCATTCCTCCACCTCCCTTTCATTCTATGCAATCAGCACCAAATCATCAGCATATATTTCCCGTGGGAGTCCATTTCTGAAGTCACGTGAGAGGGCTTCGAGTACCACAGTAAACAACAAGGGGCTCAGGTTTGACCCCTGATGCACACCAACATTCATGGAAAACTCTTGAGTCAAAACTCCATTCACCCTTAACCGGATGCGAGCACCCACAAGCATGACCATAACCACCCTAACCAGCCACTCCTCGTGCCCAAGCTTTCTCCTTGCCCACTTCACCACCTCTCTAGGGACTCTGTGAAAGGGCTTCTCCAAATCAACAGAACAAAGTACAATTCCCTTTTCTTTCCTAGATATTTTTCCTGAAGCTGTCGAACAATGAATATGGCATCAGTAGTCCCTTTGCCAGGCATAAACCCAAACTGCATTTCAGTATTCACTCTTTCTGTGATCATACTTTCTACAGTAGTTGGAGTTACAGTGCTCGTCAGAAGTATGGAGCACCCTGCGTCCCTCCTGAGAAACAAACCTTTCAACATTGAAAAAACATATAAATAATGCATTTTATTTACCTTTAGTGCTTCGTAGGGTAGCATTATGTTTCTTCACGGACCTGAGACGTCTTGGAAGTGAAAGGGCGAGGCTCCTGAGGTGCTGGAGGGGTATTTTGTCCCAGGAGTCACGAATGGCGGCTTCCAGCTTAGGCAGAGAGCTCACGTCCTTCCCTTGGAGACTCTTCTTTACGAGGTACCAGAGGTTTTCTGTCGGGTTGAGGTCTGGGCTATTTCCAGGCCAGTCTGTCATGAATGATACCTCGCAGTCACGAAGCCAATTGGTGACCGATTTGGCCTTGTGAGCAGGTGCACCGTCCTGCTGAAACACTCATGAACCTGTTGGCTCGAAGGAGTCTGGTAAATGATTACACAGAAGCTCCAGGTAAACATCCTGATTCACTCTGAGGTTCTTGGGAAGTAAAACAAGCTTCCCCAAACCCTTCCCTGAGAAACAACCCCATACCATGAGTGAATCAGGATGGTTAACTGTGCTTTCTACATACCGTGGGTCAAGTGGGTCACTACCTTTGCGTCAATACACACGTGCTCCTCTGTTACAAGTAACACTAAACGTTGCCTCATCAGACCACAACACTGACAACTATTGCTCCTCACCCCAGGTTAGATATTTATTAGCAAAGGCAAGCCTACGAATTCTCTGGCTCTTGGTGAGAAGAGGCTTTTTCACAGGCCTGTGACTTGTGTAACCAAGCTCATGCACCCTACGAGACACTGTTCTCACTGACACCTCACCAAACACTTCCGGGTTGCTCTCCTTAATTTTCCTTGCACTCACACGAGGATTAAACTCCACTGCACGTTTTAAAACATTAACAGACCTTGGGGAAGTTTTCCTAGGCCTACCAGACCTCGGTTTCTTTGTGGGAACTTCACCACTGTTTTCCACCCGAAACCGCGCACACCAACGACGCACTGTCGATCGTGCCACACCAACCAGTTCACTAATTTCCTTTGTCTGGTGGCCTCCTTCAGAGCAATGATCTGGGATATGATTTCACTCAATAGTTCACGGGTAGGTGCCATAACAAAGTTGTGAAGGCCAAAACACTGTGGGACACTCGGTAAAAAATGGCGTAATTTGAGAGGGACACTCGGTGGAGTTCCTCTCTCTCAGGCAGCCCGTGGGCGACTGAGGCGGGAACCAACCAGCGCGTCAGAAGGCCTCAGGCTACCGTGACGTCGTGCTCGGAGCTCAAACTTGTGGCTCAATTCTTACCCCCCAAAATGGGTGATTCTTTTTGGGCCATAAGTATTGCGCGCCCGGCGGACAACGCTGAATACTTCTGACGAGTACTGTATATAATATTTGATTCAATTTCAAGCACTCAGAGGTGTATTATAATGTCTTATCAAATAAGAATGGCGTTGTAATTTCCTGTATAGCCAAATTATTTCCATATGAAGTGAATCAGTTCATTGAAGGCTTTTCTGAGGCCTAAATGGTAACAGTGTTAGATGCACCCAAGGGTTTTACAGTCACTATAAAGATGTGGCAAAAATCATGAGGCATTATCATCGCCCTTCATGAAATGGCCTTAAGCCCACTGATGTATTTTCTTACTTTACTGTATTATCTTACTAAAGATGGACAAGGTGGTTGGTGGTGGTGACCATCATCCATTCACTTGATGGAATGCTGCCTACATCTTTCACATTTATCATTTTGTTTCTGTCTGTCCTCCTCTCTTCCTATGTCTCTCTCTCATTTCTGTCACTTTTTATTACTCTTCTTACTGCTTCTGGTGACTCTACACCGAGTGACAAACCAAATGGTTTCTTGTAACCCAGGAAACCCTTTTATAATGCTGGATGGTAACTGTCTATCTATCTGTCTATATATTGCCAGGCACCTCAATCCTGTAAGGTGTGGCCACAGACAAATCGCCTCCATGTTGCACTGTCTAGTGCTATTTCACTGCTCTGCTCCCAGCTCACACCCCACTCTGTCATATTTCTCTCCGCTCCATCTCTCCATCTCATCCTCAGCCTCCTCCTCCCTCTTCCCCCTCCACCTCACTTGCATACACTCTCCTCGTTAGTCTCTCGTTTTCCATCCTCTCCACATGGCCAAACCACCTCAGTGTAGTTCTCCTAATGCCATCTATCACATCCACACCACAATGCTCCATCACTTCCTCATTTGTCAGTCTGTCTCTTCACATAACTCCACATGCTCGTCTCAAATAACTCATTTCCACTGCTGTCACTCTTGACTTGTGTCCTTCCAACAAGGTCTAAGCTTCACTTTCATACGTTAGAGTTGGTATCACCATATTGTCATGCAGTGACTTTTGTACTTTTATGCTTACTTCACTGTTCCTTATCACTGCTTTCAAAGAACAGCAACCTTTCTTCCCTGTGTACCATATAACCTGGAAATAAGATGGCATGGAGCCTGCGTGGTGTCCCTACTAACTGGGTAGAGTGCTGGAAATGCATCATTCATCCAGGAACCAAATCTCCACACCTTTTCCTTCCCCCCCTCACTGTGACAAGGCACTGTGAACTGCAAGGGAACAATAGTTCACTGCATGGACAACCCTGCGGGGGCAGTTTCTTGTCTGTGTTTGATAGGTCTGCTCAGCCTTACAGACTGGGGTTGAGCAGATATAACAACTGAGGGTGGACACTGTGATCCACAGTAATTATAGCATGTGCTTAACTGGTAACCAGCAACTCTTCTGTACTAGGATGGCAAGCCTACCAATGTATCAGGTATATACAGTTACTGTTTAGAGTTTGTCATTTGTGTCACATTGTATTCGTGAGGAAAGAGGCCGATACTTTTTTTTGAGGTTGTACCACAATATCACAACTTTTGGTATGTAACTGCTGTTGTTAATTGTGGGAACTGGCAAAACAACTTTATAGGTGGCAGCGAAAGTACAGTAAGCAGTGCCACCTATAATGAGGATTTATTGCAGTGGATTTTATCATATTATGCTCAGCTTGTCTCTTTTAATGTTAGTAAAACCAAATATATACAGTTTACTAGTAGACCGATATTTCCAGATTCGTATATTACCTTCAGTGCTACCAATATTCCCATCTCCAAAAGTATTGAGATTCTCGGCATCACACTTAACAGTGTCCTCAGCTGGACCTCTCATGTCAAATCACTTAATGAAACTGCATCGAAGAAACTTAGTTTATTGTACAGAGTCCATAACTTCTTCACTGACAAGCAGTTAGCTTTAATTTATAAGAGTCATGTGTGCTGTCAGCTTGAACGTTGCTCACCCTTGTGGAATGGATATGGAGAGGTTGCATTAGAATAACTAGACAAAATTCAGAACAAAGCTGCTGTAATTATTAATAACCCTGCTATTATAAATAAACTACCTCCACTACAAGTAAGAAGGAATGTTGCCTCTCTTGCATTATTTTACAGATATTTTTATGGCAAATGCTCAGACGAAGTTGTGTCCATTGTGCCACCTCTCCATGCCATCCCTCATGCTACACAGGCATCTGGTAGCGATCACGACTGGAACGTCACTCAGCCATATTGCAGAACTTCTACCTATCAGAATTCTTACATTCCCCGAACTGCATCTCTCTGGAACTCACTTCCCCAGAGTTGTTTCTCTCCAAACTTCAACCTACAGCTGTTCAAGTCCAACTGTTACAGATATTTTATGAATGGAGGACACCAGTAATCTGGTGTATGGATTTTTTTTTTTTTTTATTCGTTTTCCTTCTTCTGTTCTGTTATTTAAAAAAAAAGGGGGGGGGGGAAAGGAGAATGGTAAAATCAGTATTTAACCATTAACAGTACCAGAAGACTATATTGTTTCACTGAAATGGTTAAAAGTTTGTTGGTATAGAACTATTTAATTAACTTATTTTCTGTGATTCAGTATCATAGTCATTTTAAATGTATACTTATAGAGAGAGAGAGAGAAAAAAAAAAATGATTTCTCTCTCTCTCTCTGAACAACAGTATACTTAAGTGACATTATTTTGACCCCTTCATTATTATGATGTCTTAAGTTTATTGTTGTTGTTTGGACACAGCTTTATTGAGCTGAGATGAAATTTTCAAATTGGAAGTTTATATAATTCATCCCTTCACAACTAGATGTCCATTTTAAATGGAGTAATTATCAGCTGGTGGTAGCAAGAATATGCTAGAACATGCATCATTGGATTCAAGGAATTCATTATTGTACTTTGTGTTATTAGGTAATCCTGAAAGAGGGTAACAAGCATTTTTTTCTTTCTGTTTTATTAGAATGGTGTATTGCTGCGTACAGTGCTGGATGCTGTGACTGGTGACATGTCTGACACACGGACCCGCTACTTAGGATCCAGGCCTGTCAAGCTCTTCAGGATCATCATGCAGGGCAACGAGAGTGTCAGTAAAATACATTTTCCGTAATATTTCAGATAGTTTTTTATTATGGTGATGCTTGGTGGTTTAGTGAGTTTCAATCTGATGTATCCTATAAGGGGCTAATTTTGAGGCATTTTTGGTTGTACCTATTGCACACACACTGCTATTTAAGAGTGAGCAACAAATCTATCTATCTATCTATTGCCAGACGCCTCAATCCCGTTTGGGGTGGCCACAAACAAATTGCCTCCAAGTCGCCCTGTCCCCCGCCATTTCACTGCCCTGCTCCCAACTCACACCCCCTTCTCTCATATACCTCTCCACCCCATCCCTCCATCTCATCCTCGGCCTCCCCCTCCCTCTTCCCCCCTCCACCTCACACACATATACTCTCTTCGTCAGTCTTTCACCCTCCATCCTCTCCACATGGCCAGACCACCTCAGTGTGTTCCTGATAACACTTCCTATCACATCCACATCAACACCACAACGCTCCTTTATATCCTCATTCGTCAGCCTGTCTCTCCATGTGACTCCACAGGCTCCTCTTAAATAACTCATTTCCACTGCCCTCACTCTTGATTTGTGTCCTTCCAACAACGTCCAAGCTTTACTTCCGTACGTTAGAGTTGGTGTCACAATACTGTCATGTAGTAACTTTTTCACTTCCATGCTCACTTCCCTGTTTCTTATCACTGCTTTCAAAGAACCAGCAACCTTTCTTCCCTGCTGTACCCTTTCAAGCACTTCACCCTCCAAACCTCCATCCTTACTCATCACACTACCCAAGTACTGTACTTAAACGTACTCACATTTTCCAATTCCTCACCATCCAGCCTCGCTGTACATTCACTGACTTCACCTCTCTCAAAGACCATCACTTTACTCTTCCCTACATTCACCTTTAGATTCCGTTTCTTACACACTCTCTCAAACTCATCAGTCATCTAAAATGTCTTGGCTCGGCTACTGATGGAACAGTATAGGACTGGATGATGCGTGTTGGATTGATGGATAGAATGATAGAATATAGATGTGAAGGAAGCTATTATCATTTACATGTACAGTCACAAGAAAAACTATCATTACCTTTCAGAGCCATGCACTATGACGCAACGACGAAGTGTCATGGAATGACAGGACAGGAAGTTTGTACAGCAAACCCGTCAATATTGGTTATGTGAGACACAGATATTAGAATTTGTGCTAGAGGTAATACAAGCTAATTAGATCGTTTGGCCTCTGTGCATAGAGACAATACGTTTTTTTTATCCGACAATGAATTCATCAAATAACAATATAACTAAATGGTGTAGCATCGGCAACACACATGCAGACAGGCAATGAGTATGTGCACCCATGCCAGACGTATGGTAGTAATTCAGCCGATACAAGCCAAGTTAGTAAATTTCAATGTAATAATGATATGTATTGCTTTCTACATATAATAAATGTTGAGTAGAAGGAAAATAATAATACGTGTTCAGTCTCATTGCTTTAACATTTTGTATACCCACCCCCTGCTTCCAAAACAGCCTGTAGACGTAGACGAATGGATGCCACTAACTGAAGCATCCATCTGAAGCATTTAACCACCCATCTAAAGCAAACAAATGAACTCGTGCACCCCCTGCAAGAGTTAAAAAAAAAAAAAAAAAAAAAAAAAAAAAAAAAAAGTCGATGCCTATAGATTTAATACACTTCAAAATAATTTATTTGTTGTATTCTATAGATAATAAGTGTTGAATAGTAGGAAAATAATAAACGTGCTGAGTTTCATAATTAATCTCCGGCGGGGCGCTCAGGGTAACTCAAACATGTCCTCTATACTTCCCCGTCATATGGCTCATTCTTGCTCATTATCCCAGCTCTTGTGATGGGATTGTGATATGGCAACACTAGATAGGGGAGGGGCGAACAGCAAGGACCCGCCCACATAGCCCAGCTAACGTTCATTTCACATCAAATATTCCTGGGGGTAACGATAGTTTTTCTCATGACTACAGTCAGAGGCAATAATGGTAGGTGGCACCACCCACCAACTGCTCACTTGATATAGTACTGCCTTCAGGTGACTACACTGACTGAGAAGCCAAATGGTTTCCTGTAATGCAGGAAATAATTTTTACTGTGTTGGGTGATAACCTTATAACCAAATAATGCCTGTGGTCTTTTGGGTCAAGTTACTCCAACTGGATGTGACCCATGGATATTTGTTGCTTACATAGTGCAACTTGGCAAGTGAGCCTATTGCATTAAATATTGGGATTGTGTAGCTTAGCAATGGGCCCATAGATAGGTAAATAAATTAATAATCAGGGACAAAAGTTTGCTTGCAGTTCCACAGTCTACTTCACACTGGTCACTGTTGCATTAAATATTGGCATTGTGTAGCTTAGCTGTGGGCCGATAGACAGGTAGATAAATAATCAGGGACAAAAGTTTTCTTGCTATTCCACAGTCTACTTCACACCTAGGGCATGTCTTGTACTTTCCTCCCTAATGCGTCAAATCAAAGAGAATCATCAGAGGACAGAGAAGCATAGTAAGCCTCTCACAACTGAGGAATATTAATCAGTACTGGAAAGTAAGAGGAGGTGAAATGCTAGGAAGACTCTTGTCCATGACAGTATTTAAAATTTCATTGTGGAACATTGACACACTCATATCGGTAGGAATGGGAGGGTATAGTACTGAAATTGCTGTGTCAGAGGTTTTAAGGGGAGATGGTTTCCTGGTCTCCATTGCTGCCTCTCTTTGTTGCCTTCTACAGTATGCAAGGGTTATGAGGATGGTGTTATTTGTCCAAGGCCAAGGGATAGATTTTCATATACAGTACCATACTGTGTATGTGAAACTATTGATAAAGAAAATTGTACAGATAGTTAGATCTATGAGGTAGAGGTTGTATTTTGAGACAATGACTTTTTGGATGTTCTTGGGCATGGCTTTTAGAGGTCTCCCACCTTTGTACTTTTTTTTCCTGCTTTTTTTGGTTCATGCTTCACATCATTCATTCTTTAATTCATCATCCAATTCTACGTTGCCCCATAAAGAGTGTAGGAGCCAGGGGCAAAGCAAGTTGGTCCTGACATTTATCCCCTAAAGAACGCAGTTTGCTCAGCAGATCTCTCTCTCCAGCCACAAAACAGTGTTGATTTTTCGGCTTTCACCAAGGTAAAAATTTTTCTTCCACATTTCAAGAGACTAAATTTACACACCTGAAAATGTATGTTTCAGCCAGATAGACCAAATAGTTATTGCACAATCGCCCATCAAAGATGCACAAAAGTTACCAATCCCCCATGGGCAAAAATAGAAAATGTATAGAAAATGCATTACTGTATTTACGGTAAATAATTATATATACATAACTAATGTCAATGTGAAATGTTCCCCAGGCATGAAATGTCAGTCTGGTACATGCCCATAGCAACAAAACAAGCCAGGTGAAAAGTGGAGGTGGAGTGTATGTAGTTGGAAGGGGGAGGAGGAGGGAGGGATAGGGGAGGAGGGAGGGGGGAGGAGGAACAGGGCAGAAGGGTTGCTACGCACACACAGCTGTAGTGGGTATGTTGGGGTATGGTTGGTTGGGAGGGGACAATGTGGAGATGATGCAATGGGGCTGAGGGAGGTAAAGTGACGGTGGTGGGGGAGGGTTCCTTCTCCCCCACCTTTGGGGGCCAGTCACGCCATGCCACCCCAGACACTCTAGCTTTCATTGGTCTGATCCCATATACGTCACCAAAGGGGCGGAGTTACCCTTCCCCAGTTTTTTGTGTGTCTTTATCGATCGTACGGGATAGGCTGGTGTGTCAAATTACACAAAAGCACAATTGTGAGGCATAGGTCTTTAGGGGTTAAGATGAGAGTGACCAGCCTCAATCATCCCTGAGTGGCATTACATGAGCAATAAACCCCAGCCACCCGTTAGATATAAACCTTCAGTGGCTCAATCCGATTGGAGCTCCATACTTACCCACTAAACCACCAGGCGCCAAAATTTGGTTATATAGTTACCACCCAGCGTAGTAAAAGATTTCCTGGTGTACAGGAGACCATTTGGCTTGTCACTCAGTATAGAGTCACCCACAGGCAGAAGGAACAGGAAAGAATGAAGGAAAGAAAGATAGAAGAGGGAGTGTAAAGTCACCTGTAGGCAGAAGGACGAGGAAAGAATGAAGGAAAGAAAGACAGAAGAGGATGGAAGGAAAGAAAGATGGAGGAGAGGAAAGGGCAGACACCTGAGAGCAGCACTACATAGAGTGAGTGGATGGTGAGTGCCCCCACCTAGCACAATTCATACTTCACTCCATCATTAAATGAATTGTAGTCGTAGTCCCATGTTAATCTGAATGTGAACCTGGTGGACTCTATGCTAAAGTTGCCCATCTCCTGCAGTCTGTTATTGTCTTTTAGGGGAATAGGGAGGCAGTTGAGGGATGTTTATATAACTACGCTGTCTTATTATATCAGTGCCACTGCATGAAGGTTTTGTCCTTCTCCAGCACGCTAGGTGGGATGAAAAGTCTGTATGATGATAAGGCTAATGAAATGGGGTTGCAAGGTAATGTGATGATGATGATAATGGTGAATATGACAGTTATGCAATTGTTTTTATTCTATACTGCAGGTACTGGCCATGTCATCTCGGTCGTGGCTGTCTTACTACTACCAGAACCGGTTTCACTTGACCCCGCTGTCATACGAGAGTCTGGAGTATGCTGCAGGGTTTTCTTCTGAGCAGTGTCCTGAGGGTATCGTTGCCATCTCCACAAACACTCTCCGTATTCTGGCCCTAGAGAAGCTGGGTGCTGTCTTTAACCAGGTGCGTGAGTGCAGGATTTGGTACCACAGCTAAAGATGGTGCATTTCATACTGGGGGAGAGTAGGTGGTAATCAGATGGTTAGAGGGGTGGTGTACTCTGAAAGAATGCAGGTTTGATCCCAGGCTGGGGCAGAAAACAGTTTTACCATGTGAATTTTGTTGAAACAGACTCTTTGACATGTCATCAAAACAGTCATGCTAATGCAGTTACACCAGTCCCAAATGAAACAGCCATAGCATTTACTCAATATGAACATTTGTATTAGTGCTGAAGTGATGGAATGTCAAGGTATGGAGCAAGTAGGACGGATGTGTTCGAGGAACAGACTGTCAGATGTGTGCCTAAAGTTGGACATTCATTCACATAAGAAGTGGATTGAGGTGTGGCTTAAAGGATAGAATAATAGTCAGTGAAGCAGTGCTGAAAGCTAAAGTCTAATTGGTAGTCTATGCAAGAATATTTGAAAGATTTTAATGTGTATTATGACAGGTTATGGTCAGGCAGTTTTTGTTGGGCATTGAAATGGGAGTGAAAATAACACCACATAGTTGTCACTCAAGCAGGAGACATGGAAACATATAGTTATAAGTAAGTAGAATCAAAGACCAGGCAGAGATAATTGATATGATACATATAATTTCAGACTTTTTTTTTTCCCAATAGTTTCGTAATCGGCTGGTTTTGACACTTACTTTAGCTCCCAGTCCATGGAAGAAATGAGCAGTGTCATACCCAGCCTTAATATGGAGATTCCTAAAGAGGATGCATGGTGTCATTTGACTGAATGATTGATTCTCTACTTTTTCATGAACCACACTCATACATAACAGACACATGTTCAGGATAATCTCAAATAAAAGATATTTTGGGTGCCCAGTTGAAGTGGCAGAGTTTATGCAGTGCTTTGAATTCACATTTGAGCCTTTAGCAACAACAGCAGCGCTACAGCATAGACTATTAAACCAGTAAAGCGCACTTTCTGAGTGCATGATGAGCGAGTGATCACCATGTTATCAAAGTCTCCTTCTGATATATAATTTTAGGCAGAATCTCCAATAATTAAATGCAAGAGTTGATGCCAAAAAACACAGTGTTACAGTGGAAAATCTTTTTAAATTTCATTTTGCAATTGAGATGTTCACCAGTTGGTGCTGAATGCTCCCATGGAAAACTGTAGAAACCAAGGGGTTCCTATGCTTTTATGGGTGAGTTTTAATTTGGTAACAAAATTTATGGAATGAGTATATTACATGCAGAAAGTATTTCAACTTGACTTCACGTTTGAGTAAAGTTATAAGCTTCTGCCTAGCATGGCTGTCGGGCTGGGTCAGGCCGCTCATTTCCAGTCTTAATTGAGAGTAAACATCGTTAGCTTGCTTCGCTCGCTCACGTTCTTGCAATTATGGTTCCAGACTTAGAAATGATTCATTCTATATCATGTACTTAATCATTTTCATACCGTACCTCTCTCTTTCCTACTATCAAGGTATCATGGCTACAAGAGCTGTTCACATTTAACCAGTACAGAATCAACAGGTGACTATTTTAATCATGCTGCTACCAGACAGTTTTATGTAGCTCAGAAAAGGTCTTTCAGATTGGAGGAATTATTGATATTGATACTATATTTAATGACGCCATTTTAAAAAGTGTATCATAGGCTGAACAAAATTGTCAGCATATGGCAAGAATACAGTGAAAAGACTAATATCCAGGATCTTTGAGTTAGTACGGTACAGCTTCTTAGATTTGAAATGCTTAGATCCAGAGGCATTACAAAAAATGGAATATTCTGGAACGTAGAATAAATGGTAACTATGGAGAAATAATGAAAGAACACAGCTTACAGTACCATGAGCAGTAAGTACAATGAAATACTGAGTATTAGTAATTTATCATTTATTCAGATGCATGTAGAAAAAAGAACACAATGATTGTGCAAGGGCAGGTGATATAAAAATTCCCCAACAAAGGAAAAAGTATTTTTGAAAAGTGGAGATTTTTGGAAACTGGATTTTCGGACATGGGAGTTTATCCATTCACTCGATGTAGTGGTGCTTTGGGTGCCTGCCCTTTCCTCTCTTCCTTCCTTCCTCTTCTGTCTTTCTTTCCTTCATTCTTTCCTCTTCCTAATGCTTATGGGTGACTTTACACTCTTTCTTCTGTCTTTCCTTCATGTTTTCCTCTTCCTTCTGCGAACAGGTGACTGTACACTCTTTCTTCTGTCTTTCTTTCCTTCATTCTTTTGTCTTCCTTCTGCCTATGGGTGACTCTACGCTGAGTGACAAACCAATTGGTGTCCTGTATACCAGAAAACCAATTACTATGCTGGTTGGTAACTGTATAACCAAATTATGGCACCTGTTGGTTTAGTGAGTAATTAGGGTGCACCAGTTGGATTGAGCCAGCACAGGTTTATATCCAAGTGATGGTTGGGGCTTATTGCTCACGTAGTGCGGCTCAGGGTTGAGTAAGACTGGTCACTCTCATCCTAAATGTCGGGACCAACATGCTTACCCCAGGCTTCTACGCTCCTCATGGGGCAACATAGGATTGGATGATGGATGGATGGGAGTTTGTACTGTACTACTGCATATCCCTTACTATATCTTTGGGGCTGCTGAGAAATGCCTTCATGAGGGGGCATCAATAGTATTGTGTGCTGGAGCTGTCTAGTTATACAGATATTTCTCTGGGTATATGGCTGGAGCATGTGCCTGGCTTAGGGAAGATGGACTCCTGCCCAGTGTAGTCCCAGGCCACCCTTGGACAAGGTGTAGCACCCATTAGTCCACCAAAAAAGTTGCTGTTAAGTGGGTGATTACCTCATCCCAGAATATTCTACCATGTGAGTGATGTGGGGCCAAGACTCAGTAGCCGGCTTTGTATAACACTTTCAGGTGGGGAAATCAGCCAACCACATTGACCAAGTAGTCGAAGTCCAGACTGAGGCCACTACTCGTATCTACCATACACAGCTCATCCTGTTGGAGGCTATGCCTGCTTCTTTTTCTACACACCTTGCCATGTGGTGGGACCCTGTTCTTACCTTAGCAAGGTGTTGCCAGACATGGGAAGGCTGGTATTTATTTGTGGTTGATGGGTCTGCCCAGCCAGACTGACCAGGGAAGAAGAAGAAGAACAACAACAACAAGAGCAGCAGCAGCAGCAGCAACAACAACAACAACAACAACAACAACAACAACAACAACAACAACAACAACAAATAGCAATATTCCTCATTCTTCTCCCCATCAACTGAAAGGAGGATAGTAGGCTATGAAAGAAGGGCAACTTTGGCCTGCAGTCCACTGGGTTCATATTCAGATAAGCCTTGGGCTCCTCCTCCTCCTCCTCCTCCTCCTCCTCCTCCCATTTTTATTGACCTCCTCTTGCATGTCAGGTATCGCACCCACTTGAGTACACTCCACGGAAGTTTGTGATCCACCCTGAGAGCGGCCACCTGATTGTGATTGAGAGTGACCATAATGCCTACACCGAGGACACTAAGAGACAACGCAAGATGCAGATGGCAGAGGTGAGGTGCAATGGTGATCAGGTGGCTAGAGAACATGTCTTGTGTTGAAAAATACGTGAGTTTGATCCTAGGCTGGGGTAGGAAACTGTTTGATTACTTATTTTGCTGGCTCTCTGGACCCTACCACACTAGAAAGGGAAAGGTGGGAAAGGAGGCCTGGATGATGATGATGATGAAAAAAAAAGTCTTTATCTATCAACGTCTCATAAAGACACCCTTGCATCCAGTTCTGAATCAGAAAGCCTTGGCATGTATTCACTTTTGACAGTGGGTACTAGTGTCAAAGTGGTGATGTGTGATGCATAGGACTGTAGGGGGGGAAAAAAAGAAAAGAAAAAAAGAATGGGTAGCTGATAGACTGGTATGTTAGACACAGTGAGAGGGACATGTTACAGGGATGTAGAGGACAGTTGGCTGGGTAGATGCCTGGTGTTAGCCAAAAACATTTATTCAGTATGGATGGTGAATACTAGTGCTAAAATGATGACAAATGAATATGTGTAGCATGTAGGAGGATTGCTGGGCCTCTTAGACATGGCTATCAGTTTTATGCCCAAGAAAAAAGGAAAAGGAAAATCATCATCATCATCATTGTCATCGTCAACTTGGACCTCCATTTCCTCCTTAGGGCAGGGTGAGGATTAGCAAAGTCTATCTATCTATTGCCAGACGCCTCAATCCCATTTGGGGTGGCCACAAACAAAACGCCTCCAAGTCCCCCTGTCCCCCGCCATTTCACTGCCCTGCTCCCAACTCACACCCCCCTCTCTCATATACGTCTCCACCCCATCCCTCCATCTCATCCTCGGCCTCCCACTCCCTCTTCCCCCCTCCACCTCACTCACGTACACTCTCTTTGTCAGTCTTTCACCCTCCATCCTCTCCACATGGCCAAACCACCTCAGTGTGTTCCTCATAACGCTTCCTATCACATCCACATCGACACCACAACTCTCCTTTATATCCTCATTCGTCAGCCTGTCTCTCCATTTGACTCTACAGGCTCCTCTTAAATAACTCATTTCCACTGCTCTCACTCTTGACTTGTGTCCTTCCAACAACGTCCAAGCTTCACTTCCATACGTTAGAGTTGGTATCACAATACTGTCATGTAGTAACTTTTTCACTTCCATGCTCACTTCCCTGTTTCTTATCACTGCTTTCAAGGAACCAGCAACCTTTCTTCCCTGCTGTACCCTTTCAAGCACTTCACCCTCCAAACCTCCATCCTTACTCATCACACTACCCAAGTACTGTACTTAAACGTACTCACATTTTACAATTCCTCACCATCCAACCTCGCTGTACATTCACTAACTTCACCTCTCTCAAAGACCATCACTTTACTCTTCCCTACATTCACCTTTAGATTCCGTTTCTTACACACTCTCCCAAACTCATCCACCAAGCCTTGCAGCTCCCCTTCGTCTTCACTCAACAACACAGTATCATCTGCAAACAACAGTACAGGGAGTTTCCAAACACTATCCTCTCTCACCAGGGCCACTCCAACATCCACTACCCTACCTTGTACCTCTTTTATTACCCCATCCATGTACAGATTGAACAACCATGGAGACATGACACATCCCTGTTTCAACCCAACTTTCAAAGAGAAAAATTCACTTAGTTCACCATCCACACGCACTGCAGCCTTCGCACCATCGTACATACTCTTCACAGTATTCAACAACTTTCCATCTACTCCATATATTCTTAACACTTTCCACAATCCTTGTCTATCCACCATGTCATATGCTTTCTCCAAATCCATGAAAGCCCCATACAACTTTTCCACTAAAGATCTAAGAATGAATATCTGATCTACACAACCTCTTCCCTTCCTAAAGCCTCTCTGTTCTTCTCCAACTAATTTCTCTGTTCTTTCTCTAACTCTTCTTCTCCAGCTAATTTCTATGTTCTTTCTCTAACTCTGTCAGTAAGTATCCTACCATACACTTTTCCTGTTATGCTATCAAGACAAATGCCCCTTTGATTACCACACACTTCTTTTTCCCCTTTTCCTTTGTACAAGGGAAT
This sequence comes from Coenobita brevimanus, assembly GCF_032717465.1. Classification (NCBI taxonomy): domain Eukaryota; kingdom Metazoa; phylum Arthropoda; class Malacostraca; order Decapoda; family Coenobitidae; genus Coenobita; species Coenobita brevimanus. Next base: position 13,376,337 of record NC_136992.1, on the reverse strand, counting down.
AATTATACCTGACTTCCAATCCTCCAGGACTCTACCTTCCTCCCAGGCCAATCTGCACATCTTCCACATCCATTCTACTACTATCTCTCCCCCATGCTTCAGCATTTCACCACACACTCCATCAATTCCTGGGGCTTTCCCGATTTAACTTTCTTCATTGCTTCCACAACTTCTATCCTACTGATTTCTTCCTGTCTTCTCACCTCCCTCCTTCTCCCAGCCATTCCCCAGCCACTTATACTCGCATTACTTCCATCCTCTATGTTCAACAATTCCTTAAAGTGTTCTCTCCATCTGCTCACTTTTTCTCCCTTCTCCACTAGTATTCTACCATTTTTATCTTTCACTCCCCTGCTAACTTCACTTCCACCCTGTCTTACTCTTTTCACCTCTTTCCAGAACATTTTCTTACACTCAAATTCCTTCCAAATTCCTCATCCACTCTCTTCTTACTCTCTCTTACTAATCTTTTCACCTCTCTCTTTCTTTCTACATATAACTCTCTCTTCCGCCTCTCAACTTCTTCCACGCCCCTATTTCTCATCCATTCATTGTATGCTTTCTTCTTTTGTGCCACAGCCTGTCTCACCTCTTCAGTCCACGACGCTGTTCCTTGCACCCCCCTCCGTCTTCTCTTCCTTGCACGCACCACATCACATGCTGCACATATTTCTTCTGTAAATATCCCACACACACCTTCCACGTCTCCCATCTGCTCCAATTCATATTTGCCCAATCGTTCCTCTACTTCTCTTATACTCTGCCTTTTTCTCATCCTCTTGTAACCTTTCCACTCTCCCTGCAATTACTCCTTCCTCTCGTCTTTCCCTTCTTCTATTCCTCCATCTTACTTGAATCCTAATTCTGGCCACCACCAAGTAGTGGTCAGAAAGTCCACTCCCCCAACCTCTATAAGCTCTTGCATCCATTATACATCTTCACATCCTTTCATCCACACACACATAATCAGTCATTGCCTTCCTTTCATTCAGTTCACCACCCACCCTTCTCATCACTCGCCATGTATACCTGTGGATCATTTTATTCCTGAAGAGGGTATTGGCTATCACCAACCCCCTCCCAGCACAAATGTCCACTAACGCACTCCCATTCTCATCTATCTCAGCAGGCACACCCCACTTACCAACTATTCCATCCACCTTCACATTCCCAACTTTACCATTCATATCACCGATCAAAAACACTCTCTCGTTCCTTCCAGACTTTTCCCTGCACACTTCTACATTTGTCCAGAACTCTTCTCTCACTCTTCTAGCACGATCTTGCGTTGGCGCATACACACACACATTTGTATTCCAACTTTTAACTTTACCCACACAATCCTTGACCCAACTGATCCATACTGTCTTATGCTCTTCTTCCATCTTTTACTCACAACTATACATACTCCTTCCTTTGCCCTCTCATTCTCACCTACTCCAGCACATATACCCCATCCATATTCCCATTCTCTCACACTTTCTCCTCTCCATTTTGTTTCAGTTATTCCATATACATCCACTTTTGCACCCTCAAGCACCTGGACAATCTCTCTCTCTTTCAGCTCATCATTCGCTCCTCTTACATTCCATGTACCCATTACGAAGTCCTTTGTCCGGTCCTGGGTTGTCATCGTTTGGTCAGTCCTTGTCCGAGGCTTCTTGTTTGTTTTTTTTAGTTAGTTGTTTACCGGGGAGGGGCACTAACCCTCCGTCAACCCTTTTAGTCGCCTTTTACGACAAGCAGGGATAATGGGGGAGTATTCTTGAAAAAAACCTTACCCCCAGGGGTATATATATTATTTTTATCTGGCAGATACCAACCAGTATTGCTGAGAAGGACATCAGATAAGCTATTAACTTGGATGGTGTTATGATCTGTAGTTTGTCCAAGGAAACTTTGTGATATTATCTTTTTGTGGCTTAGGCTATATCTTGTAGCTCAGTGGCAGAAGACTGTACTGTTATTCTACATCCTTTCTAGACCACTTCTTTGTAACAAGCACTGTATTCTAGTGTTAATTTTTTGTTACATCTCAGCATTCAAGTGAAACATGTCAATTTTTAGGTAAAGCTATAATGAGTTCAGTATAATTTTTGCTAGCTTTTACCAAAGAGACTTTCAAAGGGGCGCATTGAGCTGCCTTTGATAATGGTATGATTTAGTATCTGGCCAAATTTTTTTCTTGAAGAAAGGAATTTGAATACTTTGTATTTTTGTCATGATTATATTAGATGTAGGCAGTGATTACTCTGTCAGCTTGGGCACTTGGGTGTGCATTGCATGTATTGGTTATCTGGTATTGGACCTGATAGTAAACTTCATTATCTGACACACCAGAAGATTTCTGATATTATACCCTGGTGTTTATTCATGGTTGTATGGATGTTGTATTTACAGTATATTCAGCATGTGTGTATGCAGTACTGTAATGATGGGATTATGTGGATTGTTAGTGTTTGGTGGTCTGGTGGGTTAAGGATCCCCAGCTGAATATTGGCCATAGGGTTGCAGGTCCAAGATTTGGCTGGGATCCATCGCTCACATGATGTCATTTATGGAGGGTGACTGTTGACTCACCTCTCATGTTGGGACTGAGGAGCCTAACCCCAGACAACTACATTCCTGATGCAGAAAGAAAGGGTTGGATGCTGGATGGTTGTGATAGATTTTTTTTTATTTTTTTGTTTTATTTTTTAATAATGGAGCAGCGCCAGTATATACAACACATGGCAGTAATTGTAGTAATTGGATCATGTGCAACGACTTGCAGGAGCTGCGTGAAGCTGCTGGTGAGGAGGAGGCAGAGGTAGCAGAACGGATGGCTGAGGCATTACTGTCAGAGGATCTTCCAGACTCAGTGTTTGGAGCTCCCAAAGCTGGACCAGGCATGTGGGCATCATTGGTGCGCGTGATGGAGCCGATTCAGGGCAAAACTCTCCATACTGTGAGATTAGAGCAGAATGAGGCAGCCTTCAGGTGAGACTGATAACTGACCTCCCTCTTTTGCCATGTCATTTGTGATGTATCATCATCATTGTTGTTATTAGTCTGTCTGTCTATCTATTGCCAGACGCCTTAATCCCGTACGGGGTGGCCACAAACAGATCGCCTCATTGTTGCCCTGTCCCCCACCATTTCACTGCCCTGCTCTCAGCTCACACCCCTTTCTCTCATATACCTCTCCACTCCATCCCTCCATCTCATCCTTGGCCTCCCCTTCCCTCTCCCCCCCTCGACCTCACTCACATACACTCTTTTCGTCGTCAGTCTCTCGCTCTTCATCCTCTCCACATGTCCAAACCACCCCAGTGTGGTATTGATGTCATTATTATTATGCAGGTATTCTTCATTTCAAGCAGGATTGTGTTCCAAGATATCAGTATTTTCTCCACAGTTGACAGTGTCAGCTGGGAGAACTGACTGATTGGTTGTTTATGTAGCAATGGAATTTTGATAAGCTTCTTTTTTGTAATTTACTGAGGACTTAGTAGCCAAAGAACACCAAATTAAGCAACTTTTGACAAGGATTTACTGTACTTTGTACATTTGTCTTTCAGCTGGTATTATGTGAATGTATATTTTGAAGTTTGCCAGCCATAGTTCCATGTACATTACGTCTTTATGATGTTGTAACTTGTGTGTGTTTGTTTTACAGTATAGCACTGGTGAAATTTGCCAACCAGCCTGACTTGGAGCAGCAGTTCCTGTTGGTGGGGACAGCCAAAGACTACCAACTCAGTCCCCGCCATGTCCACTGTGGTTACATCTACTGTTATCGGTATGTTCATCATCATCACGTTTCGCTTCATTAATGCTTCCTCCCTTTGTGATGATTGGTGATGATGCAGTTTTGATGCCAAGAACTCCTGACTTGGTGAGGGACTGAGCCATTGCTCCTGTTTAGAGGACTTTAATCGAAGCTTGTATCATTTTGTGGCCGCATGACCTTGATGTCAACCATTGACCCTTGAGTATGATCAAACTCCTTCTCTGATGAATAGTGTGTACCCTAACCCACTAGACCATGGGAGCTATTGTACTTCAGCATGAAATCACATTTAGGGGAATAATATAATCTGCTATGATGACAATGAAAATGATGATGGTGATAATGACTTGTTGGAAAGAGTTCATTGAATTGTTGGTGTGAAACACATCAGAGAACCAGGATGAGAGGGAGTTTCGGTGGAGTGGAGGAAATCTTCCGGTGTGCCCAAGTATAAGAGTAAAGGTGACCTAAATGAATTATAAAATATATATATACAGTATATATATTGTGGATGGTAGGTGGGGGTGCTCACCATCCACTCACTAGTTGTAGTGCAGCTTTGGGTGTCTGCCCTTTCCTCTCTTCCTTCATTCCTTTTCTGTCTTTCCTTCATTCTTTCCTCTTCTTCTGCCTCTGGGTGGCTTTACACTCCCCCTTCTGTCTTTCTTTCCTTCATTCTTTTCTCTTCCTTCTGCCTACCTTATGGGTGACTTACACTGAGTGACAAGCCAAATGGTTTCCTGTACACCAGGAAACCATTTACTATGCTGGGTGGTAACCATATAACCAGATTATAGCGCCTGGTGGTTTAGTGTGTAAATAAGGCATTCCAATTGGGGTTTATTGCTCATGTACTGCCACTCAGGGATGAGTAAGGCTGGTCACTCTCATCTTAAATGTCAGGACCAACTTGTCTAGTCCTGGGCTTCCACACTCCTCATGGGGCATCATAAGATTGGATGATGGATGGATGGATAAATCTTTGTACTGTATTGTGAGTAAGGTATATGAAGAATAGTGATAGAAGAGGTATATCCATCCATCCTTCATCCAATCCTACTTAACCCCATATGAAGTGTAGAATCCCGGGGCTAGGCAAGTTGGTCCTGACATTTAAGATGAAAGTGACCAGCCTTACTTTTCCCTGAGTGGCATTACATTATCAATAAACCCCAACCATCCCTTGGATATAAACCTTCACCAGCTCAATCCAATTGGAGTACCATAATTACCCACAAAACCACCAGGCATCAAAATTTGGTTACATGGTTACCACCCAGCTTTGTAAATGGTTTCCTTGTGTACAGGATACCATTTGGTTTGTCACTCAGTGTAGAGTCACCCACAGGCATAATGAAGAGGAAAGAATGAAGGAAAGAAGAGGTAAAATGTGTCTAAATATCAGATGTGTAATTAACAAGGTGGATTCCAGATGGGTGAATAAAATATTTGCAATTTGAGGAAAACACATGAGAAGTACTGTCAGATATTTGTTAGGATCTTGGTAAGCAGGTGACAGTGAACAGGGAGGGATAGTGGTAGGGGGTACATAGCTATGGTGTGAAAGTTAAAGTGCATGCCTTAAAGATTTTTTTTTTTTTTTTTTTTTTTTTTTTAATATAGTAATGAATGTTCTGTGGGCAGGTGGGGTGTTCTCACCATCCACTCACTTGATGTAGTGCTGCTCTTGGATGCCTGCCCTTTCTTTCCTTACTTCTTTCCTTCCTTCCTCTTCTGTCTTTCTTTCCTTCATTCTTTCTTCTTCTTTCTGTCTACAGGTGACTCTACACTGAGTGACAAGCCAGATGGTTTCCTGTACATCAGGAAACCATTTACTAATTGGATGGTAACCATATAACCAAATTATGGCGCCTCGTGGTTCAGTGAGTAATTATGGTGCTCCAGTTGGTTATTGCCGATTCAGGTTTATATCCAAGGGATGGTTGGGGTTTATTGCTCACGTTATGTCTCTCGGAGATGAGTGAGGCTGGCCACTTTCATCTTAAATGTCAGGGACTAATTTGGCCAGTCCCTGGCCCGTACACCCATCACGGGGCAACACAGGATTTAATGAACAGTGATGAATGCTGAATGTTGTGGATTAGTTCTCTATTATTCAGGCAGTGTGCTCTGTGGCCCCATCTCACCCCTTCTTTGAGTGGAAAGGAAAAGGTCAGGATGATGGTAATGGTGAATGAAGCATTTCTACTGTAAGAGTCGATGGGGTGTTCAGTGAGTGGATTAGTGTTAGCGCTGGAGTAATTTGGGTGTAATGCTCCCTCTTTATGTCTGTGGTCCACACTTATCTCCACTTCCTTCACTTAGTTTACATCTCTTGTCTGTCAATAAATTGGTACGTAAACTTTTCCATCACATCCAGTCCTTCTTCAGCAACAAATCTTACTTTAACCCCTACACCGCGGGCTTGTTTACCAATGACTTGCGTGTGCCGCGGGGTTATTTGGGCTCCGACAGACTCTCAAAAAATATTTGCCAAAAATCAGTTATTAGTCCTAGAATAATAAAATTACATATGCTTATGGCACATACCTTCAGCTTTCTCCTGGAATGATTGTTGAGCCTTCGTCAGTTACTGTAGGACTTGTGGAGACCTCTGAAGTAGGGTAACGAAGTCTCCACTTTACACTTCCCGACAACCCGTAATATGATTACCACAGCCTGATACAAACACTATAAACACTATTCTACAATTTTCAAGTAGTTTGGGATCCATACTAAAAAAAAAAAACACTGTGAAAGCAATGGAAATTACGAGCGCGTCTGATCGTCGCACTGGCACTAGTTCGCTCTTAGTAGTCTGTCATTTATTATTCGTAAAACCCCTCACACTTTATATTTCTATTACTATATAACACTTTTATATATCTACAGTCTTTATTCATAAGTTTCCTTCAGTAGTATTAGTTTATTGTCACTGTAGGGATTCAGTTTCCTTCAGTAAAATACGTAGCATTCACTTTCTCGTCCTGTATACTGGCATTGAGAGTGAATGTCACTTTCATCTTCACTCTCATAACTCATAGCATTCAGACATGCTAGAGTGAAACTTTCACTTTCATTACTCCTAGGGTATATACTCGTATTCTTATAATACTGCTCATTTACATTTCTATTTACGTTCTCTATTTTATTTACGTTATTTACATTTCTATTTTATTTACACTGTGTTGTGCACTGTCACTTGAAATAACTTATAAAACTGTTTTCCATTGTTCACGTATATTTACATTCATTACTTTCACTTGCTGTTTACACATTATTTACACATTATTTACAATTCCACTTGCACTGTTTTACTCAATAGAAAGATCGTAGTCACTCTTTTATCAATTGTCAGCCCTTTACCTCTTTCCACACGAGGTTTAGTAGGGGGTAAAGGTCACAGGGCCATTTGCATGGGGGTGAAAAAAAGCCTTGAAGTCAGCAAGAAGAAACATACGTACTCTCACTTCGGAAGTTGAGAGTAACCTGATAACGGAGGGCTAGCGTGGAGGCCTGCTAAGGGGTTATTCAGGGTTACCAATATTACTTCTTGAAACAGCTAAGTCTAGCACTGATATGATTGGCAGGAAATCTAGACAATACATTATAAATTTGGTAGTTCCAGGTGAATGTAAATATCACTTAGGCTTCTCCCTTCCCTCCTTACATGTATATTTATTTCGAAAATAGATTAGAGGCCTACTTAGGAGATATATTTTCAGAGCTACCAATGTTAGATCTTGAAACTTCTTTGTTTAGCACTGATATGATTGGCAGGAAATCTAGACAATACATTATAAATTAGGTAGTTCCAGGTGAATGTAAATATCACTTAGGCTTCTCCCTTCCCTCCTTACATGTATATTTATTATGAAAATAGATTATAGGGCATATTTCAAGGGGAAAAAAACAGCGAAAATTAGCAAACGAGTGCACGTGAGGTGTTGTCAGGTGATAATTAGCCAATTCCAGGTGTTTGGCACTCTCACTTACCTTATTTCTTTCTTGTATATATTATTTGGTATAAGAATAGGACATAGGGCTTATTTCAATGGATGAAATCAGTGAAAAATTCCAGGGAAGATTTACTTAGCGTAGCACGGCCGGGCAGGCGAGAGGATAGGGTAATGGAGGGGGGGTAGGGAGGGGAGTCAAGAACGGGGAGAAATGGCTAAATTGTCAACAATGGATGGGAGTACAGATGAGATTAGGAGTGCTGACTAGTGTTGGACATTGGCAGTACTGATAGATGATACAAGCCCCCACTTGGAAGCCCGGGTGAATTCAAAATAACACAGAATCACAAAAGCGACGCCCCGCGGTATGATCCCTTGCTCCCAAGCGTCACGAAAGTGACGCCCCGCAGTTAAGGGGTTAAGTTACCTCTCACAACACCTGTTGTACTCTTTCTTTGCATTTGTTCACTGACATTCAGAAAATGTTGAACCAGTCACACTATAAAGATTCCAGCCACTATTTTAAAGAAACTAGAGATGTACCGATATATCGGTATCGGCATCGATGGTATCGGCCCGTTTTTAGAGTATCGATATCGGAATTGGTATCGGCTGATTTTCTGCTGATACTACCGATACTTAAAAGGAATTTAGTGCGTAGCATATCACTCATAGGAAGTTATTATGTTAAATAGAATTTGGATGTTTTATAGGGATGAAGACTAAATTATTGGTAATATCCAATTATTTAGTATCATTGAGTACATGGTGTGTAGTAATACAGTACATTCTTGGCAGTGAGCCACATCTGCCACCATGGACATGAATGAGACAGGTTGGTAGCCCTGCCACAGTCCTCAGACGGCAGGGACCACCCTCCCTCACTGGTATCGGTATTGGTATCAGTAGTAGTATCAGTATTGGTCCAATTTTGTGGTATTGGTATGGGTATCGGTGAAAATTTTGGTATCGGTGCATCTCTAAAAGAAACACAGCATCATCTGTATGCATCAGATTTTAAATATTCCACATGTCAACATTTGCCACAAGCTTTTTACCTATCTCTGTAACTCTTGATTTGACACTCATTACCCCATCTCTATATACTAATTTATTGACGGCCATAATAATATCACACATCCCTATCTCACTCAAATATTGAACCACTCTCTAAATTATCCATCTTCTGGCTCAGTGGGTTAGAGCGCTTCGCTCTGACCGAAGGATCGGAGGATCGAATCCACCCAAGGGTCATTGGTAGACATCAGGAAGGGCATCCGGTCATAAAATGCTACACGCTCCAAACCAAAGTCCTCTACCCAGGGGCAACGCCTTAGCCCTTATCCAAAAAAGGGGTACCTGGCGTAAAACTCACTTTTTTCTCTCACACTTGCTTTACTACCACTGTAAAAGTTCTTAAAATTATTTAGGAGTTTATTTGCCACACTGTATGTTTGTAATCCATCAATATTTCCACCTTGATCTCTTTGTCATGTGCTTTTTCCGGATCCAGAAATATTTTGCAGTCCACATGTCCCCTCTACTATCAGCCTTTCTTCAAATATTTAGTCCAAAATTTCCATACCATTCAGGAAACCACTCTGTTCATTAGTCACCTGGTATTCTGACAAGTTTTTCAATCACAGTTCTTCCATATACTTCACCCACAGTACACTGCAGACTTATTTCACAGTATTTGTTGCATTCACTTTGATAACCCTTTCATTTTGGTGCTGACGAGGAGCCTAAATGTGGTGGTACTGTGTACCCTGAGTGAACAGGGTAACTGCATTGTCCATACAGGAGCTAATCTATTTATCTATTGCCAGACGCCACAATCTTGTAAGAGGTGGCCACAAACAAATCGCCTCCATGTCACCCTATCCCCTGCCATTTCACTGCCTTGCCCCTAGCTCACATCCTCCTTTCTCATATACCTCTCCACTCCCTTGGGCTCCCCCTCCCTCTCCCCCCCTCCACAACACTCTCATACACTCTCCTCATTAGTCTCTTGCTCTCCATCCTCTCCATGCGGTCAAACCACCTCAGTGTATTTCTCCTAATGCTTTCAATCACATCCACATCCATGCCACAACGCTGTACTTCCTCATTTGTCAGTCTGCCTCTCCATGTAACGCCACAGGCTTCTCTCAAATAACATTGACTTGTGTCCTTCCAGCAAGGTCTAAGCTTCACTTCCTTACATTAGAATTGGTATCACAATACTATCATGCAGTGGCTTTTTTTGCTTCCATGCTCACCGCCCTATTTCATATGAGAGGTATAAGGAAAAGAGGAATAGGGCGAGAAGGGCTGTGCGTGATGCTAAAGTGGCAGCAGATGAAAGGTGGGGTTGGCAACTGACTGAGTATTTTCAACAATAAGAAAATGTTCTGGAAGGAGGTGAAAAGGGTGCGAAAGGGAGAGTCTGGGAAGGAAGAGCGAGTAAAAGCAGAGGATGGAAGGATGTCAATTGAGATGGATGCAGTAAGGAAGAGATGGGCAGAATATTTTGAAAGATTGTAAATGTAGAGGAGGAAAGGGTGGCTGAGATTGTGGCAGATGGAAGGGTGCAAGGAATAAATGTGTTAGAGAGTTGAATGATTCTTTGATCACGAAGGAGGAAGTGGAGAAGGCAGTAAAGGAGATGAAAACAGGGAAAGCTGCAGGTATGGATGGGTGTGCTGTGGAATGCCTGAAGGGCGGTGGAGTGACTATTGTTGACTGGTTAGTAAGATTGTTGAATGTGTGCTTTGTGAAAGGTATGGCGCCAGTTGACTGGGCAAGTGCTTGTGTGGTCCCGTTGTATAAAGGCAAGGGTGATAAGTATGAATGTACTAGCTTTAGGGGTATAAGTCTGTTGAGTGTTGTAGGTAAGGTGTATGGTAGAGTGTTAATTATGAGAGTTAGAGAGGGTACAGAGGGAGTGATTGGCGATGAGCATTGTGGCTTTAGGAGATAGAGGGGATGCGTGGATCAGGTGTTCGCTGTGAGACAAGTGTGTGAAAAGTATTTAGCGAAAGGCAAGGATGTGTTTTGGGCATTCATGGATTTAGAGAAAGCTTATGATAAAATTGATACGGAGGCTTTGTGGACTGTTTTAAGATTGTATGGACTTGATGGTAGGTTACTAAAAGGGGTGAAAAGTTTTTATGTAAATAGTAGAGCGTGTGTAAGAGTGGGAAATGCTGTGAGTGATTGGTTTCCTGTGGGAGTGGGGCTGCGATTGGGATGTGTGATGTCGCCTTGGTTGTTTAATATTTATATGGATGGTGTTGTAAGGAAGGTGAATGCAAGAGTGTTAGGTGGAGGTCTGAGTCTGGTGAATGTTGATGGTGGAGAGTGGAATCTGAAGCAGCTGCTGTTTGCAGATGATACTGTACTGGTGACTGATTCAGAGGAGAGATTGAGACAGTTGGTAGAGGAGTTTGGAAGGGTGTGTGAAAGGAGGAAATTGAAAGTAAATGAGAATAAGAGTAAAGTGATGAAGTGTACGAGGTTGGTAGATGGTAGGGGGATGAATATAATTTTGAATGGTGAGTTGCTTGAGGAGGTAGAGTGTTTTAAATATTTAGGGTCACATGTTGCTGTGGATGGAAGAATAGATGCAGAAGTGAAGTTTAGAATGAATGAAGTAGGTAAGGTGCTGGGTGGAATGAAAAAAGTGTTTAGATGTCGTTCGCTTAGAATGGATGTAAAGAGAAGGCTGCATGAGGGTGTTGTGGTACCGACTGCACTATATGGGGCTGAAACATGGAATATGGGTGTAGCAGAGAGGAAAAGTTTGAATGTAATGGAGATGAGGTGTCTGAGGAGTATGTGTGGAGTGACGCGTATGGATCGAGTGCGAAATGATGAAGTGCAAAGGAGAACTGGAGTTGTTCGGGAGATGGCTGGTAGAGTTGAGCAGAGGGTGTTGCGATGGTTTGGGCATATGGAGAGAATGGATAATGAGCGATTGGTGAAAAAGATAACTAGATCTGATGTGAGAGGTGTAAGGCTGAGAGGGAGACCACGAATAGGATGGATGGACAGTGTGAAAAGAGCACTGGATGCAAGAGGGATGTCTCTTGGGCAAGGAAGAGCGGCTGTGCGTGACAGAAATAAATGGAGAGAAATTGTGAATGAATAAATGATGACGCGGCCCTGAGGGGATATTTTCCCGCATTTGGTCTGATCAGCTAGTCAGGTCAGGTGCAGGTAAGGGGATGGGTCTATTATGATGCGGCAGGGGTAAACCAGCTCTGCTGTCGGGTCCTGCTGTGGATGTCACTGATTGCACTGCGCAGTTGACCCTTGTGCAGTGTGATGCTGTGAGGATCTGTCCCTTCTTCCCTTTGGGGCTAAGATGCGAATGAACGTATTTGAATGGATGCTTGTCGTAAAAGGCGACTAAAAGGGTTGGCGGAGGGTTAGTGCCCCTCCCCGGAAAACAGCTAACTAAAAAAACAAACAAGAAGCCTCGGACAAGGACTGACCAAACGATGACGACCCAGGACTGGATAAAGGACTTTTTTTTTTCTTTTTTTTTTTTTATGTGTCCAACTCAGGGCATAGGCTTCACAGCCTGCTATCAAGGCCCAGCAGTCCTCCTACATACCATACACCTCTACATGTCACCACTTCGGCGCTAATACCCACCGTCCATATTGAATACATGCTAGAGCTGTCTCATGCAGGACTGGTGTATTGGTATTAGCGGGGGTATTTTTACGACATGTCGGCGGGTCTTCTGGTAGATCAGTAAAGCCTGATTTAATTAAATTCAAATCCTTAAACTGTTCCCTGCCCCAGCCGGGATTCGAACCTGGGTCCGTCAGGACTGCAGGCCACCTCTCTACCGATTGAGCCACCGATTGAGGAGCGAATGATGAGGTGAAAGAGAGAGAGATTGTCCAGGTGCTTGAGGGTGTGAAAGTGGATGTATGTGGAATAACTGAAACAAAATGGAGAGGAGAAAGTGTGAGAGAATGGGAGTATGGATGGGGTATATGTTCAGGAGTAAGTGAGAATGAGAGGGCAAAGGAAGGAGTATGTATAGTTGTGAGTAAAAGATGGAAGAAGAGCATAAGACAGTATGGATCAGTTGGGTCAAGGATTGTGTGGGTAAAGTTGAAAGTTGGAATACAAATGTGAGCGATTGTGTGTGTGTATGCACCAACGCAAGATCGTGCTAGAAGAGTGAGAAAAGAGTTCTGGACAAATGTGGAAGTGTGCATGGAAAAGTTTGGAAGGAATGAGAGAGTGTTTTTGATTGGTGATATGAATGGTAAAGTTGGGAATGTGAAGGTGGATGGAATAGTTGGTGAGTGGGGTGTGCCTGCTGAGATAGATGAGAATGGGAGTGCGTTAGTGGACATTTGTGCTGGGAGGGGGTTGGTGATAGCGAATACCCTCTTCAGGCATAAAATGATCCACAGGTATACATGGCGAGTGATGAGAAGGGTGGGTGGTGAACTAAATGAAAGAAAGGCAATGAGTGATTATGTGTGTGTGGATGAAAGGATGCGAAGATGTGTAAAGGATGCAAGAGTGTATAGAGGTTGGGGGAGTGGACTTTCTGACCACTACTTAGTGGTGGCCAGAATTAGAATGCAAGTAAGATGGAGGAATAGAAGAAGGGAAAGACGAGAAGAAAGAGTAGTTACAAGGAGAGTGGAAAGGTTACAAGAGGATGAGAAAAAGGCAGAGTATAAGAGAGAAGTGGAGGAACGATTGGGCAAATATGAATTGGAGCAGATGGGAGACGTGGAAGGTGTGTGTAAGATGTTTACAGAAGAAATATGTGCAGCATGTGATGTGGTGTGTGGAAGGAAGAGAAGACGGAGGGGGGTGCAAGGAACAGCTTGGTGGACTGAAGAGGTGAAACAGGCTGTGGCACAAAAGAAGAAAGCATACAATGAATGGATGAGAAATAGGGGCGTGGAAGAAGTTGAGAGGTGGAAGAGAGAGTTATATGTGGAAAGAAAGAGAGAGGTGAAAAGATTAGTAAGAGAGAATAAGAAGAGAGTGGATGAGGAATTTGGAAGGAATTTGAGTGTAAAGTGGAGGGACTGTAAGAAAATGTTCTGGAGAGAAGTGAAAAGAGTAAGACAGGGTGGAAGTGAAGTTAGCAGGGGAGTGAAAGATAAAAATGGTAGATTACTAGTGGAGAAGGGAGAAAAAGTGAGCAGATGGAGAGAACACTTTAAGAATTGTTGAACGTAGAGGATGGAAGTAATGCGAGTATAAATGGCTGGGGAATGGCTGGGAGAAGGAGGGAGGTGAGAAGACAGGAAGAAATCAGTAGGATAGAAGTTGTGGAAGCAGTGAAGAAAGTTAAATCGGGGAAAGCCCCAGGAATTGATGGAGTGTGTGGTGAAATGCTGAAGCATGGGGGAGAGATAGTAGTAGAATGGATGTGGAAGATGTGCAGATTGGCCTGGGAGGAAGGTAGAGTCCTGGAGGACTGGAAGTCAGGTATAATTATTCCCTTGTACAAAGGAAAAGGGGAAAAAGAAGTGTGTGGTAACCATAGAGGCATTTGTCTTCTTAGTATAATAGGAAAAGCGTATGGTAGGATACTTATAGACAGAGTTAGAGAAAGAACAGAGAAATTAGTTGGAGAAGAACAGGGAGGCTTTAGGAAGGGAAGAGGTTGTGTAGATCAGATATTCATTCTTAGATCTTTAGTGGAAAAGTTTCTAGAGAAGGGAAAGAAGTTGTATGCGGCTTTCATGGATTTGGAGAAAGCATATGACAGGGTGGATAGACAAGGATTGTGGAAAGTGTTAAGAATATATGGAGTAGATGGGAAGTTGTTGAATGCTGTGAAGAGTATGTACGATGGTGCGAAGGCTGCAGTGCGTGTGGATGGTGAACTAAGTGAATTTTTCTCTTTGAAAGTTGGGTTGAAACAGGGATGTGTCATGTCTCCATGGTTGTTCAATCTGTACATGGATGGGGTAATAAAAGAGGTACAAGGTAGGGTAGTGGATGTTGGAGTGGCCCTGGTGAGAGAGGATAGTGTTTGGAAAATCCCTGTACTGTTGTTTGCAGATGATACTGTGTTGCTGAGTGAAGACGAAGGGGAGCTGCAAGGCTTGGTGGATGAGTTTGAGAGAGTGTGTAAGAAACGGAATCTAAAGGTGAATGTATTGAAGAGTAAAATGATGGTCTTTGCGAGAGGCGAAGTTAGTGAATGTACAGCGAGGTTGGCTGGTGAGGAATTGGAAAATGTGAGTACGTTTAAGTACTTGGGTAGTGTGATGAGTAAGGATGGAGGTTTGGAGGGTGAAGTGCTTGAAAGGGTACAGCAGGGAAGAAAGGTTGCTGGTTCCTTGATAACTGTGATAAGAAACAGGGAAGTGAGCATGGAAGTGAAAAAGTTACTACATGACAGTATTGTGATACCAACTCTAACGTACGAAAGTGAAACTTGGACGTTATTGGAAGGACACAAGTCAAGAGTGAGAGCAGTGGAAATGAGTTATTTAAGAGGAGCCTGTGGAGTCACGTGGAGAGACAGGCTGACGAATGAGGATATAAAGGAGCGTTGTGGTGTTGATGTGGATGTGATAGGAAGTGTTATGAGGAACACACTGAGGAGGTTTGGCCATGTGGAGAGGATGGAGGGTGAAAGACTGACGAAGAGAGTGTATGTGAGTGAGGTGGAGGGGGGAAGAAGGAGGGGGAGGCCGAGGATGAGATGGAGGGATGGGGTGGAGAGGTATATGAGAGAGGAGGGTGTGAGTTGGGAGCAGGGCAGTGAAATGGCGGG
The DNA here is from genome assembly GCF_032717465.1 of Coenobita brevimanus. Taxonomy (NCBI): domain Eukaryota; kingdom Metazoa; phylum Arthropoda; class Malacostraca; order Decapoda; family Coenobitidae; genus Coenobita; species Coenobita brevimanus. The sequence goes on along the minus strand of NC_136992.1, from coordinate 13,360,847 downwards.
GGACAGGGCGACTTGGAGGCGATTTGTTTGTGGCCACCCCAAACGGGATTGAGGCGTCTGGCAATAGATAGATAGATAGATAGATTAAATGGGGAGTGTGTCGTCCTGTCTCGGCTACCTCCCTTTCCTTGGGGGAAGCAGCCTAGGTAAATAGATAGATAGATAGCTTTCAAAGAACCAGCCACTTTCTTCCTTGCTGTACCCTTTCAAGCACTTCATCCTCCAAACTTCCATCTTACTCATCACACTACCCAAGTACTTAAATGGCCTCACATTTTCCATTTCCTCACCATCCAGCCTCACTGCACATTCAGTGACTTCATTTCTCTCAAAGACCATAACCTTGCCCTTCCTTACGTTCACATTTAGATTCTATTTCTTACACACACACCCAAACTCATTCACCAAGCCATGCAGTTCCCCTTTGTCTTCACTTAACAGTACAGTATCACCTGCAAACAACAATACAGGAAGTTTCCAAACATTGCCCTCTCTCAGTAGGGTCACTCCAACATCCACTGCTCTACCTTGTATCTCATTTATAACCCCATCCATACACAGATTGAACAACCATGAAGACATGACACATCCCTGTTTCCGCCCAGCATTCAGATAAAAAAATTCACTCAGTTCACCATCCACACGCACTGCAGTCTTAGCACCCTTATACATGCTCTTCACAGCATTCAACAACTTCCCATTTACTCCATATTCTTAATATTTTCCACGTTCCTTGTCTGTCCACTCTGTCACATGCTTTCTCCAAATCCATGAAGGCTGCATATAACTTCTTTCCCTTCTCTAGACACTTTTCCATCAGAGACCTAAGGATGATTATCTGATTTATACAACCACTTCCCTTCCCAAAACCTCCCTGTTCTTCAAGTAATTCCACTGTTATTTCCTACTGTATACTTTGCCTATTACACTAAGAAGACAAATGTCCCTATGATTACCACACATTTCTTTTTCCCCTTTTCCTTTGTACAAGGGAATACAGTAATTATACCTGACTTCCTATCCTCTGGGACTCTTCTGTCCTCCCAGGCCAATATTCACATCTTCCATATCCACTCTGATACTGTCTCTCCTCCATGCTTCATCATTTCACCACACACCACATCAATTCCTGGGTCTTTCCCCATTTTGACACTCATCATTGCATCTGCTGCTTCTGTCCTACTGATCTCTCCCACCCTTCTCACCACCCTCCTTCTCCCCACCCTCCTTCTCCCCACCCTCCTTCTCCCAGCAGTTCTGCAGCCACTCATACTCACATTATTTTTAACAGTTCCTGAAAGTGTTCACTCCATCTTCTCACTTTTCTTCCTTCTGCACTAGCAATCTACCGTTTGTATATTTCACTCCCCCATTAACTTCTTTATCGCCCTGTCTAACTCTCTTTATCTCCTTCCAGAACATTTCCTTACATTCCCTCCACTTTACATTCAAATTCCTCCCAAATTCCTCATCGACTCAACAAAGTCCCATTTTCTTAATCTGAATTCCTTTCTAGCATGCATTCCATCCACATTCTTCTTTTGCACATCACACCATGCTGTCACTTTCTCATTTGCAGTACCACACTTACTTAGCATTTGCTGACCAAGCACTTTTTGTGTGCTCTTAACGGTCTGTACTGACTGACTCATTTTTGTGACAGTGTTGGTAGTGAGTGCAACACCCTTGAGCTCGTTCATCGCACCGAAGTAGAGGACATCCCCACATCCATTGTCTCGTACACTGGCCGCGTCCTGGTGGCTGTTGGTCGCCTGCTCAGAATATACGACCTTGGCAAGAAGAAGCTGCTGAGAAAGTGTGAGAACAAAGTAAGGGCATTGTATAGACAGTCAGGGTCTTAGATTTGCATAATGTTTCTCTGTTTGTTTTTCACTTAAGATGTGTGTAACTTTCATCCTCTGCAACATCACATCAAAGTGTCATGTGTAGACAGAGAAACATACTAAGCCACTCTGTACCCAGAATATTTGTCAGCAGAGGAAAGTAAGAAGTTTAAGAGATGAAATACTGGGTGAACTTTTGCCTGAAGCTGTGCTGTGAAGTACACTTAAGGCTGTATTCTCAGGGAGTTAAGAGACTTTGTAACATCTCTTCACTTTTTTTTTTTTTTTCTTTAATTACTGTGATTATCAAGATCATCACTGTTATTATTATATATTCTGTATTTTTAATGTATCTGACTCTGGGCATAGACAGTAGTCTCCCCAAGGAGTCCAGCAGTCCTTCTGTGTCCCATACATTCTCACATCACCATTTCATTTCTAACACCCACTGTCCATAACTAGGGTTGTCTGGTTCAGGACTGAGGTGATGGTATTTTGAGAGGTGTTTTTGTGACTTGCAGGTAGATCTAGTGAGAAATAAAAGCCAGAAAATCTGTTTTATTAAAATACACATCTTTATACTATCTTGTTAGACATCAAATCACTTCACTAACCACTTGGTGGCTACCTTAATATTCTTTTGTATATTTTATGTCATGTAATAATGATGTAGCCATTAGTATATGTTGCAACTTCAGTATAGGTATCAAGTCTAGAGATAACAGTGATACATGTAGTACGGTATGTGTGTACAGTGTAAGCAAGAAGGTAGTGCAAGAGGTGAAAGAGGTAGTGAAAAGAGAGACTGTTTTAACCCTTTTACTGCGATTGTGGTATATAGTATTTTAGTAAGATTAATCCCTAAACTGCAGCATTAGGAAATCCTGACCTTCTTGTGGTGTGCAAAAAGTATAGATTTTATAGCGGTTGGAAGCCTGTATTAATTTCTTGATATGAAGGAGAACATGTTGAAGGGTGTGTATATCCAATATACAGTACAGTCAGTATCTCTTGTAGCAAGTCATTTTGCAGCTAAGTTGAAGGGTTTTGGTCCTGTTAAAAGTTTCCTTCACAGACAGTTTTTGGCATGATGAGATGGAGGACCATATTTTAAAGTAAATGTGTGCCAATTTTTAGGTCAGTATCTACAGTACTGCCATCAGGGCATGTGTTTTAATTTTTGAATTTTGTGGGGGACTTCATCAAAATATACAGCATGAACATGTGGGGAGAGCAGCTGAAGAAAACTCTAGATGCCATCATAGGATCAGTATCATTATTAGTCCTATGTTGGCCTTAAAGCAAAGTGTGGATTTTTTTTTTTTTCTCTCCCTTGACTCAAGATGTAATTTACTGTTGATTGGTGGGCATTTAGCAGTGTAAGTCGCAGTTTTGGGGTTAACATTGGAAGCGTGTGTCCAGCTGAGAGATGTCTGTTAATCAGCAGCTATGAAAGTATCTCAAATGCTTTAATTATTCTGTGGTATTGTTGCCTCTTGGAATTTTATTTAACAGTAGAATTTGTGCCCATTTAATAGAAATCCTTGGATCCAGAGAGTTAAAATATTCTCTTATCTCCCTGTACAATGAGAACCTTATCACTAATATAAAGATATGTGACAGCACATCCCTAACTTGATTGTGGACATGAAAGCGAGGGGCCAACGGGTGTTTGTGAGTGACGTGCAGGAGTCGCTCTTCGTGGTGCGATATAAGCGACAGGAGAACCAACTTATAATTTTTGTTGACGACACAAACCAGCGCTGGGTGACCACCTCCTGCCTCCTTGATTACGACACAGCTTCCCTCGCTGACAAGTTTGGCAATGTGGCTGTGGTAAGTGTGCTCTTGTACTGTAAGTTATGAAATGTCCCTGATGTGTCTTAAATTATTGAACCATTTTCCATACAGCTGGTGAAGCAAATTGAGCAGACTGCCAGATTAACTTTTTAGGTAACAGTGGAACTCCATTCATCATCCAATCCTTTTCTGTCTCATCATAAGCATAAGGGCCAGGGGTTAGGCAGTTCACTTCTGACATTTAAGGCAAGGGTGACCAACCTCACTCTTCCTTAAGTGGCATTATATGAGCAGTAAACCCCGACCATCCCTTGAAGTAAATCCTTAAGAGCTCTCATCTAATTGGAGTTCCTTGACCTACTACACCACCAGGTGTCATTTGGTTATGGGGTTACCACCCAGCTTACAGTAGTAAAAGGTTTTCTGAGCTACAGGAAACCATTTGGCTTGCCAATCATTGTAGTTACCTGAAGACAGCGGTACATCAAGTGAGTGGATGGTTCATTCCTCCACCTGCAGTTAAAGAATGTAAAAAACGATGATTTTTTAATGCAAAGAAGAAAGACGCAAAGGCTCGAAGCCAAAAAAGGAAGAAAAAATAATTATTCTTTCCAGAAAAATGGTGAAATTAGGTGCAGTTATTGTGTAATTAAGACTCCTCACCCTTCCCTAGGATGGGAAAGCAGGTCTGGTTGATGATGATGATGAAGATGATGATGATGATGATATTCTTGTACTGTATGTGTATCAGATAAATTCAGGTTTCCTGGGGCTTGAATGATGAGTGAATGGAAGCATGGCCCATTGGATTGGGCAAAATTGGGCTGTCTGGACATTGCTACTTCTCACCCTGCCCTAGGGTGGGGAAGGAGGTCCGGATGATGATGATGCATCTCTCCAATAGCACGAGCAGTTGTTTAAGTTCTGTTTTTTCAGTTTCATGAGAGTAATTTATAATGGAAGTACTGTAAAGTTGTTATTTTTCCAGGTGAGGTTGGGTGGAGACATAACTGATGACGTTGATGAAGATCCAACAGGCAACAAAGCACTGTGGGACCGAGGGCTTCTCAACGGTGCATCTCAAAAGGCAGAGGTTGTGGCAAATTTCCATGTTGGCGAGACTGTCAATACTCTTGAGGTATGTTGTGTCTTGTCAGTCATTGTCACCATCGTCATTGGCACCGCTGCCGTCTGTATTTTCATTGTCATTATCATCATCCTTCATTTTATTGTTCTTCTCCTGCTCCTCCTCCTCATCAGTTTTTATTTCATTATCACAATCCAGTTTCCTATACCTCCTGTTACGAGTGAAATTATTGCCATCATTACAGGTCTTATAGCACCATACACAGGGTGTACAGGCACAAACACAAATCTTCCCAAAGTTTGACAGATACTTAGTGAAAAATCAAAGCATCTGAAACACACACTGGTAGAGATGGGGTTTGATTGTATTTTGCCAGTTGTAAGTTTTCTTCAGATGGAGCTGGGAAGATAATTGTTTCTGTGACTGTACAAGTACCTTGGCCCTGTCTCCACACCTGGACAAAATGAGAATCCACACAATGATGCTACCCCATACAGAATATATTTGTGAAGCCTTTTGATATATCACATGTCAGATCTTACGCTTATTAACTTTTTTTTTGTGTGTGTGTGTGTGTGTGTCATATTGAGTTTTACAAAACTGACATGGGTGAGTGAAAGAGAATAGATGAATCTCATGCATCATGGCAATCACTTTTCTCATCACAAAGGGACAACCACAGGGTATCATATTGTGATCCTGGGTTGGCAGGTTACATTTTCATATGACAAAATTTTCAGAATGATTGAGGTACCTGGCAACCCAATTGGTTTATTCTTTAGCGGTGCGAAAAGTGATTGCCATGATATGTCATATTAATTGATTCTTTTCATTTTCACCTACCCACATCAGTGCAGAAAACGTTATCTGAAATAGAAAAATTGGTTAATCAACATAGGATTTGGCATAAGAGATGCCAAAAGGCTACGTACCGGTAATTATCTTGTTTAGGTTGCATCATTGGTGGATTAACATTTCATCCAAGCAGGGTGGGGTGGGGGACTAAGATGCATGAACATCCTTTGCAGTATCAATAGCAAGACAAAGCATACAGTTTCATATATTTACTCTTTATTCTTGCCAAATAGTTGATGCCCAGTGGTGTAGTGCATTGAAGTTCTCCAACTGGATGTGGCCCATAAGGGTAGAAATCTGAAGGGTGACTGGGGTATATTGCTCACTTAGTGTCACTTTTGGAAAAGTGGCTTTACTCATTCTACTCTAATGTGGCCTAAAAGTGCCACCTCTAGATGTTGAATGCTGATCTGTAATAATAGATTAACTCTAGAATTTGATGTTAATCACAAAGAGGTGCTTTGGAAATGTTGTAGACCCATAGCATTGTCTGTTTCTGTCATTCAGCTACATGGAATAGGCTGCAGGAGGATGAAAATCTGGGCCAAGTTAGTTGAAACCACTAGAGTCACTTGCCTTAAATATGGGGACTGAGAAAGCTTAGCCTGTAATGGGGCAGTAAGGCATCTGATGATGAATTGACGGAATACCAGAAAGCAAATGTATCTCATAGTATACTTAAGACTTTATGTCTGTTGTGGTTAGTGGTATCACACCATCCTCTCTTGATGTATTGCTACCTTCAGGTGACTCTACAGTGAGTGACAAAACCAAGTGGTTTCTTGTAGCACAGAAAATCATTTACTACAGTGTTTTGGCATGTGAAGCGAATGGGGGATGACAGCTGGGTGTAGAAAGTAAGAAGTGTGAACGTTGAGGGTAGGGTTGTGAGAGGTAGACTGAAAAAGGCATGGGACGAGGTCATAAAGTGTGACCTCCGGGATGAGGGATTGAATAGGGAGGCTGCAAGAGATGAGCAGCATGGAGAGCCGCCATTAGGTGACCAAGGCCAACACATGCAAGCATATTGGAGCCTGTATAAACTAAATGAAACGAATTGACGAATGGTAGTAACCATTTAATCACTTGGATATTAGGTGGAATAGTTAATGTACTCAACTGAATATAGCCCATAATGGTTTGATTTTTTCTCTTATTCTCTGATGTAATGGTAGTTGGGGATGAGCATCTTGTTACTCGCACCTTAAAATGTGTGGACAGCAGCATACCTTGGATCCCCTAATGGGACAGTAAAGTATTGGGTGATGTATATTATAAGTTGATAGATACAAGATGATAATGATGATGGAATTGTTTTCAGAAAGCAACATTGATCCCTGGTGGCAGTGAGTCTCTGGTATATACAACACTGAGTGGGACAGTGGGTGTGTTGGTACCATTCACATCGAGGGAGGATCATGAACTCTTCCAGAACTTGGAGATGCATATGCGTTCTGAACACCCACCTCTTTGTGGACGTGACCACCTCTCATTCAGATCGTATTTCTTCCCAGTCAAGGTAACCCAGTACTTTATATATATATATATATATATATATATATATATATATATATATGTAAACACTTTGCTGTATTACATTGTACACATAATCTTGTACATAATTGCTGTTTTGACAATTTCTTTACTGCCTGTATTGTAAATTTAATAAGAATTAAGACTTTTTATAGTGTTTACTGTGCATTGCAATAGAACCATAGGCTGAGAAAAGAAAGTTCAGCATTGTATATTAGAACTGTCACTTGGTTTGTGGTGTGTGGTCCTGTCCTCTGGAACTTAGTTTATCTGTAAAATTGGCTAGTATGGAGTGGCTTTTCCCATGATTAGTCTGAATTAACTGGGCATTACTGTAGTAGACAGTATCAGGAGTGTTGGTCGACTTTACATAGGGATAGGGATGGCACCGATGTGCCCATAAGCCTTAACGTTCATTTGCATCTCCCAGACATGGAGGTATTATTAAGCTTCGTCAAATAAAGGACAAATTTTTGGAAGTACTGTATTATTATTATTTTTTTTTAGCTCTTTTTTTTTTCTTAGATCTTCATGGTATTATACAGGAAGGTATCCTAGGGTAACCCAGGTACTTGTGCCAAATATAAATGACCTTTACTTCTTTTTGAAGGTCGTACTGTCATTTTTGGTGCAAAAATTGCATATTTGAAATTGAAATATTTCAGGAACTAATTGAGATATAGCTATTTAGTTGAAATATCCCCTGGTAAAAAAGTTTGCTAAGAATTTTGGCCAGATATTTTGCTATTTAGCCTGGTAGAAAGTACCAAATTCAGATCTGCTTAGTGTTTTCTTTGTCATGTGTTTTAGAAAAACCCACAAAAGCTGTAAAGCTGTAACTTTACAGAAATATAGCTGTGGTTCCTCCTGTTATCTGAGAGGAATTTGGTTACAGTTAAGCATACAGTTAGCCAGTTACAAATGTAAAATGTACCTATGCACTCCTCCACACCTTTGTCTTCATATCTTGTTGATATTACACAAGAAACTACCTTAGGTTAATCTAAATACATGTACCATTTATGAATGGCCTTGAACTATTTTTGAAGGTCACAGACTTGGTTATGGTGCCAAAATTTCGTACCTTATTTACCATAAATAGTTATGGTAAACTTTATTTATTGTGGCTACATAGTAAGTAAATAGGTAACCAATCCTATGTTGCCCCATGAGGAGCATAGGAATAGGTAAATAATTATTTTTTTAAGCATCAACCCATAAGCATCATGCTTTTAGATACCCCAAATACCTCCTGAAGTAGCTAAACAGCACAAAACACCTTATTGGACAATCAATAACTCCTCCTCCTCCTCCTCCTCCTGAACACTTTGGCAAGCTGGGCAGAAAAATGGCAATTGAAATTCATCCATCCATCCGTCACCCAATCCTACGTTGCCCCATGAGGAGCGTAGAAGCCCGGGCTAGGCAAGTTGGTCCTGACATTTAAGATGAAAGTGACCAGCCTAACTCATCACTGAGTGGCATTAACGTGAGCAGTAAACCCCAACCATCCCTTGGATATAAACCTTCACTAGCTCAGTCCACTTGGAGCACTGCAATTTTCTACTAAACCACCAGGCACCTTATGAAATTCAACATTGAAAATTGCAAAGTACTTCATATTGGAAATAACAACATCCATGTGAATTAGAAAATGATTAATATTCAGTTATTAAGTACAGACAGTGAAAAGGATCTTGGTGTGATGATAACAAATGACCTAACACTGAGTAAGCAGTGCACTGAGGCGATGAAAGTTGCTAACAAGTTGGGTCTTATTGCAAGAACTTTTGAGTTCAAATTGGAAAGCCATACTTGCAATGTACAACTTGCTAGTGCGCCCCCATCTTGAGTATTGTATGCAGCTCTGGTCCGTACTACAGAAAGGCCATAGAAAAATTAGAGAAAATACAGTGAAGAATCACAAAAGTGATACCACGATTGAGAAACGAATCATATCATGAACGCCTTGAAGAACTTAATTTATGTAGTCTAGTGAAATGCAGGTTAAGAGGTAACCTGTTTGAAGTTTTCAAAATCATGAAGGGATATGGCAACTTAGACATGAATAAATATTTTGAAATTGACCGGTCGAGTCAAACCAGGAGTAATGGTTGCAGAATTATGGGAAAGCGTTTCAGAACCCATGAAGCAAAATAATTCTTCAACAATCATAAATATCTGGAACAGATTACCCTCAGATACCGTGAACAGTATCTCAGTTAAGTCATTTAAAAACAAAATAGACAAGTATTTGCATGAAAATCCTCAGTTGACTGAGTTTCTGTCCGAATAACTTACTTTTACCAGCAACGTGTAAGCTCTTTCCCCTCCTGTCTACAAGACACCCCATAAACTTAACGTGCCCATACATAGTGTCGCATCACGTCTTCATGTATTTATCAGTTTATTAAATGCAATAAGTAATATAAGCACAGATTAGGATCTGCACAGATAGCCCTGAGTTAACGGTCACTACTCTTACTTTCGACCTGTGATGAGCTGTGGATCACTGAGGGTCTCTGTTAGTCATGTGACCACCACTGGGATTTTTTTAATGTACCAGGGATCACTGCATCAGGAGGAAACTTGTGTACTTGTCCCACATGGGAGAGTTCCTTGTCTCAGTGGAGTGAACGGAGCTAGGGCCTGATTGACTGTTGCCTACCTTAAAAGCGCCAGGCAAGGCTGCCGCACCACCCCTAAACATCTACATTGTGCAGTGTGTAGTTTCCACGTTATGTCCACAGACTTCCCATTAACTCAATGTACCGGTTTATAATGTCATGCCGTAACTATTAGTTTATTTGATTACTTACTCTTTCAGGTTACTCAGTCGGGTAGCTTATAGACAAAGTATTATAGAATGTGACTTTTCCTTTCCAGTATTTCGTATGAAATTTCTATGTCAGTTTTTCCATGCTGCATGGTGGTTTTTCTCACTTTTTCCTGGAGGGTTTTGGGGTGGGAGGAGCCTTCTTGCTTTACTATCCTTATCCTTCAGCATGTAGAGTTAGCTCTTGTAGTCATAGTTTTCTCTGTAACAAGCAGCCTCGAAAGGACCATAAGGTCTGTTGCTGTTTGCTTTCCTCCTCCTCCTCCTCCTCCTCCGGGGTGCAGCCAACCCCACGGTACAACGGTTGCAGCAATTATTGGAAATTAATGTTTTCATGAAGAGCATAATAGGCTTAATTAATTATTGGAAGTACATACAGGTAAGAAGATGTATTAGAGTTAACTTAATTTTTATGTCGGCTGTTCTTGTAATATGAAACCATCACCAGGAGCTGTCTCATTTGGACATTGGTAAAATGTTTTTGATTGCTTGCATGAGACATTCAGTATAATGCTCCTTGGACCTTGCAACTCTTGCACATGTAGGAACATTGGCTCCTGATGTTATTTAAATTTTAGTGCTACTATTTTAAGAATTTGCCTTGACAGTGAGCTGTTCTCTTGGAAGGAATGCTATAGTAGAAACTCATACAGAACAGTGACTCTGTGATCCTTTTGCTTCACTTGCTGAAGCATTAGTTAGTTATGTCTCCTTGAAGGCACACGAGGAATTTGTGGATGTCAAGAGCATATGAAACCTCAAACTTAAATTTAGTGACATTTTGTGGTAGGTGGGGGCGCTCACCATCCACTCACTCAGTGTAGTGCTGCTCTCGAGTGTCTGCCCTGTCCTCTCCTCCATCCTTCTTTCCTTCCATTTTCATCTATCTTTCCTTCATTCTTTCCCCATCCTTCTGCCTATGGGTGACTTAACACTCCCTCTTCTGTCTTTCATTTCTCCATTCATTCCTCTTCCTTCTGCCCATGGGTGACTCTACACTGAGTGACAAGCCAAATGGTTTCCTTTACACCAGGAACCCATTTACTACGCTGGGTGGTAAACATATAACCAAATTTTGGCGCCTGGTGGTTTAATGGGTAATTATTGTGCTCCAGTCGGATTGAGCCGGTGAAAGTTTATATCCAAGGGGTGGTTGGGGATTATTGCTCATGTAATGCCACTCAGGGATGAGTGAGGCTGGTCACTCTCATCTTAAATGTCAGGACCAACTGCCTAGCCCCAGGCTCCTACGCTCCTCATGGGGCAATGTAGGATTGCATGGTGGATGGATGGATGGATTGTACCCCAAGACATACTTTTAATTGGATGGAGCTGAAAAGAGATACCGGTAGTATCAAGTTGTCCCCAAGTGTGCTGCTGATGTGCCGATGCCATTTGCAGCAACGTAATTGTGTTTATTAAGCTTGTCAGCGTTAACACTTGCAGTATAAAGATAAAAAATAGGTCATCTGGGAAGTCACTAAATGAATTTTTTTTTTTCCCCTATGTAACAGAACTTCTTTTTTTTTTTTTTTTCTTTTTTTTTTTTAATAATGTAACAGAACCAGACATTAACCCGTTAACTGCGCATGGCGGTTTTTTGGAGGTGTCCTTGGTGTGCAGACATAGGAGTAAAAATGAAATTTCTCAAAGGCCAAATTTTGTCTTAGGAACTGAGAGAACACATGTCAAAGTATATAGTAACGAAATATTAGCTCAATATTTACCTTGGTAAAGCCATGGATGAATATAGAAGTGTCTGATTCCCTATTGGAATGTATGGTTTTCGTTTTCTTTTTTGGTTTCTGTTTCGGTTTCGTTTTTGAAGGCTCAAACATGCCTGCATGGGTTGGCCTTGGTCACCATGACACTATACTCGAAATTCACCTGCTTATTGAGCAGTCGCACTTGTAACAGCCCAGGCTGTATAGAGCAGTTAACGGGTTAAACACCTCTGCTCCATAAAATAGACACAAGTTATTATTAATTTTCATTGAAAATATCATATTTATTTTGTTAAAAAAAAATTTTAATTTATATTTCATGCAAAAAGTTTCAGTGAAATTATTATTTTACTTGGTTCTCGAAATACAAATGTTTTATATTTGTTCACATAACCTGTCTCGGTAAAACAGCCTTTGTTTATCCTTTGATGAAACATTATGTTGAATAATTATCCCACATGGAGTAAACTTTGCATATCATTGCTTGCACTTAACATAATCTTTATATCATGATTTTGAAAATTCCTGGAACACTAAAATTTTTTACTTTAAATACACAGTACTGTGCACTTAATTATTGTTGTTGCCTGTCATCATTTGATACCAAAAATAAAATTAATTTTATGCAATTCTGACACTTAGATATTTCATTCGTTTGCAGCAAGACGCCAGCAAATTGAATAATGTGTCATGAAGTAAAAACTGTTGTGAAGCACTGCAGTAAATGTTGCCTGAAAAAAGTGTAAGGTAATAGGTTGGGCTTAGGTAATAGGTTGACAGTTTTCATACTATTTAGGCAAAACTTGGTGAATGGTGGAGAGTGAGCCAAAGGTGAAGTGTTTCAGTTTGAAGAACAGTTGTTCAAAATTTAGGAACTTAGTATCAGACTTTCAGTTCTTTTAACAAAAAGTTTTACAGTAATTCAGAGTGGATTAAATTTGGTTCAGTGATTAAGGGTCATTCAGAGAAATTGTTCACATCTGAGAACAATACAGACAAAGGTCAGGGTCTTAGGAGTAGGTCACTTTTGATCCATTTTCAGTCAAGCCTAGTGGAGGGGTCATGGTATGGCAAGAATGAAGTATTTCAAGTTTAAGAACAATTGGTCAGAGGTCAGGGTCACAGAGCTAGTTCAAAAGCTTGGCTATAGATTGATCACAAAGTGTGGATGTTGTGATCTCAATCTATCTCTATCTATCTATTGCCAGACGCCTCAATCCCGTTTGGGGTGGCCACAAACAAATCGCCTCCAAGTCGCCCTGTCCCCCGCCATTTCACTCCCCTGCTCCCAACTCACACCCCCCTCTCTCATATACCTCTCCACCCCATCTCTCCATCTCATCCTCGGCCTCCCCCTCCCTCTTTCCCCCTCCACCTCACTCACATACACTCTCTTCGTCAGTCTTTCACCCTCCATCCTCTCCACATGGCCAAACCACCTCAGTGTGTTCCTCATAACACTTCCTATCACATCCACATCCACACCACAATGCTCCTTTATATCCTCATTCGTCAGCCTGTCTCTCCATGTGACTCCACAGGCTCCTCTTAAATAACTCATTTCCACGGCTCTCACTCTTGGCTTGTGTCCTTCCAACAACGTCCAAGCTTCACTTCCATACGTTAGAGTTGGTATCACAATACTGTCATGTAGTAACTTTTTCACTTCCATGCTCACATCCCTGTTTCTTATCACTGCTTTCAAAGAACCAGCAACCTTTCTTCCCTGCTGTACCCTTTCAAGCACTTCACCCTCCAAACCTCCATCCTTACTCATCACACTACCCAAGTACTTAAACGTACTCACATTTTCCAATTCCTCACCATCCAACCTCACTGTACATTCACTGACTTCACCTCTCTCAAAGACCATCACTTTACTCTTCCCTACATTCACCTTTAGATTCCGTTTCTTACACACACTCTCAAACTCATCCACCAAGCCTTGCAGCTCCCCTTCGTCTTCACTCAACAACACAGTATCATCTGCAAATAACAGTACAGGGAGTTTCCAAACACTATCCTCTCTCACCAGGGCCACTCCAACATCCACTACCCTACCTTGTACCTCTTTTATTACCCCATCCATGTACAGATTGAACAACCATGGAGACATGACACATCCCTGTTTCAACCCAACTTTCAAAGAGAAAAATTCACTTAGTTCACCATCCACACGCACTGCAGCCTTCGCACCATCGTACATACTCTTCACAGCATTCAACAACTTCCCATCTACTCCATATATTTTTAACACTTTCCACAATCCTAGTCTATCCAGCCTGTCATATGCTTTCTCCAAATCCATGAAAGCCGCATACAACTTCTTTCCCTTCTCTAGAAACTTTTCCACTAAAGATCTGAGAATGAATGTCTGATCTACACAACCTCTTCCCTTCCTAAAGCCTCCCTGTTCTTCTCCAACTAATTGCTCTGTTCTTTCTCTAACTCTGTCAATAAGTATCCTACCATACACTTTTCCTATTATACTAAGAAGACAAATGCCCCTATGATTACCACACACTTCTTTTTTCCCTTTTCCTTTGTACAAGGGAATAATTATACCTGACTTCCAATCCTCCGGGACTCTACCTTCCTCCCAGGCCAATCTGCACATCTTCCACATCCATTCTACTACTATCTCTCCCCCATGCTTCAGCATTTCACCACACACTCCATCAATTCCTGGGGCTTTCCCTGATTTAACTTTCTTCATTGCTTCCACAACTTCTATCCTACTGATTTCTTCCTGTCTTCTCACTTCCCTCCTTCTCCCAGCCATTCCCCAGCCACTTATACTCACATTACTTCCATCCTCCACATTCAACAATTCCTTAAAGTGTTCTCTCCATCTGCTCACTTTTTCTCCCTTCTCCACTAGTAATCTACCATTTTTATCTTTCACTCCCCTGCTAACTTCACTTCCAACCTGTCTTACTCTTTTCACCTCTTTCCAGAACATTTTCTTAGAGTCCCTCCACTTTACACTCAAATTCCTTCCAAATTCCTCATCCACTCTCTTCTTACTCTCTCTTACTAATCTTTTCACCTCTCTCTTTCTTTCTACATATAACTCTCTCTTCCGCCTCTCAACTTCTTCCACGCCCCTATTTCTCATCCATTCATTGTATGCTTTCTTCTTTTGTGCCACAGCCCGTTTCACCTCTTCAGTCCACCACGCTGTTCCTTGCACCCCCCTCCGTCTTCTCTTCCTTCCACGCACCACATCACATGCTGCACATATTTCTTCTGTAAATATCTTACACACACCTTCCACGTCCCCCATCTGCTCCAATTCATATTTGCCCAATCGTTCCTCCACTTCTCTCTTATACTCTGGCTTTTTCTCATCCTCTTGTAACCTTTCCACTCTCCTTGCAACTACTCCTTCCTCTCGTCTTTCCCTTCTTCTATTCCTCCATCTTACTTGAACTTTAATTCTGGCCACCACCAAGTAGTTGTCAGAAAGTCCACTCCCCCAACCTCTATAAACTCTTGCATCCAATATACATCTTTGCATCCTTTCATCCACACACACGTAATCAATCATTGCCTTGCTTTCACTCAGTTCACCACCCACCCTTCTCATCACTCGCCATGTATACCTGTGGATCATTTTATGCCTGAAGAGGGTATTAGCTATCACCAACCCCCTCCCAGCACAAATGTCCACTGACGCACTCCCATTCTCATCTACCTCAGCAGGCACACCCCACTCACCAACTATTCCATCCACCTTCACATTCCCAACTTTACCATTCATATCACCAATCAAAAACACTCTCTCATTCCTTCCAAACTTTTCCATGCACACTTCTACATTTGTCCAGAACTCTTCTCTCACTCTTCTAGCACGATCTTGTGTTGGCGCATACACACACACAATCGCTCACATTTGTATTCCAACTTTCAACTTTACCCACACAATCCTTGATCCAACTGATCCATACTGTCTTACGCTCCTCTTCCATCTTTTACTCACAACTATACATACTCCTTCCTTTGCCCTCTCATTCTCACCTACTCCTGCACATATACCCCATCCATACTCCCATTCTCTCACACTTTCTCCTCTCCATTTTGTTTCAGTTATTCCACATACATCCACTTTCGCATCCTCAAGCACCTGGACAATCTCTCTCTCTTTCACCTCATCATTTGCTCCCCTTACATTCCAAGTTCCAATTGCAATGTCCTTTGTCCAGTCCTTGGTCGTCAACGTTTGGTCAGTCCTTGTCCGAGGCTTCTTGTTTGTTTTTTTAGTTAGTTGTTTTCCGGAGAGGGGCACTAACCCTCCGCCAACCCTTTTAGTCGCCTTTTACGACAAGCAGGGATACTGGGGGAGTATTCTTGATTATTTTCTTCAGAAAATTTTATTCATCTCAAGACAGACTTTTCAGAACTGAGTGAACTTGAAGAAAATTTTATTTATCTCAAGAGAGACTTTTTGGAACTGAGTGGACTTGTCAGTCTTCATTAATCCCCTCACTGCTACAGCTCATAAGTTATAAACGCTTACAACAACGACAGCAGCAGGAAAAAGTTTTTTAAATTGTATAAAAAGGCTCAACATGCTTGCATGCATCAGCCCTGGTCATCACCTACCAGTGGCTCTCTACGCTGCTCAATCTCTGCCAGCCAGCTTATTCTGTCCCTTATTCCTGAGATCACACTCTGTGACCTCGCTCCAGCTCTTTTTCAGTCTCCCTCTCACATCCCTTCCCCTGATGTTCACACTTCTCATCTTCCGCACCCAGTTGTCATCCTTCATCCCCACAACATGCCCAAACCATCCCAGTCTATCCCTCCTCATCACAACAGCAATACATTCCATTCTGATCCTTCATCTCAACTCTTCATAGAGGCTTTGTAAAAAATCAGTAAAATCCATCCATCCATCATCCAATCCTACGTTGCCCCATGAGGAGCGTAGAAGCCCGGGGCTAGGCAGTTGGTCCTGACATTTAAGGTGAGAGTGACCAGCCACACTCATCCCTGAGTGGCATTATGTGAGCAATAAACACCAGCCACCCCATGGATATAAATCTTCACTGGTTCAATCCAATTGAAGCACAGTAATTACCCACTAATCCACCAGACGTCAAAATTTGGTTATATGGTTACCACCCAGCTTAGTAAATGGTTTCCTGGTGTACAAGAAAACATTTGGCTTGTCACTTAGTGTAGAGTCACCCACAGGCAGAAGAAGAGGAAATAATGAAGGAAAGAAAGGCAGAAGAGGGAGTGTAAAGTCACCCATAGGCAGAAGGATGAGGAAAGACTGTAGGAGAGAAAGACAGAAGAGGATGGAAGGAAAGAAGGATGGAGGAAAGGAAAGGGCAGATGCCCGAGAGCAGCACTACATCAGTATTTAAAAAAAAAAAAAAAAAAAAAAAAAAAACGTATTAGTTGTAGAGATGACAATGCAGCAAAAACTATCGGAACAAGGTCAAGGCAGTAAAACAAGATGCAATTCCATCCCTACAGTTTGTGTGTGTGTGTGTGTGTGTGTGTGTGTGTGTGTATTTTTTTACTTCAGTATCTGCCGTTATGGTATAGTACAAGTGCAGCCGAAAAGTATCTTGATAATGGTATAGCCGTTAACCAACCATGCAAAACACGGAAGTACTGGTATGTCATAAAAAAAAGAAAAAAAAAAGTGCCGGGATGGGATTACATGCCATTTTACTGCCTCATCATTGTTCCAGTAGTTTTTGGTGTGTTGCCATCCCTACATCTTCATATAGTTAATCAGATGTTTTTTATACTTGTATCATTGACTATGTTCATAACATTACAGCATAAGTATAGGAAGTTAACAGCATTAACATCCAGTCTCATATTACTGTACCTTCTATAGGACATGGGTACTTGAGACTAGGCACTTAATCCAGAACATGTATGATTTCTTACTCTTTAATAACCTGGACTACAGTTGTTGAGCTGGGGACCCACTGGCCCAGAGGGGTATTATGGGATTAGCTATTATGACAGTATTTTGATACCAACTCTAACGAATGGAAACGAAGCTTGGACCTTGTTGGAGGGACACAAGTCAAGAGTGAGAGCAGTGGAAATGAGTTGTTTCAGAGGAGCATATGGAGTCACATGGAGAAACAGACTGACAAATGAGGATGTGAGGGAGGATTGTGGTGTGGATGTGGATGTGATAGGAAGCATTAGGAGAAACACATTGAGGTGGTTTGGCCATATGGAGAGTGAGAGACTGACGAGGGGTGTGTATGTGAGTGAGGTGGTGGGGGAGAGGGGGAGGGGGAAGCCAAGGATGAGATGGAGGGATGGAGTGGAGAGGTATATGAGAGAGGGGGATGGGAGCTGGGAGCAGGGCAATGAAATGGCGGGGGACAGGGCAATGTGGAGACAATTTGTTTGTGGCCACCCTGTATGGGATTAAGGCGTCTGGCAATAGATAGATAGACTTATTGTGCCTGTACAGGATGCCCATGTTTTACAGTGAGAATGCATTTGAAAAGTACACTGCACAGCAGCTTATTGTATGTCAGGTCAGTGATAACGTGGATTCTGTTGGGATACATTTTTAGCCAAGAGTGACTCACCCAGCATAATCTAAAAACATGTTTCAAACTTGCCAAAACCAATAGTTATATCATGTCAGTGCCCTTCACTTGGTGCTTTCCCCCCCCCCCCCCCCCAAAAAAAAAAAAAAAAAAAAAAAAAACACCGAAACTGGTAATTTCACTGCACTGCATTTCAGTTGCCGTTTAAAGTCCAACACCACACTTTTGTACCATCATTGACACTAACACACCCTACAGTGAGTAGTACAATTCCATCTTGAACAAACTGAGGACTGTAGACTTGCATGTAGGTGATTGTTTCATTCATCATTCATCGTCTAATCCTGTGTTGCCCCAGGAGGAGCTTAGGAGCCCAGGGTAGGCAAGTTGGTCCTGGCAGTTAAGATGAGAGAATAGCTGTCACATTTTGACCAGTAAGGCTTTGTATGGGATCTTAATGGTCGTATAAATGATTTTATATATATATATATATATATATATATATAAGCAATTTATTGCATACTGGTTCATCGCATATCAAGGGTCTGCTGTACTTGCTTCATAAGATTAGATTTTGTAGAATTAGGTAAATGATGAAGTGCCTTAAAAAAAAAAAAAAAAAAAAAAAAAAAAAAAAAGTAGTTGTAAACTAAATTTGAGCCAAATCACGTAACAATCCTGCTTAAGCTGTGCATGGTAGTATAAGGTAAAGTTTGCATAAATTGGAGCACTGTACAAGTATGTGGAGTGTTGAACTGACTTCTGTGTGAGTGGAGTGGAAGTCAGTTTTCCTTTTTGTTTCATACTGTTGACCAGCTAATTGTTTGGTATAATATCCTTTATTACATTGTGGTTATATAGTCTAGTGAATCACTATGATATTATCTCTGCTTCCCTGTCAGAATGTGATTGATGGTGACCTGTGTGAACAGTTCAACATGGTAGATGGCGGTAAACAGCGCAGCATTGCTGAAGACCTGGACAAGACTCCCAATGAACTCTCCAAGCGCTTGGAGGACATAAGGACACGTTATGCCTTCTGAGTCTTCTCGCTTACATTTGTATTCTGCTTGGTACTAAGTTTTATAATGACATATGAAGTGTTAACTTCCTTTAGTCTGATGATGTTATCTTTCCATATAGTCTTTCTACTGCTGGACAATTTTAGTTAGTGTTGGAAAGTACTCTATTGATTAATGGATAAGCGAGGTCCATATGTAATCCGTCTTGTTTGAAAAGTCCCCTGAATTGAGTAAAGTCATCTGGGGATAGAAGAATAGAATAAAAAATTGTTATCAGACTAAAGTGGTTGATGTATATCACTGAAATCTGAACCTCTTGGGACCAAGCAGTGTTTCATTTGTAATTAATTAAATTTTAAGTTTTTTTTTTTTTCATCAGTAAATAAAAAAATTTATGGAGCTTATACTTTAGGTAAACCTTATGTAGTATTTACTTTTTCATTTTATCCATCCATCCATCAATCCATCATCCAGTCCTATGTCGCCCCATGAGGAGCATAGAAACCCGTGGCTAGGCAAGTTGGTCCTGGCATTTAAGATGAGAATGACCAGCCTTACTCATCCCTGAGTGGAACACAACCACCCCTTGAAACATAGAACACTCCTGGTCACACTAGATATCAGCAAAGCTATCGATGCCATCCCCCGCCATAACCTCTCAGACAATATTGAACACAAACATGCACAGTAACACAAAAAGATGTCTGGCAAACTACTTAGCAGGCAGATATGCACATGTAATATTTGCTGATCGGTCTTCAAACATCAGAAACTTCACAAATGGCGTCCCCCAAGGATCTGTTTTGTCCCCTACACTCTTTAACCTCTACATGCACGACATACCCACACCCCACACACCACAGATACACATAGCTTCCTATGCAGATGACATAACACTTACATGTACACAACAAAATGCAAACACAGCTGCACACATCCTCCAACCTTACCTAAACACACTGCATGAATGGTTCACCACAAACAGGCTCAAAATAGTCCTAGTCAAATCTACAGTGACCCTTCTCACAGCCTGGACTGCAGAACACAGTCACATTCCACACCTCACCATAAACAACATTCCCCAACCCCCGTCCCAAAATCCTTGGTGTAACAAACAATACATCAATGTCATTTAAACAACACATCACAATCATTAAAAATAAAATAACACCAAGACTCAGTGCCTTGAGGGCACTTGCCCATACAACAACAAAGAAACCACTACCACAATATACAAACAATATATACATTCAGTGACGAATTATGCAAGCCCTGCATGGGCTTCTAACCTCACTAAAACACACTACAGACCATGCAGAACAAGGCCCTAAAAATAATCATAGGCTGCACAGCTGCTACACCCACAGACACATCAAGAAACCAAAGTCCTCAAAGTCAAGGATCACCTAGACATGAGAGGCACCCAAATTCTCGCTGCAGCTTCCACAAACCCACAACATCCACTACACTACATGGCAGCACATCCATACACACCAAGGAACATCAAAACGACACCCAGCACATGATATCATACATAAATACTGTCATCTCTTCCCCCTCGCCTGCCTTAGACCAGCTTCCAGAAGCATGTCCATACTCAAATCACTTGCTGCTCCATTCAGTCACTTAAAGACAATACACAGCTGCATGCACGGCCTCCTGATGTCCACCCTTCTGAATCCTATCTCCCTCGCAAGGATAGGGTCCACCTGGCCAGGCTGAGATGTGGGTGCCATCCAGCCCTCTTAAGTTACTAAAAGAGGCTGGATGACTTTGTCACTGATGCCTGTCTAAAATGTGACGCAGCACCCCATACTATTAAGCACATTATGGAAGACTGGATTGCGCACAGTCACCTACGCCAACAACATGACGTACAATCCATGAGAGCTCTGTGGGAAAGCCTGGTCTTGGCCATGGCCTTCCTTAGGGACTCGGGGCTGTTCGGCCATGGCCTTCCTTAGGGACTCGGGGCTGTTCGGCCAGACTGCCTTGGGAACAACTGCTACTACCACCCCTTGGAGATATATTTGCATCGGCTTAATCTGATTGGAGCACCTTAACTGATGTGAAATTCACACCACATCTGAGGATGACTTCAGATAGGCACGGGATGATATGATGCAACCATTATTTCTAATGGTAGTGTAATCTGGAGTCCATCTGATGATCTGGACAGGGTTAAGGTTACTTTGGATGCTGACTGACTTAAGGAAAAGATCGCAAAAATTTGGATGGACCTTTATAATAAAAATGCTAAAATACAATATGACTGTTGTCTGTGGTACTCTCATTGATAATTCTATCCATCCATCATCCAATCCTACATTGCCCAAATTCTTATTACTGTTAAAGTCATAAGATGTAATATCCCTTCCTAGTGAATAAAAGAACCTATTATTTTACTGCTAACCACTGTTTGTATACAAATAGGTTGCTAAAATTTCATTTCATACATTATGTACTGGATTATATTCCACTAAGTAATACCAACTTACTCATTGTACAGCTTTGAGAGAGTTGTTTTTTCTGTCAGCTGCCAGCGTGCACATGTGTATCTCACTTGTAGATTGGTCTCAGCTACTGCTTTGACTAAAAATACAAGATGGTTGTGCAGAGGATCACCTTCTGCCATATGACTTGCCAGACCTGAGAAAATATTTTTGTACTGCGACTCTGACAATACATGAAGAAAATTTTGGCAAGTATGGTGTATATAGACAGTTTAAGTAAAGATGTATGTCACTGCAAAGTAAGACTTATCTGGAGTTCTCTTCACATAAGACATACAGCAATGACATCTTTGGATGGAAAAGATAGATTCCTTTACACAGTGATTCTGTAAATTCACAACTTAATGATACATTGAAGGTAAGTATGTTCCTATGTAACTTTGTAATTTGGGTATTATCTGTGGGGGCACTCAGAATCCACTCACTCGATGTAGTGCTGCTCTCGGGTGTCTGCCCTTTCCTCCCTTCCCTACTTCTTTCCATCCATCCTCTTCTGTCTTTCTTTCCTCCAGTCTTTCCTCGTCCTTCTGCCTATGGGTGACTTTACTCTCTCTCCTCTGTCTTTCTTTCCTTCATTCTTTCCTCCCTACTACCTGTGGGTGACTCTACACTGAGTGACAAGCCAAATGGTATCCTGTACACCAGGAAACCATTTACTACGCTGGGTGGTAACCATATAACCAAATTTTGGCACGTGGTGGTTTAGTGGTTAATTATTGCACTCCAATCGGATTGAGCCGGTGAAGGTTTATATCCAAGGGATGGTTGGGGTTTATTGCTCATGTAATGCCACTCAGGGATGAGTGAGGCTGGTCACTCTCACCTTAAATGTCGGGACCAACTGCCTAGCCCCGGGCTCCTACGGTCTCCATGGGGCAATGTAGGATTGGATGATGATCTGATTCAATCAAAACTGGAGGGAGTCAGTAGTTGAGTCACTAAGGAAATGCACAACCAGTTTTATATTCATTTTGTGCGTGACATAGTACTTGGATGAATGTGCAGCTTCTAACTTGGTGCCTGAGATATAGACCTCTTTTTTGTGACTGATGGAGTTTCTCTGTGAACTACCATTCAGTTGCACTATATACCAACATCACTAACAGAAACCTGAACACATGACAAAAAAAGAAAATCTGGCTTACTGTTTTTTAGGGCGGCTTCCTGCACTACAAACGCGTAGAATGCGGCTGGGTTCTTTCTAGACCGGAGCTTAAGTATCAAGAGAGAGGCAGGGCATAAAAACTCAGGGCAACAATCTTACACGTATATTGACAAATTCTAAGCTAGGAACAGGCAGACGTCACAAACAGTCTTTTTATGTACCTAGGCTGCTTCCCCCAAGGAAAGGGAGGTAACCGAGACAGGACGACACACTCCCCATTTGCTCATCCATTCAAACACATTCATTCGTATCTTAGCCCCAAAGGGGAGAACGGACAGATCCTCACCGCACCACACTGCACAAGGGTCAACTGCGCAATGCAATCAGTGACATCCGCAGCAGGGCCAGACAGCAGAGCTGGTTTACCCCTGCCACATCATAACAGACTCATCCCCTTACCCGCACCTGACCTGAAATAGCTGAGCAGACCAAATGCGGGAGAATATCCCCTCAGGGCTGCGTCATCACTTATTCATTCACAATTTCTCTCCACCCATTTTTGTCACGCACAGCCACTCAGACATCCTCTCGCATCCAGCGCTCTCTTCACACTGTCCATCCATCCTATTCGTGGTCTTCCTCTCAGCCTTACACCTCTCACATCAGATCTAGTTATCTTTTTCACCAATCGCTCATTATCCATTCTCTCCATATGCCCAAACCATCGCAACACCCTCTGCTCAACTCTACCAGCCATCTCCCGAACAACTCCAGTTCTCCTTCGCACTTCATCATTCCGCACTCGATCCATACGTGTCACTCCACACATACTCTTCAGACACCTCATCTCCATTACATTCAACCTTTTCCTCTCTGCTACACCCATATTCCATGTTTCAGCCCCATACAATGCAGTCGGTACCACAACACCCTCATACAGCCTTCTCTTTACATCCATTCTAAGCGAACGACATCTAAACACTTTTTTCATTCCTCCCAGCACCTTTCCTACTTCATTTATTCTAAACTTCACTTCTGCATCTATTCTTCCATCCACAGCAACATGTGACCCTAAATATTTAAAACACTCTACCTCCTCAAGCAACTCGGCATTCAAAACTATATTCATCCCCCTACCATCTACCAACCTCGTACACTTCATCACTTTACTCTTATTCTCATTTACTTTCAATTTCCTCCTTTCACACACCCTTCCTCCTCTACCAACTGTCTCAATCTCTCCTCTGAATCAGCCACCAGTGCAGTATCGTCTGCAAACAGCAGCTGCTTCAGATTCCACTCTCCACCATCAACATTCACCAGACTCAGACCTCCACCTAAAACTCTTGCATTCACCTCCCTTACAACACCATCCATGTAAATATTAAACAACCAAGGCGACATCACACATCCCTGTCGCAGCCCCACTCTCATAGGAAACCACGCTTTCTCTAAATCCATAAATGCCCAAAACACATCCTTGCCTTTCGCTAAATACTTTTCACACACTTGTCTCACCGCAAACACCTGATCCACGCATCCTCTCCCTCTCCTAAAGCCACACTGCTCATCACCAATCACTCCCTCTGTACTCTCTCTAACTCTCATAATTAACACTCTACCATACACCTTACCTACAACACTCAACAGACTTATACCCCTAAAGCTACTAAGGATTTCAGGGGCAGTGTCCAACTGTTTTTTTTAAATAACATCTCAACAAAGCGTCGGACAAGGAATTAACTTTGGCAGTGCATGTTTGAGACCCCGACCTAATTTGTAAAATTATGCTTTTGTACCAAATGTGTATGATTAAGGCATTTATAAGAGTAAATGTAGGGTAAACTTAGCTAAAATCGTCAGAGGCATGTAGCGAGGCTAGCTTCGGTCACGATACAAGCCCCGCCCACAATTCGGAACGTGACGTCGGTGTGACGTAGTAGTAATCACCGACGCAAGTGGCAGTTCTGTCTTTATGTAAGCTGCTTCAGATTCAATGCCTCAGGGTTACTCATATTTCTGAGCTGCGGCTGATTTTTAGAGTGACTGTACATCCCTCCAGACTCCCTATTAGTACATAGTATATGCATCGCCCTCTTACACATATTGTGACGTCAATATGACTTATTCACTTCTGAAGAGTAGTAATCACTGCCTGAGCCGGCACCTTTTTTTTCTCAAACGTTCTTCTCATATAAGGACCATACTGATTCTGTAGTAGGGGTGAAATATTACTTCGGTTTGTGTGTGTGTGTGTGTGTGTGTGTGTGTGTGTGTGTGTGTGTGTGTGTGTGTGTTCTTACCTTACCTAATTGTTCTTACCTAATTGTATCTTTACAGGAATGAGTCAAGCTCGTATTGTCCCGTGTCTTAGACCATATTTATCGTACATATCCTTAAATTTGTGAGTTGTTTTGGCACACACTATTTCATTCGGTAGTGCATTCCATTGATCAATTGCTCTGTTTGGGAAACTGAATTTCCTTACGTCTTTATCACCTCTCTTCTTATGCAGTTTTTTGCAGTGTCCTCTTGTTGATGCTTCTCCATATGTTAAGTAATCATTTATGTCTATTTTCTCCTTTCCTGATATGCACTTATATAGCATTATCATGTCACCTCTTTTCCTTCTCTCTTGTAGTGTTGGTAGATTCAGTTTATTTAGTCTTTCTTCGTAGCTTAGGTCCCTTAAGCTTGGTATCCATCTTGTAGCGGCCCTTTGAACTTTTTCAATCTTGTCTATATGCTTTTTGAGATGAGGACTCCAGACTATTGTGTGTGTGTGTGTGTGTGTGTGTGTGAGAGAGAGAGAGAGAGAGAGAGAGAGTACAGTATGTGGGGGGTGGGGGTTAGAAAGATAGAAATGCCACTTGCGTCGGTGATTACTACTACGTCACACCGACGTCACGTTCTCAGTTGTGGGCGGGGCTTGTATCGTGACCGAAGCTAGCCTCGCTACATGCCTCTGACGATTTTAGCTAAGTTTACCCTACATTTACTCTTATAAATGCCTTAATCATACACATTTGGTACAAAAGCATAATTTTACAAATTAGGTCGGGGTCTCAAACATGCACTGCCAAAGTTAAATCCTTGTCCGACGCTTTGTTGAGACGTTATTTTAAAAAAACAGTTGGACACTGCCCCTGAAATCCTTAGTAGTACATTCATACTAATCACCCTTGCCTTTATACAATGGGACCACACAAGCACTTGCCCAGTCAACTGGCACCATACCTTTCACAAAGCACACATTCAACAATCTTACTAACCAGTCAACAATAGTCACTCCACCACCCTTCAGGCATTCCAGAGCACACCCATCCATGCCTGCAGCTTTCCCTGTTTTCATCTCCTTTACTGCCTTTTGCACTTCCTCCTTCGTGATCAAAGAATCATTCAACTCTCCCAACACATTTACAAACAGTACTCTAGACAATTATAGGACACACAATGAGGTATTGGGTGGCAGTATCGCGCAGGATGTTGATTAGCACACTGAACAGCACTTGTAATCTTGGACAGGGAGAATAGTCACTGGCACACTAGGGGGAAATTTACTTTAACACTTGGGTACGTAACTTGGTCTTAGGCCCCATTAGGCTGAGGATTTTTATTACTAGGGCCGGGGTGCGGATCTTGCTTATTCACTGAGGCCACTGTGTTCACTTCCGAGCTCTTCCTTGCGTCACTGTATTCACTAGAGGTCTACACTAAGTCATCGTATCACTGGAAGATCTTTTACTTAAATTCCCTTCACTTATTCATACGCTGCCCTGTCTGATAGTCACTGTTTCAGTGTCACTGCACTTGCACTGTCACTCACTGTCGGGATCTGGGTAAGGCGGCGGTGATGGCAGAGGTCGGCGGGAAAGCTTACAGCCCGGGTCCTGATGGGGGCTGAGCCTCGCCAAGGGCCTCTTGTGTCACGCGGCCACGGGATCACTCGTAGGGGCGTCCTCTCTCGTCCGGGACAAGGGAGCACGGTAGCTCGGTGGTAGGGTGTCGGGCTCGTAATCGTGAGGTTGCGAGTTCGCGCCCCGCCTGGTGGCTGCTGTCCTGGGAGGGGTAGTGCTTTCCTTTAACCCTAGCAGGGCTAGATGATCTGATGAGGTCTAGCTCGGGGATTAATCCCTTTCTCGTCCGGGGCTGCCTTTGGCGAAGGGCCCCTCACTGTCGGTGCTGGGAGCTAGAGTGCGGCCCTCAGGACTGGGGCCAAAGAGGTTCCTGAAGCGATCACTCAGATGCCTGATGGAGGACGAGTGTCTCCTGCATTTCGGTGGGGAGAGGTCCCTCCCGGGGGTCCTGGGGGCGGCCTCAGGGTCCCGTTGGCTGCAGTCTCCTGCAGTCGGGGACGCCGTCAGGAGCGGGCTTTGGTGTCGGCCTCTGTCGGAGTCCGTCAGGTAGGGTCCCTCCAGAGCCAGCTGCACAGAGAATAGCCCTGGGGATAGCACAGGGCCTCTCCAACAGTCCTCGGGGCTGAGACCTTCCTCCTGGAGGTTGCCTCGCTCGTGGTGGACAGCAGGGTCGTCTGCGCCCCCGCCAGTCGGCAGGTCTGATGTCAGATCGCTCTCTCGTAGTGGAGTCACAGGGGGCAGGGGGCTTTGGCGCTCCTCCTTGACACGGCTACTGGCCATCGCCTGAGCCCAGCTACAGGCCGTGGCTCTTAGTGGGAAGTGGCTACAGGCCGTCTCCTGAAGGGCAGAGCAGCTACAGGCCATCTCCTGAAGGGCTGAGCGGCTACTGGCCATCTCACAAAGGCCACGGCTGCTGGCCGTTGCTGGGGTGCTGCTTGGAGTTGAGGAACTAGCTCCACCCTGATCCTGTTGAGGGTCAGCTCGCCCACAAGGTAGTCTCCTCTTCCTGCTTTTGTGGTGGCAGACAAGTTCCAGGTCATAGGGGCGCATGGCCCAGGCGGACTTACATGCCTGTCGTTGGGAGTCGGGCCACGCTCTGTCCGCCCCTCCATAGGCTCCTCCTGGGGGTGTTGTGGTGCCCTCAATGACTATTCTTGGCATTTTATGACCGTCATCGGGGAAAAAGTCATGTCCCAATGACTGGAGGTGATAGAGTTTGGTGTTGTTGGTGTGGCGTACTGGATGGAGGTGCTGTAAGAGGGCGTTCCAGGCTGTGGTGGCTGGGTTTTCCTCCAGTTGGGTGTTGCAGGTGATAAAGAGGGCGGATGGGTCGGTGGCGGTACGGAGGAGTTGCAGGAGGTGGAGAGGGCAACGGACATGGTGTTTTTGGCTGATGGGTGGCGCCCATGTAGTTCATCATACTCGCATGGTGGTAAGTCTTGTCTCTTGTAGAGGGCTGTGCTGAATGCTGGAGACTGCTGGAGAGCGTGGGGTTTTATGACGAGGCAATGTGGCGTTGTGTCTCTGGGGAGTAGTGGTGGACAGGATTTGTGCCTGATGTAGCATGAATGTGATAGGGCTCATGTTAGGAGGGGGAGGAGGCGAAGGAGTAGGGTTTTGTGGTGAGGTGGGTGGCATAGGAGTGGTGGTGTACCTTGCGGGTAGGCGTGAAAGGCGACAGGAGCATGTGATGGTAGTTTTTAGGGTGGGTGTGGGCGCTGAGTTGGGTGTGTGGTGGCAGTCTGTTTGGGTTGCGTGTGGTGGAGGTCGGAGGGGTGCGTGGGGGTGGTGTTGCGATGACGGGGCTGGGAGCAGTGATGGGTGTCGAATGTGGTGAAGGGTGGGCGGGGGAGGGAGAGGTTGGTGTGGTGGGCATGTGGGGGGGAGACATGGTGCTGGACGTGGGGGATGGGGAGGGTGGCATGGAAGGGGTGGGAGAGGGATTTGGAATTTGCGGTGTTGGTGAGTTGTCAGGTGAGGTGTGATGCGGCGTGACGGGCGGTGGGGTGGGGAAGGACAGGGAGGGAGAGGTGGATAGGGAGGGTGAGGGGGATGTGTAGCAATCATAGGACTTAGGGGGAGGTTTGGTGGAGGTGGCAGGCGGCAGGGAGTGTGGGGTGGGGGATGGGGAAGTGGGGGTGCGGAACAGGTGGACATGGCAATTCCTGAGTGTTCGGGATGTGTTGTGGTAATCCACGGTCACTTGGTAGGGGTTGGTGATGTTGGTGATGGTGTAGGGTCCCATGAAACGAGGTGCGAACTTGTGAGGTGTAGGGAGCTTGGCTATCATGATGGTGTTGCCTGGCTTGTATGGGTTGGAGGTGGTGTCGGGTTGGAGGTCTAAGTTATTATGTAGGTGTGAAAGCTGCCTTTAGAGATGGTGAAGGGAATCAGGTGCTGGGGAGGTGACGGGGGGTTGTAGGTGTTGCCGCAGGGGTAGGAGGAGGGGTGCTTCCCCAAACACACGTTCATGAGGCAAGATGCCATCCTCTCGTGGGCAAGAGTTTATGTCCCATTGCATGACCTTGACGTGTGCCGGCCAGTCCTCATTCTTCATTTCTTCTATCCAGGTGCAGAGCTGGTTCATTAAGGTACAGTGGCTTCGTTTGCAGATGGCGTTCCCTTGTGGCCAGTAGGGGGATGAGTGGGAGATGTGATACCCGAAGATTTTAGCTAACTCCTGCCAGATCTTGCCGGTGAATTCTGGGGCATTATTGGAGTGTATGGCTTGTACGATGCCAAAATAGGGAAACACATAACGGACCGATGCGATGGCGACTTCAACAGCATGATGTACCTTTGCTGGACAAGCGACAATGAATTTAGAATAAGTATCGACAAAAGTGATGACGTATCGATAGCCTGATTTTGGAGGCAAGGGCCCCACTACATCGACTGAGAGTAACTGACAGGGTTTGTGGGTGGTGATGTGTCCTGATGGGGCGGCAGTGCAAGTGATGTCCTTCCCTAAAGTGTATGCTCGGCAGGATTGGATAATATCCTTGGCTAGGGTGGATAGGTTAGGAGTCCAGTATGCATCATTGATAATCTGCAGGAGTTTCTTTGTGCCCAGGCGTATTCCACTGTGGGTATGCAGGTGCTGGAGGGCATCGAGGGCGGTGTTGGGAGTGAGGATGATATGCCCCAGTGGGGTGAACAAGTGGTCGCCCTGGCGGTGTAGTTTTTGGAAAAGATGTGGGGGGATCCAGGAGGGTCGTTCCCTGTTTTGCCACTGTTGGAGGAGGTCAGGTTCATGCTACACGGCTTTGATGGGGAGCCGAGAGAGAGCATCCGCATTTGTATGGAGTTTGCCGGGGTGTTAGGAGATTTCATAATTAAACTCCTCCAGCGTTTCGTGCCATCTGATGAGCTGGGTGTTGTAGGTGTCTGATTGCCGTAGCCATTGGAACGACTGGTGGTCGGTAATGATAGTAACTTGGGTCCCCAACAGGTATGCCCAGAAGTGCTCTAATACCCAGACAATGCCCAGGCAATCCCTCTTGGTGGCAGTGTAATTCTTTTCCTCCTGATTGTGGGTGCAGCTGGTTCAGGCGATGATGTACTCGTGCCTCTCTTGGACTTGGGCTAACATGGCCCCTATGGCCACCACGGAGACGTCAGTGTAGAGACCGAGTGGGAGGGAGTAGTTGGGGAAGGCCAGGATTGGGGCGGAGATAAGCTTGGCCTTTAGTTGTTGGAAGGCAGCTCGCCTCTCGTTCGTCCAAACAAAAGGTTCTCCTTTCTGGGCAAGGTCATGGAGTGGTTTGGCAATGTGGCTGAACCCCTTCACGAAGCGTCGGTAATAGGATGTCAGGCCGAGGAAGGCCCAGACTCCGTGGATGTCTTGTGGCAGAGGAATGTCTGCAATGGCAAAGAGCTTGTCTGAGTCGGGGGATATGCTGTCCTGGGAGATGATGTGCCCCAGGAAAGAGACGGTTATGGCGACCAGGATGCATTTGGAGGGCCGGAGTTTAAGGCTGGCCTGTCAGATTCAGGCAAAGACTTTTCTGAGGCATTGGAAATGGTTGGCCCAGGTCTTGCTGAACACGATAAAGTCGTCCAAGTAAGCTAAATAGATCTTCCAGGTAAGGCCACTGAGGACAGATTCCATTAATCACGAGAAGGTTGCTGGGGCATTACAGAGGCCGAAGGGTAAGACATTAAACTTATAATGCTTTCTGTTGCTGGTAGAGAAGGTGGTCTTACCTTTGTCCTCTGGTCGTACCGGGACCTGCCAGTACCCCGACTGGAGATCAAGGGTGGAGAACCAAGAGGCATCATACAGGGAATCGAGGGGGTCATCTATCCTGGGAAGTGGGGTTGAGTCCTTGATGGTCACGTCGTTTAGTTGGCAGTAGTTGATGCAGAACCACATGGTGTCATTCTTCTTCTTTACGAGAGCGACAGGAGAGGGCCAGGGGCTGGTGAAAGGGGAAACAACCCCAGCTTCGATCATTTCCTGGACCTGGTGGTCCTCCTCCTCCCGTTGCTTGGGATTTTTCTGCCGGGATGGCTGACGGATTGGTGGGCCTGTCGTGTGGATTTCGTGAGTTCAATGTCGGAAGGCCCCACCACAAAGAGGTCCTGGAAGTCCAGGAGGAGGCGGAAGAGGGTGTCTGATTGGTGGTGGGAGAGGTGGTCGGGAATGGGGGGCAGGGGGGCAGGAAAGCCGGAGAGGAGGGGGGGGCAGGGCTTGGCCTCTTCCATCTCCCATATTAGGTTAGCGGAGATGAGGCAAGGTTTGCAACTCGGACTGCTGCAATGTGGAGGGGGTAGAGAAGTTGGGGGCAGAAGGCAGGCCAAGAGAGTTCCTGGTGGCAGGTGTGGGAACAGGACAGATGTACCCATAGCTCTGTTCCAGGGCAACCAGGCTTCGTGGTGGGAGGGATCGTTACTGTGGAGGAGGTGGTGATGGGGAGCGTGGGAGAGGGGGGGCGGGGCTGGAGCGTGAGGTGTGCAAGTGCACACCGCTCTGGAGGGGGGGCCTGGGGGGGAGGTGGGGAGGGGGATTCCTGGAACTGGAGCTCTCTGTTGTGGCAATTGATGGTGGTTTGCAATTTCTGTAGTTGGTCCAGTCCCAGGTATCCATCATAGTTACAGCAGGTGGAGTCAAATATGATGAAATTATGTTGTGTCGATGCCGGTTGGTGAGTGTCGACACATAGGGCCTAAGTTTCCCCACGGATAGGCAGGGGGCCATCCCTTGCTCCACAAGATGAGTTGATGTCGGGAAAAGCGGGCCAAAGGGAGTATGACTTATGACGGGAGTAAAAATGACTGTACAGGCATGATCTGGCCGCTCCCGTGTCAACCAGAAGTCTGGCTTTTATCCCATTCAGCCTCATCTTGTAGAACGGGGGGCCATATTTGAGAGAGGTGGCCCCTGCCACCATGGGGAGGTGCGGCGGCAGTCCTAAAAATCCAACTGTCATGGACTGCCTTCTTCCTCCTCCTGCTTCGTCTCCCCGGGGTTGATTTCATCCGTGGGTGCGGGTTCATCCTCAGGCCCCTCGTTTTCTAATGAGGAAACTTTACGTCAGCCTGGGGTGGTTTGTTTACGTCTAGTAGCCTTCAATTGGTCTTGGATGTCATGGAGTGGACATCTGGAGCTGCATGCGGAGAACTCCCAGGGATTAAATAGGATGAGGTTCAGGTTCTCCTTGTGGCTGGAGCATCTGTTGGTGGGGTGCGCCCTGGGCAAGCTCGGTGCTGGGGTGGGGCTGGTGTGTGTCATAGGCGGACGTGGCTTGATGTGTGGTGCGGGTTTGTTCATGGGGAACTTGTTCACCACGTTCATTTGCTGAGGGGTGGGGCAGGAGGTTAGAAGGCATCGTATGAGTTGGATGTGCCTGTCCAGGTTTCCTGTCAGGTCGTGGATCGTGAAGTGCTCGTTGACCATGCTGGGAAGGACTCTGAGGAGGGTGTTGAAAGTATGTTGTTCCCGGGTTTCATCATTTGCCTCCAGGTAGGCGGCAGTGACGAGTCGCCTAGCCTGGATCAGAGTGTCGTCCAGGTTGCCATCATATGTCAAACCATTCAATTGAGATAGTGCCACCACTTTTCCTAATGAGGGCGTGATGGTCTGGATTATAAGTTTCATAAAGTTTTGCCATGTGAGCCCTGGGAAGATTTTTGGCACAATACTTGCTGCCGCTTTACCTAATAATGAAAGTGTGACCACTATTTTCTGTTTGTCGTCCTCGAAAACGATATCTAGTAATGGCTTAATAATTGCTAGATATGTGTGGACGTCATATTGTTCTGAGTCGATTTTAGGCAATTGTACGTGAGGTTTGGTTGCCATTTTGCTGGTAATCCCTGAATGCCCCTCTCGTATGCCCGGGTCAAGAACCACCGCTGTCCATCAGCATTATGCTAGGTGTTTTTAGGGTGGCTTCCTGCACTAGAAACGTGTAGGATACGGCTGGGTTCTTTCTAGACCGGAGCTTAAGTATCAAGAGAGAGAGGCAGGGCATAAAAATTCAGGGCAACAACCTTACATGCATATTGACAAATTCTAAGTTAGGAACAGGTAGACATCACAAACAGTACTCTAGACAACTATAGGACATGTATTGAGATATTGGGTGGCAGTACCGTGCAGGATACTGATCGGACAATAATTCTGGATCAAAGTGAACAGCACACTGAACAGCACTTGTTATCTTGGACAGGGGGAATAGTCACTGGAACACTAGGGGAAATTTACATTAACGCTTGGGTATGTGACTTGGTCTTAGGCCCTATTAGGTTGAGCACTAGGGCCAGGGTGCGGATCTTACTCATTCACTGAGGCCACTGTGCTCACTTTCGGGCTCTTCCTCGCATCACCGTTTTCACTAGAGGTCTACACTTAAGTCACCGTATCACTGAAAGATCATTTACTTAATTTCCCTTCACTTATTCATATGCTACCCTGTCTGATAGTCACTGTTTCAGTGTCACTGCATTTGCACTGTCACTCACTGTCGGGATCTGGGTAAGGCGGCAGTGATGGCAGAGGGCAGCGGGGAAGCTTACAGCCCGGGTCCTAATGGGGGCTGAGCCTTGCCATGGGCCTCTGTGTCCCACGGTCATGGGACCACTCATAGGGGTGTCCTCTCTTGTCTGGGGCTGCATGTGGTGAAGGAGCCTCTCACTGTCAGGGCTGGGAGCTGGAGTGCGGCCCTCGGGACTGGGGCTAAAGAGGTTCCTGAAGCGCTCTCTCAGGCGCCTGACGGAGGATGAGTGTCGCCTGCGTTTTGGTGGGGAGAGGTCCCGCTCGGGGGTCCTGGGGACGGCCTCGGGGTCCCGTTGGCTGTGTTCTTCTGCGCATCGGCCTCTGTCGGGGTTCGTCAGGTAGGGTCCCTCCGGAGCTGGCTGCACAGAGAATAGCCCTGGGGATAGCACAGGGCCTCTCCAACAGTCCTCAGGGCTGAGACCTTCATCCTGGAGGTTGCCTCGCTCATGGTGCACAGCAGGGTCGTCTGCGCCCCCGCCGGTCAGCAGGTCTAATGGCAGATCGCCCTCTCCTAGTGGAGTCACAGGGGGTGGGGGCTTTTGTGCTCCTCCCCATTGCAGCTACCGGCTGTCGCTGGGTTCCCGTGGGCAACGAAACAAGGGCGGCTACTGGTCGTCCCTTCGTCGTCGGCGCGGCTGCTGGCTGTTGCCAGGGCCCGACTCCCTGATGGGTATGCAGATGAAGTGCGGCTACCGGCTGTCACTTGCCTGTTGGCATGGCTACTGGCCGTTGCCAAGCTCCTGTGTGGACAATGTGCCGACAAGGAGCAGGTGCAGGCCGTCTCCTGCCAACGGGTGCGGCTACTGGCCGTCGCCTGTGTCATGTCCTCTGAGGCAACTACAGTAGGAGTCGGGACATACCCTTCTCTCCCCAGCACGGCCACCGGCTGTCCCTGGTTTCTGAGCCCGGCTACAGGCTGTGGCTCTTAGTGGGGAGCGGCTACAGGCTGTCTCCTGTAAGCCTTCTGAGTGGCTACAGGCCGTCTCCCGAAGGGCTGAGCGGCTACTGGCCGTTTCACAAAGGGTGCAGCTGCTTCCCGTCGCTGGTGTGCTGCTTGGAGCTGAGGAACTAGCTCCACCTTGATCCTGTCGAGGGTCAGCTCGCCCATAAGGTACTCTCCTTTTCCTGCTATGGTGGCGGCGGGCGAGTTCCAGGTCATACGGGTGTGCGTCCCGGGCGGACTTACGTCTCTGTCGGCCAGAGGGGGGCTGCGCTCTGTCTGCCCCTCCTTAGGCTCCTCCTAGGGGTGTTGTGGTGCCCTCCATGACTATTCCCGGCATTTTACTTATATATAGAAAGATGAATAAAATATTGTTTTATATTATCAGTTAGTGGTGGGTGGGGGTGCTCACTTCCACTCATTTGATGTTGTGCTGCTTTTAGGTGCCTGCCCTTTCCTCTCTCCCTTCTTTCCTTCCTTCCTCTTTTGTCCTTCTTTCTCCAATTCTTTCCTCTTCCTTTTGTCTACGGGTGACTCTACATTGAGTGACAAGCCAAATGGATTCCTGTACACCAGGAAACAATTTAATATGTTGGGTGGTAATCATATAACCAAATTATGGTGCCTGGTGGTTTGATGGGTAATTAAGGTGCTTCGATTGGATTGAGCCATTGCAGGTTTATATCCAAGGGGTTGTTAGGGTTTATTGCTAATGCAATGCTACTGAGGGGTGAGAGAGGCTCCCCCCCACCCCCCTGACTCTGGGCATAGGCATCACAGCCTGCTCCCATACACCTCCACATGCCACCAATTCGGCATTAACACCCACCATCCATATTAAATACATTCTAGGGCTGTTTCATACAGGACTGTTGTATTGGTATTAGCAGGGGTACATTTACAACTTGTTATGCTAGGTGTTTACAGGCTGATTTCTCTTCCTAAAGACACTAGCTGCTGAGCTGGGGTTCTCTTTCGAGACCAGAACTAGAACCGTATTCCCTGCGTGTCGTAAAAGGCGACTAAAAGGGGCGGGGTGAGGGGACTAGGGACCCCCTCCTCTGTTTTTTAGTTCCTAAAAAGAGACAGGCCAGAGAAAGGGATGGGGGATGGAGTTATCCCCGTACCCTGAAGATTGGGTCTATGAATGTGCGTGGATGTAGTACAATTGAGGCTAAAAGGGAGGAGATTGGGAGAATGTTTGTGAGAAGAAAGTTGGATGTGTTAGCTTTGAGTGAAACGAAGATGAAAGGGAAGGGGGAATCTATGTTTGGAAGTGTGAATGGAAGATTGTCAGGTGTTGATAGAGGAAGGGCAAGAGAAGGTGTGGCCTTGTTAGTGAGTCCGGAAGTACAGCAGTGTGTGATTGAATGGAAGGAGGTGTCATCGAGACTGATGTGGGTGAAAGCGAAATTTGAACGTGAGTTGTGGGTGTTTGTGAGTGCATATGGGCCTGGTAGTGAAAGGGATGAACAAGAGAGGGAGTCTTTCTGGAATGATGTTGATGAGTGTCTGCAGAGTTTTGGAGCGAATGTGAATGTGGTAATGATGGGAGATCTGAATGCTAGAGTGGGAAATGTAGCAGTTGAAGGCGTAGTTGGTATGCATGGTGTGCCTGGAAGAAATGAAAATGGGGAACGAATGATAGCGATGTGTGTTGAGCGAGAGATGGTGATTGGGAATACGCTGTTTGAGAAGAAAGATATTTATAAGTATACATGGGTGAGACAGGAGGGTGGAAGGGTTGTTGATAGAGCCTTGATGGACTATGTGGTTGTGTCTAGGAATGTAATAGGAAGATTGTTGGATGTGAGAGTTCTGAGAGGGGAGGGTGGAGGTATGTCTGACCACTACCTGGTGGAGGGAAAGTTAAGAGTAGGTAAGAGATGGGTGAGAGCTAGGAGGGTTAGGTGTGGCAGGGAGGTTTTGAAAGTGAGTGAGTTGGATAAAAGAGAGAAAAAGATAGAGTATCAGGAGAAATTGAGAGATGAGTGGAACGCAGTGAAAGATCGGGAAAATGGCAGCGTGGAGGAGGAATGGCAGTTGTTTAAGAGTGCTGTGGTGGGGCATGCAGAAGAGGTGTGTGGTGTGAGACATGTGGGTGGTGGTGTAAGAAAAGGAAGTGAATGGTGGTGCGAGGAAGTAAGTATGGCTGTGGCTGAGAAGAGACGTGCATATGAAGTGTGGCTGCAGAGGAAGGATGAGATGTCATATGAAAGGTATAAGGAAAAAGAGGAATAGAGCGAGAAGGAGCTGTGCGTGATGCTAAAGTGGCAGCAGATGAGAGGTGGGGTAGGCGGCTGACAGAGAATTTTCAACAGAATAAGAAAATGTTTTGGAAGGAGGTGAAAAGGGTGCGAAAGGGAGAGTCTGGGAAGGAAGAACGAGTAAAAGCAGAGGATGGAAGGATGTTAATTGAGATGGATGCAGTAAGGAAGAGATGGGCAGAGTATTTTGAAAGATTGTTAAATGTAGAGGAGGAAAGGGTGGCTGAGATTGTGGCAGATAGAAGGGTGCAAGGAATAAATGTGTTGGGAGAGTTGAATGATTCTTTGATCACGAAGGAGGAAGTGGAGAAGGCAGTAAAGGAGATGAAAACAGAGAAAGCTGCAGGTATGGATGGGTGTGCTGTGGAATGCCTGAAGTGTGGTGGAGTGAATATTGTTGACTGGTTAGTAAGATTATTGAATGTGTGCTTTGAGAAAGGTATGGTGCCAGTTGACTGGGCAAGTGCTTGTGTGGTCCCGTTGTATAAAGGCAAGGGTGATAAGTATGAATGTACTAGCTTTAGGGGTATAAGTCTGTTGAGTGTTGTAGGTAAAGTGTATGGTAGAGTGTTAATTATGAGAGTTAGAGAGGGTACAGAGGGAGTGATTAGTGATGAGCAGTGTGGTTTTAGGAGAGGGAGGGGATGCGTTGATCAGGTGTTTGCTGTGAGACAAGTGTGTGAAAAGTATTTAGCGAAAGGCAAGGATGTGTTTTGGGCATTTATGGATTTAGAGAAAGCGTATGATAGAATTGATAGGGAGGCTTTGTGGACTGTTTTAAGATTGTATGGACTTGATGGTAGGTTACTGAAAGAGGTGAAAAGTTTTTATGTAAATAGTAGAGCGTGTGTAAGAGTGGGAAATGCTGTGAGTGATTGGTTTCCCGTGAGAGTGGGGCTGCGACAGGGATGTGTGATGTCGCCTTGGTTGTTTAATATTTACATGGATGGTGTTGTAAGGGAGGTGAATGCAAGAGTTTTAGGTGGAGGTCTGAGTCTGGTAAATGTTGATGGAGGAGAGTGGAATCTGAAGCAGCTGCTGTTTGCAGATGATACTGCACTGGTGACTGATTCAGAGGAGAGATTGAGACAGTTGGTAGAGGAGTTTGGAAGGGTGTGTGAAAGGAGGAAATTGAAAGTAAATGAGAATAAGAGTAAAGTGATGAAGTGTACGAGGTTGATAGATGGTAGGGGGATGAATATAGTTTTGAATGGTGAGTTGCTTGAGGAGGTAGATTGTTTTAAATATCTAGGGTCACATGTTGCTGTGGATGGAAGAATAGATGCAGAAGTGAAGTTTAGAATAAATGAAGTAGGAAAGGTGCTGGGAGGAATGAAAAAAGTGTTTAAATGTCGTTCGCTTAGAATGGATGTAAAGAGAAGGCTGTATGAGGGTGTTGTGGTACCGACTGCATTATATGGGGCTGAAACATGGAATATGGGTGTAGCAGAGAGGAAAAGTTTGAATGTAATGGAGATGAGATGTCTGAGGAGTATGTGTGGAGTGACGCGTATGGATCGAGTGCGAAATGATGAAGTGCGAAGGAGAACTGGAGTTGTTCGGGAGATGGCTGGTAGAGTTGAGCAGAGGGTGTTGCAATGGTTTGGGCATATGGAGAGAATGGATAATGAGCGATTGGTGAAAAAGATAACTAGATCTGATGTGAGAGGTGTAAGACTGAGAGGAAGACCACGAATAGGATGGATGGACAGTGTGAAGAGAGCGCTGGATGCGAGAGGGATGTTTGTTGAGCAAGGAAGAGTGGCTGTGCGTGACAGAAATAAATGGAGAGAAATTGTGAATGAATAAGTGATGACGCAGCCCTGAGGGGATATTCTCCCGCTTTTGGTCTGATCAGCTAGTCAGGTCAGGTGCGGGTAAGGGGATGGGTCTGTTATGATGTGGCAGGGGTAAACCAGTTCTGCTGTCGGGCCCTGCTGTGGATGTCACTGATTGCATTGCGCAGTTGACCCTTGTGCGTTGTGATGCAGTGAGAATCTGTCCGTTCTCCCCTTTGGGGCTAAGATGCGAATAAATGTGTTTGAATGGATGAGTAAATGGAGAGTGAGTCGTCCTGTCTCGGCTACCTCCCTTTCCTTGGGGGAAGCAGCCTAGGTATATAGATAGATAGATAGACATTTACAACATGTCGGCAGGTCTTTTGGTAGGTCGGTGAAGTCTGCTTTTTTATGAAACTTGTTATGCTAGGTGTTTACAGGCTGATTTCTCTTCCTAAAGACACTAGCTGCTGAGCTGGGGTTCTCTTTCGAGACCAGAACTAGAACACACCACGAGAGGAACAGGGCATAAAAACTCTGGTCAATCAACCTTACACGTGTATTATCTTAAATCCAAACACTACTGAATACAGTGTAGATACAATCTGAGCACAATACACTATCCAGGTGCAAAGTCAGTATCTAGACAGGAGGACTCTGACAGGGCTGCTGAAGTCTTGGTCTCCTACAGGTGTCAGCCAGGTGTGGGAGGGGCCCCGTCAGGTGTGCCTTCCCTCAGAGGGCACGGGACTGCTCTCGGGGGCCATGTTGTCTGGAGTGGGCTGCTGGGCGATGTGGAGAGAGGCCCTTCTCTAGTGGGGCCTCGGTCGGTCATTCGGTCCTCAGGGCTGGGACCAAATAGGGAGAGTAGGCACACTTGCTTGCACCCACCCTAGGGAGGTGGTTGTTGTCCAGTGGGGCTGAGGAGGTCACACCCCGGGGTTCTGGGGGCGCCCTGGGGAGACTGGGGACTGCAGTCTCCCTCGGGTTGGGTCGCCGTCAGGGGCGGTCTGTGGCGTCCTCTTCTTTAGGAATCCAACAGCAGATGGTCTCGCCTGGGTGTCGGTTGCACTGCTCATACCCTTGGGTCGCGATGGGGCCTTGCCAGACCTCCAGGTGTAGTTCCTCCTGGGGCTGCCTCTGTGGGGAGAACAGGAGGGGCGTCCTGCTCGGCTGCAGGAGGGGTGGGCCAAGCAAGGGATGTCCTCCAGAGGGGAAGTTATGGAGGGCGAGAGACGTGTGCTGTCTGGCCCCTCCCTGGTGAGGCTAGTGGCCATCGCTGAGGTCCCAAGGGGAACAGGGGTAAGGGGGCATGTGGCCGTCCCTTTCCTGTTGGTGTGGCTAATGGCCGTCACTGGGGCCCGACTTCTTGACAAGAGTGAGGGTGAGGTGTGGCTAGTGGCCATCACCTGTCCACTATTGTGGCTAGTGGCCGTCACTGAGGTCCTGTGAGGGGAGGCACAGCTAGTGGCCATCGCCGGGGCCTCGTTCTCTGAGTGGACTGTGGGCTGGGTGTGGCTGGTGTACGTCACCTGCTCACAGGTGCAGCTAATGGCCGTCAGTGAGGTCCTATGAGGGGAGGGAACAGCAGATGAAGTGCGGCTAGTGGCCATCACCGAGGTCCAGCTCCCGAAGGCGGCTGCAGAAGGAGAGTGGGAGGTGGCCATCTCTCCCCAAGTGCGGATAGTGGCTGTCACTGGTTTCTGCAGAGGGGGGGATGCAGCTAGTAAGTGGCTAGTGGCCATCTTGAGCCTAGTGTGGCTGGTGGCCATCACTCAGGTGCTGTCTGGGACTGAAGTATCAGCCCCACCCCGAACCTGGCGTGGGCTGGTCCAGCTGGAAGGTAATGGACCAGTACTGTGTAGTTTT
The DNA here is from genome assembly GCF_032717465.1 of Coenobita brevimanus. Classification (NCBI taxonomy): domain Eukaryota; kingdom Metazoa; phylum Arthropoda; class Malacostraca; order Decapoda; family Coenobitidae; genus Coenobita; species Coenobita brevimanus. Next base: position 13,320,278 of record NC_136992.1, on the reverse strand, counting down.
CACAGGCTCTGTTGCAGGGAATAGGGGCGCAAGGTTGTAGGGGACATAGGCCCATACTACCTGGGTATTGCACACACCCTCAGAGCCCCTCCATGGTCTCCTCCTGAGGTGGATATCGTGACGTCCCTGTGGTGTTTCGTCGCAGTTGGCATTTCAAAATTAAAATCCTTAAACTGTTCCCTGCCCCTGCAGGGATTCGAACATGGGTCCATTAGGACTGCAGGCCACCTCTCTACCGATTCAGCCACCACCTCTCATCTTAAATGTCAGAAACAACTCTGCCTAGCCCCGGGCTCCTATGATCCTCATGAGGCGATACAGGCTTAGATAATGAATGAATAAATAAATATTGGTATCTAAGCTGCGCCAAGATTTTTAGAGCTGCACCATCAAAAACTTAGAACTGCATTACAGTAATTCCTTCAAGATCCGACGTAATAGAGCTCAAGCAAGTTCTGGGACTTGGTCTTGTCCGGGACTTGGGAAAAATGCCCCTGGACAGGTACATATAGACCCCAACCCAACTTATCTTTGAAAACCACCTAAATAACTCCCTATCGGACATGCACAGCACCTATTTAAGACCCTATGCACACAAATAAGGGACAGAAACCATAAAATAAATGAAAAGGAACCAGAGAATGAGAAATTATAAAGTGAGCAAGGAAAATATTTAGCAGTGTACAGGGTACTTACGATACGTCCGTGACTGCCATGAAGATTAACCTGCCACCTCTATGGTTCTGACAGTGGTGAAGGTGCACCTGAAGCACGTACAGTAATCCTGTGTTGCGCTGCACTTAATCGTTTGCACTGTGAGTTATAATTTTTTAACAATGCACATTCTGTTCTTACTTGTGCTGCACTTGAAACATGCATGTTATACTCGGCACTTTTTTTTTTTTTTTTTTTTTTTTTTTTAGAGGGAAGAAGGAACCAAATGCCAGGAGCCTGCAAACAGTTCCTTCAAAGAAAAAAAAATACAAAAGAGAGACAAGTTCAAGATCCATTCATTTTGAGATGCCTGGACACACTGCGTTTCAAAGACTGGAGATCATAGGAAGTAGGAAACACAGACAGAGGGAGACAGCTCCAGAGTTGACCTGTTGCATAAATGAAAGACTAGAAGTATTGGTTAACTCTTGCATTAGAGAGCTGAACAGAAATGGGATGAGAGTTTGTTGCTAGACGGGTGCTACACGCCTGTCGTAGAGGTGGAGGGATGCAAGCAGAGAGTTCAGAGGAGCAGTGACTATTGAAGCAGCGATAGAAAAGAGATAAAGATGCAACAGTGCAGCAAAGAGACAGAGGTTGAAGGGAGCCAGTAAGAGAAGGAGAGTTAATGAGACAACAAGCCTTTGACTCCACCCTATTGGAAAGAGATGTACAGTATATGGGGAGCCTCCCCACACATGAGAGTTGTACTCCACACAGGGGCGAATAAAACTCCTGAGTAAAGTTGACAACTGTGCAAGGGTAAAGAAGGTACGGATTCGATTTAGCACACCTAATCTCTTGGAAGTAGAATTTTACAAGAGATGCAATATGATCTTTCCAAGATAAGTCCTGAGTGAATAAAACCCCAAGCATGTTTGAGGATGATGCAGGATTGAGCTGGATATTATTAAACATTAGTGGGTACTCCTGTTGAAGATTTTGTCGGGTTGGTAGGCGTATAAACTGTCTTTGATGCATAAAAAACAAGAATAATTTTACCCCAGTCAGAGAAACGAGCCAAGTCAGACATTAGGTGCGCCATATCCTCATCCCTTGTTTGTTGAAGTAACTGCTGAGATGGACGTTGCAGTAACCGAATGAAAAGGTGAAGGGTGGAGTCATCAGCATATGAGTGGATAGGGCTAGATGTATGGCTTAGGTCACTGATGAATAAAAGAGAGAGAGTTGGTGATAGGACAGGGCCCTGAGGAACACAACTGTTGATTGATCTAGAAGAACGATGGCCATCTACAACAGTGGTTACAGAACGACCAGAAAGAAAGCTATAGATGAAGGCACAGATAGAAGAATAGAAACTGTAAGAGGGCAGTTTGGAAATTAAAGATTTATGCCAGACTCGATCGAAAGCCTTTGAGATGTCAAGTGCAATGGCAAAGCTTTTGCCAAAGTCCCGAAAGGAGGATGACTAGGACCCTGAAAGGTAGGTGAGAAGATTGCCAGTGAATCGTCCCTGACGGAACCCATACTGTCGATCAGAAAGAAGCTTGTGATAGGAAAAATGCTTTAAAATTATTCTGTTAAGAGTAGACTAGAAAACTTTTGAGACACAGGATGTTTAAACAATTGGACGATAGTTAAAGCGTTGTGAATGGTCACCCTTCTTTGGGACTGGCTGAATGAGAGCAAACTCCCAGCAAGAAGGAAAGTTACAAGTTGAAAGACAAAGGCGAAAGAGTTTACCTAGGCAGGGTTTAAGCACCAGAGCACAGTTCTTGAGGACAACAGGAGGGACTCCATTAGGCCCATATGCCTTGTTAGTATTAAGGTCAGTGATGGCAGAAAATACATCAGCTGAAGAAATTTTAATGTCAGCCATGAGGAAGTCAGAGGAGGGGAGTGATGGAGGAACAGCACCGGAATCGTCTAAGGTGGAATTGGAGGAGAAAGTCTCAGCAAAGAGATCTGCTTCATCAGTAGAAGAAATAGTTACAGAGCTATCAGAGTAGAAAAGAGGAGGTAAGGACGATGAAGTAAAGTTGGTTTTTGGCAAGGTGCCAGAAGGAGCAGGAAGAATTCGACTTGGCGAGTTGAGAGCATTTAGTATGGATAAAATTGTTTTTTGCAGAGCGAAGAACAGACTTAGCATGATTCCAGGCAGAAACATAAAAAAAATATGTGATTTAGGGGTGGGTTGGCTCTGGTATCTTTTACAGGCCCTCTCCTTGTTGCAGACAGCATTAGATCAAGTGTGATTAAACCAGGTCTTTCTTGCATTAGTCAAAGGATATGAGAAGGGAATGTATGCTTCCATGCCTGAGAGAATAACCTCCGTAATGCGCAAGGCACGCTCAGATGGCTCCCAGCCATGGAAGCAATAATCATTCCATGGAAAATAAAAGAAGTACTGCCTGAGGGCCTCCCAGTCCGCAGTCAACGTTTCTTTGGAGAGTTCACAGTCTGTACCAGAGCAATAGGACAGGTCAAGGTAGTAAGGTTGAGATCAGAGGAGCCCAACGGAGAAGAAAGATTAACAGCGTAAGCAGAAGGACTAGCTGTAAGGAAGGGGTAAAATATTTTGGAGTTCACTCCAAGGCAGTCAGGGATACAGGTAGGGTTCTGTTCAAGCTGCTCTAGGTCATTAAGAATAGAAAAGATGTAGGCTTGTTCACCAGGTGGATCAGTGAAAGGAGAAGATAGCCAAAGGTGATGGTGAACATTGAAATCTCCTAGATGGGAGATTTCAGAGAAAGGAGAAATGGGTAGAATATGTTCCATCGTAGAGTAAGATAGTCAAAGAATTTCTGAGAGTCAGTAGAATTAAGGGATAAGTAAAAAGCGCAGATATGTTTAGTCAGAAAATGACACGAGAGCCGAAGCCAAAGAGCAGAGAATTCTGAAGAATCAAGTTCAGGAACACGAGAGCAAGATAAGTTGTTGCGTACATATACAGTACACAACAGCCACCTTTGGCTTTGAAATGAGTATATAGAAAATAGGAGGATGCAGAAAAGGGTTTGCTTTCAGCTGCCTCAGACATCTGAGTCTTAGCTAAGAAGAGATGGTGGTGTTTGGAGGAGGAACGGTGATGTTCAACAGAGAGAAAGTTAGAGGAACGGCTGCAAATATTGCAGAAATGAAGAAGTGTCAGACAGTGATTCCGGGCATCTCACTGAGTCATCACTGGGAGAGGAGCAGATGGTGGGGGGATTTATGGTCCCCCCCCGGGGGTTCCGAGGCCTGGTTAATGTGCCATTTTTCTTTTTTAATTTTGAAAAGGAAGTATAGTGTGTACTGTGCTTGGAGATTGGTGTTGACAGTTGGAGAAACTTTTATTGGCGAGGATGCTGGCCTACTCTCTGTTTTACTGAAACACTGAAAAAGTTCAGCAAAAGTTGGGAATACTACCCTGCTTGACTGGTGCTACCCTCTCAAAATGTGCAAGAAAGTCAGCACTCTGAATTCTAATTTCTTAACCCCTTCGTACTCATTGACGCATTTGTCGTCATTAGGGTGTGGTTGTGCCCATACGTGTTGATGCTTTTGTTGTCATTAGGGTGTGGCTGTTCCCATACATGTTGATGCTTTTGTCGTCAACCCTCTCATGCATGGATAAGTTTTATAAGTTTTGCCGACACACGATTTTACTCCACCCGCCTCCCAACATCCTAGTTCGAATGTTTTCCATCATACAGAAAAATGTTATTGGAAGTTTTGACAGAGAATTTCATCAGCTTTCTAATGAGAAAGTCCGGTTTTGAAGCAATTTGTAGTTTTCAAGAAAACAGCAAAAAACTGAAAGCCATTTTTTGAAAAAAAAAAAAAAAAAAAAAAAAAAATTGTTCAGGGAGCTCTACCGCAAAAGTTTTCTTGCACACATTATGTTTTTATTTCATAATCTTGTGTAGAATTTCATTAACTTTCTCATGGTACCTGCCAATTTTTTATTGGCCTTATAGTTTCCAAGTAAATCACAAAAAAGTACAGGATACTTACGGCCGTGCTGCATTTTCATCATGCGTCCACAATAACTGTTATATTCCCGCCTATGTAACAACGACTTTTCATAAGAGATATTACACTGTTATGTTCAGTACATAAGTAAAATTCACTGATTTTTCTCATGGTTCTTATAGGAAATCGATACATCCAATAGTTTTGGAGTAATTGGATGACAAACGTAGAATACTCCTCCTCGCAAGATAAAAACACTCTTTCCCTGCCTCACCCACACCTACATATTTTTGCTCGTTAGGTTTTATTATTATTATTATTTTTTTTTTCAACTCAAAGTATACATGTAAAATATCATAAGCTTTTTGATAGTGTTATCAGAAACTCGACATGACCACTAGTCTTTTTGCTAGTACTGATATTGAAGCTGAACTTTCTTCCATCTCATATGTGTATATGTAAAAAACAATACTTATTTGTGTAAAAAATATAGAAATATAGAAATAGGGCAGGATACAAATCAACAAAATACGGATAACTCACTTCCTCCAGAGGTGTTGAGATGCTGGCAGGACCTTGAAGGGTTTGAAGATGAGGAGTTATGTAGTTCTTACCTAATTGTATCTTTACAGGAATGAGTCAAGCTCGTACTGTCCCGTGTCTTAAACCATATTTATCGTACATATCCTTAAATTTGTGAATTGTTTTGGCACATACTATTTCATTCGGTAGTGCATTCCATTGATCAATTGCTCTGTTTGGGAAACTGAATTTCCTTACGTCTTTATCACTTCTCTTCTTATGCAGTTTTTTGCAGTGTCCTCTCGCTGATGCTTCTCCATATGTTAAGTAATCATTTATGTCTATTTTCTCCTTCCCTGATATGCACTTATATAGCATTATCATGTCACCTCTTTTCCTTCGCTCCTGTAGTGTATGAGCATGTGTGTGTGGGTGAGTGTGTGTGTGTGTGTGTGTGTGTGTTCTTACCTAATTGTATCTTTACAGGAATGAGTCAAGCTCGTACTGTCCCATGTCTTAAACCATATTTATCGTACATATCCTTAAATTTGTGAATTGTTTTGGCACACACTATTTCATTCGGTAGTGCATTCCACTGATCAACTGCTCTGTTTGGGAAACTGAATTTCCTCATGTCTTTATTACCTCTCTTCTTATGCAGTTTTTTGCAGTGTCCTCTTGCTGATGCTTCCCCATATGTTAAGTAATCATTTATGTCTATTTTCTCCTTCCCTGATATGCATTTATATAGCATAATCATGTCACCTCTTTTCCTTCTCTCCTATAATGTGGTAGATTCAGTTTATTTAGTCTTTCTTCGTAGCTTAGATCCCTTAAGCTTGGTATCCATCTTGTAGCGGCTCTTTGAACTTTTTCAATCTTGTCTATGTGTTTTTTGAGATGAGGACTCCAGACTACTGATGCATACTCCAGGGCTGGTCTGATGAATGATGTTATTATCCTTCTTAGCATGTCTTCATTTATGTATGTGAATGCTATTCTCATATTTGCAAGCAATGTATACATGTTCCGTACCTTCTCACTGATGTGGTCAGCCGGAGATAGTCTGTTATTGATAATCACACCTAGGTCCTTCTCTCTTTCTGATGTGTGTAGGGTTTTATTTCCAAACGTATAATCCCAATCAGGTCTTTTTCCACTTTTACCAAACATGATTATATGACACTTGTCCACATTGAATTCCATTTGCCATGTATTACTTCATTCATGAAGTTTATTTAATTCTTCTTGTAGCTCATTACAAGAGTCTGTGTTAGCAATTCTCCTTTGTATTTTTGCATCATCTGTAAACATATTTAGATAGCTTTCATTTCCAGTGTTACTGTCTATATCATTTATATACACTAAAAACATGATTGGTGCCAGCACTGAGCCCTGTGGTACTCCACTGGTCACTTCTTTCCATGATGAGTAGTTTCCCCTTAGTACTGTTCTCATTTTTTTTTTTTTTTTTTTTTTTTTGAGAAAATCTTGCATCCAACAAAACAGTTTGCCTCTAATTCCTCCTTGATGGTACAGTTTCTATAAAAGTCTTTGGTGTGGTACTGTGTCAAATGCTTTCTTGAAATCCAAATAGATACTGTCCACCCATCCTTCTCTTTCCTGTATTGTGCCTGTTACATTGTCATAGTAGCTCAACAGATTAGTAACACATGATTTTCCTTTTCTGAAACCAAACTGTCTTTCTGTGATCATATTGTGTTCTTCTAGATGTTTTACCCAAGCTTTTCTTATAAGCTTTCCTAATACCTTGCTTACAACACTGGTCAGTGATACTGGTCTGTAGTCGAGTGGATTTTGTCTATTCCCTTTCTTGAATAAGGGGACAATATTTGCTTTCTTCCAAATATCAGGTAGTTTACCTTGACTCAAGGATTTCTTGAAAATTAAAAATAATGGTTTACTTAACTCCTTTGCACATTCTCGTAGCACCCCACATGAAATTTCATCAGGGCCATTTGCTTTTCCTCTGTCTAATTTACTTAACTCCTCCTGTATTACTTTTTCTGATATTTGTATATCTGGTAGTATGCGTGGACATGCATGTTCCACATAGTCCGTCTCAAAAATTTTTTTCTTCTGTAAAAACTGATTGGAAATTCTTATTTAGTGCTTCACAAATATCTTTCTCTTGTGTATAGGTGATTCCCTCGTCTGTAATGGATTGTATTATATCTTTTACTTTGGTTTTACTCCTGATGTAGCTGTAAAATAGCTTCGGTTGATCACTACTTTTATTTATGATATCCTCCTCAAACTGTTTTTGGGCTTCCCTCCTTATTCTCGTATAATCGTTTCTTGCCTGTTTGTAATTATTATATGCCCTTTCACTATTGTGTCTTCTGTATCTGTTCCACAACAAATCTCTTCATTCTTTTGATTTTTTACATTCTGTATTGAACCATTTCTGTATTTTCTTATCTGCTTCTTTGTGCTGTGGGATGTACTTCTGGACTCCTATTTCATAAAATTCACAGAATTTTTTATATACAGCATTTAAATCTTGTCCTCTAAGCTCATTTTCCCAATCAACTTGTAAGAAATACTTCTTTAGGTCATGATAATTTCCCTTTTTATAATTTAGGCTCTTTTTGTAACTTTCATTGCTGTTAACTATGTCATATGCTATCCTGAAGTTGCAATTTATTACTGCATGGTCGCTTTTGTGTGTGTGTGTGTGTGTGTGTGTGTGTGTGTGTGTGTGTGTGTGTGTGTGTCTGTGTGTGTGTGGCGTATTTTGTTCTCTCCTTCCACTACGTTTGCCTAACACATGCGATGCACACAATAGATTTCTCCACAAACACTTGTTGCACGGCATACGCATATATATGTGGCTCTGGCATATTTCTTGTGTCTGATCCTTGTGCTAGATTTTCGTTAAGTCAGTCAATGCTTGCAATATTTCTCGATGAACACTCACTGCACTATTTTATACGTATGTTTCACACTAAACATACGCAATATAGCATTGTCTGAGATTGGTACAACACCTTTTCACTGAAGTTTGTGATTGTGTTCTGGTGCCAACATCATTGTCTCTCGCTACTATACACATTATGTTTATTCATATTTAGAGAAAATGTGTTGTTTTGAGATAAAGATCCACATGCCACTTCAGTGTGTGGTGTGGGAATAAGATGAGCGGCAGACCTGCGAAAGTCAGCATTTTCGGACGTAAACATGAGGGTATGGGAAGGCGATAGAAGAATATGAATTGTATGTTTAAGTCTTGGGAAAACACAAATACCCTGTTGGTATATTTTAATGTAATTAATAGTACTTTATTGAGGTGTATGATGTGCATGGTAGAGTTGTAACTTACTTCTATTCATGTATAAATCCCAGAGTGGCTGAGGAATATGGCACCTCTATAAACTGCTGATCTCAGGCCACTCCCAGTGGGGAGCAGGACAGATGCAGCAGATTAGACTCAGCCTTCAAGAGAGAGAGACATACTACTCTGAAAATACTCTCTTGTCGCAGTTGTATCTTTCTGTGGCGAATAAAGAGAGACAAAAACACGGATACTGACATCCATCAGATAGCCTAAGATGAGTTAGTTGACAAACAAACGACTGGACATAGACAGAGGCCGAATGTCTCGCATCGGTATATGACGACCTGACAAAACTGTTGCCAACCTGCTTTGCAGATGTCATAATAATAATGATGTTGATAAAAATGATAATGATAATATAAATAATAATCACAGGTTATTAGGCACAAAACAGAGGAGGACAAACACTGAAACAGCATATGTTGATGCAGTGCAGTATCTGTTTGCCTTGACAAAAGGTTGAGTTGCTGTCAAACATAAATGTAGTCAGTATTACTATAACCCTACCATTACAGCATACTGTGGCACTGTTTGGTTTCATACGTCAAAGCTGTGTTCACGAGTTTTATCAGGGAGATTATTACGTTTTTCCTCCTCTGTATCGTGCCCAATAACATGTGAGTACTACTACTACTGCTGGTACTATTATTATTATTTTTTATTATTATTATTATTATTGCTACAACTATGATGACACCTGCAAGGCAGGATGGCAACAGTTTTGTCAGGTCGTCATATACCGAATGGCCTCTGTTTATGTCCAGTCATTTGTTTCTTTGTCCACTAACTCTTCATAGGCTATTTGATGGGTGTCTGTGAAACGTCACAGGTCTATTTTAGTGGGTTATAGGCATGTCGTGCACTGTTATTTTTCCCAAACAGCTGTAGGCCTAGTGATCCCACAAAGGACTACAATGGGTTGTATTACCATACAGAAGTGCTATAAGGAAGGTCCAGTGGTAATAATATGAACGGTCTGTGGTCGGTTCTGTGGTTAATATCAGTGTTCGGTAATATAGGCACGTTTGGGTCTGCAGTTTGTATATGTTAGGAACACCACACATCTATGTTGTTATTATTATAACTATTATTATTGCCCGCTTTTAGAAGGCAGAGCGATAACGTTTTGGCCTGTATCTGTGTGTGTGTGTGTGTGTGTGTGTGTGTGTGTGTGTGTGTGTGTGTGTGTTCCCATTATATCTCAAGAATGGCTTGAGCTATCAACACGAAATCTTCAGGGTATCAAGATTTTGCCAAAACCTTGGACGAGTTCGAAAATGGGGACATGGGGTCAAGGTCGCCAAAATGGCTGCCAAAGGTCAACTAGCTTTTATCGCTCCCCCTTAAGCACCATTATATCTCATGAACGGCTTGAGCTATCAGCATGAAACCATCTTGGACGGAATAGAAAATGGGCACTCGAGGTCAAGGTTAAGGTCACCAAAATGGCTGCCAAAGGTCAACTAGTTCTTATCGTCCGCCTTTAGCACCATTATATCTTATGAACGGCTTGAGCTATCAACATGAAACCTTCAAGGTATCAAGATACCGCCAAAATCTTGGACAAGTTCGAAAACGGGCACTCGGGGTCAAGGTCAAGGTCACCAAAATGGCTGCCAAAGGCCAACTAGTTCTTATTGCCAGCCTTCAGCACCATTATACCTCATGAATGGCTTGAGCCATCAACATGAAACATTCAGGGTATTAACATATGGCTTAAATCTTGGACTTGGCCAACAGCATATTCTGGCAGGCGATTAGCATTCGGCTCCCGATTGCCTTTCTTTCATTACTAATGCATACCATATATATTCACTGGTAAAGGATGGACAACAGGTTTGGTGGCCCAGGGATGAGGTGAGGGGTAGTGTGGTGTCGAAGTGGGGGAGGACTAAGGTCTATGGCGGCTGGGAGAGAGTGGGGTGCAACTGGGGCAGCAGTGGAGGGTATGTGACGAGTTGTCGACGGTGGGTCAGGGAAAATGTGGTTAGCAGATACACGGACATAAAGACAATCATATGTATTGTTATAAAGATTTATAGTGGGTTAGTTGTAGGAGTGGCAGTAGTAGTATTGTGAGAGAAATTAGACAGTCAGTGGGAAAAGGGGGGTCAGTAGCGGTAGTGCCAATAGTGGCAGTAACAGATTCAGCAGTCTTGTGCTAACGTTTTTTTGTGTGGGAGTGATGTGACGAATAATGTAATACAGTAGGGGTTATAGGACCGGACGACTAGAAACCACCTAAGGAATATGACCGCATACAGTAACAGAATACCAGAAAGTAAGAGTAATAGAAGAGGCAGAGACTGAAGGAAAATAATGCACGTATGAGGTGAAGCAACAGTTAAGACCATGATAACGAGGTGGAGCAGGATGCCACATCTGTATCTTCATTGTCTCATAATATTTGGTTTACATCTAAATTCATCTGATTATAGTTAATTATTGGTGACTGCTCTCTGCTGCCCAATACAATGTGGTTTTTTAGTCTACAAAATAATTTTAACATAACCATCTGCACAGCTACTGTGGGAATCAACATTAAATCCACAATCATTCTATATTATAGCTACAGACACAAAAATTATCATTGCATTCATAATGATCAGTTGCAGCTTACATAAACTGGCTCGGTGCTTTATTTGTATGATGAGGATTCGAAACTGATGGGTCGTGTCTGGACCAGTTTCACAAGACTCCATAATAACATAGCAGTCTACTGTATGTAATAATACATGCTATGTATATATGTTACGAATGCATAATACTGTATTTTGCAGGTGAATGATGTGGAAATGTTTCTTATCGAAATTCATTAAGTTTCTTACCATTCGCCTCGTAGCTGCGTACCAAACTACCGCTCATGGTTGTTCGTTCCCCGGTTCTTTCGCTAACCCTGACTCCCACTTCCACAGAGGGGGGTACACAAACTTTGGTGAGTGGGTGTACTTTTTTATTTGTAATTTTCTTCCTTTCTTTCTTTTTTTTTCTTATCAGGTAGAACAAACATCAGCAAATAGGATGATGTAGGTTTCATGGCAATAGTTAGAGGTTTGTGTGGTGAAAATAAGGTGAGAATACATGTTTTCAGCGGCGCGCAGGCAGATTGGCGGGGAGGGGAGTGGAATAAAATCGTTTGTCCCATAACTTATAAAACTTATCCGTGCTTGAGAGGGTTAACCCTCCCAGGCATGTTCACGCAAATCGCGTTCCATGTGATTTGGGAGATAAATGCACATAGATGCAAGTCGCGTTCCTAAGCAGAAAAAAAGCTGTCAAAAAGAAAGTTATTGGCTGATTTGTGTCAAATTTTGGTACGTTCTAGCAGGCACGTGTCTCTTCCAAGGTAAGCACTTGGCAACAATGTGACTGCTCTGATGAGACAATGCGTAACAGAAAAACCTCAGTATCTCATGACCAGCCGGGCTGCAGGGTAGCGCTACTGTCAGTTATCCCTTTAAATCCACCATTTTCTCCCTCCCACCCAAGCTAGAAGCCATTATTGAAATATTGTGATTGTACAGTGTTTTTGACAATAATGTGAAGTGATTGTGTCCATGGAACACAGATATATTGTTTGTATAGCATTGGGGCCCATTATCAGCTGTTAGGCCTAGAGGCAGGAGTCTGGTTTGTTATATTGGGGTTTCCACTCTGCTTCACCCTGCCCGTAAATGATATGAGTATTTTACCTTTATAGTGAAGCCAATATTTATATTTGTGAAACATATAGTGCCTGGATTAGTGAAATAACTGACCTGCCATAGCAGGCGTTATGTCCGCCATAGTGATATGCCATAGTCGCTAAGGAAACAGACGGTCACACATGCCATAGAGACGGGAAGGAAATAATAGAGGAGTTGGGATGGAATCATGTGATAGTGTTTTATATTGCGTATGGCTTAGTGTGAAATTTACATATAAAATAGTGCGGTGAGTGTTCATTGAGAAATATTGCATGCATTGACTGACGTAGCGCAAGTATCCTGTACACAATTGTTCTGGTGCCGACATCATTTCTACATTGGAATTATGTCTCTTTCGTGTTGATAGCTCAAGCCATTCTTGAGATATAATGGTAACACAGACAGACAGACACACACACACACACACACACACACACACACGCACACACACACAGATACAGGCCAAAACATTATCGCTCTGCCTTCTAAAGGTGGGCAATAATAATAGTTATAATAATAACAACATAGATGTGTAGTGTTCCTAACATATACAAACTGCAGACCCAAACGTGCCTATATTACAGAACACTGATATTAACTACAGAACCGACCACAGACCGTTCATATTATTACCACTGGACCTTCCTTATAGCATTTCTGTATGGTAATACAACCCATTGTAGTCCTTTGTGGGATCACTACAGCTGTTTGGGAAAAATAACAGTGCACGACATGTCTATAATCCACTAAAATGCACCTGTGACGTTTCACAGACACCCATCAAATAGCCTATGAAGAGTTAGTGGACAAAGAAACAAATGACTAGACATAAACAGAGGCCGAATGTCTCGCATCGATATATGACGACCTGACAAAACTGTTGCTGGTTCCTTGAAAGCAGTGATAAGAAGCAGGGAAGTGGGCATGGAAGTGAAAAAGTTACTACATGACAGTATTATGATACCAACTCTAACGTATGGAAGTGAAGCTTGGACGTTGCTGGAAGGACACAAGTCAAGAGTGAGAGCAGTGGAAATGAGTTATTTAAGAGGAGCCTGTGGAGTCACATGGAGAGACAGGCTGACAAATGAGGATACAAAGGAGCGTTGCGGTGTGGATGTGGATGTGATAGGAAGCGTTAGGAGGAATACACTGAGGTGGTTTGGCCATGTGGAGAGGATAGAGGGTGAAAGACTGACGAAGAGAGTGTGAGTGAGGTGGAGGGGGGAAGAGGGAGGAGGAGGCCGAGGATGAGATGGAGGGATGGGGTGGAGAGGTATACTTGTATGAGAGAGGGGGGTGTGAGTTGGGAGCGGGGCAGTGAAATGGCGGGGGACAGGGCGACGTGGAGGCGATTTGTTTGTGGCCACCCCGAATGGGATTGAGGCGTCTGGCAATAGATAGATAGATAGATAGACAAAACTGTTGCCATCCTGCTTTGCAGGTGTCATCATAGTTGTAGCAATAATAATAATAATAGTACCAGCAGTAGTAGTAGTACTCACATGTTATTGGGCACGATACAGAGGAGGAAAAACGTAATAATCTCCCTGATAAAACTCGTGAACACAGCTTTGACGTATGAAACCAAACAGTGCCACAGTATGCTGTAATGGTAGGGTTATAGTAATACTGACTACATTTATGTTTGACAGCAACTCAACCTTTTGTCAAGGCAAACAGATACTGCACTGCATCAACATATGCTGTTTCAGTGTTTGTCCTCCTCTGTTTCGTGCCTACTGTAATAACATGTGATTATTATTTTTACTATCATTATCATTTTTATCATCATCATCATTATTATTATGGCACCTGCAAAGCAGGTTGGCAACAGTTTTGTCAGGTCGTCATATACCGATGCGAGACATTCGGCCTCTGTCTATGTCCAGTCGTTTGTTTGTCAACTAACTCTTCTTAGGCTATCTGATGCATGTCAGTGAAACGTCACCTGCGTATTTTAGTCGGTTGGGGGTATGTCGTGCAATTATTTTTCCCAAACAGCTGTTGTGATCCCACAAACGACTACATTGGGTTGTATTACCATGGTGAAGTGCTGTAGGGAAGGTCCAGTGGTAATAATATGAACAGTTTGTGGTGGATTCTGTGGTAAATATATCAGTGCTCCGTACTCTAGGCACCTTTGGGTCTGCAGTTTTTATATGTAATGTTAGGAACACTACACATCTATGTTGTTGTTATTATACTTATTATTAATGCATACCACGTAAACTCACTGGTAAAGGATGGACAATAGGTTTGGTGGCCCAGGGATGGGGTGAGGGGTAGTGTGGTGTCGGAGTTGGGGGAGGAGTAGGGTTGACGGCTGGGAGAGAATGGGGTGCAACTGGGGCAGCAGTGGGGGGAGGGGGGGTAAGTGACAAGTTGTCGACGATGGGGCAGGGAAAATGTGGTTAGCAGATACACGGACATAAGGACATTCATTTGTATTATTATAAAGATTTATAGTGGGTTAGTTGTAGGAGTGGCAGTAGTAGTATTGTGAGGGACATTGGACAGTCAGTGGGAAAAGGGGGTCAGTAGCGGTAGTGCCAATAGTGGCAGTAACAGATTCAGTAGTCTTGTGCTAACGTTTTTTGTGTGGGAGTGATGTGACGAATAATGTAATACAGTAGGGGTTATAGGACCGGACGACTAGAAACCATCTAAGGAATATGACGGCATACAGTAACAGGATACCGGAAAGTAAGAGTAATAGAAGAGTCAGAGACTGAAGGAAAATAATGCACGTATGAGGTGAAGCAACAGTTAATACCATGATAACGAGGTGGCGCAGGACGCCACATCTGTATCTTCGTTGTCTCATAAAATTTTGTTTACATCTAAATTCATCTGGTTGTAGTTAATTATTGGTGACTGCTCTCCGGTGCCCAATACAATGTGGTTTTTTCGTCCACAAAATAATTTTAACATAACCATCCGCACAGCTACTGTGGGAATCAACATTAATTCCACAATCGAATATTCTATATTATAGCTATAGACAATCCAGGAATAACATTCACAAAAATTATCACTGTAGTGATATTTTTTTTTTTTTTTTTCCTATCGACCATTGGGGCCAAAACCCATGGTCATTAAGGCCGTATATATACAGATATGTATAAACATATATATATATACACACACACTTCCATGCATATATACAGACACACTTTCATGCACACGTGTATATATATATATATATATATATATATATATAATTTTTATTTATTTGTATTTGTATTTTTAAATTTTTTCTTGGTTTCATATTTTTTAGACCTTATATTATAAAGAAAAACCAAATCTAAAGACCCTAAAACTAATCACCTAACAGACAAATCGCTAACCTATACTAAATCCTACAGAGACAGATAGCTAGACCTACACTAATAGTATAAATACCCTGACCAAGAGAACACCATCGACTGCAGATATGTAATGCTTTTCTATATTACATACCTGCACTCATCACCTGGTGTCTGTCAGTCGAGGCACGGCCTAATATAGGGGACATCAATATATGAAAGAGAACCAGTCGAGTCAGGAACATTTCCATATACGTCAGCTGTCGGCCCTAATTAGAACAAATTACACAAGGTGGTATAAGGTATTTCCATAACATGTACAAAAAGTGAATGACCTCGCCCAACAGACCACCATCGACTGCAACTTCCCAGCACCTTTCTATATTGTACACTTACACTCATTAGCTGGTGACTGTCAGTCTAGGAACTGGGTTTAATGTAGGGGATATCAATAATAGAAACAGATCAGTGGGAAGGAGGACCTATTTCAAATATGTTAACTGTCAACCCTAAATAACAGTACAATATATACATAATTACAGTCGATAAAAAACAAAACCATATAGTAAAAAAGTCACATCACTCTGATCAGTCCGGTCTCTCTCAAGAAAGCCATCAATTTATCAGCCATAACAATGTCCCCATCACCCAGGATGGTGGAAAGGGTGAAGGGGACGTCTGCTGCACCGCAGTAATTTATAAGTGAAGCGCGTTCATGAATAAATCGCCGACAGCGCAGGATGATATGACTGATAGATAACACCGCATTACAGATGTCACAGTACGGTGGGAATCGTTTTTCCAGATAAGGTTTCATGTGTGTAAACATGGTGGCATTAAGCCGTAATCACGCCAACACTTTTTCTTCCAGACGACTGGGACGGTTGGCAGTGGCCCAGTCGCCCAGGTATGGCTTACACGTTCGAATATTTAGTTTGGTCCACTGACCTTGCCACAGAAGATTTATTTCTTTCTTTCTGAGAGAGAGAGACTCGACCATAGATCACGAGGAGCGTCCCAAGTCTCCTTGAGCTCTACAGCCGACTTTGCAAGTAAGTCAGCCTGCTCATTGCCGTAGATGCGACAATGACCAGGCACCCAGATCAGTGTGAATGACTTGTTGCATGAATGCAACATATTAACGATGCGGCCCTGGATCTCGTGAGAGTCCGTAGTACAAGATGCCATTGCCTGAAGGGCTGATTTTGAATCTGAAAATAGGACAAATGAGTCATGCCTAGAACTGAGAGCAGTCTATGGCTTTGTCAATAGCAAAAAGATCGGAGGTAAACACAGATGTATGAGTCAGCAATGGATACCTGAGGGCACATTCAGTCGACCATACACTTGCACCCACAGATTCACTCGACTTGGAACCGTCACTGTACAATTGGTGGGACCCCAAGTGACGCATGATGATGTCACGAAACAAGTGGTGGACCTCCGTCTCCGGCGCCTTGGCCTTTGGTGCTGGGAGCCATGATACGTCAACGGTAAAGCCGGGTGGCTTCCAAGGCACTATATTTTTTAACATCAATTTGTCACAGTCACTAAGGTCCACACCAAGCTCCTGAGTCAGTTAGTGGAGGCGAACGGCAAGTGGCCAACGCACCTCCCGCAGAAGGTGGTTGTATTGATGCAGGGGGGCTACAGGCCACATTGCCAATATTACTTTTCCTAAATGTTCGTTGTCCATAGGACAAGGCCACGTGGTCACGACGAATACGGAGGGCAGGCACATTCGCCTCCACTTCCATACAAGCTACATGGGTACACCAGACGGCTCCAAGACACATTTGCAAACATTTATTCTGCAACACATCCAATCCTTTCAGTGTGGCATCAGATGCCGAGTCATACACCTGTGCGCCATAGTCTAGCTTTGATCGAATAAGGGACTTATACACCATTAATAAAGATTTTCTGTCATCACCCCATGTAGTACCTGCTAGGTACTTGAGGACATTTACTGATTTATCACAACGAGCAAGCAAATTATTAACATGAATTTTGAAGTTCAACCAACGATCAAAATGTATCCCAAAAACTTTACAGAATTTTGAAAAGGTACCACCTGATTATCCAAAGTTAAGCACAAATTAGGTACGTTATGAGTAGTAAAAACTACAGCAGCACACTTAGGGGTGGAAAACTTAAATCCCCACTGCAAGGCCCATTGGTGGACGGAGTCAAGGGCTGCTTGATCCGCCCAGCCGAAAATTGTGCATTATGGGAAGAGTGCCATATTGCACAATCGTCAGTGTAGACTCTGTAGAGCGAGTATTTAAGATTCCTCGGGATGGGAGCTGATGACAGAATATCATTGATCATAATGCTAAATAAAGTAGGACTAAGCACATTTCCCTGCGGCACCCCGTTTTCCTGGATAATATATCTGATGTTACATTACAGGGCAATTTGACAGAGAAAGTCCTGTCCCTTAAGAAATTTGGAATAAAAATAGGCAAATTTCCTCTTAAACCATAAGCATAGAGCTTCATTAGTATACCGTGTTGCCATGCCGTGTCATAGGCTTTATGGATGTCCAAGAACACCCCTATCATGAATTCCTTATTGGCAAATGACTCTGCAGTACAATGCTCCAAATTCATTAAATGATCTAGTGAACTTCTATATTTACAGAAACCACATTGTTGATCATTTAACAAATTCTTCGACTCTAAAACTTTAAGAAGCCTATTGTTTACCATTTGTTCCATTACCTTACATAGACAAGAAGTCAACACAATAGGACGAAATGAAGTGTGATTCATAAGACGATCAGCCTCTTTGGGTATTGGTATGACGATCGCAAAGTGCCATGAGTTTGGGAACGTTCGAGATGCCCAAATCTCATTGTACAATGCTAACATCTTAATCAGGTTGTCCTGATTAAGATGCTGGATCATACCGTACATGATGGTGTCTGGTCCAGGGCTGGTGTCTTTACAGGATTTAAGGGCAAGGAGCAGTTCATCTAGCATAAACTCTTGATTGTATGGGGAGTCTACATCTTCTGTGGCAAAGTCTATTAACTGTAGCTCAGCTGTGTGTTTATGATGTTGAAAACGCGGATCATAATTGGCTGAGCTACTTACATGAGAAAAACTCCTGGCGAGGATGTTAGCAACGTCCACGGGCTCGTCATAGATGGTGTTACTCACCTGCAGGGTATTGACAGGAAAATATGGGCCTTTATTATTTAATATTCTTATAGTGGACCAGACTTTACTTAATGGTGTAGTGCGAGTCACTGTGGACACAAAGGACTGCCAGGAGTCACGTTTGGCCCTTCTTATAATTCTCCTTGCCTCAGCCTGTGCCTGTTTGTATGCAATAAAATTTTTCTCAGTGGGCTTACTATAAAAAATCCTGTATCTCCTATTGCGTTTCTTTAATGCTTGTTGGCAATCCGGCATCCACCAATGTGCTCTATGCTTCGCATGAACTGTAGAAGTCTTGGGAATAGCAGCCTCAGCTGCATGTAATATGAAAGTAGTTACTTTTTCGACCTTAACATCTATGGTCTCCCCAGATATATCTAAATTGGCGATCCTTGAGAAGGATCCCCAATCTGCTTTCTTGTAGTCAAATTTTGGAGGTGGAGGGTCCGAAACGATGTCGCGTGTATAAGACAGATGGGTAAATGATCACTTCCCAAGGAGTCGTCGTAAGGGTCCCATGAGAAATCTTGATGTATACCAGGGGAGGCCAGAGATAAGTCAATGGCCGAAAAGTTACCAGTATGATCATCTACACGAGTCGGTCTACCATCGTTCAGAAGACAGAGGTTGGACTGTAGTATTAGGGTAGCAACTTGCTCCCCACGACCATCGATCCTCAAGCTACCCCATTGATAGTGATGGGTGTTAAAGTCGCACAACACTAACTTATTCCCTGGAAGATGTTCAACTAGTGAATTTAAAGCATCACTATCAATGGGGCCATGTGGAGGATAGTACAGAGAGCAAATAGACAGATATGTGTTATTAAATTTTACTCTGCACGCAACAGCTTCCAGAGTAGAATTTAGAATCACTTCCATTTGTGGGTGTGATTTGTGTGTGTGTATGGCAACTCCGTGACCTTCGTATCTTCTATACGAGTGATAGTGTTGGAACTGTGGAGGATCAGGATGATCCTCCAGGTGCGTCTCCTGTAAACAAACAACGTCTGGCCTGTGTATGGAAAGCAAGATTGCTATATTGTGTAATTTATTCCTAAGACCCCTACAATTCCACTGTAACACAGTGAATGCGGCGGTTTAAGATTTACATTGGGGGCCAGTGTGCTTTGCCTTTTTTTGTTGCCCGTCAGCAGGCGAGCGACTACCGGGGGACCTTTCCCGGTGCCTGTTCATGGAGACCTCCATATTTTCGTCAATAACCAGGCTCCCAGACTCCACCGAGGAAGAACTATTCTTTCTCTCCTCACTGGACCAGGAGCGGGAAGGCTATGAGGACGTGACTGTTTAGTGAGGGTGGTCAAATTAATCTTGTCAGGCTTGTGAGACTTCGATTTTGGCCGCACTCAGTGATAATGACCAATCACAGCTTATATACAACTGACTCGGTGCTTAATTTGTATGATGAGGATTTGAAACAGATGGGTCGTGTCTGAACCATTTTCACAGGATTCCATGATAACATAGTAGTCTATGATATAATACATGCTATATATGTTACGAACGCATAATACAGGTATTTTGCAGGTGAATAGCATGGAAATGATTTGTATCCAGTTTCATTGTCTCAACATTCACCTCGTAGCTCAGTACCATACTACCGCTCACGGTTGTCTGTTCGCTGGCCCTCTCTCTAACCCTGACTTCCACTTTCTTCCACAGAGGGGGGTACAGAAACTTTGGTGTGTGGGTGTACATTAGGCCAGTGTGAATAAACATTTCAGAACATCAATCTCAGTTCCCAACATCATAATTCGAATGTTTTCCATCATACAGAAAAATGTTATTAGAAGTTATGATAGAGAATTTCATCAGCTTTCTAATGAGAACTATCCGGTTGTGACTGAGAAAATAGCCAAAAACTGAAAGCCATAAAAAAAAAAAAAATTTGTTCAGGGAGCTCTACTGCAAAAGTTTTCGCACATATGTTATGCTTTTATTTCATATTCCTGTGTAGAATTTCGCGAGCTTTCTCATGGTACCCGCAGATTTTTGATACGCCTCATAGTTTGCGAGTAAATCGCAAAAAACTACTGGCTACTCACGGCCGTGCTGCACTTTCGTCATGCGCGCACAATAACCGTTATATTCCCGCCTACATAACAACGACTTTTCATCAGAGATATTACATTGTTATGTTCTGTACATATGTAGAATTCACTGATCTGTATCATGGTTCTTACAGGATATCGATACGTCCAATACTTTTTGAGCAAATGGACCGACAAACATAGAATACTCCTTCGAGCGCTGCATGGTTTTACCACAAGTGAGAAAAAAACACTCTCTTCCCCTGCCTTTACCTAAAAAGAATATGCTCCCAAAGGCTTATATTTTGGTTATGTACATATGTAGAATTCACTGGTCTATATTATGGTTCTTACAGGAAATCGATACATCCAAAACTTTACGAGCAAATGGACGACAAACGTAGACTACTCCTCTGAAAGCTGCATAGTTTTACTGCAAATGAGAAAAAAACACTCTTCCTCCGCCTTTACCTAAAAAATATACTCTCAAAGGCTTATATTTTGGATACGAACATACGTAGAATTCACTGATCTTCACCATGGTTCTTACAGGAAATCGATATGTCCAACAGTTTTTGAGTAAATGGATGACAAACGTAGAATACTCCTCCTCACCTGCAAGCGAGATAAAAACACTCTTTCTCTGCCTCACCCACACCTACATATTTTTGCTCGTTAGGTTTTATTATTTTCTTTTTTTACTCAAAGTATACTTGTAAAATATCATAGGCTTTTTGATAGTGTTATCAGAAACTCGACATGACCACTAGCCTTTTTGCTAGGTACTGATGCTGAAGATGAACTTTCTTCCATCTCATATGTGTATATGTAAAAAAACAATTGTTATTTGTGTAAAAAATAAAGAAATATAGAAATAGGTCAGCATACAAAGCAACAAAATATGGATACCTCACTTCCTCCAGAGGTGTTGAGATGCTGGCGGACCTTGAAAGGTTTGAAGATGAGGAGTTATGTAGTGTATGAGCATGTGTGTGTGTGTGTGTGTGTGTGTGTGTGTGTGTGTGTGTGTGTGTGGTGTATTTTGTTCCCTCCTCCTCACACTACATTTGCCTAACATATGCGATGCACACAATAGACTTCTCCACGAACATTCGCTGCACGACATATGTATATATATGTTGCTGTGTGGCGTACTTCTTGTCCCTGATCCTTGTGCTAGGTTTTCACTAAGGCAGTCAATGCACGCAATATTTCTCAGTGAACACTCGGTGCACTATTTTATATGTATGTTTCACACTAAACCATATGCAATATAGCACTGTCTGAGATTGGTATAACACCTATTCACTGAAGTCTGTGATTGTGTGGTGTATTTGTTGTCTCTGTTACTTGCGCTAGGTTTGTGCTGTCAGTCAATGCACACAATATTTCTCGATGAGCACTAGCTGCACTATTTTATATGTATATTTCACACTAAACTATATGCAATATAAAACAGTATCACATGATTCCATCCCAACCTCCTCTATAATTCCCTTCCCAACTCTATGGTGTATGTGACCGCCTGTTCCCTCAGCGACTGTGGAATATCTCTATGGTGTATATAATGCCTGTTGTGGTAGGTCAGTTATTTCACTAATCCAGATACTATATGTTTCACAAATATAAGTATTGGCTTCACTATAAAGGTAAAATACTCACATTATTTATGGGCAGTGTAATGCTGTGTTTTTAAGGCGACTTCTCGTCGTAAAAACACTTACTACTGAAGCAGGGTCCTCTTTCTAGACTGGAAGTAAAGCACTAACAAAGGAACAGGACATAAAAACCAGGCAGTATACCGTATCACATCTATTACCTAGGTTCTACTCATAACAGTACACATAGAATGATATTTAGGATACAGAGACACAGAGATACATAGTTAACACTTGGCTTCACAGAATAATCATATGCACTACAATTATCACACAGGGAGATTACGAGTATTCTTTAATAGGATTCTTATATCACTTGGAGGTAATATATAAATGGGGTTGTTTACTTTGAGTTCTTTAATAGGGTTCTTATGTCACTTGGGGGTAATATATAAATGGGGTTGTTCACTTTAAGAATACACGAGATTGGGAGTCTGGTTTAGGGATATTACTATAAAAGAGGTAGGGTGCGGATAGCGACACTCGACACTGTCACCTGGTCTCGGAGACACGTACACTTAACTTTCGACTCACCCGCGCTCCTACCTCTAGTCTCACAGAAAACTCCCTGGTTCCTTAATATGGGGAGGGACTAAGACAATTCACAAAATGCACTTTCTGCCCTGGTAACACTAGATTCTAGTGGGCCACTGTTTACTATATTTTCTTGGGTATTCACTGTCACTGTTTTCCTCTGTTTCCTGGTTACTGTCACTGTCACTGTCACTGTTTTCCTCTGTTTCCTGGTTACTGTCACTGTCACTGTCACTGTTTTCCTCTGTTTCCTGGTTACTGTCACTGTTACTGTTTCCCTCTGTTTCCTGGGTATAGTCACGGTCACTGTTGCCCTTTAGGGTACAGGGAGGCTCTCCCGTGTGGGGGCCTCGACCTGAGAGGCGGCCCTCGTCTTAGGGCCGCACCGGTGGGGTGCAGGAAGGCCCCTTGGTCTGGGGGCCTCGACCTGATAGGTGGCCCTCAGGACTGGGGCCGAACAGCCGGAGTAGTCGGGCCTGTTTCCTCCGACTCCGGGGAGTGAGGGAGCCTGGATCGCCTTCGTCGTGGGTTGTGGAGTCGAGCCTGGGCGTCCTGGGACTGCGGGTACCAAGAGGGAGAGGCGCCGTCAGGACTGGACTGCGGCAGCGTCTCCTATGGGGCTCCGGCAGGAACAAGGAACTCCCGGGTGTGGGCGGTAAGTCCGCTATCGGGCCTTGTCACCACTCTAATGTCTCCTCCGGGGCTATATTCCCGGATGGCGATGAAGGGCTCCCCGATGGGAAAGAGGCTAGAGGAGGACTCACGTTGCCCGTGGTCTCTCGAGTGTGTCTGGAGGCCGGAGCCGGGGGTCTCTTTCCCCTATTACACACCTTGGCTGTAGCCGTGAACTTGCCCGGCTTACGGGGGACACCTATAGGGTGATCGGGGTCGCCCTTTCGCCTCGGCTCGGGACCGCCGGCGTGGTGTTCCTCCCGTAGTAGGAGACAAGCCGGAGGGAGGGACACAGAGGCCGCACTCTCTCCAATACGGACTGATCCTACCTTCAGGGAATTCTCTACCCTGGTATGTGCCCCAGCCGAAGCCGAGTGTCTGCCTGTACGGAAGACAACTACCGGGCCAACTGGTTCGCCTGCACGCTGCGGCTGGGTACCGTCCACGGGGTGTCGCTTCCGTAATAGGGAAGTACTACACGTACGGCAGCAGGGGCTCCTTACCCTGGTCCGTATTCTGGCCGTAGCCAAAGAACAGCAGGAGAGGGATGCACTAAGGCAACTCTCTCTCCCTGGTGTGTTAAGGCCGGAGCCTGGGGTCGCCTTCCCCTTTACACACTCTATTAGGCCGTAGCCTAGGTTTGTCTTTCTCTTTTCACTTTTTGTTAGGCTGTAGTCTTGGGCCTCTTGCCCTTGGGCCTCCTGCCCTAGAGGGTGTAACAAAGCCGTCAATACAGTGTTACCTGAGACTGATTTAATTTCGGTCCCACCCCTATTCTGTCGATCACTGCTCCGCCCGCACAGTAGTTCACTTCCCCTGATCACCTGGGGTTGGGGCACTTGTGGGGAATAGGGACCCACGGCTGTGATGCCCTGATGACCCTCTTGCCCGGGGTCACTAACCTCACCGGTGTGTCCTCCTGGGGTGGTGGTGGGGTGGCGGCTCGGTGGTGGTGTGGGGGGTGGTGAGGTGGAAGGTCCTGCGGCGGGCACGACGGGCATTTTAGGCAGGGTGAAGCAGAGTGGAAACCCCACTATAACAAACCAGACTCCTGCCTCTAGGCTTAATGGCTGATAACGGGTCCCAGTGCATTACAGACAATATATCTATGTTCCATGGACACAATCACTTCACAGTTGAATAAAAAAAACACTGTACAATCACAATATTTCAATAATGGCTTCTGCCTTGGGTGGGAAGGGGAAAATGGCGGATTTAAAGGGATGACTGACAGCCCAGCTGGTCGTGAGATACTGAGGTTTTTCTGCTGTGCATTGTCTTATCAGAGCAGCCACAGTGTTACCAAGTGTTTACCTCAGAAGAGGGACACAAATTGGCCAAAACCTTTATTTTTTAGGGTTTTATTTTTCTGTTTAACAATGCAGTTCACATCTATGTTTATGTGGCAAACCACAAAGAACGCGATTCTCGTCACCGTGCCTGGGAGGGTCAGATTTAATTGTTCTGGTTTTCATCAGTGCTTAGATCCCATAAGCTTTGTGCCCATCTTGTTGTGGCCCTATGTACTGTACATTCTTGATCTTATCTATGTGTTTTTTGTGATGTGGATTCCAGACTATGGATGCATACTTCAGAGTTGGTCTAATGCATGATGTTATTATCTTCTCAGCATGTCTTCATTTATAAATGTGAGTGCAAATCTCTTATATTAGCAGACAGTGTGTACTTGTTCCATATTTTCTCACTGATGTGGTCAGCCTGGGATAGTCTGTATTGATAATCATTCCTAGTTCCTTCTCCTTTTCTTAGATGTGTAGGGTTGAACTTCCTAGCTTATAATCCCAGTCTGGTCTTTTTTCATTTTTATCAAACTTGATTACATGAGATTTGTCCACACTGAATTCCTTTTGCCATCTACTGCTCCATTCATGAAGCTTATTTAATTCTTCTTGTAGGTCCCTGCAAAACCCTGTGTTTGTATTTCTCCTTTGTATTTTTGCATCATCAGTAAACATATTTAAATACGGTTGCTTCCATTTCCAGTGTTGCTGTCAGTGTCATTTACATATACTAAAAACAAAATTGTTGCCAGCACTGAGCCCTGTGGAACTCCACTAGTCACTTCTCTCCATGATGAGTAGTTTCCTCTTAGTACTGTTCTCATTTCCCTTTTTTCTGTTAACATCTTGAATCGAACAGTACAGATTACCTTGGTTTCCTCCTTGGTGGTACAGTTTCCATAAAAGTCTTTGGTGTGGTACTCTGTCACATGCCTTCTTGAAGTCCAAACAGATGCCATCTACCCATCCTTCTCTCTTCTGTAGTGTTTCTACAACTCTATAATAGTAGCTAATAGATTGGTAACATGATTTTCCCTTTCTAAAACTGAACTGTCTTTCTCTTATCATACTGTGTTTTTCCAAATGATTTACCCAAATTTTTTGTATCAGCTTTTCTATTATCTTACTAATGTTGCTGGTCAGTGATACTGGTCGGTAGTTAAGTAGATTTTGTCTATTTCCTTTCTTGAAGAGGGGACCAATGTTTGCTTCCAAGTATCAGATAGTTTACCTTATCGTAAGGATTCCTTGAATATTAAATGTATTGTTCTGCTTAACTCTTCTGTACATTCATGAAATACCTGACCTGAAATATGGCTAGGACTATTTGCCTTTCCTTTGTCTAATTTACTCAACTCGTCCTGGACGTCTGGTTCCGATATGTGTTTATATTTTAATATGTGTGGGCATACTTGTTCCTTTTCATCTCTCTCAAATCTACTTTCTTCTGTAAAAACTGATTAGAATTTTTTGTTTAGTACTTCACAAATATCTTCAATGATATAGATTTTCCCCTCATCCATGATGGACTGTATTTTATCTATGACTTTGGTTTTGCTTCGTATGTAGCTGTAAAACTGCTTCAGTTGAGCAGTACTTTTATTTATAATGCATTCCTCAAACTGTATTTGAGCTTCTCTCATTTTTGTGTAATAAGTACTTGCTTATAATATGCCCTCTCACAGTTGTGTTGTTTGTATGTAATCCACAGCAAATCTATTTTCTCTTCTGCTTTCTTACATTCGGTATTAAACCATTCTTCATCGTTATTTTTGTTTCTTTGTGCTGTGGGATATAAATTTTGGGCTCCTGTTTTGTAAAACTCACATTATTTTCTGTATATATAACAATCACATCTTGTCCTCTAAGCTTCTTTTCCCAGTCTATTTCTGTAGTGTACAGTACATCCTTAGGTCATAATAGTTGCCCTTTTTGTAGTTTAGGCTTTTTTTGTAACTCTCATTACCACTAACTATATCATATGCCATCCTGAACTTGCAATTTTAGTACTGCATGGTGGCTTTTACCAAAAGGAGGATGATTAATTTTTGTTTTCAGTTTCATTTTCCTGTCTAGCAAATATAAGATCCAATAACAATGGTTCTTCTGGTCCTCTTTTTGTGGTGTTTTCCTTTACATGATGTGTTAGGAAAAACTCCTGTATAAGATCCAGGAGCTTTTGATCCCAACAGCTTTCATAGCTTCGTACATATAGAGTATTGTCACGAATTCACGCAAGAGTATTTTTATAAATTCGTGACATTGTACCTTAATGAGAAAACCACGAACTCTAGTGGAATTCTCAATGGGCGTCACTCAGTTCAACCGTCCTCGTATTTACTTCGATCGGGATGGTTTTCAGGACATTTGTCACTGTTTCACAAGTGATCATTCTTATCCACGACATTAGTGCTTTCACTGAGTGATTTATTGTGAGACTATATCGTTCACCTTTTTTCCGTTGACAGTTGAAGTTAGGCCATGCCCTACTTCCGGCGAACACAGCCATCTCTCGCTCCCTTTCATAGTTTGAAGTCAGTCAGCTTTGAGTTGCCTCGAGGATAGGACCGTTTGTGCCCAGCGTAGAGCAGCACCTCCAATGTACAGCGAGTTCCTGAATCTCCACCTAGATGGTGAATTGGCGAAGAGGGCTTACAGCGAATAGCAGCGTTTTGATGTTCATCAAAGGTGCCCAGACTTTCGCTTCGGCTCCTCTCCATTGACCAGTATTTTTGTTCGTTTTTCTAGGCTTAAGTTTACTTAGCTTTTGAATGAGCAAGTGAGTGTATTCTCCTTGTTATTTTGCATTCATTTTTGAGATTCATGTAATGTAAATTTATTTCATTGTAATCAATAAATTTACAGTTCTTTCTTTGGCTTAATGTAATCAGACTCGTGTTTTATTTCTCCGCATTAAGCTTACTTTAGTTGCCGCTCCTAGTTTGCACAAACACTTTACAATATTCATAACTGGTACTTAGGCCAGTTCTTTTGTATCAAATTTAAATCCGTTGTGCCAGCCAAGAGTTAAGCATCGGCAAGAACCTGTTTATTATTATTAGCATTAGTTATTGATTGTCAGGGGTGTTGTCACTTTCTCAAGAGGCTAACAGTATTACAAACAGCACTAATGAGTAATTAGTCTCTGCTGTGTACTGTTGAGAAAGTTTATAAATTCTCATCTTTAGAGAATCGGCGAAGTACTGTAAACCGGCATAAAGTAAAACTTACTGCTTGATTTTCACAAGTCAATTCCTTGTCTCTAATTTCAATTAACATCTAGTATATTTTTTCACATCCCCCTATGACATCTGGCGACCTCGCCAGGATATTAACTCCTAGCTCTAAAGTTATTAATGAGATAATACCCACTCACTCACACCTAGGTATTTATCATTAAAGTCTATAGGCACTATCTTACTGGTGGTTATTGATTCATTTCTATTAATTTTATGGAATAGTTTTCCCAGTCAGTTGCCTTTTTTTTTTTTTTTAATTTCTTTCTTTACCAGTTTAACTAGATAAAACTGGTCGCCACCAACCTGTGCCTATATTCTTTACTTTTGATTATTAGCATTTCTCTGCAAAATAGCCGTCAGTACTCAGTCTTTAGTCTACTCAACCTTAGTTGAGTTAGCATTATGGCTACTAAAATATATGTACAGGAAGCCAAAGATTTGGGGCTTACTGACCCAGAACAAATAAAGGAATACTGTATATGCTCTCTCGGTTTAGTTATGAGCAGCAAAGTGAGAATGATGCTCATGAAGAGCGTCGAATTCAGCGTGAGGAACGTGAAAGAATGTGAACACGAGCAAAAACAACGTGAACATGAGCGAGAACAACACGAAAGAGAACGTGAAAACGAGCGAGAACAACGAGAGAGAGAACGTGAATACGAGCTAGAACAACAAGAAAGAGAACGAGAACATGAACGTGCCAAGCGCGAGGCACGTGAGAAACATGAACTTGAGATGTTGAAGCTCAAGCGAGACTCCTTGGCTTCAGACACATCTGGTGCAGCTAACCCAAGCTCCATGAGCGCTCTCCCTGCACATGTTCTGGCGACCCCACACATCAAGCTTCCTCCATACAAGGAAGGCGAGCGAATCGAGCCATTCATAGCTCGTTTCGAAGACATGGCTCAGCTGTACCGGCTGGATGAGGCAGCTAAGTGGCTCCAGTTTCTTAGCTTGTTTGAGGGCCCTGCCTTCGATATTCTTCACAGAATTCGTGGAGACAGTCTCACGTATGAGATAATGAGGGCTGCACTCATCAAAGAGTACGGTCTCACAGTTGACGACGCCGGGAGTCAGTTTATGAGGGTGTGTCTACAAGAAAAGGAGACTGCTGTTCAGTTTCTTGATTGGCTTACTGCTTACTTAGATGAGTGGATAGAGAAAGATGAAACTCCTCCCACGCAAGAGGGGATAATTGACCTTATGCTGCACATGCAGCTAGAAAAGTCATGGCCTGCTGAGCATGTGGCTCAGCTTAAGATCTGCCAGGTAAGTGATGCCAGCCAAATGGTGGAGAAGGCTGATGTATTCTTCACTGCCAACGGGTATCAAGCTCGTAAGCAACACACCTGGAACAGGAAAGCTGACAAATCTGGGAAACTGTCTCAGACTGAACCCCAGCATCAAGGCCGTTCTCAGAATAATGGCCAAAGTCCAAACAAACCACAGAAGAAGGACCGGGGGCAAAATACCCAGAAACCTGAGTGGAAGCAGTACGATAAGTACCCTAATCAGCAGCAGTATCAGCCACGCAATCGACCATTGGGACTATCCTTTTCAGCACCAGCCCCAGTGTATCGGAGGCAGGAGGCAAACGCAGCCTTCATTCCTCAACAGCAGTACGGTGGTGTTGTCCCTAGCAGCACAGGTACTTCCCCACAATTAATTAGTCCTCCAGTGACAGTGAGCCCTCCTCCACAGGTGGTCAATGCTCCATCTCCCCAGACGGTGAGTACGACCCCTCAGGTATCTAATTCTCAGGGCACCATGTTTGCCGCATCATTCTCAGCAGCCTCATCAGTGGCTGGCTACTTCCTCCACAGGCCCTCCCACAAGTAACAGTGCCTTCCTTGTTCAGCCAGGGTTTGTGGGAGACATTCCCGTAAAGGTCCTGAGAGACAATGGTTCCTCAGGTTGCTCTGTCAGGCAGAGTCTAGTCCGGTCTGAGGAGTACACAGGTCGACAGATCCAAGCTCAGCTTATTGATGGATCAGTGAGATTGTTCCCTGAGGCACGTATCCAGGTGGCATCTCCATTTTACACTGGTACGACAGTCGCAGTTGTCATGCCAAAACCTTTGTTTGACCTTATCATAGGCAACATACAAGGTGCCAAGTATAGTTGCACCGTAGATGACACTACTCAGACTTCGGCTGCAGTAACACAAGCAATGACCGAGGCTCCAAACTGTGTCACCCCGGTGACCATTTAATCGCCGCAAGATTTGATTTATAGCCAAGATGTAGTCTAAGGACAACATTCTGACCCGAGACTTGCTGCCTTGAGAAAGAAACAGAAGGGTAGAGTGATTAAGTATTCACAGGAAGGTCAAGCCAAGTTCCTTCGTAAACAAGGACGGCTCTACCGTGAGTCACGAACACCCCAGGGCGAGGTTCGATTGCAGTTTGTCGTTCCCGCTAAGTATCGCCAAGCAGTGTTAGAATGGGGTCATTGTTCAGCATCAGGAGGTCACATGGGCAAAAGGAAAACCCAAGGCCGTATCCATGCTGACTTTTTCTGGCCAGGAATGGGACAAGTAATAGATAGCTTTGTGCGTTCCTGCAATGTGTGTCAATGTACCATCAATCAGGGACATGTCCTTCCTGTGCTGTTTGTATCCACACCCATAATCTCAGAGTCAGTTGAGAGACAGGGCAGTGGTAATGAGGGTGCAGACGTGATGTCTTGCCTGTTGGCCCCACAGGACACATTATGTCCAGGGCCTGTACATACATGTATACCGTAGGTTAGGGGAAAGTTTGAGACCCCCAACAGGACAATCCGAGGCTGTGTTTGAATTACCTTGTGGTGTCTCGGGCTGTGGGCCTCTCTGAGAATTCCTGGAGAATGCACATTATCCACATAAATATTCACACCCATGTTGGGTGTTAAAATGTGACCTGCCCGAGATTGCATAGGGATTCTCAGCTTGCCGTTATTAATCGTAAGTGTAGAGTTAGGTTTAACCAGTAAACTGCCCGTTCTCAGAGATTTGAGCAATCCAAAGACTGGCACGTTTCCTGGTTAATTATATAGGTTTAATCTGATTTTTTCTTATTGTTCAGAAGCGAGATTTGCCAGTTAGGTGTCGAGATATCTCTCGACGTTTCTCGATGTTCACAGTGTTTCAGTACGAGTCAGAGTTGCCAGTTAGCCTGCTGCTTACGAGCGTAGTTATTTCGTAAGTTATGCAGTAATTTTTCTGCTCTTTTTCTTTATAAGGTTTTATTTTTCTATTTCTTTTTATGCCAGGAAAATGGACGAAAAGGCCACGAGCCCCCAGTAACTGTTCTTTCCAAGTGAAAAGCAAAATACAAGAGTAAGCCAAATTCAAGATCCGATCATTTCGAGATGCCTGGACACACTGCGTTTGAAAGACTGGAGATCATAGGAAGCAGGATATACAGACAGGGGGAGACAGTTCCAGAGCTGACCTGTTGCATAAATGAAGGACTGGGAGTAATGGTTAACTCTTGCATTAGAGAGTTGGATGGAAAAGAGATGAGAGTTTGCTGCTAGACGGGTGCTACATGCCCGTTGTAGAGGTGGAGAAATGCAAGCAGACAGTTCAGAGGAGCAATGACCGTTGAAGTAGCGATAGAAAAGGGGTAAAGATGCAACAGTGCGGCAAAGAGACAGAGGTTGAAGGGAGCCAGTAAAAGAGGGAGAGTTAATGAGACGAAAAGCCTTTGACTCCACCCTATTGAGAAGAGCTGTATGTGGGGAACCTCCCCAGACATGAGAGTTGTACTCCATACAGGGGCGGATAAAACCCGTGTATAAAGTCAACAATTGTGCAGGGGTAAAGAAGGAACGGAGTCAGCTTATCACACCTAATCTCTTGGAAGCAGATTTTACAAGAGATGTAATATGATCTTTCCAAGATAAGTCCCGAGTGAATGAAACCCCAAGCATGTTCAAGAATGATGCAGGATTAAGTTGAATATTATTAAACATTAGTGGGTACACCTGTGGAAGATTTTGTTGGGTTGATAGGTGTAAGAACTGAGTCTTTGATGCATTAAAAACAACAAGATTATTTTTACCCCAGAGACACAAGCCAAGTCAGAGATTCCGTGTGCCACAGCCTCTTCCCCTGTTTGTTGAAGTAACTGCCGAGATGGGCGTTGCAGGAACTGAATGGAAAGGTGAAGGGTGGAGTCATCAGCGTATGAGTGGATAGGGTTAGATGTACAGCTTAGAAGGTCATTGAGGAATAAAAGGAAGAGAGTTGGAGATAGGACAGAGCCCTGAGGAACACCACTGTAGATAGATCTAGGAGAAGAACAATGGCCGTCTACAACAGTGGCTACAGAACGACCAGAAAGGAAGCTATAGATAAAGGCACAGATAGATAGATAGAAACCGTAAAAGGGGAGTTTGGAAATTAAAGATTTATGCCAGACTTGATGGAAAGCCTTTGAGATGTCAAGTGCAATGGCAAAGCTTTCACCAAAGTCCCGAAAGGAGGATGACCAGGAATCTGAAAGGTGGATGAGAAGATCGCCAGTGGAGCATCCCTGACGGAACCCATACTGACGATCAGAAAGAAGGTTGTGATAGGAAAGATGCTTTAAAATTTTTCTATTAAGAATTGACTCAAAAACTTTTCAGATACAGGATGTTAAAGGAATTGGACAATAGTTAGAGGATTGGGAATGGTCACCCTTTGAGACTGGCTGAATGAGAGCAAACTCCCAGCAAGAAGGAAAGGTATAAGTTGGTAGACAAAGGCGAAAGAGTTTGCCTAGACAGGGTGTAAGCACAGAAGCACAGTTCTTGAGAACAACAGGAGGGACTCCATCAGGCTCATATGCCTTGTCAGTATTGAGGTCTGTGATGAGAAAATACATCAGGTGAAGTAATTTAATGTTAGCCATGAGGAAGTCAGAGGGGGGAAGTGATGGAGGATCAGCACTGGAATCTTCTAAGGTGGAACTGGAAGAGAGAGTCTGAGTGAAGAGATCTGCTTTATCGGTAGAAGAAATAGCTACAGAACCATCAGAGTAGAAAAGAGGAGGGAAGGATGATGAGGTAAAGTTGTTAGAAAGGTTTTTGGCAAGGTGCCAGAAGGAGCAGGAAGAATTCAAGTGGGAGAGTTGAGAGCATTTAGTACGGATGAAATTATTTTTAGCAGAGCGAAGAACAGACTTAGCACGATTCCAGGCAGAAATGTAAAAAAGATGTGCTTCAGGGGTGGGTTAGCTCCGGTACTTTTGATTGGCCCTCTCCCTGTTGTGGACAGCATTAGAACAAGCGTGATTAAACCAAGGCTTTCTTGCAGTAGTCAATGGATATGAGAAAGGAATGTATGCTTCCATGCCCGAGAGAATAACCTCTGTAATGCACAAGGCACACTCAAATGTCTCCTGGCCATGAAAGCAATAGTCATTCCAAGGAAAATCAAAGAAGTACTGCCTGAGGGCCTCCCAGTCCGCAGCTCCAAAATGCCACAGACGACATTTCTTTGGAGGGTCCACAGGCCACAGGCCATACCGGAGCAATAGGATAGGTTAAAGTGATAAGGCTGAGATCGGAGGAGCCCAATGGAGAGAAGAGATTAACACTGTAAGCAGAAGAATTAGTTGTAAGGAAGAGGTCAAGTATGTTGGAGCTCTCTCCAAGGTGGTCAGGGATACGGGTAGGGTGCTGTACAAGCTGCTCTAGGTCTTTAAAGATAGAAAAGATGTAGGCTTGTTCACCAGGTGGATCAGTGGATAAGTGATTGCTTGTTAAATTATGTAATTTAAGTTCGTATGGTTAATGATTTAGAGTGTTATGTAATGTTAAGACAACTCTGGCATGTTTTGATGTCTCTTGGTTGGTAACTGTTGTTGCTAGAGGCTGATATGCAAGACCAGCACGTCCTAGAATGTTGGAGTAGATCATTCTAGTACAAGGCAAGTTTATATAAGGATGGATAAGAGACTAGAACAGGTTCAGTCAGATTTCAGTTCAGTTTGAGTGAAGTTTAGGCGGTTTTCAGTTCAGTTAGAGTGTAGTGCAGTGTTAATGCAGTGAAGTTTCTATATTTTCGGTACTTGTGTGATGACAGTGAAGTGTTGGCAGGCATTAAGTGTAATAACTGTGAAGTGTTGTCAAGCATTTAGTGTAATTGCAGTTAGTAAAGTGTGTATAGCTCCAGTGCTTGTAAGAATAGTGAAGTGAAGTTGGAAAGCATTAAGTGGAACTATTTGGAAAAAAAAGACAGTGAACTTTAAGGAGCCAGTGTTTATTTTCGCCTCAGCTGATCTTGTGTGCTGTACACTGAAAGGCTGACCATAGGAGAACAACTCACTAGGCAACGTCCTTCTTATACTGTACTACTGTTGTTGGAGCCTGTGGCAGTGTGGGGTGGGGAAGTAACATTATTATTTTTGCTTCTTCCTTGTTTTCTTTTAGAAATCCCCATTCCTCCTGAGTTATGCATCTTTTATCTATACTTCTTTGAATTCCTCTGATTGCTTAAGTTTGTTATCAGTTTTTAATACTTTTTCTACAGTGTTCAGACTTTGGAAGGTTACTTTCAGAGGCCTTGACTTGTTGCTTTCGTATTTCCCAAGTGTGTATTTACCTAGTTGTGATGTACAGGGAATGAACTACGCTCGTGGGGTCTCGTCTCATTGTCTCAACCAGTCAAACTTTGTTTTAAACTCATTTAAGCTTTTGAACTGGACGATCCCTTTGTCCAGGCTATTCCACAGGTCAATGCATCTATAAGGAAAACTGTATTTCTTGTTATCCTTTAGGCAACTTGTCTTTTTCAATTTCTTTCCATGTCCTCTCGTTGCTCCCCCATCCCATTCAAACACATCTTCTTTGTCAATTTTGTCTACTCCCATCGTGGCCCTGAAACTGCTATCATTCCGCCTCTTTCTTCTAAGGAAGGGAGACCCAGCTTTTCTAGTCTTTCCTTGCACGATAGATCTGCCAGGCGATGGACCATCTTGGTTGCTGTTCTTTGTATTCTCTCAATCTTGTTTTTTCTTTCTTTTTATGTGGAGATCACATCACTGCTGCATATTCCAACCTGGGGGCAGATCATAGCCAGTATTAGTTTTTCATCTATCTCATCCATGTTTCGATAAGCCACGCTTATGTTTGTCAAGAGCTTACATATCTCTCAGAAAATCTTGTCAATGTGTGATTGGTTCCTTTTCCATCGGGTAATTCAGCAATGGCCTTTTTGTACTTTTACCCATTTCCAATATTTTACATTTATTTCATTGAATTCCATTTCCCATACCCAGCTCCACTCGTAAATCCTGTCCAGATGTTCCTGCAGCATTTTACAGTCCACTTCAACTTCTATTCTTCTTATGATCTTTGCACCATCAACTGTTCATTCCAACCACCATATCGTTTATGTGAATCAGGAATATTACGGGCGCCAACACCAAGCCTTGCAGGACTCTACATGTTACTTCACTCCACCCTGACATCTTGTCCTTTATTAATGTTCTCATCTGTCGGTCTCATGAAGTCTCTCATCCACTCCAAGACGTTCCCCTTCAGTCCTCCTGTGTGCTCCAATTTCCACATTAGTCGCTTATGGGGTACCTTGTCAAAGGCTCCCTCCAGATCTAAGTACACACAGTTCACCCAACTATCTCTCTTCTGCAACATGTCAATCGCTCTTGAGTAGAAGCTCAACAAATTAGAGACACATGACCTTCCATTTCTGAATATAAACTGACTTTTTGCCAAAATGTCCATCTCCGCCAGATATTTTATCCATCTGGGTTTCAAGATTCTCTCATACAATTTTGCGACCATGCTGGTCGGGGACGCTGGTCTATAATTCGGGGGCTCTTTCTTATTCCCTCCTTTGTAAATTGGTACCACATTGGCCCTCTTCCATTCCCGAGGCACGTTCCCTTCTTCCAGAGAATGCACAATTAAATCATGAATCTTATCCGCTAGTTGTTCTTCTCATTCCTTGAGTATCCAGTTAGAGATCCCGTCAGGGCTTGGAGCTTTCCTTAAGTCTTGAGTTTCCAGTAATTTATACACTTCCCGCACTTCCACTTTTATATCTTTTAACACTACATGTACATTTCTAATTACTCCCTCCCCCTCCACAATATCATATTCCTTAGTGAAAACCAGTTGGTAACCCTTGTTCATTATTTCAGCTTTGCATTACCACATCATTATAGACCTTTACTTCTACATTCAGCTTATTGATTCCTTCCTTGTGTTTCTGTTTGCCATTGACAAACCTATAAAACAATTTAGGTTCCATATTATATTTGTCAATGATACCTCTTTCAAAGTTTCTTTCTTCCTCTCTACGGATTCTTGTGTGTGTGTGTGTGTGTGTGTGTGTGTGTGTTCTTACCTGTTCTTACCTAATTGTATCTTTACAAGAATGAGTCAAGTTCGTACTGTCCCGTGTAATAAACCATATTTATCGTACATATCCTTAAAATTGTGAATTGTTTTGGCACACATTATTTCATTCGGTAGTGCATTCCACTGATCAATTGCTCTATTTGGGAAACTAAATTTCCTTACATCTTTATCACCTCTCTCCTTATGCAGTTTTTTGCAGTGTCCTCTTGCTGATGCTTCCCCATAGGTTAAGAAATCATTTATGTCTATTTTCTCCTTCCCTTATATGCATTTATATAGCATAATCATGTCACCTCTTTTCCTTCTCTCCTGTAGTGTTGGTAGATTCAGTTTATTTAGTCTTTCGTCATAGCTTAGATCCCTTAAGCTTGGTACCCATCTTGTAGTGGCCCTTTGAACTTATGTTGCTGTTGTTGTGATATTTGCCTCACAACATGTGTCACGAATCAATTCGCGACATTTCCTTTTTGTGAGAAGCCACGAACTATTAGTGGAAAACTCACTGTGTATCGCTCAGTTAACCGTTTCTCTCTCCATTTCGGGGTATACTTTTCAAATCATTCGTCACCGTTTTCAGGGGTGACCGATTTGATGCACGTCACTAAGTGCGCTACTGAGCGATACAATTGTTTCTTTATCGTTCGCCTCTGCTCTCCTCAACCGTTAGCCACGCCTTCTTTTGGTGGCTTGTCGTCCTGCCTATACATTATTTGAATTCAGTCTTGTGTTTGCTGTGACGGAGAAAGGTTCTGTGCTCAACAAGTTGGAGAGGTCAGCTAGCACCCCAAGCTCCACTAGTACAGTAATCCCAGTACTCCCACCTTAGTGGTGATACATAGCATTCATCGACTGGTATTTCTTTTGTGTATTTTGTAGTTTTAAGAGCTTAGTTAAGGTGTTTTTCCCTAGGCGTAAGTATTTAGCTATTGCGTGAGTGAGCGAGTGCGTCTCATTTAATTGATTTGAATTGTAACGTTAAATTTATTTTTTTTTGATTAATAAATTTAACAGTTCCTTTCTTGAGCTTAATGTAAGTAAACTCTTGTTTCATTTAATCCAAATTAAGCTTATTTTCCATATAGCTCCTAGCTTGCATAAACATTTACTATTCATAACTGGTACTTAGACCAGTCTTGTTGTATTAACTTAAAATCCGTTGTGCCAGGAGTTAATGCATCAGCAAGAACCTGATGTTATTATTATTAGTATTAGTTATTTATTGTCAAGGGTGATGTAACTTTCTCCAGAGGCTAACAGTACAGTAATTCAGCAATTGTGAGTAATTAGTCTCTGCTGTGTACTGTTGAGGAAGTTTATAAATTCTCGTTCTCAGAGAATCGTGCTAAGCCAGCGTAAAGTAATCGTTGCTTGATGTAGCAAGACAATCATTGTCTCTGCTCTTCAATATTATTGAATATTATTATCAATTTAAATAATATTTAAGCATTTATATCAAAATTACCGTGGTATTTTAAAAACCCCGTGACAATTGGCGACCTCGCCAGGATATTAACTCCTAGCTCTAAAGCTATTCACGAGATAGTGCTCACTCATTCATATTTAGGTATTTATCATTAAAGTTTATAGGCACAAGCTTACTGGTGTTTACCCTTAATTTAGCAAGTGAATTTTGCTTTATTAATCAATAGAATACTTAACTCTAGTTTATTTTTGGTAACGCCAGACAATTTTATTCGCTTCTGGGAAGTCGCCGTACCATTGTGTTTATTATTGAGTCTTCCCAGTCATTTACATTTTTGATTTATTCTTTGCCAGTTAACTGGATAAGACTGGTCACCACTAGCTTGTGTCTGTACTCTTTACTTTTGTTTATTAGTATTCGTCGCTAAGCAGTCAGTACTCAATTTCGGTTTGCTTAATAAATTAGCGAAATGGCTACTACTGTATTTTTACAGGAAGCCAAAGAAATGGGTCTTTCGGACCCAACCGAAATTAAAGAGTATATACTCTCACGGCATAATCAGGAGCAGCAGCGCGAGAATGATGCCCGCGAAGAGCGTAAGATTCAGCGCGAATACGAGCGAGAACAGCGCGAACAACGTGAAAGAGAGCGTGCATATGAACAAGAGCAGCGTGAGAAAGAGCGCGAATACGAGCGAGAACAGCGCGAACACGAGCAGAAACAACGCGAGCTCGAGTTAGAAAAAGAGCGACAACAGCGCGAACATGAGCAAAAACAGCGCGAACTCGAACTAGTACAAGAGGGTGAACAGCGCGAATACGAGCGTGAACAACGCGAGAGAGAACGAGAGCACGAACGTGCGGAGCGAGAAGCACGTGAAAAACACGAATATGAAATGATGAAGCTCAAGCGAGATTCCTTGGCTTCAGACACGTCTGGTGCAGTTGGTCCAAGCTCCACGAGCGTTCTTCCTGCACATGTCCTGGCGACCCCACGCATCAAGCTTCCTTCATACTAGGAAAGCGAGCGAATCGAGCCGTACATAGCTTGTTTTGAGGACATGGCAGACATGTATCAACTGGATGAGGCAGCTAAGCGGATCCAATTTCTTAGTTTATTTGAGGGCCCTGCCCTCGATATTCTCCACAGAATTCGTGGAGACAATCTCACATATGAGATGATGAAAGCTGCACTCATTAAGGCGTATGGTCTCACAGTAGACGACGCCAAAGTTCAGTTCATGCGAGCTCGTCTCCAAGACAAGGAGACAGCTGTTCAGTTCCTTGATCGTCTCACAGCTTACTTAAATGAGTGGATGGAGAAAGATGAAACTCCTTCCACGCGTGAGGGGATAATTGACCTTATGCTGCGTACACAGCTAGAGAGGTCGTGGCCTGCTGAGCTCATAGCACAGCTTAAGATCTGCCAGGTGAAAGATGCCAGCCAGATGGCAGAAAAGGCTGATGCATTCTTTACTGCATACGGGTATCAAGCTCGTAAGCAAAACACCTGGAGCAGAAAAGATACTGCCAAGTCTGGGAAGCCGTCTCAGACTGAATCCCAGCAACAAGGTCATTCTCAGAGTAATGGCCAAGGTCCAAAACCGCAGTGGAAGGACCAGGGGCAAAACACTCAGAAACCTGAGTGGAAGCGGTACAACAAGTACCCTAACCAGCAGCAGTATCAGCCACGCAACCGACCGTCGGGACAAACTTTTCCACCACCAGCTCAAAAGAGGCAGGAAGCGAATGCAGCCTTCATTCCTCAGCAGCAGCCTGGTGGTCACGTCCCTACCAGTGTGGGTACTTCCCCACAGTTCACTAGTCCCACAGTGACAGTGAACCCCCCTCCACAGATGGCCAAAGTTCCATCTTATAACCCTCAAGGCACAATGTTTGCCACATCAATTCAGCAGCCTCATGAGTGGCTAGCTGCTTCCTCCACAGGCCCTCCCACAGGTGACAGTACCTTCCTTGTTCAGCCAGGGTTTGTGGGAGGCATTCCTGTGAAGGTCCTGAGAGATAATGGTTCCTCAGGTTGCTCTGTCAAGCAGAGTCTAGTTCGGCCTGAGCAGTATACAGGTCGACAGATCCATGCAAAGCTTATTGATGGATCAGTGAGATTGTTCCCTGAGGCATGTATCCAGGTGGCATCTCCATTTTATACTGGTATGACACTCGCAGTTGTCATGCCAGAGCCTCTATTTGACTTTATAGTAGGCAATATTCAAGGAGTCAAGGATAGTTGCTCCGA
The DNA here is from genome assembly GCF_032717465.1 of Coenobita brevimanus. NCBI lineage: Eukaryota > Metazoa > Arthropoda > Malacostraca > Decapoda > Coenobitidae > Coenobita > Coenobita brevimanus. Next base: position 13,280,126 of record NC_136992.1, on the reverse strand, counting down.
TGATGACGCTACTCAGACTTCGGCTGCTGCGGTAACACGAGCCATGACTGAGGCTCCAGACTGTGTCACCCCAGTGATCATTGAATCGCCGCAAGATCTGATGTGTAGTCAACTTGTTGTGCAAGAACAACATTCTGACCCGACACTTGCTGCCGTGCGGAACAAACAAAAGGGTCGAGTGATCAAGTATTCACGGGGAGGTCGAGCCAAGTTCCTTCGTAAACAAGGACGGCTCTACCGTGAGTCACGAACACCCGAGGGCGAGGTTCGACTGCAGTTTGTCGTTCCCGCCAAGTACCGCCTAGCAGTGTTACAATGGGGTCATTGTTCAGCCTCAGGAGGTCACATGGGCAAAAGGAAGACCCAGGGCCGTATCCGAGCTGACTTTTTCTGGCCAGGGATGGGACGGGACATAGATAGTTTTGTCCGTTCTTGCAGTGTGTGCCAAAGTATCACCACTAATCAGGGACGTGCCCTTCCTGTGCCATTTGTAACCACACCCGTAATCTCTGAGACAGTTGAGAGACAGGGTAGTGGTGAAGTGGGTGCAGACCTGACGTCTCGCCCCTTGGCCCCACAGGACACATTATGTCCAGGGCCTGTACATACATATTATGTACTGTAAGTTAAGGGGGAAGTTGAAAGGCGACTTGAGGCTATGGAAGACCCAAGTTTGCACAAGGATTCTCAGCTTCCCGGTACTAATATAAGTATTGTACTGTAGGTTAAGGGGGAAGTTCGAGAGAGAACTCCGCAGAGGCGACTTGAGGCTATGGAAGACCCAAGTTTGCACAAGGATTCTCAGCTTCCCGGTACTAATATAAGTATTGTATTGTAGGTTAAGGGGGAAGTTCGAGAGAGAACTCCGCAGAGGCGACTTGAGGCTATGGAAGACCCAAGTTTGCACAAGGATTCTCAGCTCCCCGATACTAATATAAGTACTGTAGGTAAAGGGGGAAGTGAGAACTCTGCAGAGGCGACTTGAGGCTATGGAAGACCCAAGTTTGCACAAGGTTTCTCAGCTCTCCGATATTAATATAAGTACTGTAGGTTGAGGCACAGGTTGAGGACCCGTGTGCAGTTCGAGGCTATGGAAGAACCGAGTTTGCACAGGGATTCTCAACTTGCCGACCATAATCGTGTGCTAAAATTAATGGCGACCTCGAGTGTACTTTTCATAGCATGTACTGACTGCTAGCCAGAGAGAGTAATTGTAACATAATAAGAATTTTGTCTCATTGACACTTTTGATGCTCCACCTTAATTGGTTTTGCAGGTTCAGCAATGGGTGTAGCAGTTTTGCTGTGCGGACCAGCTGATCATCTGCCGCACGCTGCTGCCTCTTCTCCTCTGCCTTCGTCGTCGCCATATTATTTACTGTGTCATTTTACACGTAGGTACAGTTACACTACAACTGTCACACCTACACCGTGTATTACATACACCACGCTACACAACAATTAGTTGTCAGTGTAAATGTAGCGAATTTTCGCTCAGTTTGACCTGAGTACAGGATTTTCACCGTCGTCACGGAGTTTTTCCCTCAAGCTTGCTTCTATTAACGTAAATACGGGGTTTTTTCGCTCACTGACGACTGCGACTTTCTCCTGTAGCAGGATAGCACACACACCACAGTGTGAATCTTGTGTGACTGAGTTAGGATTTATATGTATGTATATTGAAATCATTCTTCTGAAGGAAGAAAGATTTAATTTTCATGGGGCGTAATGTCACGAATCAATTCGCGACATTTCCTTTTTGTGAGAAGCCACGAACTATTAGTGGAAAACTCACTGTGTATCGCTCAGTTAACCGTTTCTCTCTCCATTTCGGGGTATACTTTTCAAATCATTCGTCACCGTTTTCAGGGGTGACCGATTTGATGCACGTCACTAAGTGCGCTACTGAGCGATACAATTGTTTCTTTATCGTTCGCCTCTGCTCTCCTCAACTGTTAGCCACGCCTTCTTTTGGTGGCTTGTCGTCCTGCCTATACATTATTTGAATTCAGTCTTGTGTTTGCTGTGACGGAGAAAGGTTCTGTGCTCAACAAGTTGGAGAGGTCAGCTAGCACCCCAAGCTCCACTAGTACAGTAATCCCAGTACTCCCACCTTAGTGGTGATACATAGCATTCATCGACTGGTATTTCTTTTGTGTATTTTGTAGTTTTAAGAGCTTAGTTAAGGTGTTTTTCCCTAGGCGTAAGTATTTAGCTATTGCGTGAGTGAGCGAGTGCGTCTCATTTAATTGATCTGAATTGTAACGTTAAATTTATTTTTTTTTGATTAATAAATTTGACAGTTCCTTTCTTGAGCTTAATGTAAGTAAACTCTTGTTTCATTTAATCCAAATTAAGCTTATTTTCCATATAGCTCCTAGCTTGCATAAACATTTACTATTCATAACTGGTACTTAGACCAGTCTTGTTGTATTAACTTAAAATCCGTTGTGCCAGGAGTTAATGCATCAGCAAGAACCTGATGTTATTATTATTAGTATTAGTTATTTATTGTCAAGGGTGATGTAACTTTCTCCAGAGGCTAACAGTACAGTAATTCAGCAATTGTGAGTAATTAGTCTCTGCTGTGTACTGTTGAGGAAGTTTATAAATTCTCGTTCTCAGAGAATCGTGCTAAGCCAGCGTAAAGTAATCGTTGCTTGATGTAGCAAGACAATCATTGTCTCTGCTCTTCAATATTATTGAATATTATTATCAATTTAAATAATATTTAAGCATTTATTTCAAAATTACCGTGGTATTTTAAAAACCCCGTGACAACATGGTGAGGACACGGGCAAACAGACAGCCCGTCAGAGAAATGGCATAAAGTAGCTCTCAAACGAGAGCATAGCGGTGACAAAAACTGCAAGACGAAGCAGCAAGGCAGGACAAGATCAGGCGTGGCTCAGCAGTTATGAGAGCAGTCTGGTGGCGATATAGTTGACGAGGGCAGCACGTGGTGGATCAAACCCGATGCCCTCACAGATGGCGGCTTCCTTAGATGGAGAGAGGGAATTGGAAATGTATGCCTCATGGATCTGATACAAAGTCTGATGGACGAGAGGCAGTGTATCTTCGTCATTGATCGGATCCGTGAGGCAGAAGAGTAGCTCTTCCAGGTCCGCATCCGTGCGGGCATCGAGATCACGAGTCCCTGAGAGTGGTGGAAGGAGGGCCTCGATCTGGCGAGCAACGGAGGAGGGGTCGCTCTTGGTCTTTCCCCCTTTCTTCTTTTGTTTCTTCCTCTTCTCCTTAGGTGGAGGGGGAGAAGAAGAGAGAGCGATGGCAGCAGGCGGTGGTGAAGGTGGAAGAGGCTCCTCCACTTCGTCAGGAGCAGATGGAGAGGGCAAGGAGGAGGGCTCCGCTGCGTCCAGATGTACTAGAGGGACGGGGGACGAGACACGCTCCTCCTCAGCTCCTGACGAAGGGAGGTGGACCTCCACGACAGTCTCCCCATGCTCGATATCCATGGCCTGTGACGGTTCCGGGTCGGTGATCGAAGGTTCAATGGTGGAGGCGCCAGTCGTCTGGTTGAGAGGGGCATCCAAACACAGCCATTTTCGCGGTGTCGTGCGAGGTGGTGGTGGCTGCTGTCACCGGGCCTGATGCTCCTGACGAGGGGGGAGACGAGGATCGCAGGTGAAGCTTCGGGGAATAGCAAGGCGTGGAAGGCCTTTCTCCTCAAAGATCTGAGGAAGGAGAACAGCCAGAACCGCCTTGCTACCCCCACTAAAAGCTTCAGCCATCGCGATACACATCGCAACGAGTGTGTTTGTGTTGCCAGCACTTCCAGGACCCTTTGGCTTGCGTCTCTGGGCAGGGTGACGCCGCCGTGCACGGGCAGAGCCCTGCACAGCAACACCACCCAGCCCAGTGATGTCCTTAGCCTCGGGACCCTTGGAAGCCTGTACAACACGAAACTCCACCGTCTCTCCCTCACCAAGTGAGCACTGGAAATGCCGTGGATTTGGTGCAACGATCCCTGAAGCGTGACCGAAAACATCAGCGTCAGTGTCCCGGCGTTTGATGAAACCGTAACACGATCTCACGTTGAACCAATTCACGGTTCCCTGGATGGTAGTGGCTCCTGGCGGCACGGATCTGCTGTTGGGTGCCCCCCTCAACGGGTCGCAGGCACGAGCAGAGTCGCTGGAAGTCTCGGGCATAGTGACGACTGGCCAGGCCAAGCTATGCGAGAGGAGTGTTGTCTATGTGTTTTTTTGAGATGAGGTCTCCAGACTACTGATGCATACTCCAGGGTTGGTCTGATGAATGATGTTATTTTTCTTAGCATGTCTTCATTTATGTATGTGAATGCTATTCTCATATTTGCAAACAGTGTATACATGTTCTGTACCTTCTCACTGATGTGGTCTGCCGGAGATAGTCTTTTATTGATAATCACACCTAGGTCCTTCTCTCTTTCTGATGTGTGTAGGGTTTTATTTCCTAACGTATAATCCCAATCAGGTCTTTTTCCACTTTTACCAAACTTGATTATATGACACTTGTCCTCACTGAATTCCATTTGCCATGTATTACTCCATTCATGAAGTTTATTTAGTTCTTCTTGTAGCTCTTTACAAGAGTCTGTGTTAGTAATTCTCCTTTGTATTTTTGCATCATCTGCAAACATATTTAAATAGTTTTCATTTCTAGTGGTATTGTCTATATTATTTATATACACTAAAAACATGATTGGTGCCAGCACTGAGCCTTGTGGTACTCCACTAGTCACTTCTTTCCATGATGAGTAATTTTCCCTTAGTACTGTTCTCATTTCTCTTCTTATGAGAAAATCTTGCATCCAACAATATTTTGCCTCGAATTCCTCCTTGATGGTACAGTTTCCATAAAAGTCTTTGGTGTGGTACTGTGTCAAATGCTTTCTTGAAATCTAAATAGATACTGTCCACCCATCCTTCTCTTTCCTGTAATGTGTCTGTTACTCTGTCATAGTAGCTCAACAGATTAGTAACATATGATTTTCCTTTTCTGAAACCAAACTGTCTTTCTGTTATCATATTGTGTTCTTCTAGATGATTTACCCAAGCTTTTCTTATAAGGTTTTCTAATACCTTGCTTACAACACTGGTTAGTGATACTGGTCGGTAGTTGAGTGGATTTTGTCTATTCCCTTTCTTGAATAAGGGAACAATGTTTGCTTTCTTCCAAATATCAGGTAGTTTACCTTGACTCAAGGATTTCTTGAAAATTAAAAATAATGGTTTACTTAACTCCTTTGCACATTCACATATCACCCAACATGAAATTTCATCAGGACCATTTGCTTTTCCTTTGTCTAATTTACTTAGCTCCTCCTGTATTACTTTTTCTGATGTTTGGATATCTGGTATTATGTATGGGCATTCATGTTCCACATAATCCCTCTCAAAATTTTTTTCCTCTGTAAAAACTGATTGGAATTTCTTGTTTAGTGCTTCACAAATATCCTTCTCTTGTGTATAGGTGATTCCCTCGTCCGTAATGGATTGTATTTTATCTTTATGTGTGTGTGTGTGTGTGTATGTGTGTGTGTGTGTGTGTGTGTGTGTGTGTGTGTGTGTGTGTGTGTGTGTGTGTGCATTTTATAACAAACTCATACAAAACAAGAGTTGTTGCTGTTGGTCAACCCCAGCCTGTCAGATCAAACAGACCCTTTTGATTGCAAGTAAACAGCTGCTCCTGTGGGGCTGTCCCACAGGTTCCCTATACCATTGATGTTGTTTGGCATGTGTTGTGCAGTAGTCCATTGTGTTGTGTTGTATTCTATTATGCAAATGATGCTTGTGTCATCTGTGATTCCACCCATCCCAAATTTTATCTGGTAGCTGAGGAGTGCTGGATGATGTCCTGTACTAAGCCTAGCCAGGTGAACTTGATCATCTCTATATAAGGACACCTCTGGTGGGTAGATGTCAGGAGGGGGGCTTGTAATATAATGCTGTGATTGAAGTGTTGTATTGCCCTGTGTATGCAGTAAGTATTGTGTGTAGATGTTTCTTTATTGCTAGTGTTGGAATATCTGGAGGTAGGATCTTGGTGCTGAGGGTTTGATAATGTTTTTTTGGTGCTTGTTTTCTGTACCTAGGTGTGCAGTGTGTCTATGTCATGCGTTGTGTAGTGGCACAGGCTGCTGCATAGAACCATATACTTCATGTCAAAGTAGTCTTTGATGGGGAGGCCTTTAGTTTCAGAGTTCAAGTGAGCCATGGAAGTGGTACTAGTGCATGTGATGCTAGAACATTGTTCTGAATGGTTTGCAAGGTGCAGTAGTGAATATTGAATAGGATGGAAGCCCATGCTGGAGAAGCATAGGACATCACTGGTCTAATGTATTGTTGGATAGTAAGGAGAATGTTTCTTTTTGTTGCCCAAAGTCTGGTCCTGTAGTTGCCCGGAGTGCACTGAGTCTGGGGGTGCACTGCCTCTTGATGTCTTGTATGTTGTTGTTGAAGTGAGTCGTCTTGTATGTCACATCAGGAATCTTAGTGGAGGGTGTGTGTGTGGCACATGTTCATTGATAAGTGTGATGTAAGGGCTGTACCTGTGTTCACGTGTGCTGGTAGTGATGAGTGTGGTGGTAGATTTGGCTGGACTATTCATCAGCCTGTTGTCCTCCACCCAAGTCTGCAGTATGTTGAGGTAGTCCTAATGCAGCCAGCAGACTGTCTGTAGTGTGATGTCATTTGCATGTGAGGCAATGTTGGTAGGCATCTGGGTGTGGGAATATCATGCATGTTGGGAGCAGTTGTTCCCTATGCTGCTTCTTACATGTGGAGAATAAAAGTTTAGAGTGGGAGTAACACAGAACTTCTAACACTCATAGCTGAAGTAGGACTAAATATGTGGGTGTTGGTATAGGAAGAATATCGGTACACTTGACTCTGAAGCAGGTTAAGCCATAGTAAGATAACAGTGTTGTCAGGTCAGTGGCTTCAACCTGTCAGCCTAATGCTGATTCCATCCTTGATACTTTCATGGGGGTAACTGTATAATCTGGATGATGCATTGGCCTTGTATCTCCAGACAGTAGTTGAATAACCTGCTACAGGCTCAAAGGCATGAATTAGGGAGATGAGCTTTGCTGCTAGGCATCTCATATCACCAGTCCTCACCGTTACTTTTTCTTCAAATAATCTGTTGAGTGAAGAGACAAGGAGATATCAAAATTTTATCCAAGTGTTTTACTAGCCTGTGAATCTAAACTGTAGTTCTTTCAGTTGTGGACTGAATGTGCTAATCAGTGTACCATAGTTTCTCCCCTAAGTTATTATACTGAGTTAGTTAATGTCCCCGGAATTCGTGGAGCAGGGTATTTGTGAGGATAGGAAGATTAAACAGCTACATAAACTACTCTTCTAAAGATTCAATATTCTTCTGTTATGTGTCATTGAAAATTATTATATCAAATAGATAATTTCTTTCCATTGGCGTTTCTGTCCTCTCTCTCTCTCTCTCTCTCTCTCTCTCTCTGTTCTTGGTGCTGTGTTAAGGACAGTGATGGCTGGGTATGTCTTTGCCCCTTGAGGCTCATGAGGAGTATCAGCCATATGTAATGCAGTTGACCAGCCTTTATGAGAAAAACACAAAGACGGGGTAGGACGTGATGACTGGCAAACACAAGCTCACACCACCAAGGAGAGTTGGAAGCATGACGTCCGTGATTCCAATGGTTGCAAGGTGATCCCATAAGTACTGTAAGTGTGTGCTTAGTGGAACTGTGGGCAGTATAGTATGCAGTGGGAACCAGTCCCCTCCTGGACTCTGCACCACTGACAATATGGGTCTGGAACCAGCCGCAGTTGAAGATGCAACTCCCGGCTTGTGTTTCTAATATGCTGCTGGATGTCCAGGACTCGGGAGGTTGTATGACCCCAAGGGTGCTTGAAGAGTTCAGTCAGTACACCTCCAAAGTAGTGGTGGAGAGGTGAGGTTAGATCCAAGTTCTGTATCCCAGGTCGCCCAGCAGACTTTGGCCAAAAGTCGATGATAATGGCCTCTGTGAGGTGTAAGAACTTTGTGGATATTGAGGACAGGGCCATTCATGCTGCTACTGTATTGACATTCTCTGCCGCATAATATCTACACCGGAGGGGACCCTGTGAAGTCGGATCACCCAGCCCTCTCGGATGAGACACGTGAGCAGGACCTGAATACCATAGATCAAATGCTGTGCAGGGTGAGAATTGGGAGTCATGATGAGGATGGAGAGCCACCATGCAATTCTTGTAGACAACTGCCATCTGGGATTGTAAATAGGTGATGAGTTACTCCAGGGTCTTGAGTACCACAGTGTTCAGCTGTGATGCTGTCATGGTGAGCATCCTGCTGCCAGGTTTGGTAGAGAGAGAGAGAGAGAGATCCCCAAGAAATACCACTGCTGTAGAAGCTGCGGGGATTGAGGTGTGTGAGCCATTATGAACACTGAAAAAAAAAAAAAAACAGCATATTTGGTGGTTGCCAGTTCTTGAAAGACTTGGGGAACTAGATTCTGTTTGTTAGATTCGTGGAACATCTTCTCGAGGTGGATGGTGACCAGGGTGGAGGGATCTTTCCATGGGGGAACAGTGGATACAGGGTTCAGCGGCAGGTGGTGGTGGTAGGGGGGAGGGAGTGACAAAGTATGGCACGTCCAGAGAGCTCTGACCTTTAAAGATTGCCGGGACCTGAAGTGTCAAGATAGATCAGAGGAGGTAACTTCTGCATCGGCATAGAGTGCCAGTAGAGGGTGGCGAGGAGATTGCTGGCTGACTTTTAAGTGACAGCAGGTCAGTTTAGTCCAGGAGATACGGAGTGGGAAGACCACTCACTGCCTGCAGTGACATTGTTGAGGATGAACAAAATGCTCCGAGTGCTAATTACAGGATTGCATTTTGGACTGTCTAGTTTCTGACGCTGGATGGTGGACTCTGAACCATAGCCAGAGCACCCATGATTGAGCTTGCTGAGGAAGGAGGTGTGGTATTTTTCCGGGAGAAGGTCACGACTGGTTTCCCAACATGTCCCTGCAATATTCTTCATGATGTCAAGCCTCTTGGCACATGAGGTTTAGAGATAGTCAGTGTGATGATTCCAGGTGAGAATTGGTCCAACCAGGTGCAGTCCGAATGAAAGGTGCCAGTGGGCGACAGGTGTCCAAGCCCATCCTAATCACAGGGTGTGAGGCTGGGCGACACAGGGTGAAACTCATCAGGGCGCTCATGAGGACACTGATTTCCAAGTCCCACATGTGGATCCACATCTCAAAGTTGGAGACTGCTGAGTGAAGGTGACCTTGGACCTGTGCAAGGGAGGCAGTTGGACTAATGGTCATGTCATCAGCATACAGAAGGAAGGTAGCATCAACTGATTAGACATCAAGATGCTGAGCAGGAGTGGTTAATGAGGACTAACCCTTGAGTCTCCCCCCGGGTGGCCAGGATGAGAATCTGAGACAGCCCCACCAACAGATACAACGTAACTACTTGCCGCGAAAAAGTCAGAGAACCACGCCAAGGGCGAGACATTAACCCCAAGATAGGAGAGCTTGAGAAGAACACCCAGATAAGGAGCGGAATCAAATGCCCCTTCAGGTCAATGAATAAGGCAAGTATGAACAGTTCCCTTCTGTAGGTACTATGAACCAAAAGTTCCAGCTGACACAAGACGTCCAGGTGGCCCTGTATGGCGTGACTTTACAATATTCCTTCAGAGTAAAGGACTGACTCCAGCCACCATGAGAGACGAATTGCGACCCTCTTGTCTATCGCTTCCCCCAAGCAGATAGAAGAGCAATGGGCCTGACAGGACGGATGGGTGGGATTACGTCCTGACTTAGAAAACAACTGCAGCAGTGACATCTTACATTCACCAGCTGAGATTGAAGATGTCTAGGAGGCAATCATGAGACCCCCTCCCCCCCCTCTCTCTCTCTCTCTCTCCTTCCCCTACACCTAACCCCTTTCTCCCATCCTCCCTTCCGTCTCCCCACCCTCCCTCTCTCCTTCACACCTCGCTGTACACACTCCAATGCTCCGTCTCCATTCATACCTCAGGAAGGTCCATGGAGGGCCCAAACTGTTGCATCTTCTCACGAAGCAACTCTTCCATATGTTGCCATGATAATTCTTACCCAGCACCCATACGGTCATGCTCCATCAACGAAATAATGAGCCGGAAAACTCTAGCATTCAGTTGCAGTTAGAACCAGATAATTTATTCGGCTAAGGAGGCTGAATGTTAATATTGGTACCATTAACCCTCTCATGATTAATACAGCTTCAATGATCCATTCAAATTAACACTAGACGATATTATTCAACTAAGAGTGAACGTGGGAGGTTGAGTGTTATTGCTGGTATAATTATATACAACAGAAATTTACTCAGGTTTGACGCAGAGTGATGACAACAAAGTGAATGAGTGTCTGAAAAGGACAGTTAGTAATAAGTTGGGGAGCAGTTATAATTCCAAGCCTTTCTATTCAACGATTCTCAATATTAATATTATCTTACAATTCATTTTTTCCGATAAAGACACTCGAATGAGTCAAGCTATACTCTTTTTACTCTATACTGGCCTAAAACTAGATATCTCCCTCTTGAATGCTGAGTTGTCATTGTCGTAACAGATTAACACTAGAATATGATGCTAGTCACAAAGAAATGCTATGGAAAGGATGTTGAGTCTTAGCAATGTCTTATTCCTCCAATGACTCAAGTGAAATAAGCAGCAAAAGGGCGAACACCTAGGGTCAAATTAATATGAAGAGTATGATTATTGACAAGAAACAGCAACAGTCGCCACGAATTCATAGTACTGTCATAATAAAAAAAGTAATACAGAAAGTACAGTATTATAGTGTTTATCATCAACTTCGCTTACTATTAAAATATCCAAAAACCGTAAAATAGAAAGCATTATAGTGTCTGTCACCGCCTCGACTCTATCAAAATATCCAAACACAGAAATGTAGAAAATATAGTTTATCACCGCCGCCATAACTCATCCAAAAACAGTACAGTAACAGAGAAAGTAGTATAGCATTTCTCACAGACGTGATTCACTGTCTCGATATCTACCATCTACCAGGCAGTAATATGAGAGGAGTATAGCGTTTACAAGTGCTCGTGGGCCCATCGGGCCCGAGTAGACTCGATTTCTAAAAGTCCCGGTACCGAATGAACTGTTTTCCGAACCAAACTTTGATCGCTCTGAATTCTAATAAAAAATCATCAATTGAGATGGGACCAAGTTTATTGACATCAGGGAATTTCTGCGATTTTCATGCCAATTTTGGTGCACCAGGACGCCTCCATACCAAAGAAAGGCGCCCTCACCTCGCTTCGAGAATGGAACCCTAGTTGTCCGAACGCAAGTCCGAGATATTAACCACTCGGCCACGGCAACCGACCGGGCGCCGGGAGCGGCGTTTATTGGTAAAAATTTGATCGCTCATTAAATATAGTAAAAGTTATTCAATCGTGAAGGGACCAAGTTTTTTCACATCAGCGAATTTTTTGTGATTTTTGTGCCAGTTCTGGTGTGATTTGAATGTGTACAGTAGTTTCGGCTGCCCAAAATACACACACACACACACACACACACACACACACGGTTACTGCTACAGTATATTAGATCACCCTCATGACTCCCTCGGGAACCCATTCTTTCTGCTTCGAATCACCCGAATCACGAAAGCGCCCCAGTCACCCACCAGCCACTGACAGATGAGGGCGTGGAGTGACGACGAGTTAAACTCGGAATTCAGTTGCGTTAATTACGTTTAATTGAGAGAATCGTCTTGATCTCACGGTGCGTACCTGAAAAAAAAAAAAAAAAAAAGACTGGTATCTATAATGACAAGCCAGCACCATCTAGTTACACGTTTATTTCCAAGCCAGCCTCACCTATTTACACGTTTATTCCCTTTGTTTCCAATCTGAGAAAAGAATAAACAAGAACACTTTACGGCGCCTCCCTCATCTCATTTCATCTTGTTGCAGGTGAGACGTAAACAATGAAGAGCAGCCTATTTTATTCATGTTCAGTTTGGTAAATGCTAAGTTTTGGGTATGATAAAGAAAAAAAAAAAAAGTCATTTTTCGACACTGGCCTAGTTTAGGGGTGGTTTTCTCAATGTATTTTTGTCGCAAATGGTTTGTTTAGTACTTAGTAATTCCCACGTACATTTTTGGATCCAGAGCAGGTGATATATATATATATATATATATATATATATATATATATATATATATATATATATATATATATATATATATATATATATATATATATATATATATGTTGCCAGACGCCTCAATCCCGTAAGGGGTGGCCACAAACAAATCGCCTCCATGTCGCTCTGTTCCCTGCCATTTCACTGCCCTGCTCCCAGCTTACAGCCCCTCTCTCATATACCTCTCCACCCCATCCTCCATCTCATCCTTGGCCTCCCCCTCCACCTCACTCACATACACTCTCCTCATCAGTCTCTCACTCTCCATCTCTCCACATGGCCAAACCACCTTGATGTGTTTCTCCTAACGCTTCCTATCACATCCATATCCACACCACAACACTCCTTCACTTCCTCATTCGTTAGTCTGTCTCTCCATGTGACTCCACATACTCCTCTCAAAGAACTCATATATATATATATATATATATATATATATATATATATATATATATATATATATATATATATATATATATATATATATATATCCTCTCCACATGGCCAAACCACCTCAGTGTGTGAAAGACTGACGAAGAGAGTGTATGTGAGTGAGGTGGAGGGGGAAGAGGAGGGGAGGCCGAGGATGAGTTGGAGGGATCGGGTGCAGAGGTATTTGAGATAGGTTGTGTGTGAGTTGGGAGCAGGTCAGTGAAATGGCGGGGGATAGGGCGACTTGGAGGCGATTTGTTTGTGGCCACCCCAAACGGGATTGAGGCGTCTGGCAATATATATATATATATATATATATATATATATATATATATATATATATATATATATATATATATATATATATATATATATATATATATATATATATATATATATATTGTTACATAGCCTATGATTTCATCACCCCTTGTATAATTCTAACTTATGATACAGTTTTGTTCATGATTGCATCATCCTTTGTATGATCCTAATGTACAGTATGCTGCATGTTTGTTCACGATTCGCCACGTGGCTTCCATAGTAACCAGGCTTGCCTGTTCTACCTCACTCCCCCCTTCTCCCCCTTATAGTAGTGTAAGTCGTTCTTTCTGTTGTTCTGTGCAGGATTGTCAACTCTTTGTCCCCTATGCCTTCATTTGTGCGTCCTTCTTACAAATTGAATCAAGCTCTGCCGGCCCCTATATAATGAGCTCAGTCTCTGCATTAGCGGCCACTTAGATCTACTCCTCTTTCTGTCCTCCCCTGTACAGTATATTATTATTTTTGTGAGTGCTCAGGAAGTCTCCAGCCATCTAGCTGCTGTATAATTTGAGTATAAGTGTTATTACCATTATTCTTGTACTGTATAGCCTAAGGCATTAATTTGTAAGCCTGGTAAAGTTTTTATGATTCATATTGGTTCCACACTGTCAGCCAGTAATAGTAATATTTTGTATCTGTAATAATATTATATCTTGCTTTAACTGAGCATTACCCGGTTTTCTCATTTTATCAGGGTTGACTTAGATAAATTTGCTCTTGCTAAATTCGTGTTAATAGAGGCTATTGCAGTTAACCATATATGTAACCTGTTTTGCCATTACATTATCCTTATGAGTCCTGAATGTTTAGTTGTTAGTTTGAGCATTAAACTTTAACTTGTAATTTTACCTAAGTCTTTTGTTTTGAACCTGGAACTTTGCGGGACAGTAGCGATTTTAGTATTCTCACTTGAAGTGTTCATTATCTCTATCTGTTCCGTAACATTAATTTGGCGACCTCTTATCAGGATATTCAGGATATTATCCTAAGGATATTGCTTGATATTTTGTGACTGATTTATTCATGATGTCTACTATTACTACTCTTGATGAAGCCAAAGATTTTTTGTCAAATGTGCAAACAGTGTGTGATGTAGAAAACAGAACAAAGAATGAACTTAAGCTTGTTACTCAACAATTGGGAATTGCTGTTCACTCTTATCATTCTAAAGATCAAATTGCTGGCATGATTAATAAAAGCTTGTTTAATGTAACTCCTCCAGATGAGCAAACGCAGATTGAAATAGCCAAGTTTCAGCTAGCCCTGCAGAAGGCTCGTGCTAAGGAGGCTGAGTTTCAGGCTCGTGCTAAGGAGGCTGAGTTTCAGGCACGTGCTAAGGAGGCTGAGTCTCAGGCTCGTATTCAGGAGGCACAGGCACAGGCTCAACCACAAATTGAACTTGCTAGGATTCAGGCAGACCATGAGTATCGCATGAAACAAGGTGGAACTGGATCATCTAGCTCTGATGATTTTGATGTGGCTAAAAATGTTAAACTTGTCCCTCCTTTTAATGAATCTGATTTAACAAAGTATTTTCAGTTGTTTGAGAGGGTAGCTACAGGTTTTGATTGGCCCAAAAAGTATTGGCCAGTACTCCTTCAAACTGTTCTCACCGGTAAAGCTCAAGTAACTTATGCATCAATGCCTCAGGATCAATCTGATAATTATGATGTAGTTAAGAGCTTGATTCTTAAGGCCTATGAGCTTGTTCCTGAAGCCTATAGAGTAAAATTTAGGACAACTTATAAGCATGATAAGCAATCTCATGTTGAGTATGCAAAAATCAAAGAAGATCTGTTAGAGCAGTGGTTAAATTCTAAGAATGTAAATTCTGATTTTGATAAATTTAAGCCGATGATTTTGCTGGAGGACTTCAAAAGGTGTATTAATAAAGATGTAAGCCTATATCTTGATGAGAAAAGAATAGATAATTTGTCTGATGCTGCAGTTTTAGCTGATGAATATGTTCTCACTCACAAGAGATATTCTATAGAAAAAGGGAAAGCTGAGAGTAAGTACTTTGCCTCTACTCAGAGTACAGGTAACAGGAAAGAGAATAAAGATGATGTTTCTCAGGAAGTAAATACCAGCTCCACCTCTAGATTTCAGAAAAGTAAATGTACTTATTGTAGTAAGCTTGGTCATACTATGGAGAAATGTTTCAGGAGACAGTGTGATGTGAACAAAAAGGGGTCTTTAAATATTCAGTCAATTGGTCTAGTGTCCACCCTTGAGAGTTCCCAGAATTCTTTAACCGAGTTAACTGAACCTGCTTTGAGGGGTAAATTAAATTCTCATGATGAAGCTCCTCTTTTGAGCAGTAACGTGGGTGACACTCTCAAGAGTTCATGTGCTAATTTCCTGTCTGATGGTTTTGTCGGTCCTCTGGACAGTAATGACAGGAAATCAGTTAAAATATATCGTGATACAGGTGCTTGCCAATCCCTTATGCTGACCAGTGTTCTAGGCTCTAATGTTAATTCCTCTGATGAAACTGTAATCTTACAAGGTGTAGGGAATAATTACTTCTCTGTCCCTCTGTGCAAAGTGAATTTAGGGTCTGGTTTTGTTAATGATTTCGTTATGGTTGGGTTGGTTGAGACACTCCCAATGTCAGGTGTAACTTTCTTACTTGGAAATGATATTGGTGGAAGTCAATTGTGTCCAGCTCCTCAGTTGTCTAGTGAACCAGTGACTGCGACCCAGGATTGTGATGTCCCTGATGTGTTCTCTGCATGTGCGGTCACTAGGGCTAAGTCTAAAGTTACTGGTGACTTAGAGGATAATGATGATGATGATGTTATCCTAGCTGACACTTTTCTTGCTAATTTGGACCACTCACCAGATGAGGCAGTACCCCATAGTGTTGATAATTTGTCTCGTCAAGAGTTGGTTGAGTTGCAGGTTGCTGACCCTGAGTTGAAAGGTTTAGCTAACTCTGCTTGCAGTGAGGAAGAGTCAGCTGGTTCTTCTACTTGTTATTATATAAAGTCAGGAGAACTTATGAGGAAGTGGAGACCCTCAACAGCATCAGCCGACAGTGAATGGGAGGTTGTACATCAAGTTGTCATCCCTCGTGTTTGTAGGCAGGATATCATTAGAGTGGCTCATGATTCCAGTTTGGCAGGACACCTTGGAGTGAGGAAGACTGTGGCACGCATTTTGAAACACTTCTACTGGCCAGGTATCTTCAGAGATGTTTCCTGGTATTGTAAGTCTTGTCACACCTGTCAAGTTGTGGGGAAGTGTAATCAGACCGAAAAGGTTGCACCTCTAGTTCCCATTCCTCCTTTTGAGGTGCCATTCACCCGTGTGTTGGTGGATATTGTGGGCCCTCTTCCTAAGACTTCTTCAGGATTTTCTTATGTGTTGACCCTGATTGATATGGCTACTCGTTATCCTGAAGCCATTCCACTTAGAAATATCTCAGCAAAGAACGTGGTTAAGGAAATGCTAGGGTCCTTCACCAAGTTTGGTCTGCCCAAGGAGGTACAGTCAGACAGGGGAAGTAATTTCATGTCAAATGTTTTCAAGCAGTCTCTGAAAGAGTTGGGCATCACCCAGATCACGTCTTCAGCTTACCATCCCCAGACCCAAGGAGCGTTGGAGAGATATCATCAAACACTCAAATCGATGCTCAGGAAATACTGTTTGGAACATCAGAAGGACTGGGATAAAGGTCTTCCCTTCGTTGTATTTGCCACAAGAGAATCTCCAAATGAATCGCTGGGCTTCTTACTCTTTGAACTACTGTTTGGCCATGAAGTAAGAGGACCCCTTAAGCTACTCAAGGAATGCTGGCTGTCGGAGGAAGATGACGTCAATCTGCTGGAGTATGTGATGAAGTTCAAAGAACGGCTGTCCTCTGCTTTACAGCTGGCGAGAGAGAATTTAGGAGCTGCTCAGGAGAAGATGAAGACTTGGTATGATAAGAAGTCCAGGTTACGCCACTTTCAGCCAGGAGATCAGGTTTTGATTCTGCTACCAGTGCATGGGCAACCTCTTCAAGCCAAGTTTAGTGGTCCTTATTTCGTGGAGAAGAAACTCAGTGATGTCAACTATGTCATCACCACACCAGATCGTAGAAAGAACAAGCAACTTTGTCACATCAACATGCTGAAGTTATATCACAGGCGGGACGAAAATAACCCAGTCTGCACTGTAGCTGTTCCACCCGAGTCTGCAAGTGAAGTTCTCCCATGCAGTATGAGCCTGAGTGATAGTTTGGGGAAGAATCCTGATATCATGAATGATCTCCAGACTAAGCTTTCTCATCTAGCTCCCGAGGAAAGGCAGGAGTTTTCGGCATTACTGCAGGAGTACCCGCAAGTGTTCCGTGACACTCCAGGAAGAACCACCGTGTTGATGCATGATGTCGATGTTGGAGACGCAAAGCCAATTAAACTGCCTCCTTACCGTGTGAACCCAGTGAAAGTTCCTCTCATTCAGAAGGAGCTTGGCTACCTGTTAGACCACAAGATGATTGAGCCCTGTCAAAGCGAATGGAGTTCTCCTGTCACTCTAGTCCCTAAGCCAGGTGGGTCACAGCGGCTTTGCATCGACTACAGACGTGTTAATCAGATAACCAAAACAGACACTTACCCTCTCCCTCATGTGCAAGATTGCATAGACAAGATCGGAAAGGCTAGGTACATAAGTAAGTTTGATTTGTTAAAGGGATACTGGCAAGTACCTATGACTGAACGTGCTAGGGAGATCTCATGTTTTGTAACACTAGGAAAGACTTTTGCATGTTCTGTAATGCCATATGGTATGAAGAATGCACCAGCTACTTTTCAGAAGCTCATGAATGTTGTAACAGAGGTTTTGGCAGGGTGTGTTGTTTATATTGATGATGTATTAATCTTCAGTGACAACTGGAAAGATCACCTATGCCATGTCAGTAAATTTCTTGAGGGTTTGGTTCAGGCTAATCTTGTAGCTAATTTATCAAAGTGTGAGTTTGGTCAAGCTAAAGTTCAGTACCTTGGGTATGTAATTGGTGATGGACACGTTGCACCACCAGGAGCTAAGGTTCAGGTTATAAGTGATCTTCCCAGACCTAAAAGTAGGAAAGAGCTACAAAGATTTTTGGGAATGGTAGGTTATTACAGATTTGTTCTTAACTTTTCAATTCTTGTATCACCACTTACAGACCTACTGAAAAAGGGAGTTAAATTTGTCTGGACCGATAACCGTGAATCCTCTTTCAGTAAACTTAAAGCTATCCTATTAAGTCAGCCAGTGCTCACTACTCCAAATTTTGCTAAGCCTTTTAAGATGCTGTTGACGCAAGTGATACAGGAGCTGGGGCTGTTTTGCTGCAAGAGGATGATCAGGGTATTGAATACCCTGTATCTTATTACAGTAAGAAGTTCACTCCACCTCAAAAGAACTACCCAACTATTGAGAAAGAGCTTTTGGCCTTGATTTTGGGTTTACAGCATTTTTCATTTTATTTGTGTTCTGGTTTTGACCCCATAGTCATTTATACCAATCATAACCCACTGAAATTCCTTAGTAAGTTTAAAGATAAAAATTAGAGATTGACAAGATGGAGTCTACTTCTTCAGGAGTATTCATTAGACATACAACATGTCAAGAGGAAAGAAAATGTTATTGCAGATTGCTTATCTAGACTTTAGACAGATTGTTTTAGAGTAATAAGAAATTTCCTTTGTAAATTTCTTTTTCTTTGTGGGGAGGTGTTACATAGCCTATGATTTCATCATCCCTTGTATAATTCTAACTTATGATACAGTTTTGTTCATGATTGCATCATCCTTTGTATGATTCTAATGTACAGTATGCTGCATGTTTGTTCACGATTCGCCACGTGGCTGCCATAGTGACCAGGCTTGCCTGTTCTACCTCACTCCCCCCTTCTCCCCCTTATAGTAGAGTAAGTCGTTCTTTCTGTTGTTCTGTGCAGGATTGTCAACTCTTTGTCCCCTATGCCTTCATTTGCGCTTCCTTCTTACAAGTTAAATCAAGCTCTGCCGGCCCCTATATAATGAGCTCAGTCTCTGCATTAGCGGCCACTTAGATCTACTCCTCATTCTGTCTTCCCCTGTACAGTACATCATTATTTTTGTGAGTGCTCAGGAAGTCTCCAGCCATCTAGCTCTTGTATAATTTGAGTATAAGTGTTATTACCATTTTTCTTGTACTGTATAGCCTAAGGCATTAATTCGTAAGCTTGGTAAAGTTTTTATGATTCATATTAGTTCCACACTGTCAGCCAGTAATTGTAATATTTTGTATCTGTAATAATATTATATCTTGCTTTAACTGAGCATTACCCGGTTTTCTCATTTTATCAGGGTTGACTTAGATAAATTTGCTCTTGCTAAATTCGTGTTAATAGAGGCTATTGCAGTTAACCATATATGTAACCTGTTTAGCCATTACATTATCCTTATGAGTCCTGAATGTTTAGTTGTTAGTTTGAGAATTAAACTTTAACTTGTAATTTTACCTAAGTCTTTTGTTTTGAACCTGGAACTTTGCGGGACAGTAGCGATTTTAGTATTCCCACTTGAAGTGTTCATTATCTCTATCTGTTCCGTAACAACATATATATATATATATATATATATATATATATATATATATATATATATATATATTGTGTGTAAAGAGCTATACTAATGGTAATAATCGGTTTATTGGTAACTTGGCAGTCTCTTTTCTGAAATTATTCAAGCTGGGGAATGTGCTGAGAAACTGAGTGTACAGTAATATAGAAGTGCTGGGACTTAATATTACCTTAACTGATAACAGCTAGTCTAAGACAGAATAGATGATGTGGGATGGCACTGATTCGATCATATTGCTGTGGTACGGATATTGTATAGCCTATAGTGATTTAGCAGCGGGATGTGCAATTGTGATGTGTGATAATGTGTCATGATCCTAAGCTTGAACCTGAATATAATTTTCAGTACTTTATCTATCTGTATGTGTATTTATAGTGCGGTTCTACACTATATATGAATATATAGTGTATATTCATTGTGTAATATAACCTCTATACTTTACACGATAATATTAATTTAGCAATATTGCAATATTACCACTACTCCACCACCACTTCAATGCATACATAATACATATATTGCACAATACCATCATACTCAGTAACATATATTGCATAGTACTATCATGTTCAGTAACATTTCAGAAGCTGGTGTTGTTGCTAAGTTTACGGTGGTTACTGGTATAATATTAGCACATTTGTACAACCTACAATGGCAATACTGCCAGTGTGATGTTAGTGCTAGAACACACCACACATTTTGCTTGATACGGTGGCTTTGAAATTATTAATGATGTAACGAATGCCTAATATACCCACCAAGTTAGCATTCTTATTTTATTTATTGTACGTCAGAAAATGTCTGCATCTCTTAATTGCTAAGTACATTTTGAACAATGATATGGGTCACTTTTTTTTTTTTGTTTGTTTGTTTAACCAACCTCTTAGATACTTATATTCTGACATGATATATCACTATTTGTATGAACATTCCAGTTGTGGTACTGCAGTAGTGTCAGCACAAGGACCCATTATAATTATATCCCTTGGCTTTATAGCACTACAGTTGGTTATCACATGGAAAACATTAATTATACATGACATACAAGCAATAGATTACTGTCCAGTCTCGTTATGTCACATTCACTGTATAGTAGATAATATAATGGTACTCTTAATTGATAATAACATTTGTGAATCATTGTAAATCAAGCACTTATTAAGCCCAGATGATGCCGTAGCATATGCATGATATATGACGATACATACATTTGCATTGTTGCTGTGAATTATGGTGGTTTTATGCATATAGAAGTGCAGTATAGCAGCTTCATACATTGACTGTGTATAGCAGCGTATTGCAGGGATTTGCAGACTGATTATCACTAACTTATCATTACGAAGCTTCGTAGTTATAAAGGCTAAGTATCTAGGTGGAGGGGGAGGAGACTGGAGCACTTTTACGGTGTGCATAATTTCCTTGGTTGTTTATCATATTCACTGGGTGCAATATTGGACTCTTTTGTACCTCTGTGTGCGGGCTGTGATGGGTGTTATTACGTTGTGGTGTCGGGTGATTGAGTGTAGGGCAAGGGGGACTGAAGAGGGCGGAAAGAGAGATACCGAGGGTGAGTGAATGTGGTCAAGATATGTTGGTAAGTCGTACACTGTATATGTGTCCTAGTATGATTCTGCAAGGTCTTTTCTGCATTTCTTCAAGCAGTTCTATCTGTGTGTTGGTGAGGGAGCATGAGAAAGTGTATTGGACCCAACTTGTCGCCCTGTGGTACACCACAGGAGAGGGAGGAGGTTGAAGCAGTCCCCCTAAATCTTACAGTTGTCGACTCCCTGAAAGGAAGGTGTCGACCACATGATCAGGTTTTTTCGTAGTCCCAGCTCGACCGCCTTGTTTATGATTAAGTTGTGGTTGACCAGGTCAAATCCTTTGGTTAGGTTCACAAATGGTAGTGCCACGAATGTTTTACGTTGCTCCAGTCTTCAGCAAATTATTGTTTGAGTGATGCATTAATCATGGAAGTGAAAGGTGTAGCTAGCTCGGGTGCAAATTCCTTTTACAGTTTGATTGGCAAGTCTATGGGCGTGGTGGTCCGTCTGCTTATGAGAAATTTAAGGCGTCTGGTAACTTGATACTCCTCCATCGAGTCGGGGGGAGAAGGGGGAGGTAGGCTTATAGGTAGTTTGGGTCAACTTTGGCAACCGTTGGTATTGTGCTAGAAAACGACTGTTAATTTTGTGTGCAGCTTCTTCACTGATGAATTGATCAGCACAGGTGAAGGAGGAAAGTTTCTCTTTATCGTACCTACTCAGCTACTTAACTTTGTTATACCGCTCACCAGTGTTGGCTAGTTTGTGTTGAAGCTTAGTGGGATAAAAGGCTTTCTTGGCTGCTTCACCATACTGTTTGCTTCGCAGTATTCTGTGAAGGTCCTGGTTGTTTTGGCTGAGAACATAGTTTTTCTGATGCATGTCTCTTCATTCTATGAGTAATCCAGGGAGCATCAGCCGGGTGCAACTTAGTTGTCTTTTGAGGGAAGCATTGATGAGAAGCACATATAATTGTGTGATGATATATCTCTTACACGTCAGTTCGACACTACTGACTCTTATCACATCATACTAATCGTATTCTGTTATGCGCTATCCACAGTGTCTCTTTGAAGAATCAGTAAGAGGACGATAAACTTATATCTCACTTTGCCTCCTGTGTGAGTCTGTGGGCGTTAACGCATCACATTCGCGGGCTCTTATCGATGGGTAGGAGGGGAGGAGGGATCTGGGTGGTAGCCAGTGGTCCCTTTGGTCGGTAAGTATGATACTGAGTATGCTTTCACCATGTGTGGGGAAATCAACATTATAAGTAGTAGTAATAGGCAGTCTGGCCGAACAGCTTCGTCTCTGGCCCCGTGAGGGGCCGGGGGGGTTTGCGGTGGTTTGGCCCCCCTGTTGTCCTCCTCCTCCTCTGCTTCGACAGGTTCTGGGGGATATGGCGAAGACGCCACCGCTCCAGGCCCAGGAATGTAAGTTAAATTCTGTTGTTTCTGAAGGAATTTGGTATCAGTTTCATGAAGGTCTCCACATATTACTAGTTTTGCACTGATGTCTTGTCCTGAGTGTATTTAACACGTCCGTCATGTGTAGCAGCGCCAGTAAATTATGATGGAGGCTGAGCGAGGTGAAAGATGTGGTGTGACTATTAGCCCAGTACCTCCACCCCCTCAGGTACCAGAACCCAGAGCTGTGTTGGGCCTAAGTTTCCTCTGGCAAATCAGTGGTACCCGTCCTCCACGTTCTGTTGTCCGCAGATGGTGAAAGAGTAGGTAGTCCCTAATGGTGCAGATCTGAGGTGTAATTTGCCAGGCTACTGTTATTGCACTCACCTGACTGTTAACTGACTTGGCAGTCAAGTGACAGTCACAGAATCAGCGTTGGCAGGTCGTACCACATTTTTGGAACTTCAAAGTGTTAGTAGGTTTGTCATATCGTGTTCTATTTCACTTTTTTCTTGTTACCATTGTTTTAGTAACTGTTGTTTTGCTATTTTCTCGGGCCTTGAGCATGAAAGATGTTCAGTGATTTTAATGTTTCACAGTCGCTGGCATCAGGCAACTCTGCTTCTTTTTTTTTCTTTTTTCTTGTTTTTAAAATTATTTGAGTATCTTATCTGTAATAATAATCAATATATGACGATTGTGCACAAAAATGAGCGATACAATTTGTACTATCAAGTATAAAATTAGCATGCCCAGAAAACTTTACAGCGTTCGTATGTCGAGAAAAATAGCAATTTTGGAAGCAAGAAATGCTCGAAAATGTCACGTGTGACCACGGCTATAAGGGTCATGATCCACTTGGTGAGGCGGCATCAGAGCAGGTAGTCAATCTCAGTGTAAGTGTCGGCAACACACAGTGGTCAGGTTCAGTCAGGTGAGATGAGGTGAAGGCGGGAGACAGGGAAGGTAGGGAGATGGCGATTAGTTCTGCAGGTGAGCCTGAATGTTGTTTTTTCCTTCTTTCTTTCCCCTTCCCTACTTCTTTGCCTCATTAATGTCCTTTCTTTTCCCTTTCTTTCTCCCTCCCTTCCTCTACCTCCTGTCTTTTCTTTTTTCTTTCTCTTTTTCTCATGTCTCATTAGACACTGAGATTTTACACGAGTGAGACTCCGAGCTAGAGGGAGAGTGGCGAGTAGGCAGGTATGGGTAAAGGGGGGAGAGGGAAGGGAGAAGGAGAAGTTATGAGTGGCTGAGTGCGTGTGCCTGTACACTTTGGGGGACTGCAAGGGGGGAGGACATGCCCTCTTTCCCCCCCCCCCTCCTCCCTGCATCCGCCCCGTAGAAAAAATACCTAAAAGCGTTCCAGCACAGATAAACAAAACATTGGCCTGTTCATAATAGCATCTCCCATCGACACTCTGCTATGTACACAAGTTCTTGAACACGTAACAGTTCACACACACACACACACACACACACACACACACACACACACACACACACACACACACACACACACACACACACACACACACACACACACACACACACACACACACACACACACACACACACACACACACACACACACACACACACACACACACACACACGAGGTCAACGCACACTTGCACATACTCCAGACACATACAGGCACTCTCTTTAAATTACAAGCCCTCCTCCCACCCCCTTCATACACCACTTCTAATTCTTCCCCTCACTCCTCCCGCATTGTTTGTCTGTCTGTCTCTCTGTCTGTCTTTGTCTGTCTGTCTGTCTGTCTGTCTGTCTGTCTGTCTCTCTCTCTCTCTCTCTCTCTCTCTCTCTCTCTCTCGTGTCTTGGTGATTATATGAACTCTCATTCTCATGTGACTCTTTCTCAGCTGAACTACAATCTGGGTGTTCGTGGCAATAGAATACAAGAGTTGCCCCGATCATGAGTGAGTTGAGAACCTTACTAAATATGCTCTTTGTTGCTACGTAGGCTCCTTTGCCGGGGATAGTCTAAACAAGATAATACACAAAGCACTTAATTGTGACATTGAGCTTGACCTTGCACCACCCTCACACCCACACCCACATCAAACTCGCTAACACACACACAGCCATCCACTTAACCACATCCCACTCATCCACCAGCCAACCCACCCACCCATACTGATCCCACTCATTCACCCACCCACACCCACGTCTACCACTCCACCCATCCATCCACCCACAACTACATTTATCCCACACTCCCACACTCCCACCCTCACCCACATATACAGCATCCCAGACACACACACCCAGCCATCCATATAAAACCATTACCCCTTCACACCATATTCAGTCCCATCCATTCAGCGACCAATATCCATTATCTGCCTCCTCAGTGCTTCATCCCCCACCCCACACACTCCTCACCTATTCCCCCATTCCCCCGACACACATCTGTCCCACTAACACTCTGACCCACTTACACCCCAGCACGTCTCTATCTCATCCCCTTACCCCCACACATGTCTATCACTTCCCCATATACTCGTACATAATGTATATCCCACAAATTCATTCTCTCACAATTACCTACACCAGCCCACACCTCCATCCCTTTAGTGTTGTAATGCTACTAGACATTTTTAGATACGACGAATCTTGGACCGTTAATGTTACTGTAGCAATGCATATTAGGTCCACTACAGAGCCAGTTCTTCCCCTCAAATGGATGAGTGATAGATAAAGGTATAGTTCTTTAATTAACCTAACTTGGACTAGATCTTTTGCGGCATATTTCACGTAGCTCAGTGGCAGAATAAGGTAACAGTGCGGTTCTACATCCTCTTCGCAGCACTTTTTTTTTTTTTTTCGAGACAAGCATTTTAATTCAGTGTTAATCTGTTGCTACAGTTCAGCATTCAAGATGAAGAGATGACAGTTTTAGGCCAAGTTTGAGTAAAAAGTGTATACTGTAGGCTAACGGTCCCTATGCTGACAAAAGAGGAATGGAAATGGGGGTTTCAAGAATACTCCCCCAGTATCCCTGCTTGTCGTACGAGGCGACTAAAAGGGTTGGTGGTGGGTTAGTGCCCCACCCCGTAAAAAGAACTAACTAAAAAAGCGAACAAAGCGCCTCGGACCCGGACGGACCATACATTGACGACTAAGGAACGGACGAAGGACATTATTAGGGTGGGAACGTGGAATGTGAGAGGAGTGAATGATGAAGTGAAAGAGAGAGAGATTGTTCAGGTGCTTGAGGATGCAAAAGTGGATATATGTGGATTGACTGAAACTAAATGGAAAGGTGAAAGGGTGAGTGAATGGGAATATGGTTTAGGTATATGTGCGGGAGTCAATGAAAATGAGAGGGCAAGAGAGGGAGTATGTCTGATGATAAGCAAGAAGTGGAAGGAGAATATAAGAGAGTATGGAACAGTGGGTGCAAGGATTGTATGGGTGAGGATGAAAGTAGGTATACAAGCGTGGGCGATTGTATGTGTGTATGCCCCGACAGAGGATCGAGTGGCAAGAGTGAAAGATGAGTTTTGGGTGAATGTAGAAACGTGTATGGACAAGTTTGAGAGGAGCGAGAGAGTGCTGTTGATTGGAGACATGAATGGCAAAGTTGGGAATGTACGAGTGGATGAAGTGGTTGGTCAGTGGGGTGTGCCAGCTGACGTAGATGGGAATGGAAGTGCTTTGGTGGACATCTGTGCTTGTAAGGGGTTGGCAATAGCCAACACCTACTTTCGGCATAAGATGATCCACCGGTATACATGGAGAGTAATGAGGAGGATGGATGGTGAACTTGTTGAACGAAAGGCAATGATAGACTACGTGTGTGTGGATGAGTGAATGAGAAGACAAGTGTTGGATGCAAGAGTGTGGAGAGGGTGGAGGAATGGAGTCTCGGACCATCACTTAGTGATGGCCAAGGTAGAGCTGCAAAGAAAGTGGTTGAGGAGACGAAGGGGAAGACAAGAGGAAGCAACTCCGGTGAGAAGAGTGGAGAAATTGCAAGATAGTGAGAAAATGACAGAGTATAAGAGCATAGTGGAAGAAAGACTGGGAAGGTATGAGCTAGAGCAGATGGAAGGGGTGGAAGACGTATGTAAGATATTCATGGAAGAGATAGGCGCAGCGTGTGAGGCAGTTTGTGGAGTTAGGAGGAGATGCAAGGATGTGCAAGGGACAGCATGGTGGAATGATGAGGTGAAACGAGCTGTGGAACAAAAGAAGAAGGCATATAGTGAATGGTTAGCGAGAAGAGGTAGGGGAGAAGATGAGAGAGAGAAGAGAGAGGTATATGTGAGCAGGAGAAGGGAGGTTAAGAGACTGGTGAAGGAGAGTAAAAAGAAAGTGGATGAGGAGTTTGGGAGGAATCTGAGTGTGAAATGGAGGGAGAGTAAGAAATTGTTTTGGAAGGAGGTAAAGAAAGTAAGGCAGTGTGAAAGGGGAAATAGTAGGGGAGTGAAAGATAGGAATAATAGATTGTTGGTGGAGAAGAGAAACTGAGGAGATGGAAGGAGCACTTTGAGGATTTGTTGAATGTGGAGAGTGAGAGCAGTGCGAGTACTCGTATAAGTGGTTGGGGAATGGCTGGGAGAAGAAGAGATGAGAGAAGGGAGGAAGAGATCAGTAGGGCGGAAGTAGTGGAAGCGATGAAGAATATTAAGTTGGGAAAGGCCTCAGGAATTGATGGAGTGTGTGGTGAAATGCTTAGGTATGGGGGTGAGATTGTTGTGGAGTGGATATGGAAGTTGTGTAGATTGGCTTGGGAAGAGGGAAGGGTTCCAGAGGACTGGAAATCAGGTATAATTGTTCCTTTATACAAAGGAAAAGGAGAGAGAGAAGTATGTGGTAACCATAGGGGTATTTGCCTACTTAGTGTGACTGGTAAAATATATGGTAGAATACTCATTGATAGGGTTAGGCATATGACAGAGGAGCTAGTTGGAGAAGAACAAGGGGGATTTAGGAAGGGAAAAGGGTGTGTAGATCAGTTATTTGTTCTAAGATGTTTAGTGGAGAAGTATCTAGAGAAGGGAAGGAAAGTGTATGCTGCCTTCATGGACTTGGAGAAAGCTTATGACAGAATAGATAGGCAAGGTATGTGGAAGGTATTAAGAATATATGGAGTGGAGGGAAAATTGTTGAGTGCTGTGAAGAGTATGTACGAGGAAGCTAGGGTTACGGTGCGAGTGGATGGTGAGCTGAGTGAGTTCTTTGATCTCAATGTGGGACTGAAACAGGGTTGTGTGATGTCTCCATGGCTGTTTAATATATACATGGATGGGGTTGTAAAGGAGGTGCAGGGTAGGGCAGTGGATGTGGGGGTGGCTCTAATGAATGAGGGTGAGATTTGGAAGCTTCCGGTGTTGCTGTTTGCTGATGATACAGTACTATTGAGTGAAGATGAATGGGAGTTGCAAGGTTTGGTGAATGAATTTGGGACAGTGTGTAGGAAGAGGAATCTGAAAGTTAATGTAAACAAAAGTAAAGTTATGGTGTTTGAGAGGAATGAAGTCACAGAGTGTGCAGTGAGGTTGGATGGTGAGGATATGGAGAATGTGAGTGCATTCAAGTACTTGGGTAGTGTGATGAGTAAGGATGGAACTTTGGGGGATGAAGTGCGTGAAAGGGTACAGCAGGGAAGGAAGGTTGTTGGTACATTGAAAGCAGTGATGAGAAATAGGGAGGTGAGTATGGAAGTTAAGAAGTCACTGCATGATAGTATTGTGATCCCTACCCTGACGTATGGAAGCGAGGCATGGACCTTGCAAGAGGGGAACAAGTCAAGAGTGAGAGCAGTGGAAATGAGTTACTTCAGAGGAGCATGTGGAGTGACATGGAGGGACAGGTTGACGAATGAAGAAGTGAAGGAACGCTGTGGGGTGGATGTGGATGTGGTTGAGAAGATTAGGAGAAATACACTGACGTGGTTTGGACATGTGAAGAGAATGGAGAATGAAAGACTGACTAAGAGGTGTATGTAGGTGAGGTGGAGGGAGGGAGAGGGAGAGGTAGACCGAGGATGAGGTGGAGGGATGGAGTTGAGAGGTATATGAGGGAAGGGGGGGGGGTGAGTTGGGAGGAGGGCAGTCAAATGGTGGGTGACAAAGCGACTTGGAGGCGTTTTGTCTGCGGCCACCCTTTGCGGGATTAGGGCGTCGGGCTATAGATAGATAGATAGATAGATATGTTTCGGGTTGTGAGTCAGTATGTTGTGGGCAGAACATTATGCAAACAACGAGATAAGTAATATACACACATCAGACACGTGTGCTGGGTTGACTGGCCTGGGACACTCTCTGAAGGTCGTGATGATGCTAAGATTCTGTGTGTGTGTGTGTGTGTGTGTAACTTTTGTAGCCATGCAACCCCTCTGTCTGTCTGTCTGTCTATCTATCTATCTATCTATCTGTATGTCTCTGTATCTGTCTCTGTCTGTCTGTCTGTCTGTCTGTCTGTCTGTCTCTCTCTCTCTCTCTCTCTCTCTCTCTCTCTCTCTCTCAGTTTTTTACAGACCATAATTATACCTTCGCTCGCGAAGGAAGTTAGGCTACTGTTGTACTTGGCGTGTGTTTGCCTTTCTGTTTCCGAGTACTTGTGTTTGTTTGGGTGTGTTTAATTATATTAACACAATCATTCAATTTTTATTTGATCTTTACTAGATTTGGTAGATGAATTGAGGGCCTTTCCTAGGAGTGACATAGTATTTTTAGAACAATAGGTCGAAGGTGAATGTCTAAGAGTTAGGTGAATGTTTGACTTAGGAACGTCAGCTTAAGCAGTTTTTATCCGATTTAGGCCAGTTTTGAATTATTGTACAGAGTCAGTAACTTCTTCAGTGATGAGCAGTTAGCTACAGTTTACAGGAGTCGTCTTCGCTCTCAGCTGGAATATTACTCACCCTTGTGGAATGGCTGTGGATAGGTTGCACTAAAACAACTGGAGAAAATTCAGAACAAAGCTATTAGAATTATTAATAATCCTCCTACAAATGAACTACCTCCCCTATAAGTAAGAGGGAATGTTGCCTCCCATGCATTATTTTACAGATACCTTTGTGGCAAATGCTCAGACCAAGTTGCATCTACTGTGCCACCTCCCCATGCCTTCCCCCGTGCTACACGGGCATTTGGTAGCGCTCATGACTGGTCTGTCGCACTGCCATATTGCAGAACTACTGCCTATCAGAATTCATTTATTCCTCGAACTGCATCTCTTTGGAACTCGATTCCCCAGAGTGGTTTCCCCCCAAACATCAACCTACCGCTGTTCAAGTCCAACTGTTACAGATTTTTTATGAATGGAGGACATTTGTAATCTGGTGTATGGATTATTGTTTTTAATGTTTTGTTTTTCTTTGAAAAAAAGAAAAAAACTTCGTAGAAAGGTTGAGGGTACGGCAAGAACCAAGATGCTCGATTTTGAGAACTGTCGGTCACATTTAAAGATCAGAAGCCAATGGTTAGATTTTGATCCGAGTGTTTGTGCATTAACAAAATAACTGAAACAGATTTTATTGTTTCTTGACAAAATTTGATGGATGGGTTGAGGATCAGACAAAGGGTATATCTACTTTCCTTTTAACATCAATAGGTCAAAGGTCAACGTCACATGGCTGATCAGTTTGAGGTAAGGCAAGGATAAAGGTATTTGATTTTAAGAACAATTATTGAAAGGTGAAGGTTACAAGGAAAAGTCAAAGGTCAAGGTCACATGGCAAGGTCAACTAAAGCAATTTTAATTCGATTTGTATCACAGATGGTGGAAGGATACAGGGTCAGGGCAAAATGAGGTCATTCTGTTTTGAAAGTAATCGGTCGAAGGTCAAGGTCATGGCATGAAGTCAAATTCTGGGCCCTTAGAGCAGTCGTAAGGCACGGAGGTTGTATTCTGTGTGTGTGTGTGTGTGTGTGTGTGTGTGTGTGTGTGTGTGTGTGTGTGTAAGTTATATTCTTGGTACCATTTAGATATTTTTATGTGGCTCAGGTGAAAATTAGATCGTGAACGAGTTTATGGAGATTATTTCTAATCCATTCGCTATTTTTTTTAGAGCTAACAAAACTGTCTGGCAATAGCAAGAATAAACTGGACAGCACCCAGAGATCGCATACCTCCGCCAAGGCCCCCCCCAAAAAAAAAAAAAAAAAGATTTAATGCTGTATTTCCTCTTTCTTACCAGAATAATACTTTTGAGATCTCGCATAGTCAGTCTAAATAACAAAATCAAGCTGTGTATGTATGTATGTGTGTGTCTGTCTGTGCATTTGTTTGTTTCTTTCACGAGAATGGTAACAGATACTGACCTAGAGTTTTTTGCATTAGGTTGAGGTAAGCCCAGGGAGCGACAGAAAAATATCAAACAAAAAATTTGGCAATCGCGCACGACGTGACGGCGCGAAATTGTTGGAAATACCTGCACGCAAAAATATGTGAAAATGATTATTTCGACTTTTTGGTCAGAAGTGGCCACTGTGGGTACAATAACGGTATGGAGACAAAAACAATGGTATTTACAAATATTAATTAGTCCCTCAAATTTTTGCAGGCAAGTACTAGTTAATTATGCAGTCTTAGTCTGCGTTATTATTCAGTCTTAGGGAGCACACATCACTGCCAATGCATCTGAATCTGGATCCAACCAAAAATCTAATAAATTCGTCCTTGATCCACTGTCCACATATCAATGAAATTTATTTGAAATCCGATTACTTTTTGAGATGACTTGCACACAAACAAACTAACCTCCACTGGACTTTGCTGATGGAGGTAACTAAATAAATATGCCATCCAATGGAAGGAAATGGGACTAGACCACCTTAATACTGTATCTGTGTACTGGGCTACTCTGTACAACACAAGCACGCATTTAACTGAGACTCAGCTGTCTGAGGCAACTGATAGCAAACCCTTTTCTGTATCCTCCTACTTTCTCAATACTCATTTCAAAGCCAAAGGTGGCTGTTGTGTATATGTATGCAATGACTTATCTTGCTCTCATGTTCCTGAACTTGGTTCTTCTGAAATCTCTACTCTCTGGCTTTGGCTTTCCTGTCATTCTCTGACTAAATATATCTGTATTGCTTACTTATCCCCTAATTCTACTGACTATGAAAAATTCTTTCACTATCTTACTTCTACGATGGAACACATCCTATCCATTTCTCCTCTCCCTGATATCTCCATTCTAGGAGATTTCAATGTTCACCTCCACCTTTGGCTTTCCTCTCCTCTCACTGATCCACCTGGTTAACAAGCCTACATCTTTTCTATCCTTAATGACCTATAGTGCAGCTTGTACAGCACCCTACCCGTATCCCTGACCGCCTTGGAAAGCTCCAACATACAGTACTTGACCTCTTCCTTACAAGTAATCCTTCTGCTGACACTGTTAATCTTTCCTCTCTTTTGGGTTTCTCCGATCGCAACCTTAATACTTTGATCTGTCTTATCGCTCCAGCATGGCCTATGGACCCTCCAATTAAACGTCGGTTGTGGCACTTTGGAGCTGCTGATTGGGAGGCCCTCAGGCAGTACTTCTTTGATTTTCCCTCGATTGATTATTGTTTCCATGGCCTGGCGCCATCTGAGTGTGCCTTGCGCATTATAGAGGTTATTCTCTCGGGCTTGGAAGCATACATTCACTTCTCATATCCTTTGGCTAATGCATAAAAGCCTTAGTTTAATCATGCTTGTTCTAATGCTGTCCATAACAAGGAGAAGGCCTATAAAAGAGCCAACCCTTTCCTGAATCACATCTTTTTTATGTTTCTGCCCGGAATCATGCTAAGTCTGTTCTTTGCTCTGCTAAAAATAATTTCAACCGTACTAAATTCGAGTTGGAGAGTTGAGCTCTCCAACTCGAATTCTTCTCGTCCCTTCTTGCTCTTTGCCAGAAACCTTTCTAACAACGTTACCTTATCATCCTTCCCTCCTCTTCTCTACTCGGATGGCTCCGTAATTTTTCTACTGATAAAACAGATCTCTTCGCTCAGACTTTCTCTTCCAATTCCACCTTTGATGATTCTGGTGCTGTTCCTCCATCACTTCCCCCCTCTGACTTCCTCATGGCTGACGTTAAAATTTCTTCAGCTGATGTATTTTCTGCCATCATTGGCCTCAATACTAACAAGGCATATGGGCCTGTTGGAGTCCCTCCTGTTGTCCTCAAGAACTGTGCTTCTGTGCTTATACCCTGCCTAGGTAAACTTTTTCACCTTTGTCTGTCAGCTTGTTCTTTTCCTTCTTGCTGAAACTTTGCTCTCATTCAGCCAATCCCAAAGAAGGGGTGACCATTCCCAACCCTCTAATTATCGTCCAATTGCTTTAACATCCTGTGTCTCAAAAGTTTTCAAGTCTATTCTTAACAAAAAACTTGAAAAGCATCTTTCCTATCATAACCTTCTTTCTGATCGTCAGTATGGGTTCCGTCAGGGAAACTCCATTGGCAATCTTCTCACCTACCCTTCAGGCTCTCATCAGTTACCTTTCAGACTCTCAATAGTTACTTCAACAAACAAGGGACGAGGCTTTGGCACACCTATTGTCTGACTTGGCTCGTGTCTCTGACTGGGGAAAAAATAATCTTGTTGTTTTTAATGTATCAAAGACTCAGTTCTTACACCTATCAACTCGACAAAATCTTCCACAGAGGTACCCATTAATGTTTAATAATATGCAGCTTGATCCTGCATCATCCTTAAACATACTTGGGGCTTCATTCTCTCGTGACTTATCTTGGAAAGATCATATTACATCTCTTGTAAAATCTGCTTCCAAGAGATTAAGTGTGCTAAGCCGACTCCATACCTTCTTTACCCCTGCACAGTTGTTGACTTTATACTCGGGTTTTATTCGCCCCTGTGTAGAGTACAACACACATGTATGGGGAGGCTTCCCACATACAGTTCTTCTCAACAGGGTGGAGTCAAAGGCTTTTTGTCTCATTAACTCTCCTCCTCTTACTGGCTTCCTTCAACCTCTGTCACTTCGTCGCACTGTTACATCTTATTTCTTTTCTATTTCTACTTACAACAAATGGTCACTGGTCTTCTGAACTATCTGCTTGCATCCCTCCACCTCTACGAAGCAACAAATTACCATCCCTTCTCTCTCCAACTCTCTAATGCAAGAGTTAATCGTTACTCCCAGTCCTTCATTTATGCAACAGGTCAACTCTGGAACTGTCTCCCTCTGTCTGTATTTCCTACTTCCTATGACCTCCAGTCTTTCAATCACAGTTTGTCGGGGCATCTTGAATGGAACGGTTCTTGAATTTGGTTCGCTTTTGTATTGTGTTTGTTTTATTCTTGGAAAGAACGGTTTGCAGGCTCCTGACCTTTGGTTTCTTCTTTCTTGCATAAAAAAAATTCTCTCTCTCTCTCTCTCTCTCTCTCTCTCTCTGTCTCGTACTAACGGCTTCTCAAGCCCTTCAGTGTGTTGATGACTTTTATTACACCGACGTGCGCTGCAGTATATTGCTTGTTGTATGTACATGCTTGTTTGTCTGCTTGTGTGTGTGTGTGTGTGTGTGTGTGTGTGTGTGTGTGTGTGCGTTAGTGGTTGAGGGCCATTTCAGGGGCTGACCTACAGTATTGTTCTGAGAACATTAAGTTATGGGTCAGGGTCATATGGCAAGGTCACCTAAAGAAATAAATCTAACCAATTTAAATCAGACTTAGTGGAAGTACTGGCTGTAATGCCAGGATGAAGTTATTTAATTATGGAAGCAATAGGTCAGAGGTCAAGGTCAACCAATTGTAGTTCTTCTTCTTCCTCCTCTTCGTCGTCGT
This sequence comes from Coenobita brevimanus, assembly GCF_032717465.1. Lineage (NCBI taxonomy): Eukaryota > Metazoa > Arthropoda > Malacostraca > Decapoda > Coenobitidae > Coenobita > Coenobita brevimanus. The sequence continues at coordinate 13,245,816 of NC_136992.1, read as the reverse complement.
CGTCGTCGTCCTCCTCCTCCTACTCGTTCTTCCCGCTGTCAGACGATTTTGTAAGTTTATGCGACCTGTCTAGAGTTGGTGTGTGTTCGTTTGAAAGGACTGGGTTACTCCTAAAACTCAGATGTAGTGTCGTTGTGGCCTGAAATTCGATGAGCCTTAGTTATGAGCTAGGAATGAATCTCCCTGGGTAGGTGTCAGATTCGGCCCTCTATCAAGTGCCCTGGAAGGGGTAAGGGATCTGTGTCAGTTTAGAGTATAAGCGCAATGGGAGGAGGAGGAGGAGGAGGAGGAGGAGAAGCGGGAGGAGGAGGAGCCCAGTGGAATGCAGACCGTAGCTGTCCTCCTGCAGTCGACCATTCTCCTATTGGGGTATAGGGAGGGGATTGAGGGAGGGTTGTATAACTAAGCAGCTCCACCGTGTGACCGTATCGTTGCCACCACACAAAGGCGTCCCTCACCAGCACCTGCTATAGTAGTGGATGGGTCAGTGAAGGCCTTATCTAACCCATCCAATTGACCACTGGGAAGTTTTGGGCAACAAGGAAGCTCAAAATATCGATAGTGATCATTTTTGTAGCATTAGCGGAAATTGCATTTAAAATAGAAAAATATCGTGTGTGAATAGCTTTCACTTAATATCAAGTACTTGCTGAACAATGTTATGCTTCGATTAAGACGTAAATGTGGAAAGCACAGTATAGAAGACCGTTCATGTTTTCACAGTGTTCGTGACATTGTTTATTATTTACTTTATTTGGAGATAAGTCGAAGCATAATATCGTTCATCACGTACTTGATATTATGTCAAAGTCATGTTTACACGATATTAATTTACTTTAAGTGTAACATATGCAATAACCGCGAAAATGATCCATGTCGATATTCTGAACCTCCTTGTAGCTCCAAATTCACTAGTGGTCAGTTGGTGGTCTCCCTCTCTAGCAGCCCAGAGTGTGGCCGCCTGGAGACAGCACCAGCATGGTATTCCCTGTACAAGACGACAGACTTGTGGTGGTGTCAAATTACACTTGCGTAATATCTTTTACTTAGAATTCATAACCTTCCCCCTTCTCTGTCTCTCTCTCTCTCCCCCTCTCTCTCTCTCTCTCTCTCTCTCTCTCTCCCTCTCTCTCTGTTTATGATATGCAATGTATAATATATATATATATATATATATATATATATATATATATATATATATATATATATATATATAAAATGTATGTATATAAATATATAATCATCATCATCCGTACCTCCTTTCCTACCCCAGGCAGGGAGAGTAGCAGCAATGTCCAGACAACCCAAATTTGCCCAATCCAATGGGCCACGTTTCCATTCACTCACCATTCAAGCGCACGAAATCCTGGCTCTATCGGATACCCCCCAAACATTCACCACGTTCTGTATCCGATAGAGTCAATATATGTACATATTATATAGACATTATATATATATATACATATAATTTCTATATCTACATCTATCTATCTATCTATATCTATCTATACCTATGTATAAATATATTCTTGGAGGCATAAGAGGTTGAAAGCTATGGCACATTCTCCTTTACTGATTTTCTAATGTACAGTTTCTATATGCCGTGCAATTTTTCGTGATCTCCTTGGACTTTCTTCAGGAGTTCTCCATAGGGAGGCTAGATCTGATGTTTTATTTTTTTTTTCTAATCATGGCTTTATGGCCATCGCCCACAATGAGGGGCATTAGGCCAAATAAGATTATGGGCCAAAAATACAACAGAGCATTCGCCTTGCACAAGACGGCCAGTCTAGGGGGCCAGGCGTGGATGTAGCATAAAACAAAATGCTCATGGATCAGGTAGATGCACTTCCTCCCCCCTGACAATCAGACTGGGTGTAATCTCCTCACCCAGGTTGACTGCCCAGAACAGATCTTACAAGTTGGAATAAGTCGTGACTCCGAGCCGTTACGACCAGGTGTGGGCGTCGAGTGTCAGGAGGCGATGGTAGGAGGACACATCTAACCAATCCTTTGAATCCACGAAGGGAGGACGAGATGGGCTGCCCTCCTCTGCCTGAGGAGGGGAGGGCTCATCGACTTCCTCCCCAGCCAAGGAAACGGTCGAAACATCCTCAGCCACTGAAACGGAGATAGAAGAGTCCAGCCCCTCTTCAGTCACTGATGGTGGTTGATGGACTTCGGCAGCAGTCTGGAGCACAGCCATGTCTGGAGCCTGGTCAGTGATTGATGCTGCAGTATTCCTATATGGGAGCATTCAGCCACAGCCTTTTCCGTGGTGTTGTGCAGGGGGCAGCATTCCACGGTGTCCAAGCCCAATGCTCCTAGCAGTGAGGGGCAGAATGTACATCGCGGGCGAAGCACTTGGGGATGACAAGGTGAGGCAGCCCGTTCTCCTAAAAAAAAAAAAATGGGGAGAAGAATGTGCAAAGTTCCCTCGTCACCCCTACAAAAAGCCATCACTGTCATGATGCACATTTCCACAATGGTGCTTATCTCCCCAGGACTCTTAGGACCTCTGGCCTGGCGTCCCCGGGCTGCGAGGCTTGACCGTGCATGGGCAGAACCCTGCACAGCTACGACTCCTCGCCCAGTAACATCCTGAGCCTCAGGACCCTTGGAAGTCCCAAAGAGACTAAACTCAATCATCTCACCATCGCCAAGGGAGCATTGGAGGTGCCATGGGTTTGGTGCAATGATAGCCTGGTGGTGCACGAAAACATCGTCAGAAGCCATATCCCGCCCTGAGGTTAAACCAAACCATGGTCCCCCTGATCTTTGTCTGGGCTGCTGGAGACTGTGACCTGCTTTTAGTCACCCCTCAATGGGACGTAGGCAGTAGCAGAATATGTGGTGCCCATCGTTGCTGGTCGTCGAATCCCCTCTCCCTTCCCTGATGGTTCTGTCATGGGTGGCTGCTGTATATGATCCAGGTGGATCAGTTGGAGACAAGTGGGTGGAGATGGTCAAGTAAGGTGATCGCCCATTGGCTGCTTCGTTGGCTAAGGTTATGTGTCATTTTGATGATGGTAAGATTTGAAAATCATTGACTTGTGTTTTTATTGCCACCTGTGTTGCAAAGCGAGCGGAGTGGTAATGTTTTCAGTTGTGAGGGTGGCTGACTGGCTTTGTTTGTGTGTGAGAAAGTAAGATAACTCATAACAGCCTGAACTATCAATATAAAACCTTAAGGGTATCAAGATATGGCCAAAATCTTCGACGAGCGCAAAAATGGGCACTCGGAGTCAAGGTCAAGGTCACCAAAATGGCTGCCAAAGGCCAGCTAATTGACCTTTGGTGACCTTGACCTTGACCATGAGTACCCATTTTCGAACTCGGCCAAGATATTGGCCATATCATGATACCCTGAAAGTTTCATGTTGATAGCTCAAGCTCTTCATGAATCTTTTTTACCCACACACGAAGTCAGCCAGCCAGCCAACCTCACAACTGAAAACATTAACACTCTGTTCATTTACCACCTGCATTGCAAAGCGAGCGGAGTGGTAATGTTTTCAGTTGTGAGGATGGTTGGTTGGCTTTGTGTGTGTTTTACTTCCTGAATTTGCTTCAAATCAGAAATCTATCTATCTATCTATCTATTTCCAGATGCCATAATCCCGTAAGGGGTGGCCATTTGACTTTGAGTTATTTGTTTTATGGGGAGGGGCACTAACTCTCCACCAACCCCCTTGTTGACATGTAGGGAGCACATATGATTTGGTTATATGGTTACCACTTAGCGTTGTAAATGGTTTCTTGGCTTACAGGAAACCATTTGGCTTGTAACTCAATATAAAGACACTTGTAAAGGAAAGAAAAGCAGTAAGATGTGACAGGAAAGATGGGAGAAACGGAAGAGAGGACCTTCTCTTTTTAACTGAGACTCAGCTGCCTGAGGCAACTGACAGCAAACCCTTCTCTGTACCATCCTACTTCTTCTATACTCATTTCAGAGTCAAACGTGGCTGTTGTATATATGTACACAACGACTTGTCTTGCCCTTGTATTCCTGAACTTGATTCTTCTGAATTCTCTACTCTCTGGTTTCGGCTTTCCTGTCATTCTTTGACTAAATATATCCGTGCTGTTTACTTATCCCTTAATATTGCTGACTATGAAAAATTCTTCGACTATCTTACTTCTACGATGGAACACATCTTATCCATTTCTCCTTTCTCTGAAATCTCCATTCTAGGAGATTTCAATGTTCACCACCACCTTTGGCTTTCCTCTCCTTTCACTGATCCACCTACATCTTTTCTATCTTTAATGACCTAGTGCAGCTTGTACAGCACCCTACCCATATCCCTGACTGCCTTGAAGAGAGGCCCAACATACTTGACCTCTTTCTTACAACTAATCCTTCTGCTTATGGTGTTAATCTTTCTTTTCTGTTGGGCTCCTCCAACCACAACTTTATTACCTTATCCTGTCCTATCACTCCAGTACGTCCTGTGGACCCTCCGAAGAAAAGTTGGTTGTGGCACTTAGGAGCAACAGATTGGAAGGCCCTTAAGCAATACAGGCGGCCCTCCACATTCGTGGATTCAACTTTTGTGGGTCTCGCAGTTTCATGGATTGCCCCTCTGTGGAGCCAAGATTCCGTTTGTGACCACAAAGCGTAGCAGTGTGGATGCTCGTGGGTCACTTCACGCTAAACCAGACCAGCACCAAACCACTGCGCTTCCTCACTCCTCTGTCTCTCCCCTAGTCTGTGTCCTGCTACTGTCATGGTCGCTTCACTGCCTCTAAGCTGCCATGCCAAACCTCCCATAATTTCGTTATTGCTTCCAATAATTGTGCTCTCATGTGTGCACACTTGCTCACAGAGGGTGATTTGCGGTTGTAGCGGCATTTACAGGAGGGTGCACCAAACATTCGTGGAATTTCCACATTTGCTGGGGTCTGTGTCCCCTAACTCCCGTGAATGTGGAGGGCCGCCTTTACTTCTTTGATTTTCCCTGGAATGGCTGGGAGCCATCTGAGTGTGCCATGCGCATTACAGAAGATATTCTCTTGGGCATGTAAGCGTACATTCCTTTCTCATATTCTTTGACTAATGCAAAAAAAGCCTTGATTTAATTACGCATTTCTAATGCTGTCCATAACAAGGAGAAGACCTATAAAAAGTACCGGAGCCAACTCACCCCTGAATCACATTTTTTAATTGTTTTTTCCCGGAATCGTGCTGAGTCTGTTCTTCACTCTGCTATAACTAATTTTATCTATACAAAATGCTCTCAACTCTCCAACTCGAATTCTTTCCACTCCTTCTGACACCTTGCCAAAAACCTTTCTAACAACTTTACCTCATCATCCTTCCCTCCTCTTTTCTACTCTGATGGCTCTGTTGTTATTTCTTATACTGTTAAAGCAGATCTCTTCACTCAGCTTTCTCCTCCAATTCCATCTTAGATGATTCCGGTGCTAATCCTCTATCACTTCCCCCCTCTGACTTCCTTATGGCCGACATTAAAATGTCTTCAATTGATGTATTTTTTGCCATCACTGGCCTAAATACTAACAAGTCATATGGGCCTGATGGGGTCCCTCCTGTTGTTCTCAAGAACTGTGCTTACACCCTGCCTAGGTAAACTCTTTCGCCTTTGTCTGTCAACTTGTACCTTTTCTTTTTGCCCTCATTCAGCCAGTCCCAAAGAGGGGTGACGATTCCCAACCCTCTAACTATTGCCCAGTTGCTTTAACATCCTGTGTCTCAAAGTTTTCGAGTCTATTCTTAACAGAAAAATTTTAAAGCATCTCTCCTATCACAACCTTCTTTCTGATTGTCAGTATGGGTTCCATCAGGGATGTTCCACTGGCGATCTTCTCACCTACCTTTCAGAATCCTGGTCATTCTCCTTTCTGGACTTTGGCAAAAGCTTTGCCATTGCACTTGACATTTCAAAGGCTTTCGATCGAGTCTGGCGTAAATGTTTAATTTCCAAACTGCCCTCTTACGGTTTCTATCCTTCTATCTGTGCCTTCCTCTATGGGTTCCTATCTGGTCTATCTATAGTTGCTGTCGTAGACAGCCACTGTTCTTCTCCTAGATCTATCATTAGTGGTGTTCCTCAGGGCTCTGTCCTAAAACCAGCTCTCTTCCTTTTATTCATCAATGATCTTCTAAGCTGTACATTTAATTTTATCCACTCGTTCACTGATGATTCCACCCTTCACTCTTCCATTTGGGTCCCGCAACGTCCCTCACAGCAGTTACTTCAACAAACAAGGGATGAAGATGTGGCACACCTAGTGTCTGACTTCGCTCGTATCTCTGACTGGGGTAAAAGTAACCTTGTTTTTAATGCATCAAAGACTTAGTTCTTACACCTATCAGCCCCACAAAATCTTCCATCGGAGTACCCACTAATGTTAAATGATATCCAGCTCAATCCTGCATCATCTTTGAATATGCTTGGGGTTTCATTCTCTCGGAATTTATCTTGGAAAGATTATATTACATCTCTTGTAAAATCTTCTTCCAAGAGATTAGGTGTGCTACGCTGTCTCCGTACCTTCCTTAGTCCTGCACAGTTTTTGACTTTATACACGGGTTTTATTAGCCCCTGTGTGGAGTACAACTCTCATGTGTGGGGAGGCTCTCCACATACAGCTCTTCTCAATAGGGTGGAGTCAAAGGCTTTTTGTCCTATTAACTCTCCTCCTCTTACTGACTCCCTTCTGCCTACGTCTCATCACTGTACTGTTGCATCTTTATCTCTTTTCTTTTGCTACTTCAATGATCACTGCTCCTCTGAAATGTCTGCTTGCATCCCTCCACCTCTCAATGGGCGTGTAGCACCCGTCTAGCAACAAACTTTCATCCTTTTTCTGTCTAGCTCTCTAATGCAAGAGTTATCCGTTACTCCCAGTTCTTCATTTATGCAACAGGTCAGTTCGAACTGTCTCACTCTGTCTGTATTTCCTACTTCCTATGACCTCCAGTCTTTCAAACGCAGTGTGTCCAGGCATCTCGAAATGAACTGAACTTGAATCTGGCTCTTTTTACCCCGGCCAACGAGGTTATGTTTTCACACCGTCCATTTGTTTGTTGGTTGGTTGGTTTGTGAGCAAGATTACACAAAAACTACTGGACGGATTTCCACGAAACTTGATAGAAGAATGCGCCTTGGTCCAGAATAGACTGTTAAATTTTGGTGCGGATCCGTATAAAGGTACGGATCCAGGATTTTTTTTTTTTTTTTTCACTTTTTAAGCATTGCGAGATAAGTCGTTTTTCGACCTTTTCATAAATTATTCAGTGAATATTGCATGGATCTTGATGAATAAAATCAGGCATAATTAGGATGTTGGTATCTACGAATGTTTACAGTCTGGCGCGTATTCATATGAAATTCCGTAGCTCGCTGATTTAAATATGTTTTTATAGGGGGGTAGTCTGTTCCATATTGGATTAGACTTGACTGAATTAAAAGGAACTGCAATATTGGGCCTTGGCGGAGGTATGTGCTCTCCTGAGTGCCATTCTAGTTTTTTATTGATTTTGTTTTTGTCTTGGAAGGAATGGTTTGTGGGCTCCTGGCCTTTGGTTCCTTCTTCCTTGCATATATATATATATATATATATATATATATATATATATATATATATATATATATATATATGGAGCCTCTGTGGTACAGTGGTAATGTGTGCGTTTTCGTACACTGGAAAGCGAGAGTTTGCGCCCCACCAGGGTAATAAACTTTGGAAGTGTTCTCCCGGCCATATACTGCTTTGGCGAACACTAGGGGTGTTGTGGTTGGGCCAGTGTCGCATACTGTAAAGTATGTTTGCACCCAGTCTACTTGCGCGGGCTGATTACACTTGGTTCACAGACTACACACACATCCAAAGCCACTACAACACTGCAACCACATTTACAGGCACTTCTCACCCAACATACAATCTCTACCAGACAGCCTAAGCAACTTCGTAGAGATACATTGGCAGTATCGTCCCTACTTCGGTCGGGATAGGCCTGTCCTGCAGTGGATACTCAAGCGGCTCATGATGATGATGATGATGATGATGATGATCTCTCTCTCTCTCTCTCTCTCTCTCTCTCTCTATATATATATATATATATATATATATATATGTATATATATATATATCTATATACCTAGGCTGCTTCCCCCAAGGAAAGGGAGGTAGCCGAGACAGGACGACTCACTCTCCATTTACTCATCCATTCAAACACATTCATTCGCATCTTAGCCCCAAAGGGGAGAACGGACAGATCCTCACCGCACCACACCGCACAAGGGTCAACTAGGCAATGCAATCAGTGACATCCGCAGCAGGGCCCGACAGCAGAACTGGTTTACCCCTGCCACATCATAACAGACCCATCCCCTTACCCGCACCTGACCTGACTAGCTGATCAGACCAAATGCGGGAGAATATCCCCTCAGGGCTGCGTCATCACTTATTCATTCACAATTTCTCTCCATTTATTTCTGTCACGCACAGCCAATCTTCCTTGCTCAACAGACATCCCTCTCGCATCCAGCGCTCTCTTCACACTGTCCATCCATCCTATTCGTGGTCTTCCTCTCAGCCTTACACCTCTCACATCAGATCTAGTTATCTTTTTCACCAATCGCTCATTATCCATTCTCTCCATATGCCCAAACCATTGCAACACCCTCTGCTCAACTCTGCCAGCCATCTCCCGAACAACTCCAGTTCTCCTTCGCACTTCATCATTTCGCACCCGATCCATACGCGTCACTCCACACATACTCCTCAGACATCTCATCTCCATTACATTCAAACTTTTCCTCTCTGCTACACCCATATTCCATGTTTCAGCCCCATATAATGCAGTCGGTACCACAACACCCTCATACAGCCTTCTCTTTACATCCATTCTAAGCGAACGACATTTAAACACTTTTTTCATTCCTCCCAGCACCTTTCCTACTTCATTTATTCTAAACTTCACTTCTGCATCTATTCTTCCATCCACAGCAATATGTGACCCTAGATATTTAAAACAATCTACCTCCTCAAGCAACTCACCATTCAAAACTATATTCATCCCCCTACCATCTATCAACCTCGTACACTTCATCATTTTACTCTTATTCTCATTTACTTTCAATTTCCTCCTTTCACACACCCTTCCAAACTCCTCTACCAACTGTCTCAATCTCTCCTCTGAATCAGTCACCAGTGCAGTATCATCTGCAAACAGCAGCTGCTTCAGATTCCACTCTCCTCCATCAACATTTACCAGACTCAGACCACCTAAAACTCTTGCATTCACCTCCCTTACAACACCATCCATGTAAATATTAAACAACCAAGGCGACATCACACATCCCTGTCGCAGCCCCACTCTCACGGGAAACCAATCACTCACAGCATTTCCC